>NC_071507.1:28096666-28763333 GCF_027887155.1 Malaclemys terrapin pileata
GGCAGGGTCATGTTATTTAGCATGGCTAACACCGCCTTCTCGCATCTCCCTCACTCCCCCTCATTTTCCCCACGTTCGTAACATCCGTGAAACCTTCAGAGATATTAATATCCGTGATGGTTTGTCGTGGCAGCGGTGGGCTGGTCTCATTAGCTTGAGGGGTGGTGTCATCCGTCTACAGGGACTACTAGAATCTTTAACCAATGAAACTGCGACCCTATTTGAGAATCAGGCCAGGGAAATGTCCCAGCTGCGCCAGTTAGCTTTGCAAAACCAAATGGCTTTAGACATAATGTTAGCAGCCCAGGGAGGAACTTGCGCCCTCATAAATGAAGAATGCTGTGTTTTTGTAAATGACACCTACTCTGACACTTTTCAACGTACCAAACATCTAAGGGAAATGGCTAAGAACTACTCCTCTGGCCAGCCACCTTATGATTGGTGGGGAGCCTTATGGAATTGGCTGCCTGGATTTGGGTGGGTTAAACTCTTGGTGGGTATTGTTGGGGCCATAGTAATCCTTATAATACTGTGTTGCTGTATTCAGTGTGTCCCCTCCCTCATAGACTCATGTGGGTCAGTTTATTCTTTTCCTACTTCAGCCAAGGGCCTTACTCTCTTTGAGTTGGCCCAGGCTGAAATTGCCAAGTGGCCGTTGGCTCCTTAAAATGGGGTGTAGCTTTTGGTAAATAGTTATCCCAAAGCTACAAATGGAGGAATGTTGAGTCTGAACTTTTGATGAGCTTAAACTTAACCCAGACTTGATGTCTCTGTCTGAACTTTTAATCAAAGCTCTGACCTGCGAACTACTCATGACACCCCCCTCCCCTTAAGTAGCCATCTCCCCTTTTCTCTTTTTGAATTTACATTTTAACCTGTTTTATCCTGTAGAATCTTGATTGATTATGCATGACCGTTATGATCTGTTAATCACTTTGTTTACTTCTGTGTATAAATATTGATGCTCACCCCTAATAAACTTGCCACACTTACTCTGAAGCCTTTCAAGCTAAGGATAGTGTGAGCCCATTGATCAACGAATTGGTGTCTGGTCTCTGACAGATTGTGAGCCCCATACCAACTCCGCACGAACTCGGGTGCTGGAGAGGTGAGTAAGGACTTGCTTTTTACCTAACACTTCCATCCTAAGTGCACTTGTCCTTGTCGAACATCATCAGATTTCTTTTGGCCCAATCCTCTAATTTGTCTAGGTCCCTCTGTATCCTATTCCTACCTTCCACCGTATCTACCATGCCTCCTAGTTTAGTGTCATCTGCAAACTTGCTGAGGGTGCAGTCCACGCCATTCTCCAGATCATTAATGAAGATATCGAACAAAACCGGCCCCAGGACTGACCCTTGGAGCACTTTGCTTGATACCGGTTGCCAACTAGACATGGAGCCATTGATCACTACCCATTGAGCCTGACAATTTAGCCAGCTTTCTATCCACTATTCATCCAGTCCATAGTTCTTTAGCTTGCTGGCAAGAATACGCTGGGAGACCATATCAAAAGCTTTGCTAAAGTCAAGGAATAACACGTCCACTGGTTTCCCCTCATCCACAGAGCCAGTTATCTTGTCATAGAAGGCAATTAGGTCAGTCAGGCATGACTTGCCCTTGGTCAATCCATGCTGACTGTTCCTGATCACTGTCCTCTCCTCTAAGTGCTTCAAAATTAATTCCTTGAAGACCTGCTCCATGATTTTTTCAGGGACTGAGGTGAGGCTGACTGGTCTGCACCAGGAAATTGTCCCCTACACTTTCCAAAAACTTCCTGGATTGCCTGTGCACTGCTGTATTGGTCTCCCAGCAGATATCAGGGTGATTGAAGTCCCCCATGAGAACCAGGACCTGTGATCTAGTAACTTCTGTTACCTGAAGAAAGCCTCGTCCACCTCACCCCCCCTGGCCTGGTGGCCTCTAGCAGACTACCACCATGACATCACTCCTGTTTCTCACACTTCTAAACTTAATCCAGAGATTCCCAGGTTTTTCTGTAGTTTTATACTGGAGCTCTGAGCAGTCATACTGCTCTCTTACATACAATGCAATTCCCCCACCTTTTCTGCCCTGCCTGTCCTTCCTGAACAGTTTATATCCATCCATGACAGTACTCCAGTCATGTGAGTTATCCCACCAAGTCTCTGTTGTTCCAATCACATGATAATTCCTTGGAACACTATCCCATGGTCATAGAATCCAAAGCCTTGTCTCCGACGCTACCCGCATAGCCATTCGTTGACTTCCACGATTCAACAGTCTCTATCCGGGCCTTTTCCTTCCAGAGGGAGGATGGAGGAGAATACCACTGGCTCCTCAAACTCCTTTATTGTTCTTTCCAGATCTGCGTTTGTAAAGTGGGTTGATAACACTTCCCTATCTCACAGGACTGGTGTAAGTTTATTAGTATCTCTGAGGCACTCTGATAGTAAGGTTACCAGGCCAAATAAACAAATACATTCATTAGATTAGAAGAAATCCAGAATCTTCACCAATGGAGATTGCCCTGAAGGTTGTGGAATTTACAAGTTAACTAGCAGAGCATCTACGCTTCTTGCTCCAGCACTTTTTGGCTTGTGGATCTTACAGATTCCACTGGCATTGTCAGCATAACTGAGTGTAGTGTCTATATTCCTTTAGAGCTTGATCCTGCACCATTTGAACTGATGGAGCTTTTTACTGTTGACTGTAATGGGAACAGGATGAAATCCACAACCATAATTATCTGCACAGGCATGAACCTGTGCAGCACAATTTAGCAAACATTTCTTTTGCTCATGTTCAGTCCCATGTTTTCAAACACACAAGATTCCCAATAATTGATGAGGAGGTGTCAATACCAAGAGAGGGAAAATTGCTTTTGTATTGTGCAAGCCACTCCCATTCCCTATTCAAGCCCAAATTAATAAGCTAGCAAAAGGGCACAAACACGGAAAAGGGTGGATCAGGCCACTGCTGTGCTTTGGTAATTCCTGCGGTTACAACAGCATCTGAAGGTTTGTGGGGACCAGGCAGGTCCTTGGCCAGCTCCAGGATCTGGGGCCACAAAGAGATGCTGCCACCTATGTTCCTTCTCTGAGCTGTGCCAAATGGTGCTCAGAATCTAGATCATGAATTGTTTGCAGATCAAGTCTGATTTTTTTAAATATGTTTGTAAATATTTGCTGGATTAAAAAAAGGCAGCCTGTGGGTCAATGCAAACTGTTTTCTTCAGTTATTTGTATTTCATTACTTGTGTGGTGTGTCTGGTTACCTAACTCATGTCATATTCTTTCTGCTTCTTGATCAGGTGGCAATTATTTGAAGAGGAGAGCAAATACTTATACTTCATTGTATGAATAGACATTTGGGCTAAAATTCCTGAAATTTTGAGATTTGTGGCCCCCTCTCTCAGGGAGTTTCCTGGGAAGGCAGATTAGCATTGTATATTGCTAACGCTGTTGTTTGCATTGCAAAACATTTTGGGGAGGGTTAAAGGTGTGTAAGTGGGGAGTGGAAGGTTTTTTTGTAGGTACAAGAGGCAGAGGGGAGTCGGGGGGAGAAAGAAAGCAAAAAATGGGTTAATTTAACACGGCAGCTAGCAATCTTAGTTCAAAGATAAAAAGCTATGCTTCCTGCCAAGACAGAATGGGGAAGTCCAACCCCCCCAACCAGCCAAAAAACAAACAAAAACAAACAAAAAACCTAAGTTAAGCAAGGCTGCAAAAATAACGGCAAAAACAGTTTTAAAAAAAAAAAAAAAAAAAAAAAACAGTAAAAGCAAATAAAATGGCAACAGCAAAGGCCAACAGAGGGGAAAACAGTCTCCGGAGCTGGGATGTTTTGAAAAACTAGGTAAAAAGCCTGTTTAAACTGGTACAACAAGCACCCAAAACAGAGGGCCCTAAACATAAACACCCCCCCCCATAACCCCAAAACTTATAACCCTCCCAAAAGTCAAAGCAAGTCAGAAAGCACAGCAAATTCTTAAACAACCTGGGCCCAGGATAGCACTCCCATACACCTTTTCCCCTTCTTCTAATGTTACACCCAGACTTGGCCAGTCTGAGTCGTGTGGGTGTAAGTATAAAAGTGGGTAAGTGCTTGGGGCATTAATGCTTTCTTTCTTCCGCTAAGTAATGTGAAAGCATTTCCAGCACTCTCTGCTGTTTTATTATTTTATCAATAAAGCTTTAAAATGTAAACACTTGGTGTGCCTCATCAGCTCCCCCTCCCCCCACAAAAAATCCTGTGGCCCAGCCTAATCAACTGTGGTCCAGGCAAATTGATAACAAAAATCTGTCAGTTTTGGTGGAGAATTGCGGAGGCAGGGGGAGCCCTGCGGAGCGCACCAACTGTTCTGCCCTTGGTATTTCATGTTTGCTCTGTCTGGCACTGTTGGTATTGTGTGTTGAGGATTTTATGATAAAGGTGGTGCCCACCCTAGCCAAAGTATTCCTGAGAACTGGAGAGAGGTTTAGCATTCCTCTCTCCACCCTGGTCACCAGGGGAGGGTGCAGGTGGGTACACCCCCAGCTGTAAAAGTCCCAGGTGATAGAAGGGAGGAGGATTTAGAGATTCTCGCTCCAAGGAAATAATCCTGGGTTTATATGCCATCAGCTGTAGTGTGCCTAAGTATAAAAGAAAAATGGAAGGTGTCTCGCTCTGCCCGGGAAGGGTTTTGGTGTATGGACCCTCAGTGATATTGGACCGAGTAATATGGAGGGAGGCTTAGCATCTCTCCCTCTGGCCCGGGGTGTGTGTGTGGTGGGGGGGAGGTGAGCATTGTAAGCCCCAGTACCAGTCTGTGTAAGCAACATAAAATCTCAAGTAATTAAAAAAATCTTCAGAGTTGTACGGACAGATTGGGTCAGCATGTTCAGGAAACAGAAGGGTACAGCTGCAAACTTGGGAGTCCCGCAGTTGTGGGCGATGGCATCAGCGAGGGGTCCAAAGCCGGACCTATGGGCTGTAGGGAGCGTGAACAACACGGTAGTCCGGCTGCCTGATCAGCTTCTGTCACGGGAGGCAGGTGGACCTAATGCCCAAACCATGGGAGAGACAGCAAAAAGGGATGGGACCCTGCTACCTCTTTCAAAATGGGGTGAAAACCTCTCCTGGCTGGAGAGGGCTCTCACCAAGATGGGATACAATCCCTGGGGTTCTGTAATCATTGAATATCAAGGTTGGAAGAGGCCTCGGGAGATCATCTATTCCAACCCCCTACTCAAAGGGGGAACCAATCCCCAGACAGATTTTTTTTTTTTTTTGTCCTAGATCCCTAAATGGCCCCCTCAAGGATTGAATTTACAACCCTAGGTTTAGCAGGCCAGTGCTCAAACCAATGAGCTATCCCTCCCCTCTTTAAGCATCTAAAAATGGTGCATTCTTGGCAAAACTTGTTAAATCTATATGCTACGTATGAAAAGCAGAAGGGTAAGAACCTAGGGGCAGCTGTGGGATTAATTTGGAATGCAGCTGCCATCTGGTATCAAATGCTGTCACAACAGAAAGAGGAGTTGAAGAAAAGAGGTGTGCACCCAACAGCGGGTAAAAATTAAGCAATTAAAAGCACAAATCACTAACCAGGCAGCAACCCAAGCCTATGCCCAAACCAAATTGCAAGCCTTAAGACAGGACTTCCAGGCAAAAAAGGCGAAATGTGCCCGACTGGAAGCACTGGCTAAGCAAGTACTGGTCCTTCAGGGACTCATCAAAAATTTAACCATCAATGCCCAGCATACGCTGCACTGGCAGTGTGCTTGCCATAAAAAAAAAAAAGCACAGTTAAAATATCAATTGGCCATGCATTCGGTCCAGGTGGCAAGCCTCACAGGGGATGATTTGGGTGACCCTTGTAAGGGCTGGCTTTAATCTCTCTCTTTGTCAAAATCCTCAATTTGGGGCAAAACCTTGTTGCACCCTTATAGCGGCCCTCATTAAAACTAAGAAGAGGTCCAGCGGGTGAAAGGGGGGGGGAGAAGGTCATATGTACGGCACCCCCAACTACCAGGAGAGTACCCCATGGGGTAATTATAAAAAGGAAAGGGACCAGGAGGGGTGGGGGCTAGCTAAGGAGCCCACCCTCCTTGCTAAATTGGTAGTAAAACGAAGCCTGTGCCCATTTAAAAAAAAAAAAAAAAGTTTGGCAAAAAAAACAGAATCGGGCCCAAACAAGCAGGCAGGTAACCAATAAAAAAATTTAAAAACAGCCGTAAGGGGATAATAGTGCAAAAAAAAAAAAAATAGTGCAAACATAAAAAATTTAAATCCCTAAAACAGTACTTAAAATGGTAAAATCGAAGTTAATTAAGGTGTCATTTTAAAAAATAAGCAAGTAATTTAAAAAAAAGGTAAAAAGTTAACTCTGCAAAGACTAAAAAAATTAAGCAATTAAACATTTTAACAGTGTTAAAAATAAATGTTCCAAAAAAAAATATTGGTTTATTTGCAGCCATTCTATTAAAAAAAAAAAAAAAAGGGGGGGGGGTCCCTTTTCCAAATAATCCAGGCAAAAATTATCTAAGTAAACTAATTTGACTATAAACAAGTTAGTCAAATTTGCTAAAAATAACCACTCCAGGTGTGTACAATCTTTGTTTTATAGGGTTTAAAATAAATTGGTGTTTTAAATAATACCACTAAAATCCATTTAAATGTTTCATTCAAAATTGCAAAACCAAAAAACACTTTTTGCCAGTCACAGGTAACTAGTGTTTAATTTTGGTATTTAGCATTTAACCCTTAAGGTAACTCAATGCTTTTCAAAATTTAAAATAAAAACCAAAGTCGTTGCTGCAGTAGGACAGTTAAAGCCTAAATAAATAAATTAAATTAAATCTGTTTTTGATAACAAAAAAGCAGGTAAAAGCTAAAGTAAAAAAACAAAACAAAAAAAAAATGCCCCACACTAAGCCTTAAGGTGGCTCTGTGTAATCAAACTGTCACTTTGCTAAAGGCTGTGTTTTCCTTTTCAAATCACTGTGTTTTGAAAGCAAATATTCAAAGTTAAAAATAATCAAAACTCTGGTGAAAGTTGATGGTGTACCTTTTAAAACAAAGTCTCTAAGCCGCTAATAGCTTTAAATCCAAACGCAAGCTAAAAAGCATCTGCTACTGCAAATTACCTAACTAATAAAGGTAAAAGCCATTAAAATCTGGCCTGTCTATAAAACAAACACAAAAATATGGGGGTAATTCCTCAGTTTTGCCTGCAATCAGCAAGGGTATTAGTACAAAACTATATATATTAAGCAATAATCTGCCATCCCCAAAGGGGGTAAAAACGTGTTCTTTGTCTTTCAAAACAAACAAACAAACAAAAAGCTAATACTAGCTGAAAAGCAACCCAAAATACCATAAATCTACTGTCACAATAAAAATTGTGTTTTTATGTTTTATGTTTTGTCTTGTGCTGTGTTTGTCTTGTTGCTAGCATTGTTGGGTATCAAATGCTGCAAAAAAAATCCTCAGGCAGCAAACAACATATTAAAAAAAATTGGTTTTGAAGCAGGAATTATACATACTGTAAACATTAAGGTAGTTAAAAATAAATTAAGCTCTGTCCCAAATAGAAAATTACAAAAACAAATAAAGGGGCCACTCCCTAAAATCAAAATAAACAAACCCCTAAACCATAATAAACTGCCTCAGCCCACTAGTATACCATAATAAAAACAATAAAAAATTAAAATAAAATGTCTTAAATTTTTACAAAAAAAGTCCTAAAATTCAAAACATAAATTGCTGCTCAACCACTACTACCACCAAACCCATAAAACCTCAGTATAAACATATCTTGAGAAAGCCCACTGCCATATTTTCCCTGGCCAAAAATAATTCCCCTATCACATCCTTTTTGGTCATCCAATAATGTGGGGTAATATTTTTTTTTTTTTTTTTTTACTCTAAACATCAAGTGGGTGGGTCCATACCCCATTGTAAGTCGCCTCTCCCTGGTAGTAAACCAGCTTCAGTTACCTGGCAAATTAAAACGGGCGCATGCCAATTAGCTCAAAACATTTGTTTCTCCCTAGGTTTCTGGTCATGGCGTCGTGGGCCTTGGTTGTGGACCAGCCACCTGCCTGGACCATCCAGGTTTCCAGCTGACCATAAAATTATCCAAATAATCATAATTATATAAAAAAAATACCTTCAAAGGCTCTCCCTGGATCGAGCTGCTGATGGGGCCCAAGCCATAGCGTGGCAGGAGGCTAAAGGGAAAAAGCCTTAAAAACAGTGCATAGTCCAAATAAACACTGCAGGGCCACAGCAAAACACCTGGTGGGTAGCCCCAAGCCTCCCCTAAATACCATTAAAATAAACTCTGTTCCTCCGGTGGCGGCCTAAAATAAAAGTAAAATAAAAAGCCCTTTGGCAAGCAGTAGCAATTACTAATCTTAAAATTTAATATGGTTGTTTTAACCTCCTAAACCAGGCAAACAACATCCATAACAAAAGCCAGAGCTGTAACAAAACAACTAATAATTTTAAAAGTTTTCACCCGTGCCTCAGTTTCCCCAATAGGCACATTTGTGTTGTTCTTTTTCCTTCCCTCTTGCTTTGTTAACAGGACAACGCACTAAAAGCAAAATCCCAAAACCATCCCAAACAGGACTGGTGGGACCACTCTTGCTGCTTCAGGCCTGCAAAATTCATTGATGTAATACAATGTATGTATAATAACACATCTGTATAAAAATTCTTAAGTCTCCATTATTTTTAGCCTCTTTTGTTAATTTTACCAGTGTCCAAAATTGGCCTTGGTTTAAAAAAAAGTCAATTATCTGTTGGCCGGAGAGTGCGGGGGGGAGGCAATTATGGCTTAGCATCCTAAAAAGGTGGCATCACGTATTATCTGGGATTGGGTGGTCCATCGTGACATGTGGGAGGTGGCTCCCCCAATAACACAGCTAAGCGGTATGTGCTAACTACATCCTCTATCAGCACATATGAATTGCAAAGGGCAACACTTAGCAGCACCTATAAGGCCCCCCTCAAATGCCTTTTTAAAAAAAGGCAATGCCAGGCCGCTTTTACAAGGTGGGTCAACACATCTGTTGGGAAGGGAAGGCATTAAAATATGTCCCCAACGAAGCACATGTGTTTACCAATACCTCAGCATGTGTTTAAAAAACCACCCACCGCGGGATGCCACTTGATTTGCTATTAAAATCACAAACAAACACAATTTTTTGGTGAATTGGCCCAACATTCTGCAACAAACTGTTAATATTTCTAACTATGTTGAGTTTAATTTTTCATGAATAACACCCAATGTGTTCCTGCCGTTAGCGCACATCCAAAAGCAGCTTTCGGTATTTCAAACAAATGCCTCCTCCTTCACAGTGTTACAACACCTGTTTAACCTAAAAAAAGCTGCGCTTGCCACCGCCATTTTAGTGGGGCATCTATGCCAACGGGGGAATGTGTTATGGTATATAACTAATAACGCTAAAAGTCATTATTGGCTAGTGTATGCAATTGTTGCTGCCCTAATAATTTTATGTATGCTATATTGCTGTTTAGAAAACTCATGGTAACCCTTGCCACTGTACCCGGGGGAGGATGAAAACCTCAGTGGTGACCCCTCCCAACAAAATGTTGATTTGGGGTCAAGGGGGGGACTGTCACACCCCAAGGCCCCCTCCCTCAGGGAGTCCCCTGGGAAGGCAGATCAGCATTGTATATTGCTAACGCTATTGCTCACATCGCAAAGCATTTTGGGGAGGGTCAAAGGTGTGTACATTTTTTTTTTTTTGTAGGTACAAGAGGCCAGGGCAGGGGGGAGGGAGAGAAAGAAGAAAGCAAAAAACAGGTTAATTCAACACTGCAGCTGGCAAGCTCAGTCTGAAGATAAAAAGCTATGCTCCCTGCCAAGACAGAATAGAAGTCCAACCCCCCAAAACGGCCATAAAAACAAAAAAAAACAACTAAGTTAAGCAGGGCTGAAAAAATAACGGCAAAAACAGTGTAAAAAAAAAAGTAAAAGCAAATAAAACGGCAACAGCGAAGGCCAACAGAGGAGAAACCAGTCTCCGGAGCTGGGATGTTTTGACACTGGGGAGGCCACAGCAAGCCTATTTAATCTGGTACAAACACCAAAAACAGAGGGCCCTAAACAGAAACACCCCCCGCAAAAAACCCCAAACTTATAACCCTCCCAAAAGCCAAAGCAAGTCAGAAAGCACAGCAAAATATCCTGGGCCCAGGATAGCACTCCCATACACCTTTTCCCCTTCTTCTAATGTTACACCCAGACTTGGCCAGTCTGAGTCGTGCGGGTGTAAGTATAAAAGTGGGTAATGTGAAAGCATTCCCAGCACTCTCTGCTGTTATTTTATTATTTTATCAATAAAGCTTTAAAATGTAAACACTTGCTGTGCCTCGTCAGCTCCCCCAAAAAATAAATCCTGTGGCCCAGCCTAATCAACTGTGGTCCAGGCAAATTGGTAACAAAAATCTGTCACAGTTCACCAAAGAACAATGAGTACTGCAACACCACAAATGCCATGACTCAATGGTTGTATTCAGAAAGATATTGACAAAACAATTGGTTAACACCCCCCACCCCAAAACAAACCCCAAAACAAGAAAACCCTACTATTCAACCAGCTTATTTCTGACTGACAAAGGGATGAGGGAAGTACAGCTATACTTCTCTAAACTGGTTGCTAGTGTTTTACTAATCAGAAAACTTTCTCAGAGAAGAAACCAGCTCGCTTCCTGAGGGCAAGGAATTGGGAAATGTAAGACTAAGGTCTTATATCTCAGGAAGACAGAATTTTGTATCCCCTTTCATTTGAAGAAGCTTTTTTACAATATATTCTATTTTCAGGTTCTTTGAAAGCTGGGATAACTCAATACCAAGAAATTTATTCAGCAGGCTGCAGAAAGTAGCATTTTGTCAGATGACAGGGCATTGTCCCCCCACAGAACTACTTAACAAGGCAACAGAGTTGCTGAACTATTATCTGTTGTACCACTGACTTTTGCTGTTTGGAATTTTTCCTTTCTGTAAGACATACATTGGGGATGGTGGTAGTGGTTTTGCTTAAGATTTATTTAATTACTTCAAAATTAATTTTCTAACTGCATAATGTAGCTAGGGATGAGTGGCAGAACCACCTTCATTACAATTGTGTGTCAAGTTCTATTATAAAGATTTTTCTTTCCAGTGTCTGTAGCTCAGAGTTAGACTTGAGCTGCCTCACTCAGGTATAGCCCTTTCTGGTGATAAAAACCAAAATCCTCCCCCCAGCCTCTTTATTGTTTGGATTCTTGGCCTATAGGGAGTACGGAGCAATTTACACTTTCCAAGTTTCTTCCACTCACTTCCGACATATATATATATATATATATATATATATATATCTCACACACACACACACACACACACACAGAGAGAGAGAGGTTCTTCACCTTCTCGTACCTGTTGTTGTTCTTCAAGATGGGTTGCTCAGGTCCATTCCAATTAGATGTGTGTGCGCCACGTGAACAGTTATCACAAGGTTTTTTCCTAGCAGTACCTGTTGGGTCAGCTGTGGAACCCCCTGGAGGGGCGCCTTCATGGCGGTAGATATGGGTCCCTGTGGACCCACCGCTTCTTCAGTTCCTTCTTGCTGGCTACTCCGACAGGGGGAAAGGCGGGTGGGATCAATATGAGCAACACATTGCGAAGAACAGTTATGAAAAGGTGAGTAACCATTTTGTTTCAAGTCCATGCTCATGCTCATGCCCAAGGAGCTTTAAGCAATTCCTCACTGTGGTGATGGGGTACTGCTTGAGGCTTTGTATGATGTTTGTCATTGTCTGAAACTGAGACTCTGGCAGGAATGCCATGGCCTGGCCCGGGTCCAACATTGCTCTGAAACTCTATCCTCTGTGTAGGGGATAGGGTTGATTTGCTCATGTTGAAAAGGAGACCCAGCCTGTCTAAGGTGGATCTTATCAAGTTGACATGGAGCTCCATTTGCTCCCTGGATCAGCCCCTGAACAGCCAATTGTTGAGGTACGGGAATACCTGCACCTGCCTTCATCGCAGGAAGGTGGCTACAACTGCCTTGCATTTGGTAAACACTTGAGGGGCTATTGACAGACCAAAGGAAGGACTGTAAATTGGTAGTTATTGTGGTTGACCATGGATCTGAGAAAATGTCTGTGGGCTGGAATTATAGATATGTGGAAGTATGCATCCTTGTCATAACTATAAAGGGAAGGGTAACAGCTGTCCTGTGTACAGTAATATAAAATCCCTCCTGGCCAGAGACTCCAAAATCCTTTTCCCTGTAAAGGGTTAAGAAGCTCAGGTAACCTGGCTGGCATCTGACCAAAGGACCAATAAGGGGACAAGATACTTTCAAATCTGGGGGGGGGGGCGGCGGGAAGGCTTTTGATTGTGTTCTTTGTTTGGGAGTGCGTTCGCTCTCAGGACTGAGAGAGACCAGACATCAATCCAGGTTCTCCACATCTTTCTAAACAAGTCTCTCCTATTTCAAACTTGTAAGTAAATAGCCAGGCAAGGCGTGTTAGTTTCCCTTTGTTTTCTCAACTTGTAAATGTACCTTTTACTAGAGTGTTTATCTTTGTTTGCTGTACTTTGAACCTAAGACTAGAGGGGAGTCCTCTGAGCTCTTTAAGTTTGATTACCCTGTAAGGTTAATTTCCATACTGATTTTACAGAGATGATTTTTACCTTTTTCTTTAATTAAAAGCCTTCTTTTTAAGAACCTGATTGATTTTTCCTTGTTTTAAGATCCAAGGGGTTTGGATCTTGATTCACCAGGAGTTGGTGGGAGGAAGGAGGGGGAATGGTTAATTTCTCCTTGTTTTAGATCCCAGGGGGGTTGGATCTGTATTCACCAGGAGTTGGTGGGAGGAAGGAGGGGAATGGTTAATTTCTCCTTGTTTTAAGATCCAAGGGGTTTGGATCTGTATTCACCAGGGAATTGGTGAAAGGTTTCTCAAGGCTTCCCAGGGAGGAATCCATTGGGAAATGGTGGCAGCGGACCAGAGCTAAGCTGGTAGTTAAGCTTAGAAGTTTTCATGCAGGCCCCTACATTTGTACCCTAAAGTTCAAAGTGGGGATACAGCCTTGACAGTCCTTGAGGTCAAGGGCAACGTACCAGTCTCCCGGATCCAGAGATGGAATGACTGCATTTAGAGACACCATGTGGAACCTCAACTTTGTCATGAATTTGTTGAGGCCTCGCAGATAAAGATGCATCTGAGACCCCCTTTGGCTTGGGGGATTAGGGAGTATCAGGAATAGAATCCTTTGCCCCTTAGTTCCTGAGGAACCTCCTTCAATGGTCTTGTGGCGAGGAGCATTTGGACCTCCTGCATTAGGAGATGCTCGTGAGAAGGGTACCTTCAGAGGGACAGGGAAGGGCGATGGGAGGGAGAGGAGAAGCAGAATTGGAGAGAATATCCCACTTTTACGGTGCGCAGGACTCAGTGGTCTGAGGTGATCTGGGACCAAGCATGGTAAAAGTGGGCCAGATGATTCAGAAAACAGGGGGAAGGATCTGGTGAGTAGACTGGTGCATTGCCTGTAGGTGCATCTTAGGTTTGCCCTGATCTTGGCTGGGTGGAGGATGGGGAGGCTTATGCAAAGGTGGCAAGTCCTATGGGCCCATGGTGCCTGGGCACCAGGAATATTCGTGGCCCGGGGCCTGGCTCCAGCAATGTTTGGGGCTGGGTCTCTCCCTTGGCCCTGCCTTCTGCCCTGCCCGCCCTCCCCATGTGTCTCCCGGGCAATTTAAAACATCCCAGGGCCCCCACTCACCATTGGCAGTGCAGCGGAGCTGAGGGACTTTCTCCCTGCTCACTCCATGTGGCTACCAGCCTCTCCCTGTAGCCCCTGGGCGGGGTGGGTCTTTGTCCCATCCCAAGCAGGGCCGGCTTTAGGCCGATTCCACTGATTCCCCTGAATTGGGCCCCGCCCCTAAGAGGGCCCCGCACAGATCGGGCAGTGTCCCTGCCTGAAGCAAAGCTCCGTGGCTCTCCCAGAAGCAGCAGCTGTTGCTGCTAGGCAACGAGAGACGCTGTGGGGAGGGGAGCTGAGGCAGAGGCAGCGGGGGCTCTTGCAGGTCAGGAGGGGGGAGAAGGCACGTGTGCTTTGCAGCCTTCCCCTCCCCGCCCCGCCCCCCGGCACTCACCTGGAGGAGACACCGAGGGGGCTTCCGGTCCGGTGGGAGACAGGAATCTCGGCACTGTTCCTCACTCACCTGAGCAGCTGCTGGGGCTTCGGTCGGTGAAAGTTTGACCCCGTGATTCCCCCTAGGTGTGTAATATTGGGTTGGTTTTGTGGTTTTTGGTGGTGTTGCTGTTTGAGGGTGAGTTGTGCCTGCCTGTGTCTGTTTCAAAACTAAACTCAGGATCATGTAACCCAGGAAGAAAGCCCCGAGCCGGTACTTAGTGCTGTGAATTTCAGGTGAGAGAGAGAGGGAGGTTTGGAGGAGGAAATCAAATACAGCAAGAGGGGAGAATGCGAAAGGTCTGCAACACGGCAGGCTGAGACTTTTATCTCCCCCGATAGAGGGGAAACTGAGGCACGGAGTGATCTGATTCCCCTCCCCAAATTATTTTGCAAAGGAGGGGGACAGGGGGCTCCTATCCAAACCAGTTCCCTTTCCATCAACTCTGCTTCCCCTGCTGCAAGACCACTGTAGGGGCTGAATATTTCCATTAAACTCTGGCTCCTTAATTTGCCCTGCAACAATAAAATAGACCGGCTTTGGGGGGGAGGAATATCCCCCCCCAAAGCTGTGTGGACATTAAAGTTTTTTTGGGGGGGAGGAGAGGGGCACGATAATATTCCGGATCAATCAAACACCCACCTCAGCTTTCTAGCCATCCAGCAGCTCTAGGGCAGGGAAGGAAGGTGCTCTTGGTGCAGAGTGGTCACAAAACAGGGGTGAATTTAGCGGGTAGGGGTCCGGTTGAAATCCCACCCGATGCAGCCACACAGAATCTCTGGCGGCCCTAGGAGAGGCCAGGAGTGGAAGCAGGTGGCCCGGGGGTGGGGGAACATTTGCCCTCAGTCCTGGGCTCTGGGATGGACTAGACTGGATGGGTGGTGGGTTCAGTCTAGTCTTCCAGCCTGTTGCTCTCGCTGGGGTTTGTGGTTTTCATCTGGCTCCACCGAAAAGATCAAGCAAGCCCAGTAGAAAAGGGGGTGAGAGAGGCGGGAAGGGGCTTGTAAGGGGTTAAAGTGACCCATCAATGAAAGAGTAAAACCAGAGTTTGACTGGGTTTCCCCCCAGCCACCACTCCTGCAAACACTGGGCAAGGGGTGCAGGCTCTGGGAGGGAGTGCCCTCCCCCACCGAGGCTATGGTGAGGGGCAGCAGGGGAGGAAGGAAGACACATATGATGGCAGTCCCCTCCCCCCCAGCACCCACCACCCCCTCTCCGGCCCCCAAACTCTGTCCCAGAGCCTGCACCCACCCCTCCGCACTCCCTCCCAGAGCCTGCACCCCTCCACCCATCCCGCACCCCACACCGTGCCCCAGCCCGGAGCCTGCACCCAAACTCTGTCCCACTCAGCCCTGGGCAAAGCTCTCTTTGGCTGGCTCCCAGCCCCTCTCCAAGGGTTGCAGCTGTCTGGAAGTGCCTGCCTTCTACACCTTCCTCATTCACACCTCATTCATTCAACACGTCAATTGATTACAAAGTGGGGGGAGAACTTATTCTACTTCTAGCAAAAAGACATTTTTCTTTTACCTTAATTATACTACCTTAGGGGCCAGCTATAACATTACCAAGGTTCAATACAAAGTCATATAAAAGTTATACAAAAATGCATAATGCAGAGATTTATCTTCAATTGCACTGATTGACTGCTGTGTGCAGTAATATAGTGACCCCTGGGTCTTTGAATGAGGCTTTATACTTGGTGGGGGGGTGAGCGGCGAGCGGGTGGGCAAGTGGCGGGTGGGCAAAGAGGCAAGCAGTGAGCCAGCAGGGGTTCTAGGGGCAGGCATGGGGGTTTCTGGTGGGGGAGGGAGAAGGTGAAAGGAGGCAAGTGGTGGGTGGGGGACTGACTAGGAGGGACACAGCAAGCCAGCAGGGGGCTAGGGGGTGAAGAGGGGTGTGATGGTGGGGCCGAGCGGGGAGGGGTCGGGTCCTATTTTACTGCTGTGATCTGGTCACCCTATGTCACCCCCACCCCCAAACCTTCCTTTTCTTCCTTTTTGGCCCACAGCTGTTTCGGCGGGGTGGCGCTGGGGAAGCAGAGTTTGTTTCCGTCGGCCGGGAGGCGCTGCGGGGGGGAGGAGGGCACAATTTTATATTAATAAGGAAATATTTTATAAATTTTAATAAAATAAACATTGAAGAAAATCAGTTGTACAACTATCAAAACATGAATTATTTTCCTAATATGAAAGTGAAAATCAGCTAATTAATATATAATTTTGTTATTATTTATATAGTCATGGAAAGTAAATAATACATGGGAGAAATGAAAGGGTTCTTTTTAAGTGGCTTTTTTTTTAGTCATCCCTGCTGGGGCCCGTCGAAACTGTTCGAATTGGGCCCCGCACTTCCTAAAGCCGGCCCTGATCCCAAGTGCCCCTGCAGCCAATAGGAAGCTGTGGGGTCAGTGCCTGGGGGTAGCAGCACATGGAGACTCCCAGCCTGCCCTGTCTAGGAGCCCCAGGTAAGCGCCCCCTCCCAGAGCCTGCACCCCCCTTCAGCCCCCAAACTCTCTCCCAGAACCTGCACCCCCTCTCATCCCCAAGCTCCCTCCCAGAGCCTGCACCCCCACCCCCAGCCTGCACCCAAATTCAGTCCCAGCGCTGCACCCCTCATCCCATCCTGCACCCCCAGCCCCTGTCCCAGCCCGGAGCCTGCACCCAGCACCCAAACTCCGTCCAAGAGCCTGCACCCCCACCCCCTTCCCACACATCCCCTTCTGCCCCCAAACTGCCTCCCAGAGCCTGCACCCCCTCCTGCACCCCCAAAGCCTGCACCCAGCACCCAAACTCCCTTCCAGAGCCCAACTTCTCACCCATCCTGCACCCCAATCCTCTGCCCCAGCCCAGGGCCTGCACCCCAGACTTCCTTCCCCCACCCAAACTCCCTCCCAGAGCCTTAGGCAGGTGGGGGGTGGAGTTTGGGGGGGTGGGTTCTGGGCACCACCAAAATTTCTGCAAACCTGCCACCCCTGGGTTTATGCCTGCCATTCCTGCCCTGCTTCCTGGAAAAGTCCTGCCTGGGCCAGGGAGGGTAGAAGCACTGTGGGGACTGTGGTTTAAAATGCTTTTGCTGAGTAGCAGGGGTATGCAGGCCCAGCGACTATAATGTTGCCCACAAATCTTTCAGGCTGTGAAGCCTGGAGTCTGTTTGCTCTGCAAAAAGGCTCATACTATCAAAGAGAAAGTCTTGAATTGCCAGCTGGACTTCAGATGGAAGGCCAGATGCCTGGAGCCATGAACCCCTCCTTATGACTATGCCCGAGGACAAGTTTTGCGCAGCTGAGTCTGCAGCATCTAGAGAGGCCTATAAAGAGGTCCTTGCCACTGCCTTGCCCTCATCGACTATGGCCGCAAACTCTGACCTGGAGTCTGTCGTAACCAACTCCTTAAATTTTATCATGGAGTTCCATGAATTGAAATTGTATCTACTCAGCATTGATTGCTGGTTAGCAATCCTAAGCTGGAGCGCTCTGGTGGAATAAATCTTCCGGCTGCTGGTGGTGGTGGGCCCAGGACCTGGATGCGGCTCTGTGCCATGTACCGACGCCATTCTGGAGCCCCTGTGGGGAGCTTGGGCTCCCAGGAACTGCCGCTGCGAGCCAAGAAACTTTCCCCTGCAACGGGACCCTCCCCCAGTGCAGCGGCTCCGCAGTGGGGGGAGGGGGAGGCAGCCCCAGCTGCACGGACTGCTGGCGGGGGGCTCCTTTCACAGCCGGGGCGGAGGGGGGAGACTGAGGCTCTGCCAGAGCCGCGGGTGATACTTGGAGGAGGGAGAAGTGGCTGCGGGTCCCCCCACCCACAGCTGGCTGCAGGCGGGAGTCTCCATGTGCTGCTACCCCCAGGCACTGCCCCCGCAGCTTCCTATTGGCTGCAAGGGCACTTTGGATGGGACACTGCTCCTAGGCGTGGGGCGCAGGGTTGCAGAAGCACTGGGGAGGGGAGGGGGGTGCAATCCACAGGCTGTAGCGAGCTGACACCCCAAGAGGGGAGGGGGCAGTGGGTAGGGTTATCATACGTCCGTATTTTCTGGAATTTTTATATATTTAAAAAATCCTACCAGACGGCAATTAACAACTAAAAAGCTGGACATATCTGGGAAAATACGGACATATGGTAACCCTAGTGTGTGCCCTAGCCCTGGTGGTAGGCCACAAGGTCCAGAATGGCCATTGCGCAGGCCCTTGCCACTGTGCTTGCCATGGCACCATCCTCGTATCCTGCCTGTGTCTGCGGCTGTCCGAACGGTGCCAGCTGCGGCTTGACTAATAGGAGTGATCAGATAACTGGCTCTGTGGATGAGGGGAAAGCAGTGGATGTGTTATTCCTTGACTTTAGCAAAGCTTTTGATACGGTCTCCCACAGTATTCTTGCCACCAAGTTAAAGAAGTATGGGCTGGATGAATGGACTGTAAGGTGGATAGAAAGCTGGCTAGATCGTTGGGCTCAACGGGTAGTGATCAACGGCTCCATGTCTAGTTGGCAGCCGGTTTCAAGCGGAGTGCCCCAAGAGTTGGTCCTGGGGCCGGTTTTGTTTAATATCTTTATTAATGATCTGGAGGATGGTGTGGACTGCACTCTCAGCACGTTTGCAGATGACACTAAACTGGGAGGCGTGGTAGATACACTGGAGGGTAGGGATCGGATACAGAGGGACCTAGTCAAATTAGAGGATTGGGCCAAAAAAAACTTGATGAGGTTCAACAAGGACAAGTGCAGAGTCCTGCACTTAGGATGGAAGAATCCCATGCACTGTTACAGACTAAGGACCAAATGGCTAGGTAGCAGTTCTGAAGAAAAGGACCTAGGGGTCACAGTGGACGAGAAGCTGGATATGAGTCAACAGTGTGCTCTTGTTGCCAAGAAGGCTAACGGCATTTTGGGCTGTAGAAGTAGGGGCATTGCCAGCAGATCAAGGAAAGTGATCGTTCCCCTTTATTCGACATTGGTGAGGCCTCATCTGGAATACTGTGTCCAGTTTTGGGCCCCACATACAAGAAGGATGTGGAAAAATTGGAAGGAGTCCAGTGGAGGGAAACAAAAATGATTAGGGGTCTGCAGCATATGACTTATGAGGAGAGGCTGAGGTAACTGGGATTGTTTAGTCTGCAGAAGAGAAGAATGAGGGGGGATTTGATAGCAGCCTTCAACTACCTGAAGTGGGGTTCCAAAGAAGATGGAGCTTGGCTGTTCTCAGTGGTGGCAGATGACAGAACAAGGAGCAATGGTCTCAAGTTGCAGTGGGGGAGGTCCAGGTTGTATATTAGGAAACACTATTTCACTAGGAGGGTGGTGAAGCACCGGAATGGGTTACCTAGGGAGGTGGTGGAGTCTCCTTCCTTGAAGGTTTTTAAGGCCCGGTTTGACAAAGCCCTGGCTGGGATGATTTAGTTGGGAATTGGTCCTGCTTTGAGCAGGGGGTTGGACTAGATGAACTCTTGAGGTCCCTTCCAACCCTGATATTCTATGATTCTATGAGTCTGCCTCTGAGTCCAATGATCGGGACCTTAAGTGCGAAGACCATGGCGGTGCCAAGTGCAATGGTGCCGGGGAATGGTGCTGCAGGGACGGTGCTGGAGACCTGTGCCACAGGGAATGGTGCTGCAGGGACGATGAGTGGCACCTCATCATTGGAGGCTTGCTTTTGGACAGTGCCATGCATTGCGGTGCCGGAGGTCTATCCTGGCTGATGGGACTGTCGAGCCATCATGGCAATCGAGTCCCTTGCCACTTCGAATGTGTCCGGGGTGGAAGGGAGCTCTAACTCCTCCACCTGGCACACTCAGGGGAGTCCAATGGCACCGGACTTGACAGACCCCCTGCTTCAGTACCATTCTTTTTTCATCCTCAGGCCAAACCCATTACAGATCTTACACCTATCTGTTTGATGTGCCTCCCCCAGACACTTCAGACAAGAGTCATGGAGGTCACCCCGTAGGCATGGGCTTGTAGCAGGTTCCACAGGGTTTAAACCCTTGGGATCGAGGCATGCCCCAAACCCCAATGGGGGAAACAAATTGGGGTGGGGGAAGGCCCCCCACTCTTAGCTAACAAACAAACTAATTTACACTCACCAACTAACTATTTATAGAGAGCTGGTTTACAAACACTAGGAGAAGCACTTGCCAAGGCAAGTGACCACAGTTCCAATGACTGTCACTGGCGATATAAAGGAACTGAAGAGGTGGCAGGTCGGCAGGGACCTATATCTGCTGCCATGAAGGCGCCATTGCAGGGGGCTCCATGGCTGACCCAACGGGTGCTATTAGGGGAATAACCTTCTGACGACTGTGCACGTGTATGTGCATACACCTATTTGGAATCGACACAGGCTGACCAGACAGCAAATATGAAAAATCGGGATGGGGGTGGGGAGTAATAGGAGCCTATATAAGAAAAAGACCCAAAAATCAGGACTGTCCCTATAAAATTGGGACATCTGGTCACCCTAAATTGGCATGAGCAAGCACTTGAAGAAGAATTGTGTCCTTTCATCCCTTTAATTGTCTTCCTAGAACTAAATAAAAAGTATGCAAAACCCAGGCTCACTATTACTATCCACAAACTGTATGAAAGTATTATTTGTATGATGGTAGCACTTAAAGACTTCATCATAATTGAGATCCCTCTGTGTTGGCCACTCAGAATTCACACATTAAAATATAAGCTCTTTGTGGCAGGGACTACCATCTAAATAGACTAAGGTGAGAGAATCAGAATATTATCCCCATTTTACAGAGAGGTTAAGTGACTTTCCCAAAGTCACACAGGAAGTCTCTGGCAGAGCTGGGAATTGACTCCAGATAGCTTGAGTTCCAGACCAATGCTTTATCCACAAGAGAACCCTTCCTCTCAATAAGTACAATAAACTGGATCCCAGTATGACCAAAATAAACAGCAACCTGTAAGTAGGGTTGCCAGGCCCCACCATTGCCAAAACCTACATAGTAACATGCAGTTAGCCAGATTCCACAATTGCCAATATATACCCTTAGAAGTATATGGGACCTTTCATTATGGCCAGTAGACATATTGTAACATAGGTGCATATTAATGTTGGCAAAGCCGCCAGAGTTTTGTAGTTTCGTTCAGAAAAGCTTTCGAGAGTTCCTATCCTATGAAAAGTGTGCACTAGACTATGCCACCTTCTGATACCAGATAATTAAATCCCCTTGTCACAACACATGCTTTGCTCCCCCATTGACAATCCCTCAGCACCTTTACCAGGTAGTTTGGGATGATTTACACTAGTGAGTCATAGAATCATAGACTATCAGGGTTGGAAGGGACCTCAGGAGGTCATCTAGTCCAACCCCTTGCTCAAAGCAGGACCAATCCCCAACTAAATCATCTCAGCCAGGGATTTGTCAAGCCTGACCTTAAAAACCTCTAAGGAAGGAGATTCCACCACCTCCCTAGGTAACCCATTCCAGTGCTTCACCACCCTCCTAGTGCAAAAGTTTTTCCTAATATCCAACCTAAACCGCCCCCACTGCAACTTGAGACCATTACTCTTTGTTCTGTCAACTGTTTTTCAAGGAAAAATTGGGGGTTTGACTACATGAAGTTTTTTCACAAGAAGTGTTTATTTTCTACAGGAAAAAAAGTTTGATTTTTCATTGAAAACCCGAAGTATCTTGGCTAAAAAACTAAGTTCCATTTGGATTGCTGCTGCAGCACCACCTGAGAGTTATGGTTCAGTTGCTCCATTCTTCTCTAAGAACTGGGTTCCTTGGCTGGACTTTGTCTTCCATGATACGCCACACCCTCTGCTCCAAGAGGGGAGACAGTGCTGCAACATGGAAGACGTAGTCCAGTCAGGAGCCTAGCCTATGTAGGCAGCATGAGGCACCTCAGTGACATTTCTGAATAGAAATATTTTTATTTTCATCTGAAATATTTCAGTATTCTGATTTTCACTGAAAATGTTAAGTTTTATGTAGAAAAAGCTACCAATTTTCCAACCAGCTTTACTGGTAGTATCTTTTGGGAGAAGTTGCAGTTGCCTGCTAACCTCCTAGCCAGTATTTTGTGAGTGAATGAAAGGTCTGTACCTCCTCCCCACCCAGACCCAACACTCTTCCAGACAGATGGGATGCATCCTCACTCACTCAAACCTAGGCCTCCTACCTAGACCACTGAACACTTTAAAAAAAAATCTGTAGCAGAAAGCCAGGCGGGCTGCATGGGGGGAGGGAAGGAGAGAGTTCTAGGTAGAAGCAGTTCAGTGAGGCAGAGAGAGACAGTACAGTTTTCCTTGCCCTGTGTTTGAAAAAAGCCACTCTTTCTGTGTTTCTTTATCATTATCACAAGCCACAGTGCGAAAAGTTGACTCATTATGAATCAGAAAAATAAAAGGAAAAAATACATATATTATTTCAGGAGGTAGATAAAGCTACGGGAAAGGCTGTTCTAGGTTTGATTTGGATAGATAGGGAAGAACTGGTTGAGAGTTTGAAAGTGGAAAGCAGCTTGGGTGAAAGTCATCATGAAATGAGAGTTCATGATTCTCAGGAATGGTAGGAGGCAAAACAGCAGAAAAAGATATTGATTTTCAAGAAGGCAGGCATTAGCGAACACAAGGACTTGGTAGGTCAGATCCCATGGGAAGCAAGCCTAGGGGAGAAAACCATTTGAGAGAGTTGAGAGTTTAAAAGAGACATTAAGGACACAAGAGGAAACTATCACTCTGCATAAGAAATGCAGAAATAATGGGAAGAGACCACCCTGTCTTACCCAGGAGATCTTCAGCAATCTGAAACTAAAAGAAAGAGTCCTACAAGAAGTTTTAGCATAATATTCCTTCTTGCTGCAAGCAGACCCCTTGACAGCCTGAGCTACATGAAAACAAATCATTTCCCAGTAATAAAGCAATTGAGTTATCATTTACCACAGCCACAGACAATACAGCTTCCAAATCCTCAGTTTCTATGTGCATTTTAGCCAAAGGCACAAGGATTTTGTAACCTCCTACTAATAACAGCACTGCCATCTGTCTTGGCAGTATGTCACTTTCCTGTACAACATTTCTTCTAACCTCAGAAATTTCTGCCCCTGTGTCTTCCCACCCAAGGTATTCTTTGCCATTAATCCTGACAGCCTTTATGTGCTTCATGCCTGACTGTGCAGAGGCTACTTTCACAAATCCTGTATGGTAAGTGGCAGGCGCCTGAGGTGCTTTTGTGTTCAGGGTAACAGCATTCACATGAGTTGCTTGCTGCCTGTCCCTCTCAGCACAGGGCATTATTCCTCAGGTTCTCAGTGGAATTGCAGTGATAGCACCTTCTGGGCTCCTCTGTTTTTACAGGAGATTTGGGGTGGGGACTAGAGGAATGGATTTGGGGAGGTGAGCGCCCAGCCTCCCATCCACCTCCTACTTCCTAGGGGTAAAACAGGAACCCTGCTTCCTACCAGGTTTAAACCCCTCTGTCTGTGGTTTGTTTGCAATAGATGCTTGAGTTTGGTCAAACTCATCAGCTAGGGTAGCCAGTTCTTCCATAGTTTTCACATTTTTGTCCCATAAACAGTGTTTTACATCATCTTTACATATATTCAGGAAATGTTCTTGAGCAACAGGTTCACACATTCCATCAAAGCTTGTAACACCTTTTCCCTTTACCCAATTTTCCATCAAATCTTTCATCTGGTTTACATATGCCACATTACTCATCCCAGTACACCTGTTAAGGCTTCTAAATTTTACTCTATATGTTTCAGGTGTAATCTGAAACTGTTTTAAAACCATTTCCTTGAATTTACCATAATCGGAAGCATTTTCAATTGGCATCTTATTGAATATATCCAGAGTTGTACCAGTAAACTTTGCAACCAAAGTGGGCATCTGCTGGTCCTCAGGAATCTTATGAAGTGCACACAGCCTCTCAAAGGTGATAACATAACATATTCAGTAATATCCCCTGTCTTGCTGTATGCATGACACAATCATTCTCATTTGTGGGTTTTTGGAGAGGTGGGATTCACTGAAGTGTGGGGGTTCTAGTTCAGGTTCTCTATCAAGTCCAGTAGATGCTTCCTCTCCCTTTCCTTTTCCTCTATTTTTTTGGCTTCAGTTCCATGGCTCTTAGGTGTGCAGTTTCTTGCACATCGATTTCCATCTGTTTTAATTCCATAAGTCTTTTGTGTTCTTTTCCCCTCTCTTCCACCTGAAATCTGCATAGCTCCAATTTTGTGATCGATTCGTTTTCACTCATTTTGCTGCTTTTCTGTCCCTACTTGCCTTTCCCAAAATAAGCAAACAGAAAATAACAGACTGGTAACCTTTTTGGTTGATCTCTAGCCACCATACTTAAATCTCACTTAAAATCACCACCAGCATATGAAGTGCCAACCTCACTCAGAACAACAAGCTGTGCATTTAATCCTACTGACTATGCCATGGTGACAGGTTCACCTGGGGTGCCACCTGAAACTGGGGTACCACTGAGCCCTCTGACCTACCCTCTCACACTGTGCTGCTGTGATAAGCTGCAAAGCCCTCCAAGCCAGCAATTTCACATTCACACAGATAGAGATATATCCAGCAGCAGTTACTCACAGGCTTTCTAACCACCACTTCCCAGCCTAGGACCCAGAATAGTACCATCCTGCCGTGATCAAATCTGGCCAGTATATGGGTTTAATATTCGGTCCGCCTTTCCCTCAGTGTGAAGAGAACAATGTACACTTATAGTAACCAAGCAGAGATTTCCCCCAAGCACTCCAGTCAAAGCTTGGTGGTTTGGATTAAAACATAAAATAAGTTTATTAACTACAAAAGGTAGTTTTTAAGTGATTATAAGTGATAACAAGCTAGGGTTACCATATCTAATAAATAAAAAAAGAGGACCCTCCACGGGCCCTGGCCCTGCCCATTTCCCCACCCCTAGCCCCGCCCCAACTCTGCCCCTTCCCGCCCTGACTCCGCCCCCTCCTCCTTCCCACTCCCAGCCAGGGGGAAAGGGCTGCCCCAGCGCTACCGGCTTCAGGGTTTGCTGGGCAGCCCCCAGACCCTGCGCCCCCAGCCGGCGCTTCCCCAGCGCAGCTGGAGCCCGGGAGGGGAAGCACCCAGCCGGGGGCGCAGGGTCTGGAGGCTGCCCGGTAAACCGTGAAGCCGGTAGCACTCAGCTTCGGGCAGCCCCTATGCCTCCGGACCCTGCGCCCCCAGCCAGGCATTTCCCCTCCCGGGCTCCGGCGGCACAGGGTCTGGAGGCACGGGAGGCTGCCCGAAGCTGGTAGCGCTCGGGCAGCCCGGCTCTTAAACAGAGCCGAAGAGGAGCAGAGCCTCCAGCCGCGGCGGCTCTGCTCCTCCCCTGACTCTTCGGCTCTGTTTAAGAGCGCTACCGGCTTCGGGCAGCCCCCGTGTCTCCGGACCCTGCGCCGCCAGAGCCCGGGAGGGGAAGTGCCCGGCTGGGGGCGCAGGGTCTGGAGGCACGGGGGCTGCCCGAAGCCGGTAGCTCTTGGGCAGCCCGGCTCTTAAACAGAGCTGAAGAGTCGGGGAGGAGCAGAGCCACCATTTTCCCGGACATGTTTGGCTTTTTTGGCAATTCCCCCCGGACGGGGGTTTGATTGCCGAAAAGCCGGACATGTCCGGGAAAAAGAGGACGTATGGTAACCCTAAGCAAGCAGATCAAAGCAGATTATCTAGTAAATAAACAAAATACAAACTAAGTCTAAGATACTAGAACGATAGGATATGAAATACCAAATTCTCACCCTGACAGATGATACAAGGAGGCTGCAGATTCTTAAGGGGGAAGCTGCACTTGCTTTACAGCTTGGAATTCCCAGGTCTTCTTGTGTGGGGAGTGAAGAACCACAGATGATGTCACTCCCTGCCTTATATAGCTTTAGCATATGGCAGGAACCCTTTGTTTCAAAGCTTGGTTCCCAGACCAGTTTATGGAAAAATACTGACATCCCAAGATGGAGTCTATAGACATGTGGCCTGGTCACATGTCCTTGTAGAGTCATAGCAGCCATTACTTACATGCTGTCTGGAGCATTCTCAGGAAGGCTCACTCAGTCAGGGATAAGCTTCTCCTAAAGCCTATTGTTTTTTCTAATGGCCCATTATCCTGAATAGGCCCTTTACAACCAGCTATTTAGACTAGTGGGTGTTACCCAGGTGTAACCACATTTGAAGTACAGATACATAGTCAGTATTTATAAATTCTGATACATGCATTCAAATAGGCTAATCATAGTCAACAAATCATAACTTTTCCAAGGACACCTCATATGACTTATCTTGTACAAAATGCATCATAATTATGCCATAACCATATTATAATAATATTACTATGATGATTGTGGGGTGCAATGTCACACTCTGAACAAGCAGGAAGTTACTATTCTAGCAACTGGATTTAGGTAAACTATTGAAAATTTTGTGTTTCAAATTCCATTGACCTAAATCTAGAACTTTTGGATGGTGTTAGATTCCAGACCTGTTCATCCTTTGTAGTCCAGGTTGGCTTGTTGGCTGGCCACGTGTTTTTTTTTTTTTTCAATGTAAACCCTGTTTCAGCAACTTAAGTACATCTTAAGTACACCATTGACGCAAATCACCCTTCATACCCTGTAGGGATCTGGCTCTTCAGACATCCTTCTAACAACTGCATTGGAAGGAGTTAAAGTGCTTAGAGGGCAATGACCCCAAAGCTGTTTAATGGAGTGCATCGACTTGAAGACAGATTGCCATTAAAAAAAAAGGAAGTGAGCAGATTAATGATGCAGATTAAAGATTTTTCTTGCTACCCATACTTAGTACTGTACCTTCTTGTTGCTCTTACTGATAATAGCCATACATTTAAACTCTTGATTTTCCCAGAGATAGATTAAATACATACTGATTTTAGACCTAGTCCTGACATCCCTAATCAAACAAAACTCCTAATGAAGTCACCAAGAATTTTGTCTGAGTAAGAAGTGCAGGATAAGGCCTCTTAGCTATAGCATCAGGAATGGAAGTCAAACTATATTAACAAGTTTGCCAACTCTACAAGTTTCCCCAAAACTCTGGGTTTTCAGATCCTTTTAGAAGTCTGCAGGAAAAGCCCCTCTGATTAATATATGGAAAGCTAGTAGCCACCCCTATATTTATGTTGCTGACACTGCGTTCATCAAAATAATTCATAAACATCATCAAAAGCTTTTATTTCAAATGACTTGCAGTGTTGATCACAGTGAGCTCAGTTTTGAAGTCAAAACAGGAGTACATCAGGGGTGTGTCAGGTCTGCAATCCTCTTCAACATTGCCATCGACTGGGCAATGCAGCGTACAACAAAAGACATGCCAAGAGGCATTAAATGGACACCCTTCTCATCCCTTCAAGACCTGGACTTCACAAATGATCTCACCCTCCTATCACATACCCAACACCATATACAAGAAAAAAACAACTCAACTCAACACATTCAACCACCAAATTAGACTGAAAATCAATCACAATAAGACAGATTTCATGACCTTTAATATTGCTTCACCATCACCAGTACAGATAGAGGATCATGTTCTCACCAATGTAGAAAAAAATCACATACTTGGGCAGCATCATCAGCCAGGACGGTGGAACAAGGCAGAACATCCAGACCAAAATCAATAAAGCCAGGAACAACTTCAGGAGCTTAAATACAGTCTGGAAATCATCAAAATACAACACCAAAACCAAACTCAGGATTTATCAGAGCTGCATACTTTCAACATTATTTTATAGTGCAGAATGCTGGGGAATGAGAAAGTATGTCATGTCCAAGCTGTCTTCATTCCATACAACCTGCCTCAGAAAAATCCTCCATATCTTTTGGCCCAAAACAATCTCAAACCAAGATCTATTGATGCAGTGCAGCCAAGAGGATATGAGCACCATCATTGTTAGGAGGAGTTGGAGATGGATTGGCTATGTGCTTCGGATGGAAACTTATTCCATAACCAGAGTAGCAATAAGATGGACACCTGAAGGCAAGCAAAAACGAGGCCTCCTGAAAACAACATGGCAAAGAGCTGTGGAAGCTGAGCTGAAAAACCTGGGGCACAGCTGGGAAACCATTGAAAGACTTTCCAGAAACAGAAGTGGAGGAGCTTCCTCACTGCCCTAAATGCCAGAGGCGTAATGAGAAGATGATGATGATCAGGGCCGGCTCCAGGCACCAGCTGACCAAGCACATGCTTGGGGCGGCCAATCTTGGAGTGGCGGGGGGCGCTCGGGGTTTTTTTTGGGGGGGGGGTTTGGTTCGGCAGGGCAGCGCTCGAGGTTTTTGTTGTTATTGTATTTGTTTTGGCCGGGCGGTGCTGGGGGGGTGGGTTGTTTTTGTTTCGGTGGCATGGCGCGGCACGGCGCTCGGGGGGGGGATGTTTTGGCAGCACTCGGGGGGGGTGTTTCAGTGGCACGGTGCTAAGAGGGGGTGTTTTAGCAGCGTGGTCCTCAGTGGGGTGTTTCAGTGGGGAGTTGCGTCGCTGGGGGTGTGTTTCGGCGGCGTGGCACTCAGAGGGGGTGTTTCAGCGGCATGGCGCTCGGGGAGGTGTTTCGGTGGCGCGGCGCTCAGGGGGGCTGTTTCGGGGGGGCAGCACAGTGCGGCGCTTGGGGGGGTGCTATTTTTTTTTTGCTTGGGGAGGCAAAAAAGTTAGAGCAGGCCCTGATGATGATGATGATGATGATGATGACGACTGCATTATAAAAGATCCTAGTAATATTTTCTTTCACAGAAGCTTACACCTCCATTGATTGCCTTTGATATTTGACCAGGGGAATGCTTTGGGGCTAAGGAACTGCCTTTGCTTTGCTCCATGAAATTCTATTCAGCTTTTGCAGATATATAAACTGTTAAAAAATCACTACTTCTCCTCTCTTACTTATGTTCCTCAGAAAATGTATGGCAGTCTGCCACACTAGTTACTGAACACATTAACATTTCAAAGTGCTAGGCTCACACTGCCACCAAAGCAGCAGCTGCCACTGTACAGGAAATGCCTATGAACTACCAGGTGGCTGCTGAAGGAAGGGAGGAAAGGAGAGAGAGCTGAGCTGAGTTTCAGAAAGAGAGAGCCCAACCAAGCTTTAAGCTCTTTGGGACAGTGACCATTTGCTAGTTCTGTGTTTGTACAATGTTTAGCATAATGGGGCCTCGGCTCATGACTAGGGGACTGTAGTGAGGCGGCCTGGCTCCCACTCGCCTCTGTGAGGGACGAGCCAGAACAGCTGCCGGAGTGGGCGGAGTCACCACTGCCTGTCCCTGCCCCCTGAAGTCAAGGAGTGGGACAGGAAGTATAAAGGCCCGGCCCCAGCGCTCAGTTGTGGCCCGACCGCGGGAGAGGGCAGACGCTGGTGCCCGAGCTCCTGCTGGGCTGAGCCTGACCCGGGCCCGGTATCCTGAGGAGGACTGGCCGTGCCTGCCCTGAGCCCAGTATCCTGAGGAGGACGGGCTGTGCCTGCCCCGAGCCCGGTATCCTGAGGAAGACTGGCTGAGCCTGCCCCGAGCCCGGTATCCGGAGGAGCGGACTGAACTTCCCCTCACCGAGGGTCCGGAGGAGCCGCCCAATCTACCCAGCTGCCCTGAGGAGCCCATGATCTGGGACACGGCGGATGACGCTAGGGACGTGCAGGTACCCATGGAGGAGGAGATGGGAAGTGGCCCGGGGATAACAGACCCTGAACCTATGTCAGTGTGTTGCGGTCAGGATCCCCACTAGCCCAGCAGCAGATGGATTGCTGCTGACAGGGCCCCAGGTTGGAACACAGTGGAGTAGGTGGGCCTGTGTTCCCCCTGCCACCCTACGCCGGGTGGCAGTCTCTCCTCCTCCCCTGCCTGAGGGCCTGAGCCCCTGAACTCACTGTTTGTTTGCTCAGCCCCTGCCTGAGGGCCTGAGCCCCTGAACTCACTGTTTGTTTGCTCAGCCCCTGCCTGAGGGCCTGAGCCCCTGAACTCACTGTTTGTTTGCTCAGCCCCTGCGAGGGACGAGCCCCACCCTGGACGTCTACACGTGGTGCCTTCTCTGATAAGTTCCGCCCAGGATGTGGGCGCGAACTCTTGACTCCGGGGAGAAGTGGGGGCAGGAGAAAGGTTCCCCTCCCGAGAGATGGATCTGTCCCAGCTCCTGGCTCTAATGAGGGAAATACAGGAGCGAGAGCAGGCAGCCCAGTCGTGATAGCAACAGGAGCAACAGGCCACCCAGCAGCAACGGCAGCAGCAGCTCGTTGAGCAGCTAGGAGCCCTACAGAATCAGCTCATTCAAGAGCTGGTTACCCAGCACCAGTACTTCCAGCAGCAATGTCTCCAGCAGCTCACAGCGGCTCTGTCCCAACCTGGGGAGGCCCAGCCGGGAGGCCCGGCCGGGACCCCATGTCCCAGCCCCCTGATCCGGCTGACGAAGATGGTACCCAGTGACGACCCCGAAGCCTTTCTCGTCCCCTTTGAGCGAGTGGCGGTCGTTGCGGGGTGGGCCCAGGACCAATGGGCTTCCATCTTGGCCCCGTACCTGACTGGGACTGCGCAGACCGTCTACCGAGGCCTGTCGGTGGAGGCCACCCAGGACTACAGCCAAGTAAAGGCCGCGATTCTGGACGCCCTGGATGTGAGTCCAGAAACTTTCAGACAGCGGTTTAGGAGTCTGACCTATCACACCGGGGCCCGGCCTCGGAGGGTGGCCCAGGAACTCAGGGAGACCTGTAAGCGATGGTTGTAGCCCGAACGCCGGACCTCGGAGGAGCTAATGTAACAGGTGGTACTAGAACAGTTCACCCAGGTTCTCCCTTCACGAGGAAGAGCCTGGGTCCTCCGCCACAGGCTGACAACCCTGGCCGTCGCCATTACCCTAATGGAGGACTTCCTGGGGGCTGAAATGCCAATAGGCCCGGTGGTCCGTGCAGCCCCACCAGCGACGGAGCGACCTAACCCCAAGAAAAGGGGGGCGCCAGCCTGAGTGAACCTACGGGGCTCCCCCCGGGAGGCTGAGGCCGGGACTCATCCCCCGAGGGCACCCAGGTGATCCGCTCGGACCCCAGCTCCCGCGGTGCGCCGAGACCACTGGGGTCCTCCTGGGGGCAACCCCGGGATGCGGCTACGGGTGGGACAAGCAGCCCTGGGCCTCTGTTTCTCCTGCGGGGAGTATGGCCATTTCCAGCGGGACTGCCCGGGGCTGGAATGTACCTTTGGCCAGGTCTGCTTAGGGGAAGCTCATGCCCACCCTTCAGAAGCTGCTAAGATCACCGTACCCGTAGTTATTGAAGGATACCCGACGGTGTCCCTCCTTGACTCGGGCTGCGGACAGACGCTAGTCCTCCGACACTTAGGTCCCCAGGCTGACGCCCGGACCCAACTCCTTGTCCCCCGATGTAATCGACGGGCCATCATGCAGTTGGCGCACGACGTCCCCGCGGCGGGACACCTCGGTCACGAGAAGACTCTGGCCCGGATCTTGGGATGCTTCTTCTGGCCGGGGGTGTACCAGAAGGTAAAGAATTATTGTAATTCCTGCCTGGATTGCCAGTTGGCTGCCCCGGCGCGGACTCCCAAGGCCCCGTTGGTCCTGATGCCCTTAATCGAGACCCCCTTCGAACGCGTGGCCATGGATCTGGTGGGGCCTCTTCCCAAGAGCAGCGCGGGATTTCAATACATCTTAGTGATGTTGGACTATGCCACCCGGTTCCCCGAGGCAATTCCCCTCCGAAACATTACAGCCCGTACCATCGCCGATGAGCTGGTGAAGGTTTTTGCCCACGTCGGCCTACCCCGCGAGATCCTTAAGGATCAGGGGACTAACTTTACTTTGCGGTTGCTCCGGCAGGTGTGTGAACTTCTGGGGGTCAAGCAATGGCGAATGTCAGTCTATCATCCCCAGACTGATGGGGTGGTCGAGAGGTTCAATCGGACCCTAAAAAACATGCTCCGTAAGTTTCCCCAGGAGGACTTTCGTGGATGGGATCAGCTACTCCCACCCTTGCTCCTGGCGGTCTGAGAGGTTCCCCAGTCCTCAACCAAGTTCTTGATGTTTGAACTGCTGTACGGCCGTCAACCGTGGGGCCTATTTGACCTAATGAGGGAAACTTGGGAGCAAACCCCTTCACCGGCCCAGGGCCTCTTAAAGTACGTGCTCCAGTTTCAGGAGCGTCTTAAGCACGCTGGGGCCCGGGCATGAGAGAATTTGAAAGCCGCCCAGGAGGCGCAAGCCCAGGCGTACAACCGGGACACACAAACACGGGACTTTCAACCTGGGGACCAGGTATTACTCCTCCTCCCCTCCAGCGAGTCGAAGATTCTGGCTAGCTGGCAAGGGCCGTATGAGGTGGTCCGGAAGGTGGGCCCAGTTACATACGAGATCGACCAACCCGATCAGAAGAAGAGGATACAGCGGTACCACTTCAACCTTCTCAAGCCCTGGCGAGAACGGGAAGGGCTTCTGATTAACTCCTACTCACCAGAACCCGAGCTAGGGCCCCAGATAGCCCATACCCAGGACCCTGAGGAACCCCAACTTGGGGAGACCCTAATGGAGGACCAACTCAAGCAGACCTGGTGCCTCCTGCGAGCCTTCCCCCACACCTTCACGGCCCAACCAGGATCCACCACCCTGGTATACCATAGGATCCAGACTGAGACGGGGGTGGTGATTCGGGGTGCGACCAGGCCCTTGCCGTATCACCGGAGATGCGTCGTGGATGAGGAGGTACAGGCGATGCTGGACTTGGGGGTGATTGAACCCTTGCACAGCGATGCGTAGTCCAGTTGTGCTGGTACCAAAGCCCGACAGCTCCCAATGGTTCTGCATCGACTTCAGGCGCGTGAATGCCATCTCCAAGTTCAATGCCTACCCCATGCCCCGGATAGATGAGCTGTTGGCCCGGTTAGGAGGAACCCACTACATCACGACCCTTGACCTTAGCAAGGGGTATTGGCAGATCCCCCTGGAACCTGCCTCCAGGGAGAAGACTGCGTTCGCCACCCCTACGGGCCTATACCAGTTTACCCTAATGCCCTTCGGCCTCCACGGGGCCCAGGCCACGTTTCAGCGCCTGATGGACTGCCTCCTCCAACCCCACCAAGATTACGCTGAGGCCTATTTGGATGATGTAGTCATTTACAGTCCGCAGTGGGAGAACCATCTAGAAAGGGTCACAGCCGTCCTGAGGTCCCTGTGGGCGGCCGGGTTAACGGCCAACCCGAAGAAGTGCTGCATCGGCCGACAAGAAACCAAGTATCTGGGGTACACTATTGGACATGGACAGGTAAAACCGCTGGTGGACAAGGTTCAGGCCATTACAACCTGCCCCCCGCCCGCCACAAAACGGCAGGTACGCCAGTTTCTGGGGCTGGTGGGGTATTATCAATGCTTCATTCCCCAATTCGTGGTGATTGCTGCCCCCTTAACGGGGCTCTTGACTAAGGAGAGCCTGCGGCAAGTTGTCTGGACCCGTGAGTGTGACGAGGCCTTCCAAACCCTTAAAACAAGCCTCTGCCAAAAGCCGGTCTTATATAACCCCGATTTTAACCAGACCTTTGTCCTGCAAATGGACGCTTTGGAGGTGGGACTCGGGGCGGTCCTGTCCCAAGAGGTCGGCGGGGAAGAGCATCTGGTCCTCTACATCAGTCGGAAGCTGTTTCCCCAAGAGAAAAACTATGCGGTGGTGGAAAAGGAAGCCCTAGCTGTGAAGTGGGCTTGTGACACCCTGCGCTACTACCTCCTGGGAGCCCCTTTCATCTTGGTTACCGACCACTCTGCTCTCCAGTGGTTGGCCCTCATGAAGGACCATAATATGCGGCTTCAGCGGTGGTACTATGCATTCACCGTTCACCCTCGGGCCGGGAAGGACCACGCGAACGCCGATTTCCTTTCCCGTCTGGGGAGGATGGAAGGGTCTTGCCCCGGTACCCGGGAGCCAGCCTTGAGGGGGGGCCGTGTAGTGAGGTGGCCTGGCTCCCACTCGCCCCTGTGAGGGACGAGCCAGAACAGCTGCCAGAGTGGGCGGAGTCATTGCCGCCTGTCCCCGCCCCCCGGAAGTCAAGGGGCGGGGCAGGAAGTATAAAGGCCCGGCCCCAGCGCTCAGTTGCGGCCCGACTGTGGGAGAGGGCAGATGCTGGTGCCCGAGCTCCTGCTGGGCCGAGCCTACCCCGGGCCCAGTATCCTAAGGAGGACTGGCCACGCCTGCCCTGAGCCCCTTATCCGGAGGAGCGGACTGAACTTCCCCTCACCGAGGGTCCGGAGAAGCCGCCCAATCTACCCAGCGCTCGCTGCCCTGAGGAGCCCATGATCTGGGACACGGCGGACGACGCTAGGGACGTGCAGGTACCCATGGAGGAGGAGATGGGAAGTGGCCCAGGGATACCAGACCCCGAACCTATGTCAGTGTGTTGCGGTCAGGATCCCCACTAGCCCAGCAGCAGATGGATTGCTGCTGACAGGGCCCCGGGTTGGAACACAGTGGAGTGGGTGGTCCTTTGTTCCCCCCTGCCACCCCACGCCAAGTGGCAGTCTCTCCTCCTCCCCTGCCTGAGGGCCTGAGCCCCCCGACTACTGTTTGTTTGCTCAGCCCCTGCGAGGGACGAGACCCACCCCGGACGTCTACAGGGACCTAGGGAAACTATTGCAATAGATATACAACTAATCTTTAATTACATGATCACATGCTGTTTTTCCACAAGACCCCTGCATCATTCAGTGCACAGGATGGATGCATACGCAACCAGAAGCCTGGCATTTCCTAACTTTCAAATGCTTGATGTTGTCACCGAAATAACATTATTTTCCTGTCTTTTTTGTATGTCATTTAACATTAATATTGCAGTAGTGCCTAAAGGCCATCAAAGTCAGGGATCCATTCTTCTAAGCTTTCACAAATATACACAAGATGACAACCTTTGCCCCAGAAAGCTCTTAGATTAAAGAAACTGACAAAGCAGCTGAGCCAAACAAGTGGCTAGAATTGAGGAAAGAAGTTAAAAAAAAAAAAAAAACAACGCAACAACAAAAAACACAGGATGTGCACATTTTTTAGCTGTCACTGATCATAACTCATCACCAGCCAAGCTGCTACCAGATTGCAATTTACTTTTCAGAAGAGGTGAGTTTTGAGGGAGGATTCCTGTTTAGCTGTCTTTCCCCATTCCTCTGCCTCTTGGAGAAAGACAGCCAATCTGAACTGATCCACATGCTGAAGGGGTCTTCAGCACGTGGAGCAGGCAGAGATCCCACCCTAGTCCTGCCCTCCCTTTTTTTTTTTTTTTTATAATGGAGATATCCCATCTCCTAGAACTGGAAGGGACCTTGAAAGGTCATCAAGTCCAGCCCCCTGCCTTCACTAGCAGGACCAAGTACTGATTTTGCCCCAGATTCCCAAGTGGCCCCCTCAAGGATTGAACTCACAACCCTGGGTTTAGCAGGCCAATGCTCAAACCACTGAGCTATCCCTTTTCCCATACATGGCAGAAGTGATCCAGATGCATTCAGCCCTGCTGCTCCACATCTGGCTTTGGAGCTTCTTCTCTCCAGCTCCCAGTGCTGCCCTCTATGCAGAGATGGGACAGGGGAGAAGGGGTTGGGGTGCAATGAGATGAGGGAGGAAAAGATATCCCCTCTTCCCTGCAACCTTACATTAGGGAGTAGAGAAGCCAAAAGAGAAGCAAAAGCCCAATGCTAAGGAGAGTCATAAGATGGGAGGCAAAAGCATCAAGAGGTCTTTTGGGGGCAAAATTAGTGCTGGGGTCTGTGGGTGGGGTTGATTAGTTCATTGAGGGGAAGTCTATGTTTTGGGGCAGATGGCACATTAATTCATTGGGTGGGTGCATGTGTATGCAGATCAATTATATTTGAATACCTGATAGTGCATGAGCCTCCAGCTCCTCTCCCTTGGAGTGGTTCCCAATAGTAGAGTGCCTGACAGCTCCTTTCTCGCAACCACACTACAACCTTGTCTAGACTAGGGATGTGGCCTGATTATATCCATTAGTGACCTGTGACTGGTGTAGCTGGACCAGTGCAGCCCTTCAGCTTTGTCTCTTCGCACTAGTGGAGTTTGAAACCCTACAATAAATTCTACCAACACAGATCCTTGCTTTGCCAGACTACTCTAGGGGTTGCACTGATACAGCTACACAGATGGCAGTAATCAGGGCAATTCCCCAGTCTAGAAAAGGCCTAATCCAATTAGTGCAAATGTAAGCACATTTAAAACTGCACTGTTTAACAGAAGTGTTGCAATCAGTCTGTGCTAATTGCACTGCTAATACTCTGCTATGGGTTCCAATTAGACTTGTGCAAACCTTAGCTACTTTGGGTTCCAGGGGTCCACTTGAGACTTTTGGTTCAGCTTTAGTTCTGTTCCCACCTTGCACTTCACTCCGAGTTTCAGATTTGAAGGAACCCCAAAATTAAAAACACTCAGGTGAAAAAAATCACTTAGTTTTGCCTGACTTCAGTGAGAAAGTGGAAGAAAGTGGGTTCTTCCAAAGGGTTTGTCCTTAGGCATCCTTTGAAGAACATGGGCTGAGTACCACATTTTGTAATGAAATCTGAAACCAGGCAAGTTTCACATAGTTATGATTTTCAGCACAAAATTTTTGCAGAACTATAATTACAACACACATACTGTGCCCGATTTACCATTGTATTACTCCAGGTTTCCACCAGTGTAATCTTGTGTATAATATTTTGTGTATAATATTAAGTAACCTCTTATCCAGTTTTCCCTGTCCAAATACAAATCACCTTAGTTCAACTTTGCCTTCATAAATAACTGCACAGTGTTTAAAAATGCAAAATTTCTCTTAGGGCAAGGAATGAAGAAGTAATTACATGTGTCAGATACTAGCCACTTTGTTTAATTTAGATTTAGAAAGTGCTCATATACCATTAAAAACCTAAAGACATCAGACTTTCACCTAGAGCTGAAAGTACTTTATAAAAGGAAGTCAAATATCATTATGCCCATGGGGATACATACAGTAGTGGAAAGACTTAACCATGGTCACACAAGGGTTTATCATCAGAGTTAGGAATCCAAGTTTCCTGACTCCCCGGCCAGTGTCTTATGCACCGGACCCCATCTGTCATATGCAGCACACATACATAAAAATCAAAGTGAGTAAAATAATTCTCTAATACAGAATAAACAGAAAAAAAAACTCCTCAATTTTAAGATAAGGTTGACATGTACAATCAATAAAATGCTACAATTAAAAACACCTTATTTATTGCTGCTTCACAGCTCCCTGGTGCATATAGATTGCTGCATCTGTCCCTCTGCAAAGATAGGACATATGGCTGTGTAATTTCAATTTAATATCTAACATTGGATCTTAATTCTTCTTACTCTGGAAACAGACTAAATGGGAACTTTTACAACTAAACAAACTTGAAAATAGAGAAGAATGTACCTAACCAGTAACTGTCTGTTGTTCCCTTCAGTCTGGGTGAATAGCTGAGATGGGGATCCAAATGAGCCACATTATCATCTGAATTGCAAATGAGCTTGGGCAAGTCTGTGCTTAGGAGACAGCATCATGTGACATGGTGATGTTTGCATCTGAATGCAACACCATCATTGCAACTCCAAACCAGAAGAGTCCTATATTCCACTACTTCATTTCCTGCATACAGGAAGGAGTTTGGGCTCAGGTTTAAAAAAATGAATAAAGTGGGAAGAAAGGTGGGCTACAGTGTTGCCAACGCTCATGATTTTGTCATGAGCCTCATGATAATGGTTTTCCTTAAAGCACCAGCTCTTGGAGTCAAGTGGATGTGTGATGATTTCAGCCTTCATTCTTAAAGAAAAAGTAAGTTTCTAGCGCTCATGGCTGAGGAGAAAGCTTCAAAATTTGACCCCAGTGCATCCTAAAGGCTCAAAAAGCAGAAAGCAAGTAAAAATATTTATTATTTTACTGGTGAGCCTGACTCATGATTTTTGAACATTTGGGGTTGGCAATACTGCTACAGCTAGGGCAGAAGTTCACGTTTTGTGGCCCTTGAACAGAATTTGAAACTTTTACTCTTTGAATGTGCAGTGTTTTTTTCAAAATTGTTTTAACAGAGAAAGTTTTTGAGAGAGCTCAACTGCCAATTTAGCATTGAAACAGAGGCCAGATGAGAAGGTCACTCGTCCTGTGCAGTAACTCAGATTCTTTGAGATGTATCCCCTTATGGGTGCTCCACTTTAGGTGTGACAGTACCCCTTGCACCTGGGATCAGAGATCTTCATCAGCAGTGCCTGTCAGACTGCACATGCACTCCTCCCGGCTCATGCCATGAGCTGGACTGTATATATAGCTCTGTGCGGTCCAACTGCCCCCCAGTTCCTTCTCTGCCGCAAAACTTATCTTTCACTCTGAAGTAGAAGGGAGGAGGGCAGGTAGTGGAACACCCGCAGGGACACACATCACACATCTACTGCACAAGATGAGTATGCTTCTCTTTGAGTGATGTCCCTATCGGAGCTCCATTGTAGGTGACTGTAGAGCAGTTCCCCTAATTGGAAGGCTGTGGCTTTGGAACGGCATTTACTGTGAATGACAGGACAGTGCGTCCTAGTAAAGTATCTATGTGGCATCCTGAGTAATGGTGTAGTGACAGTTAAAAGTGTCCACTGATGCCCATGTGGCGGCTTTGCAAATGTCAGCAATTGGGACATTGTTGGGAAAGGCAACCGAGGTAGAAAGTGAGTGGGTGGAATGTGCTCTAGTTCCAGGAGGAGGTTGTTGATTGCGTAGTTGGTAGGACAGATGCATACACTGAAAGATCCACTTGGAAAGGCATTGCTTAGAAATGACTGCACCTTTTGGTCTTTCAGCCACTAAGAGGAATAAGTGTGGTGATTTTTTCGAAAGGTTTAGTTCTGTCCAGGTAGAAAGCTAATGCTTGTCTGATGTCCAGGGTATGCAATGTTGCCTCCTATTGGTTGGTGTGTGGCTTTGAAAAGAAGCAGGGAAGGTTGGACAGATTGATGGAAAGAGGATGGTACCTTGGGTAAAAATTTGAGATGTGGACGTAGCATAATCTTGTCTTCATGAAAAATTGTATATGGGAGCGGGTATGCCATAAGTGCTCCAATTTCATCAACCCACCAGGCAGAGGTGATAGCGACAAGAAATGCTATTTTCATAGCTAAATGAAGATAGGAGCATGTTGCCATTGATTCGAATGAAGGTCTAGTAAGAGAGCATAGGATGAGGCTGGGGTCCCAAGCCGGTGTCGTATCTCCTATGTGAGGGTAAAGATTTTGGAGGCCCTTCAGGAATCATTTTGTGAGGGAGTGGGTAAAGCACTGGAATTGGGTGGTGAAGCACTGGAATGGGTTACATAGGGAAGGGATGGAATCTCCTTCCTTAGAGGTTTTTAAGGTCAGGCTTGACAAAGCCCTGGCTGGGATGATTTAGTTAGGAATTGGTCCTGCTTTGAGCAGGGGGTTGGACTAGATGACCTCCTGAGGTCCCTTCCAACCCTGATATTCTATGATTCTATGAAGACTGAGTGGCCATCTATCTTGTAGTGAAAGGTTGTGATGGCTGCCAAATGCACACAAATGGAGCTCACGGATAACCCCGATTGTTTAAGGTGTAAAATATAGTCCAGGATAAGTGATAATGGAGCGCGTATTGCCTCAATATGATTGGAGGTGCACCAGGATTGGAATCTAGTCCATTTGTGGAGGTAAGTGCGTCTAGTCATATTGTGCCTGCTATTCAAGAGTACTTGTTTAACTGCTTCCGAAAAGGTTATTTCTGAATTCCGGCACCATGGAGGAGCTATGATTTCAGTTGGAGAAACTGTGTGTAAGGGGACTATTGCCCCCTTACTAACATTCAGTGGGTATGTTTTGGTTGGCTAGCTCCCAGCACAATGGGGAGAGGCCAATGCTCCAGATTAGCCTGATTGACAGGGTGGGCAGGCTAATCAGGGAGTCAGGAGGCCAGGGGGGTTCCGTCCTCCGTGTGAGCTGGAATTGCCTGAGTCAGACAGAGTGGGGCCGAGCTAAGGAGAGAGCAGGGGCCCAAACTAAGCTGCTGGAAGTAGAGCTGCAGCCCAAAAGCCAGATCACAGCCCAGAGTGAGCAGACCTGCCCTGGGAGCAGAGCTGTGGCAACCAGAGCCAGAGGGGCCAGGCAAGCAGCCAGGAAGCAGGTCAGAGCTGGGAGCAGAGTCACAGAAGCAGCCTGCAGAGCAGACCTGTCCTGGGAACAGAGCTGTAGCAACCAGAGCCAGAGAGGCCAGAGAAGCAGCCCAGGGAGCTGAAGGCAGAGCAGCAGCAGCAGCAGCAGCCGCCATGCTGAGGCAGAGTGTAGCTGGAGCAGGAGCTGGAGCTGGGGCTGGAGCAGTCTGGAGCTGGGTGCGGTGAGCAGCTGGGGAGAGTGAGGGGGACCCTGGGCAGTGGGCCCAGCACAGGGAGACGCCTCAGCCAAGAGGCTCTGCAGGCCAGACTTGGAGGGGGACCGTAACCCTGACAGGGCGGGGGCGACGCTAGGAAGAAGGGTCCTGCCACCTAGAGCCTGAGAGCGTGTGGCCACAGCCAGAGCAAATGTCCAACCTGCAGTGTCTCTGCAGCACAGCCAGGGCCTGAGAAGGAGGCCTGGGACCTACAAGGAACAGACTGTGAACTGCCCTGACGTTCCAGAGACACTGTTTGTGATGTTCCCTGCCACAGAGCAGGATGATGTGTTTTCCTTTAACCTTTCCCATTTTTCCTTATTCTTTTTTAAAATTAATTGTTAATTAAACAACTTGTATTTGCTTTAAATTGTATGAAATGATCAGTGGGTCAGGGAGGTGCCCAGTGCAGAGAGAGTACCCCAGAATGGGGACACCCTAGCCCCAGTCCTGGGTGACCACAGCAGGGTTGGGGGTTGAGCCCCCCAGGAATCCTGGGCCCTGCCTTGTCGGGGTTTATAAGGACTCTGCCAGACAGGTGAGTGGAAGGGGAGTCCTCAAGGACAGGGAGGCTTCTGGGTAAAGGAAGTGGGAGCGAGGACTCAGATCCTTTCGCTAGCCCACTTCACTGGGGTAGTGCAGAAGCCAGGAAAGTTCCCCACAATAGTGGGACCATTCCCCCGCTTACATGTGGATTGGGATGTGCATCCTGTAAAAGGAGTCATGGAGTCACATGGACATACAAATGAGGTAAGTATATCAGATCTGTCATGGCCATGTCAGAACTATAAAAATGACATGGGGTTGGTCCTCCTGGATCTTGTGGAGTACTTGAAACAGAAGGGAGAAGGGAGGGAAGGTATAGAGCAGTGGTGTATCCCATGTGATGAAGAATGCATCTCCCAGGGATCCACGTCCTAGGTCCACTCTCGAGCAAAATTGAGGGTAGCGGGCATTCTCTGGTGTGGCAAAGAAATCTATGGTGGGGAATCCCCAGTGACTGAAGATGTGCTGAAGGGCTTGCATATATAGTTCCCACTTGTGATCGTGGAATAAGCTCCTGTTCAGTGAGTCTGGCTGTATCCACCAGAGTAGTGAGTCCTTGACCTTCATAGGCATGGACGGGAGTTTGGGAAGGCTGTGTCTGTGAGGTACATTGACTGTACATAGCCATACCTGGACACATCACATGTGTAACCGTGCATACTTTACCACAAACGTGGCCACTGCCATGTGGCTAGACATGTCCTGGCTGAGATCTGGGGGCAGGTTCTCAGCATGGATACAAGATTGACTACAGTTGGAAATCTGTGAATTGAGAGGAAGTCTCTGACTTGTATGGCATCCAATTGTGCTCTGATAAACTTCAGGTGTTGCACCAGTGTTAGTGTACATTTCTCCAAGTTTATGCGAAGGCCGAAACTCAAGAAAAGTTCCACTGTCATTCAGTCAGCATAGGTTTCAGAGGAGGCCTTGAGGAGACAGTGCTCTAAGTATGGAAAGATGACAACACCCCCTTTGCATAGGTAGGTAGCCACTACCTCAAGGACTTTGGAGAACACATGAGCGGTTGTCGAGAGTCCAAAGGGCTGTACCTTGTACTGATAGTGATCGGTCTCCATGATGAACCGAAGTAACCATCTGTGGGCAGGGTATATTGTGATATGAAAATACATGTCTTGGAGGTCGAGGGCTGAGAACCAATCCCCCTGTTCCAATGCTGGGGTAATAGTGGAGAGAGTAACCATCTTGATATGTTGCAGTTTGACTAACTTATTTAGGTTTCGAAGGTCTAGGATCAGTCTCCACCTGCCATTTTTTTTGGACCAGAAAATAATGGGAGTGAAAACCCTTCCCTCTGTGCTGGGATGGGACCAACTATACGACTCCCAGTTTCAGAAGGTGATTTATTTCTTCTTGTAGAATGGGTTCATGAGAAGGCTCACTGAAGAGGGATGGGGAGGGAGGGTGGGTGGGATACAGTATCCTTCCTTGATGATCTCTAGAACCCACTTGTACGAGGTAATTAGCTGCCATGTTGGAAATAAAGGGGACAGACGGTCACCAAACAGATGGAAAGTCAGAAATAGTTGTGACTGGAGCAGGGTGAGGCTTCTCACGGCCTTGAACACACCTTCAAAGTTGTTGTTTGGCCAAATGTGTGTGAGAGGTAGCCCCTTGAGGAGTTGTATGTCTGCGCTTGGTAGGGGGTTTCTGTCAATGGCAGAGTATCATAGTGTGGCTGAGGAGTGTATTTCAGTGATTGGGATTGTGGCGGAAGTTGGTATTTTCCTGGGAGTTTTTTCGGCACTGATGTGAAAATGCCGAGAGATCGGAAAGTTGCTTGAAAGTCCTTAAGGGAGCGTAGGGACTCATCCATATGTTCTGCAAATAATTTCGAGCTCTCAAAGGGTAGGTCCTGGATGGTGGTTTGTACCTCCCTAGGAAGGTTGGAGAAGTGCAGACATGACACCCATTTCATGACTCTGGCAGCCGCAATGAAACGGGCAGCAGTATCTATGGAGTCCAAAGAGGCTTGTAAAGCTGTATGGGCCAAGAGGTGTCCTTCAGATATGAGTGCCTGGAGTTGGATTTTTTTTTATCATCAGGAAGATCTTGACAGAGTTCCTGTATTTTAGAATATTTGAGATATTGTATTTGGCTACGAGAGCCTTGTAATTGGATATTCGGAATTGGAATGTAGTGGATGAATAAGCCTTGTGCCCAAATAGATCCAATTGCTTCCAGTCTCTGTCATGAGAGATGGATCGAGGTTGGTATTGGCATCCCTTTCCATGTATGGCATTGACAACTAAGGAATTTGGGGTGAGTATAAGATAAAAGAAGTTCCATGTCCTTTGTGAGAACATAATATTTTTTGTCTGCCTGTTTTCAGGTCAGTGGGATGGATGTTGGTGTCTTCCAGAGCACCTTGGCAGGATTAAGACGGGCCTCATTAACAGGGAGGGCTATATTGGAAGATGAGAATGCGTTCAGGATGTTGTGCAGTTTATGTTATTGATCTTTCACTTCTCCCAAAGGAACCTGAAAGGAGTCTGCATTCCTGTGAAACAACTCCTAGAAGTGTTGGAAGTCATCGGCTGCGGTAGGTGGTGGAGTCACAACAGCCTTACCAGGGGAAGAAGAGGAGAAATGCAGTGGCGGTGGAACTTCCTCCTCCTATTCTTCCTCCTCATCTGCTAAGGGGAGAGACTCAGTTTCTGGTGGCTGAGAGACTGATGGAGATGGTGAACATGTAGGCCTCTAACTTTGCTCTATGGCAAACTGTGCCCTGTACATGGCCCAAGAATCCCAATATGGCCAATGTGGAGGGAGTGGCACATGGGGTTGCATCCATGGTGGTCCATACCAGGGCCCTAGTTTGGTTGTGGATTGTGGATAGTTAGGACATATAGAGGACACCTTTTGTGCCTGTCCCAAGTATGAGGGTGGGACGGAGTACTCCTCCTCCTCTGCATCGCTGGGGAAGGGTAGTGCTGTCTTTGGAGGAGAAAGGGAAGAATGGTGTAATTCCAGAGAGGAAGATGAAAGTGGAGGGAGGTTGTGTCTGAGTAGTGGTGACTCAGGAATATCAGATACAAGTAGGTCCTTGGGGTATTTGAACTTGTGGGGAGGACAGAGGAGCATCATCCGCATCGGTGCCGAGAAAGAGGTGCAGTCTCTTGAGCAGACAGATGGAGTTGAAGATGTGCTTGTTGACGAGGGCTTGCTCGGTGCTGAAATGGACATTTGGCACTGGTAGGGCTGTCGGTGCCATAGTACCTGAAGTTGGTCTGGTCAGGGTAATTGGCACCATTCTTGAAGGTCTTGTGTCTCAGTTAGGGTCTTTAGATCTTTGCTTAGCTCTGCTACTGGAGGTACTCAGGTGGTCCCTGGAGCTATATCCCTCTCTGAGAATGTCGAGATAACTGATCTTGCAGGGAATGGCATTCTGGCAGAGGTGCCTCAGAGGGTGATGAGGAACACTGTTTCTTCCCATCAGTATGGGAAAGAGTCATTTCTGTTCTTTTGACAAATAAATCATTTTGAGTCAGGACTGAATTGTAAAGGTTCCCCACCCCCCATGTAAGTGCTTGTAAAAGTTATATAAGAGTCTATTGAACCAGGTTAGTAATTATTTCTGTAAGCCTCTCTGTTAAGGGATTCAGGGAAAGATGATTTAGTTGGGGATTGGTTCTGCTTTGAGCAGGGGGTTGGACTAGATGACCTCCTGAGGTCCCTTCCAACCCTGATATTCTATGAGTCTATGATTCTATGAAAGTGAATTTTATGAAAGGCTTGTCCACCCCCATCCCACATACAGTCTGAATAAATTCATTCTTCAGAAGAAAAGAAGTCAGGAATTACTTGTTTGTATATTGTTTGAGATTATTAGCCAAAAATGCTCTACAATCAAATTAAATAGATGATTTTTAAAATGAAACAAAAAAACAAAAGCATATTGATCAAACGTAAATTGTATTTGCAGCAAGTAATGGGCAGAATGCATTAATAGCTGTCCTTCCTTCCCCCCTCAGAAAAAAAAAAGGTTTTGAACACTATATGCTGAGCAGACAAAATGCAAGCATCTGTTTGATAAACAGCCAGTGAGTGGTGACACAGAATGCATTCCTAACAAAGGGAAGGGATTTTTTTAAATGACTGCAGTATACCACTCTGATGGTTTCGATGGCAATATATAGTGGGGGTGGGAGAGAAGGAGTGGGGAAATGACAGTTTAAAGAACCTCTAATCCTATTCCCAGAAGATCATCTTTGATGTGGGGCTACTTATTATACCTTAATAGTAAACTGTGAAATAAAATTGCCTTTATGACAAGACATTATTTGGTTGTGTGCTGTACATACTCTAGGGCACGTGTCAAATACTAAAACAACACATATGTCAGAATTATAAAAACTGAATGTGATTGCACTTTTCCTCTCCCCACATTGCCCTGCTACTGATCTTCATCCTGGTCTACAGAGATTCACCTTCTTAGAGGGGCAGCTGATGATTCAGTAATCAGTAACCCGGCTAGTCCCAACCCTGAGGCATTCCAGACTGCCAGCTGTGCCAGAATGCAGTTCATTCTGTGCTGTGGTTCTGTGGTATTGACTATCGTCCACTAGGAAATTAAATTAATGTGTTAGTCACATTTCAAGTTTGACCAAAATTCATGTGCCATTCATTACTAAAAAACACTCTCCATACACTTGTGATATTTGCAAAATATCTTTTTACTGATAATACAGAGCAATTCAGGAAAATGCTTTAGAGTTGCACTAGACATGATGGGCCAAATCCTTCAATAGGATGCAATTGAATTATGGCTGAATTTGGCATGTTGTTTTTAAACCTACATGCCTGCAAATCAAAGAAAGTCTGGAATGCTACCAAGGTCCTCTATTAGGATTTAAAAGACTTATCTCACGCGTCTTTCTATTTCCCCAAGGTTGCCATAGAAATGTTTAGATAGATCACACAGCTATGCTGTAGGGGCTTCTGAAGAAGTCCATATCTGGATTGTGCTTAAATAATTAATTATTTCACTGCACAGGTTTAAATAAAACAATATTTTAAAAGGTTAATGTGCTCAACCTTCCCTGAATTTTAGGGACCACAGAACCCTATATGCTGGCTGTAAGATGACAGCAGTAGCTCTGTCCAAGGAGGTAAAGACACTGACAAGTGTTTTTAAACATTTAAACTTTTTCTGCTCTTTAAAGTATATATGTATTAATTTACACATGTGATCTAGTAAGAGAAGCAGTTATCATCAAGAAACCTGCCTCATGCAGAAAGTCTTTTTCAAGTGATGGAACGTGGATATTGCCACACATATATATTACTTGACAATTATATTTGATAGGTACATCTATCTGACTGCTAAATAGCATTAAGCCAAAGGATTAGAGAGGCAAAATCCCCATGTGCAATATATTTTATCTACAGTACATGAAACCTACCTCATAACTCAATGATCAGAGGTGCAGAAAGTATTTGTCTTGCTTCGTAAAATAATTGCATTATCCAACTCTAAGTGGAGGGGCATCTGAAAAATTATCAACTGCATGTTATTTTTGCAATTCTATCACTACTTTCTTAGTTAATTTTGCAGTTTTAGCTAAGCATGTTGCATTGAAGAATGCTGTATGGATGCCCTCATTCCCTGTGGGCTGACTGCCTGTTAAATAACACTGGTCTACAATTTTTGAGAAGTAGTCTGCTTCAGAGATAAAATGTGCTATTTATTATGTATTTTGATGTGCTGAATTCAAATATGACAATTAAAACAACTGATTGGCTACTGTTTCTAAGATATTTAAGTGTTTACATTTTATGTCTATGTATATTGTGTAGATAGTAGAGTTTTAATCATAAATTGTAAACCTAGGTCTTTTCATGTGTTTATGGTTGCTTTACATGAGAATATTTCACCTGTCCTGTTTATGTAACACTTTACAAATCAGCAAAAGGGTTATATAAATAAAATTTATTATGAAACAAAAGGCAAAAAACTATTATGTACGTAGTTTAGTCTATTCAGTGTCTACTCGGCGCTTCTTGGCTTGTCTCTTGTATTCATTAAATGGAGCATCTCTTGTCATTGTCCAGCAATAGTCTGCAAGCATTGATGGGCTCCATTTGCCCTGATAGCGTTTCTCCATTGTTGCAATGTCCTGGTGAAATCGCTTGCCGTGCTCGTCGCTCACTGCTCCGCAGTTCGGTGCAAAAAAATCTAGATGAGAGTGCAAAAAAGGTATCTTTAGTGACATGTTGCAACCAAGGCTTTTGTATGCCTTGAGGAGGTTTTCCACCAACAACCTGTAGTTGTCTGCCTTGTTGTTTCCGAGAAAATTTATTGCCACTAACTGGAAGGCTTTCCATGCCGTCTTTTCCTTGCCATGCAGTGCATGGTCAAATGCATCATCTTGAAGAAGTTCACGAATCTGAGGACCAACAAAGACACCTTCCTTTATCTTAGCTTGACTTAACCTTGGAAATTTTCCATAGAGGTACTTGAAAGCTGCTTGTGTTTTGTCAATGGCCTTGACAAAGTTCTTCATCAGACCCAGCTTGATGTGTAAGGGTGGTAACAAAATCTTCTTTGATTCAACAAGTGGTGGATGCTGAACACTTTTCCTCCCAGGCTCCAATGACTGTCGGAGTGGCCAATCTTTCTTGATGTAGTGGGAATCTCTTGCACGACTATCCCATTCTCAGAGAAAACAGCAGTACTTTGTGTATCCAGTCTGCAGACCAAGCAAGAGAGCAACAACCTTCAAATCGCCACAAAGCTGCCACTGATGTTGGTCATAGTTTATGCACCCCAAAAGTTGTTTCATGTTGTCATAGGTTTCCTTCATATGGACTGCATGACCAACTGGAATTGATGGCAAAACATGCAGTAAAACAGCTTTAAGACTCGTCTTCGATGAATCAATGAACAGTCTCCACTCATCTGGATTGTGAACGATGTTGAGGGCTGCCATCACACCATCGATGTTGTTGCAGGCTACAAGATCACCTTCTATGAAGAAGAATGGGACAAGATCCTTTTGACGGTCACAGAACATGGAAACCCTAACATCCCCTGCCAGGAGATTCCACCGCTGTAGTCTGCAGCCCAACAGCTCTGCCTTACTCTTGGGTAGTTCCAAATCCCTGACAAGCTCATTCAGTTCACCTTGTGTTATGAGGTGTGGTTCAGAGGAGGAGGATGGGAGAAAATGTGGGTCCTGTGACATTGATGGTTCTGGACCAGAAGTTTCATCCTCTTCCTCGTCTGACTCAAGTGAGAGGTTTTACAGCCATATAAATAGGAAGAAAGCAAAGAAAGAAGAAGTGGGACCGCTGAAGACTATAGCCGGAGAGGAGATTAAAGATAATCTAGGCATGGCGCAATATCTCAATGAATATTTTGCATCGGTGTTTAATGAGGCCAATGAAGGTATTAGGGATACTAGCACCGTTACAGAGGGGCATACGGGATGGGGGATTACCGCATCCGAGGTAGAAACAAAACTAGAACGCCTTAATGGGACTAAGTCGGGTGGACCGGACGATCTTCATCCGAGAATATTGAAGGAATTGGCGCGGGAAATAGCAGGCCCATTAGCGACTATATTTAATGAATCTGTAAACTCGGGGGTAGTCCCGTTAGACTGGAGAATAGCCAATGTGGTTCCTATTTTCAAGAAAGGGAAAAAAAGTGACCCGGGTAACTATAGGCCTGTTAGTTTAACATCAGTAGTGTGCAAGGTGCTGGAGAAGATTCTGAAAGAGAAACTAGTTGAGGACCTTGAAGTTAATGGCAAATGCGATAAATTACAGCATGGTTTTACGAAGGGCAGATCGTGCCAAACGAATCTGATCTCCTTCTTTGAGAAAGTAACGGACTTATTAGATAAGGGAAATGCGGTGGACCTAATATACCTGGATTTCAGTAAAGCGTTTGATACAGTACCCCATGAGGAACTATTGGTTAAAATGAAAAACATGGGGATCGATATGAAAATCCAGAGGTGGATAGGGAATTGGTTAATGGGGAGAATGCAGCGGGTCGTATTAAAGGGTGAATTGTCGGGTTGGAGGGAGGTTACTAGTGGAGTGCCTCAAGGTTCGGTTTTGGGACCCATCTTATTTAATCTATTTATAACTGACCTCGGGACTGATTGCAAGAGTGGGCTGATAAAGTTTGCGGATGATACGAAGGTGGGAGGAGTTGCAAACTCGGAGGAGGATAGGGATACTCTGCAGGGAGACTTGAATGAGCTTGTGAATTGGAGTATCAGAAATAGGATGAAATTTAATAGTAAAAAGTGTAAGGTGATGCACTTGGGGACGAATAATAACAATTTTAGTTACAAGATGGGGACGCATTGGTTAGAAGTAACGGAAGAGGAGAAGGACCTAGGGGTCTGTAGTGAGGCGGCCTGGGCCCCGACGGCCCCTGAGGGAGAGGAGCCTGAATTGGCACCCAAGTGGGCGGAGCCACCGCCACCTGTTCCCGCCCCCCGGAAGTCAAGGGGCGGGACAGGAAGTATAAGAGCCAGGCCCCAGCCCTCAGTTAGAGCCCAGCAGCCGGAGAGGCCAGACGTGCCGGTGCGAGCTCCGGCTAGACCAAGGCTTCCCAGATCCAGGTACCCGGACACGGACGGACCGAGCTGCCCCAGAGCCAGATACCCGGACACCGACCGACCGGACCTCCCCAGAGCCAGGTACCCCGACGCGGATTGGCCAAGCCTTCCCCAAGCAAGGTACCCCGAGGTAGACTGGCCACCCTTGCCCCGAGCACGGTACCCCGAGGAGGGGCCCGAGCGCCCCCCTGACCGGAGACCGGAGGAGCAACCCGACCCGGACGACCCTCTGCGAAGTGAGGAACCCATGGTGTGGGACCCCGCTGCCGAGCCCAGCGGGGAGCAGGTACAAATGGAGGAGGAAATGGAAAGCAGCCCGGGGGTAGCTGACCCCAGTCTAGCTACAACAGAGAGCGAACCCATGTTGGTGTGTTGCGGTCAGGACCCCACCAACACAGCGGCAGACTGACTGCCGCTCTTAGGGCCCCGGGCTGGGACACAGTGGAGTGGGTGGGCCTGTGTCCCCCCTGCCACCCCACTTAACGGGTGGCAGTCTCCCCCTCCAGCCAGCGCTCTGGCACCGCCACTGAGCTATTGCTTGCTGCCCTGAACGAGTGCTTGTTGCCCCACCCTGACTGAGGGTCTGGGGCGTCCCGAGTTTGTCCGTGCTCAGCTCCTGATACCCAGACCTGAACCCGAACCCCTGGACTATTGTTTGTTGCCCCGCCCTGATTGAGGGCCGGGCCTGAACCCCTGACTTTACTGCTCAGCCTGAAGGAAGGTCCTGAGCCCCCTGGACTATTGTTTGTTGCCCCGCCCTGATTGAGGGCCGGGCCTGAACCCCTGACTTTACTGCTCAGCCTGAAGGAAGGTTCTGAGCCCCCTGGACTATTGTGTGCTGCCCCGCCCTGATTGAGGGCCGGGCCTGAACTCCTGACTTTACTGCTCAGCCTGAAGGAAGGTTCTGAGCGCCCTGGACTATTGGGGGTTGCCCTCCCCTGAATAAGGGCCTGGGACGTCCTGAGTTTGTCAGGGCTCAGCTCCGGATCCACGGAGCTGAGCGCCCGAACTATTGTTTATTGCCCCGCCCTGAGCTAGCGCGGGGGCTTGACTGACTTTGTAATCCCCAGCTCCGGCAGTGAGGACCGGAGCCCGGGCCTGAGTTACTGCCGGACCCTGACGGAGAGCAGGAGCTCATTGCAGAGGCCGTGTACCTTTGGCCTAGTCCCTGCCAGAGGGGCGGAACCCTGAGACCGATCCAGGCCGTGTAGTGAGGCGGCCTGGCCCCCGACGGCCCCTGAGAGGGCCCGACCCCCGCACCGGACGTTTACAGGGTCCTTGTGGACCGCAGGATGACTATGAGTCGGCAATGTGACGTGGCGGTGAAAAAAGCCAATGCGGTCTTGGGATGTATTAGGCGAGGTATATCTAGTAGAGATAGGGAGGTCCTGCTTCCGTTGTATAAGGCGCTGGTGAGACCTCATTTGGAGTACTGTGTGCAGTTCTGGTCTCCAATGTTTAAAAAAGATGAACTCAAACTGGAACGGGTGCAGAGAAGGGCGACTAAGATGATCAGAGGAATGGAAAACCTGTCGTATGAAAAGAGATTAGAGGAGCTTGGGTTGTTTAGTCTGACAAAGCGAAGGCTGAGGGGGGATATGATTGCTATCTTTAAATATATCAGAGGGGTTAATACAAGGGAGGGAGAGGAATTATTCCAGTTTAGTACTAATGTGGACACGAGAACGAATGGATACAAACTGGCCGGGGGGAAGTTTAGGCTTGAAATTAGACGAAGGTTTCTGACCGTCAGAGGGGTGAAATATTGGAACGGCCTTCCGAGGGAAACGGTGGGGGCAACGGACCTGTCTGGTTTTAAGATTAAGTTGGATAAGTTTATGGAGGGAATGGTTTAATGATAAAACATAGTAGCCAAGGAAAACCAAGCAATGGTACATGAACAGCATAATGGCCAACAAGGGTCAGGCTAGATCATCTGGTCTGACCCCCTTGCCTATATGCTCGGGGTATTACTGATCGCCATATTTGGGGTCGGGAAGGAATTTTCCTCCAGGGTAGATTGGCTGAGCCTCTGGAGGTTTTTCGCCTTCCTCCGCAGCATGGGGCAGGGATCACTAGCAGGAGGGTCTCAGCCGATTGAAGTCACTAAAACACAGGATTGGGGACTTCAACGGTAGAGTCCAGGGAAGGGTCTTGCAGCCTGCAGCATGCAGGGGGTCAGACCAGATGATCATAATGGTCCCTTCTGACCTTAATGTCTATGAGTCTATGAGAATGATTCTAGTGCATCAGGAATCGGCAGTCCTTCTCCGTGGGGTATTGGGCGTATAGCTGATGGAATGTTTGGATAATGCACAGTCCACTTTTTCTTCTTTGACACACCTTTCCCAACTGGAGGCACCATGCAGAAGTAACAATTGCTGGTATGATCTGTTGGCTCTCTCCAAATCATTGGCACTGCAAAAGGCATAGATTTCCTTTTCCTGTTCAACCACTGGCGAAGATTTGTTGCACAAGTGTTGCAGCATATGTGTGGGGCCCACCTCTTGTCCTGATCTCCAATTTTGCAGCCAAAATAAAGGTGATAGGCTTTCTTAACCATAGTGGTATATTGCACTTTTGTGATGCAAAAGTCACTTCACCACAAACATAGCAGAAGTTATCTGCACTGTTCACACAAGTACGAGGCATCTCTGCTCACTTTGGCTAAACAGAAATGTGCCCCTTTGCAAAATCAAACACTGACAAATAAGAGGGCACGACACTGTATGATTCTAGAGCTGATATAGGGCAATTTGTTCAGCAGAGTGATGTAAGCTTCTATATGATTGCATCATCTATGACTTCTACGAATAACATGATGCAGTTCATATCATGTATGACGCAATACCAGCTTCAGATTGCATCGTTCATTGTTTTGCCTAAAAAGCAAACCCAAACCCAGGCATAGATTTATTCATAGATCCAGTCAAAGATGTATTTTAGTCATTTCTGGTTGAAATTGAGATCCCTTCCCTTTATAACTCCCTTATCCTCCACCATTCCCAAGTCAAGGATCGTATATACTGACCAAATAGCATATCTTGAAAACTAGAGCCAATCAACAATTTTAAGCATCATTTTCATTCTCAGTGACCCAGAATTAGTAAAGTTTGACTACATTTATTTCAGAAGCATTTTGGCTGTAGAGCAGTGTAACCTGAATCAGTACCAGCTGAAATATCATTTAGCATGACAAAAAAAAAAGTTAGGGATGGTTGAACTGGTTTGGATAAAACAAAAATCTACCTGAACCTTTGCTCTGAAGCTGAGCAAACTTTCTTTAATGCTCAAAGGTCTTTGGTTATGGTCTAAAATGTTGTTCCTGCACTATTCACTCCAGCATTCACTTTTATCTTTGATTGAAAAGTGAACAACCCTGACTGAATCTATTCTCTCATATTTCAGTCCAGGCTAGAACCAGGCAATATTGTCATCTGGTCTCACAAGATTGTAGCCCAAATTCGAGACTAAAGCAGTTTCCCCCTGTGCACATGGGCAGTAGACTATTTATCACTGCATTTTCTCCTTTAAGAGTAGGAATGCAATGTGGCAGACTTTCTTCCATGAAGTTATCTCCAGAGAGCATATCAGTGAGAGATCTTCTTTAGAACTCAGAAGAACCAAGTCAGTATGCAATATGTTGGGAACATATATTAACTATGGGTACAACTGGTCAAAATATTTTGTTGAAAAGTTTTTTGTTTTAAATCAGAATGCTTTTCAACTAAAGTTAAGATGTTTTTTCTCAACATTTCAATAAAATTTCAAAACAAAATGTGTTTTCTTTGGATTTTGTGTGTGACATATATATATTTTTTTCAAGTGGTTGTAGCTATGAGCCAGATGTTCATCCTAGCTTCTAGCAAGCCAAGCCCTGCCTTTAGCAGTTCACAACTCCACCCACTCCTCTCTTCAATCCAATCAGACATTATTTCACTTTTTAACCACACCTTGCCAGACAGTTGCTAATGGGGGTTATGAGGTCAGCCATATATCTTGTACATTGCTTGGGGTTTGCTCATTTCATTTTTATATGATTTTTATGTGTTTTTCCCCAAATAAAAGATGTTTGTGGATTCATATTCTCAAAGACTCCTTAGTGCTTGGGGGACAGGAGGGGAGAAACAACTATAAAAGTTACTGGAGGGTTTAACATTTTACGAATATAAAACCTGGTAGTAGCTAAGGTTTTAGGCGGAAACTTAGAATCATAGAATGATTGAAGATTATAGTTGGAAGAAATCTCAGGAGGTCATCTAGCCCAACCCCCTGCTCCAAGCACGACCAATCCCAACTAAATCATCCCAGACAGGACTTTGTCAAGCCATGCCTTAAAATCTGTTAAGGATGCCACCTCCCTAGGTAACCCATTCCAGTGCTTCACCACCCTCCTAGTGAAATAGTTTTTTCCTAATATCCAACCTAGACCTCCCCCACTGCAACTTGAGACCATTGCTCCTTGTTCTGTTATCTGCCACCACTGAGAACAGCCTAGCTCCATCCTCTTTGGAATCCCCCTTCAGGTAGTTGAAATCCCCCCTCACTCTTCTCTTCTGCAGACTAAATAAGACCAGTTCCCTCAGCCTCTCCTCATAAGTCATGTGCCCCAGTCCCCTAATCATTTTCGTTGTCCTCCGCTGGTCTCTCTTCAATTTGTCCACATCCCTTCTGTAGTAGGGGGGGGGCGAAAACTGAATGCAATACTCCAGGTGTGGCCTCACCAGTGCCAAATAGAGGGGAATAATCACTTCGCTCAGTCTGCTGGCAATGCTCCAATGCGACTTGAGCCAACTATTTTATTTATTTCTAAAAGGACTCACAAGCAGCACTGTATTCAGCCCTTACTATCTTGAATTAGATAGAAAAAGCTACTAGCTTGAAAAAAAATTAGTGTTTCCACCATCTTATGAGTTCTATCTTATTTCCTCTCCCCCGCCCCCAAACTTCAGTTGTCCTGCTAGTCTCCTTCATGCATTTTTTCCTGAGGAATGTTTGAAATTCCTCACAAATTGAAAACCATTATCTGAAACAATTTTTGTAACATGTAGAGCAAACATATTCTGCAATGCCTTGGGAGTCTGTTTTAATACACACTATTTGCTTATTTATTCTATAAACTCAGCATAAAGTCTTTGCCAGGGCTTAGTTGCCGTCTTCCATCAATAACATGGAACATTTTCTGGCATGTTTTGTTTGGTGGCTACTACATAATTGACACTGGCTACTTCCTTTCCTATGTCCTGATCTAACTGTCCTCCCTTGACCATCAGATGCATAAAACAGAAGTTAAATGGCACCACTTATTTCTATCCTGGGCTCATTTTTCTAGGTCTTTTATAGTCAGAGGTAATGATGCCATTTCTGCCATTATTGTGCTATGGAGTATACCTATAGGCCAGCCTCTCCTCTTTTCCCTGGAGTCACCCAAATTACTTATTTAGGTTGCCTATTACTGAACATTCTTAAATGATGTCCCCAAAATGCCCACCTCTTCTTGTTTAGGTAGCTATGTCCACTGTAGGACCACTTTGTTACTTAGTCTATCTGTCCATTTACTTTTAATATTCTAGACACCTACATCAAAAGCTGATAATTTTGCATTAGATGGACTTATTTTTCCTGGACTCTGCTCCATATAAATATGGACACCAAAATAACTTCTAGCCAAACATTTCATTTTTACTGTGCCTTAGTGATGTTCAGCTTTTTGTAACAACTACCAATGTGCCCAATGAGAACCAGTCATTCTCTACTGACATCTCCATTTTTGGATACAGCATCTGTACTGTGGGCTTGTAATTGATCAAGGTACTCATGAATTTTAACCAACTTACAAGTAATGCCTATGGCTCTTTTTCTATCACAGAAATTCTGCTGAGTCTTTGGTACTGTTCTGGAAGCAAATGCCACATGTCTTAAATTCCCATCTTCACATATATATGAAATATCTGCTTCTGCAGATAGTCTCCTAGGAATTTAAGAGTGAAGTCCTAACAATTGCTCAGCGTATGCACCAATGATTGGTGAGTTCTGTACAGTGGGTCCACAGCCTTTGCTGATTTTTCAGCCCACTCCCCTTCTCATCAGCCTGTGTCTGTAAAAGCCAAGTCATAGTTAATGGTATGGTGTTCCCTTTCTGTGTATTGTTTTTAAACAAAAGAGAGAAAGGGAGTTAGAGAAGGAACAGTTCTAACACTAGAAACCTTTCTTTTGGTAAAAAGAATGTGTTTAAAATTTGTCTATTGTCATTCTGAAATGACAAAGCACTTTACATAAATATACTTTTCAGCTCACAAGTCATTAAGGGGCTGATTTGCCTTTCATCAATTTTGATGGGTGTATTTTTTACTTCAATAGAATCAGATTTGGATGTAAGAGCATGTGTGTAAGGGCTGTGTAACTCCAGTTCAATATATATTCTAAAATAAGATAGTATGACTGTACTGTCCTCCTTTGCTTGCCTGTCAAGATTGGAATTCAGCGTTCTGCATTTCCCTTCATGTCATCAAAACAATGAAAGGACTGCAACTTCCTGCTAGTTTTCAGTGTTATCAACGTAATCAACTGTTCATTCATGAGCTACACAGAAGCCTGAACTTGGGTCTTTAGCTGAAAGGTGAACTGAAAAGCTTTTTATCTGCCAACCTGTAAACCACATTATAGACTTTACTAACAAGAAGAAGAACCAGGAGTGCAACCCACTACCACTGAGGTTTTCAGATTAAGAAACAGCAGATACAGATACAGCTGAAAAAAACATGCTGGCGGGGGAGAATCTTCCCTTACCCCAAATGTTAGTTGCTGATGGATGCTGAATCCTGCCATATCAGGGTTAGTGTATACGAATAAGTCAGTATACACACTCTGTAATTGAATGTCAAGAAAAATGAAAATATATTGTTTTATTGCTACTGTTCATTGATTTATTGTCATTGACATGAGGTCCAACAAATCATTTTGCTGACACCATCAGCTGCCTTAACTAGGTTGTCAGTTCATGACATTAAAGGTAATGGATGGTGATTATTTTACTGTAATGGGTTTAATTTGAATGACTTAGCAGTCCTGTCATATTATAGCCAACTCATCATTCATCAAGGCAGCATTTGTTTACCAACATCATCTATAATTCATTTGATTGTTGACAATCATCAGCAAATACCTCTCCACCTAAGTTTTATCAGAGATGAAAATCTGCACAGTTGCAGCATACTAACTAATCCTTTTGGTATTACTAGGGCAAAAATGTTACTCTGCTACTACACCCAAGTATGAGGATGTGTCATGCCCTACATTTACACTATTTCTTTGCTCAGTCCTCCATACCATACCAGGATTTACAAAAATCTAAAATATAGAAGTGCTCATTTTATTATACATGCCTGCCCTCAGGAACCATTAGTATTTGATGTTTTTCATGGCAGAATTTTGCCATGACTTAGAAGAGCCAGAAAGAACAGACCACCTGTCCACTATCGAGTAAAAACAATAAGCAAAATATGCTCATTTTCTAAAATGCATATAAACCTAGTTTTTTTTAAAAAAAGATATGCCTGATTAATTGAAGAAGTCTCAAAGGCTTACAAAAATATCCAATATATTCTGTACACACGCGTGCACAAACACACACAGAAGTATAATCATTATGGTATTCTGATGATATAGGAGACAAGCCCCTAAATCAATTTTCTTGTGTTATGCTCTTCGAGTTTAAGGAATGAGTACAAAAATTGTTGAAGTTTTTTCTGAGATCTGTACAGCATTTACATTTTTCTCTTCTACTGATGTAGTGGGGCACCGAAATTACTATTGCTGAAGTGATAGGAGAGGATCAAAGTTCTACCTTTCAGATCTGAGAGAAGAATTTGGCTCTTTAGACTGCAAGTGATAGCTATTTTAGCTAGTTTACCTCAAGAGGAGGCTGTTTCAAAGTTTTAAGAGTTTCATTTGTAAAAATTGTATATAAAGGTGAAAGGCTTGCAAGAAAGGATTTTAAAAGAAAGTAAGTTAAAAACCAACATTTAATCAAAATGAAAGCTTATTCTAAACCCAACATTTTGGTCTACAAAACTCAGACTCAAAGCTCAGGAGAAATTAGTACATATGGCAAATAGGTGGATCCAATTGTGAAGGTGCAAAGAGGAGAGATTACAGTAGATAAGGAAGAGAAACACTCTTTAGATAGAACAGTTCAAGGTCAACTAATCATAAACTGGTATTCTAGTCATATACACAAGCACACGGTAGTGTGTGTATAAAAATGGCATCAAAAACATAATACTAAACTTGGTCTGTTTGATTAAAAAGAGGAAGTAACAGCAGGTACATAAAAATTTACTGTCACATTGTCATCAAGGACAGAACAAGAAATAATAAACAGTCAGGAGCAATTTGGTTAAACACAAGAAAAATCTTAGCCATAAAAAGAACAAAGTAACAAGTGACTCAGATACTGTCAGTATTCTAAATCTGAAAGCCATGTATTAGGTATGGTTTAGGAATAAAGAAATTCCACTTACTGCAATGTAAGAATATGTTAAATAATCCACTAAAGACTCCTTCCTATCCTAATATTCTATCATATATGCAAATTAATTAAAAATATTAAAAGAACAAGAGCAAACTAAAAAAATCCAAAATTCAAATAATGTGTCAGGAAACTGAAGAAGATGTAAGACTATTTTAAAAATAAGGACAGGAGTACTTGTGGCACCTTAGAGACTAACAAATTTATTAGAGCATAAGCTTTCGTGGGCTACAGCCCACTTCTTCGGATGCATATAGAGTGGAACATATATTGAGGAGATATATATACACACATACAGAGAGCATGAACAGGTGGGAGTTATCTTACCAACTCTGAGAGACCAATTAAGTAAAAGAGAAAAAAAAAACTTTTGAATGGCCATCATCTCAGGCATTGGCACCCTAACATCAGGCTTGTCTGGTTATGTGGACTCTCTCCTCAGACCCTACGCTACCAGCACTCCCAGCTATCTTCGAGACACCACTGACTTCCTGAGGAAACTACAATCCATCGGTGATCTTCCAGAAAACACCATCCTGGCCACTATGGACGTAGAAGCCCTCTACACCAATATTCCACACAAAGATGGACTACAAGCTATCAGAAACAGTATCCCCGATAATGTCACAGCTAACCTGGTGGCTGAACTTTGTGACTTTGTCCTCACCCACAACTATTTCACATTTGGGGACAATATATACATTCAAGTCAGCGGCACTGCTATGGGTACCCGCATGGCCCCACAGTATGCCAACATTTTTATGGCTGACTTAGAACAACGCTTCCTTAGCTCTCGTCCCCTAACGCCCCTACTCTACTTGCGCTACATTGATGACATCTTCATCATCTGGACCCATGGAAAAGTAGCCCTTGAGGAATTCCACCATGATTTCAATAATTTCCATCCCACCATCAACCTCAGCCTAGATCAATCCACACAAGCAGTCCATTTCCTGGACACTACTGTGCTAATAAGCAGTGGTCACATAAATACCACCCTATACCGGAAACCTACTGACCACTACACTTACCTGCATGCCTCCAGCTTCCATCCAGGACACACCACACGATCCATTGTCTACAGCCAAGCTGTAAGATATAACCGCATTTGCTCCAATCCCTCAGATAGAGACAAGCACCTACAAGTTCTCTATCAAGCATTCTTAAAACTACAATACCCACCTGCTGAAGTGTAAAAACAGATTGACAGAGCCAGACGAGTACCCAGAAGTCACCTCCTACAAGACAAGCCCAACAAAGAAAATAATAGAACACCACTAGCTGTCACCTTCAGCCCCCAACTAAAACCTCTCCAGCGCATCATCAAAGATCTACAACCTATCCTGAAAGATATTTCTTTACTCTCACAGATCTTGGGAGACAGACCTATCCTCGCTTACAGACAACCCCCCCAACCTAAAGCAAATACTCACCAGCAACCACACATCACTGAACAAAAACACTGACTCAGGAACCTATCCTTGTAGCAAAGCCCGATGCCAACTCTGTCCACATAGCTATTCAAGTGACATCATCATAGGACCTAATCACATCAGCCATACCATCAGGGGCTCATTCACCTGCACATCTACCAATGTGATATATGCCATCATGTGCCAGCAATGCCCCTCTGCCACGTACATTGGCCAAACCGGACAGTGTCTAAGCAAAAGAATTAATGGACACAAATCTGACATCAGGAATCATAATATTAAAAAACCAGTGGGAGAACACTTTAACCTGTCTGGCCATTCAATAACAGACCTGCGGGTGGCTATCTTACAACAGAAAAACTTCAAAAACAGACTCCAATGAGAGACTGCTGAACTGGAATTGATATGCAAACTAGATACAATCTACTCAGGATTGAATAAGGACTGGGAATGGCTGAGCCATTACAAACATTGAATCTATCTCCCCTTGTAAGTATTCTCACACTTCTTATCAAACTGTCTGTACTGGGCTATCTTGATTATCACTTCAAAAGTTTTTTTTTGTTTGTTTCACTTACTTAATTGGCCTCTCAGAGTTGGTAAGACAACTCCTACCTGTATATATATCTCCTCAATATATATTCCACTCTATATGCATTCAAAGAAGTGGGCTGTAGCCCACAAAAGCTTATGCTCTAATAAATTTGTTAGTCTCTAAGGTGCCACAAGTACTCCTGTTCTTTTTGCGGATACAGACTAACATGGCTGCTATTCTGAAACCTTTAAAAATAAGGAGACATCAGAAACAAGACTCACCATCTGGGAGCAACCCTCTCACAGCAAGACCCAGCACTGCAGCACCTGCCTCAGTTTCCCCCTTCCGCATATTTTCATCTCTCTCTCTTCATAGAATTATAGTGTAACCCTTCTGCCCCTCTGAGTTGGCAGCAACAAGGGGCGGGTTCAGTATCTAGGGGTTCCTTTTCAATAACGCAATGCAAAACCAGCTCGAGCCCCCACCCAGTGACCTGGGATAATTACATACCATCCCCCGGGCGCCTCTAGGAGGCAATACTTCCTCTCTCGCAAGCACGGAATCTGAGTGTAGCAAAAGCCTTTTAATAAAGGAGGGAAACAATGTGGCATTATGCTGGGGAAACACCATAGACCGGATTCATAACACAAACCATGAGCAGAAGACCCACCTCCAAGTAAGTTTGGCAGTGTCCCTCAGGGTCTTAAGTCCAAGCACCACAAAGTCCAACAACCCAAAAGTCTCTGTCCCTGGTCAGTGCCGCCCAAGAGTTCAAAAGTTTATCTGCAGAGTTTTACCCCCACAGCCTGGGTAGAAATGGGGGGGGGGCACACGGGGTGTTAAGGAGCACCTTATGTGGTCCGAGGCCAACTGCCCCGCCTCTCCGTGGACTTCTGCTGCAGCCTTCACCACAAATGGCTCTGCTCTACCAGCCACGCCAATCCTCCAGCCATCCCCGCAAACTGCTCTGCTCACTGTTCCGTGGGCTGCTCCAACCATCCCGCAAACTGCTCCACTCTGCCAGCTGCTTAGCAATATAACTTTAGGCTTCCCCACTAGTTAACACAGCACTCAGTGATCTCAGCTCAGCAATTTTGGCTTCTAGTAGGGGAGCCCCAGTGCTGGTACACCATTGGCCCAAAGTGAATTCAGCTCAGCCATCTCTAGCTGAACTCCTAATGGAAGCAAAATTAGCTCTGCTATTCAACAGTGGAGAGAAAGGATAGTGCAATTAGTGTTCCAGGACCCCCAAAGGGGCCCATACCATCAAGTACACATATCTACTCCCAACTTCTTTCAATTCACTGGGTTTTGGAACCCATGTCCCTTGTCTAGCGAATGTTACTTAGGTGATGGTGAGACCCTCTGTCATAAAACAGTTTCATTGTTCTTGATTCACATAATCAGGGTAACAACACTTTATTCCTCTTGCCCCAATAACAGAGAAACTGGGGATCCCACAGCTGCCAAAGTAATCATATTGGGCTGCCATGGGCTCATGCTAGGCGGGGTGGGTGTGCCTATGCAAATAAGATCAGCCCCTAAAGTTCTTTTCCACACTCGCCATAATTCACCATCAGATGTCAGGGTAGAGCTCATCCTGACTCTGCTTACAATAGATATTAGGATTGAAAGAGATCTCAGGAAGTCACCTAGTCCAATCCTCTACTCAAAGCACGACCAACACCAACTAAATCATCCCAGCCAAGGTTTTGTCAAACTGGGCCTTAAAAACCTCTAGGGATGGAGATTCCACCACCCCCCTAGGTAACCCATTCCAGTGATTCACCACCCTCCTAGTGAAATAGTGTTTCCTAATATCCAATCTAGACCTCCCCCACTGCAACTTGAGTTCCTTGTTCTGCCACCACTGAGACCAAGCTCCATCCTCTTTGGAACACCTCTTCAGGTAGTTGAAGGCTCCTATCAAATCTCCCCTCACTCTTCTCTTCTCCAGACTAAATAAGCCCAGTTCCCTCAGCTTCTCCTCGTAAATCATGTGCCCCAGCCTCCTAATTATTTTCGTTGCCCTCCACTGGACTCTCTCCAATTTGTCCACAATCCCTTTTGTAGTGGAACGCAAAACTGACAAAACTGGATGCAATACTCCAGGTGTGGCCTCACCAGTGTCGAATAGAGGGGAATAATCACTTAATTCAATCTGCTGGCAATGATCCTACTAATACAGCACAATATGCCGTTTGCCTTCTAGGCAACAAGGGCACACTGCTGACTTATATCCAGCTTCTCATCCACTGTAATCCTCAGGTCCTTTTCTGCAGAACTGCTGCTTAGCCAGTCGGTCCCCAGCCTGTAGTGGTGCATGGGATTCCTCCTTTCTAAGTGAGGACTCCGCACTTGTCCCTGTTGAACCTCATTTCAGATTTCTTTTGGCCCAATCCTCCAATATGTCTAGGTCACTCTGGACCCGATCCCCAGCATATCTACCTCTCCCCCCCAGTTTAGTGTCATCTGGAAACTTGCTGAGGGTGCAATTAATCCCATCATCCAGATCATTAATAAAGACATTGAACAGAACTGGCCCCAGGACAGACCCCTGGGACACTCTGCTTGATAACGGCTGCCAACTAGACATTGAGCCGTTGATCACTACCCATTGACCCCAACAATCTAGCCAGCTTTCCATCCACCTTATAGTCCATTCATCCAATCCATACTGTTTTAACTTGCTGGCAAATATACTATGGGAGACCATACCAAAAGCTTTGCTAAAGTCAAGATATATCACATCCACCACTTTCCCCATATCCACAGAGCCAGTTATCTCATCATAGAAGGCAATCAGGTTGGTCAGGCATGACTTGCCCGGTGTGAATCCATGTTGGCTGTTCCTGATCAGCTTCCTCTCTTCCAAGTGCTTCAAAATGGATTCCTTGAGTACCTGCTCCATGATTTTGCTGGGCACTGAAGTGAGGCTGTAGATCCCCGGGTTCTCTTTCTTCCCTTTTTAAAATATGGGCACTATATTTGCCTTTTTCCAATCGTCTGGGACCTCCCCCGATCACCATGAATTTTCAAAGATAATGGCCAATGGCTCTGCAATCACATCAGCCAACTCCCTTGGATGCATTAGATCTGGACCCATGGACTTGTGCATGTCCAGCTTTTCTAAATAGTCTTTAACCTGTTCTTTCACTACTGAGGGCTACTCACCTCCTCCCTATACTGTGTTGCCCAGTGCAACAGTCTGGGAGCTGACTTTGTCTGTGAAGACTGAGGCAAGAAAAGCATTGAGTACTTCAGCTTTTTCTACATCATCTGTCACTAGATTGCCTCCCTCATTCAGTAAGGGTCCCACACTTTCCCTGACCTTCTTCTTGTTGCTAACATACCTGCAGAAACCCTTCTTGTTTCTCTTCCAATCCCTTGCTAGCTGCAACTGTAATTGTGCCTTGGCCTTCCCGATTACACCCCGCATGCTCTAGCAATATTTTTCTACTCCTCCCTAGTCATCTGTCCAAATTTCCACTTCTTGTAAGCTTCCTTTTTGAGTTTAAGCTCACCGAAGATTCCACTGTTAAGCCAACCTGGTCACCTGCCATATTTGTTATTCTTTCTGCACTTCAGGATGATTTGTTCCTGTACCCTCAATGAGGCTTCTTTAAAACAGAGCCAGCTCTCCTGGACTCCTTGCTCCCACATATTAGCTTCCCAGGGGATCCTGCCGTTCAGTTCCCTAAGGGAGTCAAAGTCTGCTTTTCTGAAGTCCAGGGTCCATATTTTAAGAACATAAGAAAGGCCGTACCAGGTCAGACCAAAGGTCCATCTAGCCCAGTATCCTGTCTACTGACAGTGGCCAATGCCAGGTGCCCCAGAGGGAGTGAACCTAACAGCAATGATCAAGTGATCTCTCTCCTGCCATCCATCTCCACCCTCTGACAGACAGAGGCTAGGGACACCATTCCTTACCCGTCCTGGCTAATAGTCATTAATGGACTTAACCACCATGAATTTATCCAGTTCTCTTTTAAACTCTGTTATAGTCCTAGCCTTCACAACCTCCTCAGGTAAGGAGTTCCACAAGTTGACTGTGCGCTGCGTGAAGAAGAACTTCCTTTTATTTGTTTTAAACCTGCTGCCTATTAATTTCATTTGATGACCCCTAGTTCTTGTATTATGGGAATAAGTAAATAACTTTTCCTTATCCACTTTCTCCACATCACTCATGATTTTATATACCTCTATCATATCCCCCCTTAGTCTCCTCTTTTCCAAGCTGAAGAGTCCTAGCCTCTTTAATCTCTCCTCATAAGGGACCCGTTCCAAACCCCTAATCATTTTAGTTGCCCTTTTCTGAACCTTTTCTAGTGCCAGTATATCTTTTTTGAGATGAGGAGATCACATCTGTACGCAGTATTCGAGATGAGGGCGTACCATCGATTTATATAAGGGCAATAATATATTCTCAGTCTTATTCTCTATCCCCTTTTTAATGATTCCTAACATCCTGTTTGCTTTTTTGACTGCCGTTGCACACTGCATGGACATTTTCAGAGAACTATCCACGATGACTCCAAGATCTTTTTCCTGACTTGTTGTAGCTAAATTAGCCCCCATCATATTGTATGTATAGTTGGGGTTATTTTTTCCAATGTGCATTACTTTACATTTATCCACATTAAATTTCATTTGCCATTTTGTTGCCCAATCACTTAGTTTTGTGAGATCTTTTTGAAGTTCTTCACAGTCTGCTTTGGACTTAACTACTTTTAACAGTTTAATATCATCTGCAAACTTTGTCACCTCACTGTTTACCTCTTTCTCCAGATCATTTATGAATAAGTTGAATAGGATCGGTCCGAGGACTGACCCTTGGGGAACACCACTAGTTACCCCTCTCCATTCTGAGAATTTACCATTAATTCCTACCCTCTGTTCCCTGTCTTTTAACCAGTTCTCAATCCATGAAAGGACCTTCCCTTTTATCCCATGGCAGATTAATTTATATAAGAGCCTTTGGTGAGGGACCTTGTCAAAGGCTTTCTGGAAATCTAAGTACGCTATGTGCACTGGATCCCCCTTGTCCACATGTTTGTTGACCCCTTCAAAGAATTCTAATAGAATAGTAAGACACGATTTCCCTTTACAGAAACCATGTTGACTATTGCTCAATAGTTTATGTTTTTCTATGTGTCGGACAATTTTATTCTTAACTATTGTTTCGACTAATTTGCATGGTACAGACATTAGACTTACTGGTCTGTAATTGCTGGGATCACCTCTAGAGCCCTTTTTAAATATTGGCGTTACATTATCTAACTTCCAGTCATTGGGTACAGAAGCCGATTTAAAGGACAGGTTACAAACCTTAGTTAACAGTTCTGCAACTTCACATTTGAGTTCTTTCAGAACTCTTGGGTGAATGCCATCTGGTCCCGGTGACTTATTCATAGATTCATAGATTCCAGGACTGGAAGGGACCTCGAGAGGTCATCGAGTCCAGTCCCCTGCCCCCATGGCAGGTCCAAATACTCTCTAGACCAGCCCTGATAGACATTTATCTAACCTACTCTTAAATATCGCCAGAGATGGAGATTCCACAACCTCCCTAGGCAATTTATTCCAGTGTTTAACTACCCTGACAGTTAAGAACTTTTTCCTAATGTCCAACCTAGACCTCCCTTGCTGCAGTTTAAACCCATTGCTTCTTGTTCTATCCTTAGAGGCTAAGGTGAACAAGTTTTCTCCCTCCTCCTTATGACACCCTTTTAAATACCTGAAAACTGCTATCATGTCCCCTCTCAGTCTTCTCTTTTCCAAACTAAACAAATCCAATTCTTTCAGCCTTCCTTCATAGGTCATGTTCTCAAGACCTTTAATCATTCTTGTTGCTCTTCTCTGGACCCTTTCCAATTTCTCCACATCTTTTTTGAAATGCGGTGCCCAGAACTGGACACAATACTCCAGCTGAGGCCTAACTTGTTAATGTTAAGTTTATCAATTAATTCCAAAACCTCCTCTCGTGACACTTCAATCTGTGACAGTTCCTCACGGATTGAAGTGTCACGAGAGGAGGTTTTGGAATTAATTGATAATCTTAACATTTTGCTACTCTCCTTTCTTCCTTTTGCACTGCTGCCCAGATTGCCACCCACTTCTTCCCCTACCAATTCTTCCCTCTTTGTAAGCAGCAGGTCAAGAGCAGCACGGCCCGTAGTCAGTTCCTCCAGCACTTGTACCAGGAAGTTGTCCCCAACACTCTCCAAAAAATTCCTGGATTGTCTGTGTATTGCTGTATTGCTCTCCCAGCAGATGTCAGGGTGATTGAAGTCCCCCATTAGAACCAGGGTCTGTGATCTAGAAACTTCAGTTAGTTGTCCAAAGAAAGCCTCATCTACCTCATCCTTCTGATCCATTGGTCTATAGCACACTCTCACCACGACATCACCCTTGTTGATCTCACCTCTAAACTTAACCCAGAGACTCTCAACAGACTTTTCTCCAGCTTCAAACTGGAGCTCTGAGCAATCATACCACTCTCTTACATGCAATGCAACTCCTCCACCTTTTCTGCCCTGCCTGTCCTTCCTGAACAGTTTATAGCCATTCATGACAGTGCTCCAGTCATGTGAACTGCCACACCAAGTTTCTGTTATTCTAATCATGTCATAGTTCTTTGATTGTGCCAGGACTTCCAATTTTTTCTGCTTGTTTCCCAGGCTTCTTGCGTTCGTGTACATGCACCTAAGATAACTAGCCGATTGCCCTACTTTCTCAGTAAGAATCAGGAGGCTTCCTGTCTTGTACCCTCCTCCTTGTGTTTCCACCTGGTATCCCACTCCTGCACTTACCTCTGGGCTTAGATCACCATTCTCCGGTGAACCTAGTTTAAAGCCCTCCTTACTAGGTTAGCAAGCCTGCCTCCAAAGATGCTCTTCCCTCTCTTCGTTAGGTGGATCCCATTTTTTTCCTAGAAATCCTTCTTCCCGGAACAGCATCCCATGGTCAAAGAATCCAAAGCCCTCTCTCCAACACCACCTGCATAACCACGCATTCAGCTCCACAATTCGACAGTCCCTACCTGGGCCTTTTCCTTCAACAGGGAGGATGGATGAGAACACAACCTGCACCTCAAACTCTTTTATGCTTCTTCCCAGAGCCACATAGTCTACAGTGATCCGCTCAAGATAATTCTTGACAGTATCATTGATGCCCAAGTGGAAAAGTAGGAAGGGGTAGTAGTCCAAGGGTTTGATCAGTCTCGGCAAACACTCTATCACATCCTGGATTCTAGCTTCAGGCAAGCAGCACACTTCTCGAGTCTCCCAGTCTGGTTGGCAGATGGATGACTCCGTCCCCCTTAGGAGGGAGTCCCCAACCACACTCCTCTTGGGAGTGGTGGTCATGGCACCCCCATCCCTAGGACAATGCATCCCATGCCTTCCTGCTGATGGGGTCTCCTTCTGATACCTTCCCTCATAAAGGTGACTTGGCCTCCAGCCAAGCTACTTTTAAGCTTCCAACTCTCCCTTCCCCTCCCCTTGGGGGACAAAACAGGGGTGCTGGAACAATACTTATAGTATGGGTGCTGATGATGGAAACCATGTATTTGGTGTTTGTTATTACTACTTCAAGACATGGGTGCTGGGGGTGCTGCTGCACCCCTATTTCCAGCACCACTGGGACACAGTCCCCTAGCCAAAGCCCAACACAAGAGCCAAACAAGAGAGTCTTTGGCCCCATTGGGCTTAGCCCTTAGTCCTCTTCCTTATAGGCTAGCTTCCAGTAGCAACAGCCTGTCTCACTAACAGCTTCTTGGCTCCAATCATTCAAGTGCAGTGTACCTTCCTTTCAAGGATAGGACCTTCTTGTCTCATATCAGAGCAACCTGTCCATTCTCCTCCCAGCCAACCCTTCATTATGGCTTTCCTCCTTAGTTCCCAAGTTCTACTTCAGTCCATAAGCCTCTGACTCCTTTTGAGCTGAGTCTTTACACACTTCCCCAAATCTGGACTTCCCAAGGACCTGGCTCCAAAATCATAGCTTCAGGCTTTAGTTCCCTAGCCTCTTTGACTCAAGCATTGCCAGCAGATCAAGGGAAGTGATTATTCCCCTCTATTTGGCACTGTTGAGGCCACATCTGGAGTATTGCGTCCAGTTTTGGGCCCCCCACTACAGAAAGTATGTGGACAAATTGAATAGAGTCCAGCGAAGGGCAAGAAAAATGATTAGGGGGCTGGGGCACATGACTTATGAGGAGCGGCTGAGGGAACTGGGCTTATTTAGTCTGCAGAAGAGAGGAGTGATTTGATAGCAGCCTTCAACTACCTGAAGAGTGGTTCCAAAGAGGATGAAGCTAGGCTGTTCTCAGTGGTGGCAGATGACAGAACAAGGAACAATGGTCACAGGTTGCAGTGGGGGAGGTCTAGGTTGGATATTAGGAAAAACTATTTCACTAGGTGGGTGGTGAAGCACTAGAATGGGTTACCTAGGGCGGTGGTGGAATCTCCATCCTTAGAGGTTTTTAAGGCCCGGCTTAACAAAGCCCTGGCTGGGATGATTTAGTTGGGGTTGGTCCTGCTTTGAACAGGGGGTTGGACTAGATGACCTCCTGAGGTCTCTTCCAACCCTAATCCTCTATGATTCTCTCAGGCTATCTCAAGTACTTTGCTCACTCTCCTTCCCAGCCTGCAGCCAACTGGAGAACTTTCCTCCTTTTAAGTCCCAAATCCTACACAGATGTAGCTGGGCAAGGCTACTAGAACAGGGCTGACTGGCCTAAGGCCTTCTGGCCCTTAAAGGAGCATTGCACCCTGTTAGACCATAGTTATTTAATAAGGATTATTTTACCATTTCAACAATAACAGACATTAGTGTCAGGTGAAAAATATGTAATGAATGCATAAAAGGTTTTGGAATTCTCACACCAGGAGTCACAATGTTCCATACAGTTGCACTGCAGATCCTGTAGGATTCCAAATATTGTTGTAGAATACTACACTAGTTAACAGCATTGCACTTATGCTGCTAAATTGAGGGCTGAATTCATTAGTTGCTAACCCTAACCCGTCACGTTTCATGCTCTGAGTTTCTCAACTAAAATCTCCCACAACTATATTTCTAAACAGCACAAAATATTCAGACTAGAATTTTTCATGTGTACAGTGTTGTCTGAAGCTGCACTTTTTAAAGTTTAGCTTTCAGGAAGTCTCCTTTTTACAAAATCCCCCACCTAATATGCAATTTCTGTAAGTTTTTATGCTTGAACATTCTTAAATATCTATCTACAATACTTATTAGTTGGTTTGTATTTATTGTACCATAAAACCTGATGTCCATCACATATTAGGGAGGGGTAGTACCTCTGTTGCAGGAACATGTCATGCTCCTTAGGGAGTTGTTCATTCACCTACACTCAGCTCTCACCTGTGGCTCCAAGTAGCTATTTGCATGAGACAGCGGCCACATCCAGGTAAACTGTATCAACAAGCGGGCTAAAGCAGGTGAGGGTAGCTGATGGGTCTTTTACCCTCGGCGAGATAGAGAAACTGACTTTCTCTAACATGAGTTTCTCTAACTGTTCCGGTGGACTGGGTGGAGGAAATCAACTTGTGATTTAAAGGCCATGAAGGGGGTTCAGTAGCATGCTGTGGTGCGCGGAGAGCATGACAAGGCACTGAAGATATCCTGGTCACCCACTGCAGCTAAGGAAGCCCCCAGCCATAACGATCCTTTGTGCCGCTGGAATCTGACTTCCATGGCTGAGAGAGTGGGACTGCCCCTGTGCAACAGCTTTCTCACTCAAAAAATTCCCACACAGGTTTTCTTGCAAATCTCATCCCACTAACATCATCTTTTCAAATCTCATCATCCTCAACATTATATCATTAATCCAAGTCCTGCAGAGATGGGGGCATGGTGAAGCGACAGGTGAAGATGACTACTGGCAGTCGTAGCCACAATCCTGCATGTAGGTGGCTTTGGGACTAGTGGCTGTTCAGCTTCATCCCTGGGGCAGCGAGAAGTTCGGCAGCATCCTAGGCAACTGAGCAGCCCTTTTTAGGATAGTGCTGCTCACCCTTTTTAAGAGAAGGGGCTAGATAAGTGTCCTAAATATTGCCTGCCCCATAACATCTGGCCAGACTACCATGGATGGCAGATCATCCTATAGTGGTCGTAAAACAATAAAGATGAGAATTGGCAGAATAAAGGTGCGTTCATCATGTTCCCTCCCACTCCCAATACGTGCCCTCCTGCTGGGACAGTTGTTGCAGGAGTTGTCAACACCCCTTTATGCCAGGGGAATCCTCAGCTGGCCAGCTAGGGCCAGATTCTGCCATTTTGTGCCTCCAGAGTGATGCATAATGGAAAGAACAGCGGAAGGGAATCTGGCCTAAGGATGGTAAGAAGAAGATGATAATGCTTGAATAATGGCCACCGATTCCCATTCCTCAAAAATGTTTCCATTCCACATCTGACAAAACTGAGACTCTTTGAAGATTTTTGTGAAAAAAACAGAGAGAGAGAGAGAGAGAGAGAGTATGTGTGTGTTTGTCCTGAATTTGGTGTTCTCAGTTGTGGCCCACTGAGGCACAGTTACTCCTGGGTCTCCTGCATTTCAGCTAAGTGCCCTAACCACCAGGCTATTGTCTATTCCACAGTTCCCCTCTTGGCCATGTTTTGACCAGAAATGACATCCTGGACTTGAGAAACTTTTCTTGGCAAAAGTTTCAACACAACTGGTACATTCCCATTAAAAGTTTCGGTTTCAATGGATCAGCATTTTCCCCAAAAAAATCATTTTATTGAAAAAATGGGCCAGATGCTCAGCTGGCATTGCTCCACTGATTTCAGTGGAGAAACTCTATTCAAACCAGCTGATGATCTGATCCAGCCTTCCTCATGCTTAGCCTCCCCCACATGGAAAATTTTTCAGACAAGTCAGAGATGAACCAGAAAAGCTGTTTGTGAGTTATGAAGCTTTGGAAAGTGATGGTTTTTCAAAGTTCTCAAAATTGTTTGTTTTTTTTGTTGGTCCACTCAGAATTCTAAAAGGGTGACGCTCATACATCAAACTTGTTCTCTGCACAGATCCTTTAAAGGAACTGGCACATAGGACGAAGCTTGACTGCAAACATTTTTAAAGGTATGGTCTGCATGCATTAAGTCTGATGCGAGTCACAAACTTAATTCCACATATCTAACATTTCTTTAAAAAAAATAACAGTATGTTTGTAGCCCTTTTCATTGCAAAAAGACTTACAAATATTAGTCACTTGGATCCCAATCCTGCAAAGACTTACACACCTGCTTAAAGCATGTGAGTAGATAAGATCAGCATGTAACAAGTTTGAGTGGGATTGACTAAACCATCTCCAGGCGGTGCCACGGAGCTGCATCATCAAACATAGATACAGACTTCCCATGCCCTCATTGTGTCCGACTCTGTGCATCAGGGTTCGGACTTTGGAGTCACATGCCTAACTATAGATGAAAATTGCAACAATATCATCATCATCATCAGTGACGGACTACCAACCAATCACAAAAACTGTGATTCTGATCACCAACACATGTAACTTTACTGACTTCCATAATGTTTGATCAGAATCAGGCTCATACAATCAAGGTTTGGATTGAGTCAGTATGCAGAAATGCAATGTGCCAGCACCTCTCCGAAGCAGTTATCTTGTTCTTCAGAATCTCAGGTTTCAGCTTTTTAAAAAAGTAAATGTCTAGCTCTTATGGTTGCAAAGGAAACCTCAGAAATGTGAACTATGTGTACCTGATGCAGACACATTCAAGGCATGATCTACACTCAAAAGTCGTGCTAGCAGAATTCCCCTTTTGTTGGCACAGCCTGGTGCGAATCCAAATTCAAGTTTGTGTCCTGCCAGCAAATCCTACACTTTCTCCTGGCATAACTATTCCACCTTTTAGAATGGCATATCTTCCTGCCTCTGGATTTATATCACAGTGGCAGCTCAAACTCACAGGTACCTGTATCAGTATAAGTCCTCCAGCTACAATCCAACAATTCCCTTCAGCAGCAATCTGTCAGGTAATACTTTTGAACTGTGCTGCCCAAGGATCCCAGTGACCAGGGCATGGGTGCACATAAGTCCAGGTTGCAGGGAGGTGCCTCTCTCTCCTAAGGAGTCTCAGCTGTGAACCCTCTCCTGGTGTCAGTCACCTATGCCATTTTAGCAAGAAGGACTAACAAGGGTGTAGAGGTGATCAGAGGAGATGGATGACAACCTCCCTTGTAACTTTTATCCCAGTGGGTACGGTACTCACAAGGGATGTGGGAGACCTCTGGTTCAAGTCCCTCCTCTACCTGAGGGGAAAAGAGGACTTGAATAGGGCTCTGCCATCTTTCAGGCAAGTGCCCTAGCTATGGGATATTCTGATAGGGGGATGGGGTGCACCTCCCTCAGTTTCTCCAGTTGAAGCTGTGCACTGCGGCTTAAATAATTCAAAAGTAATTTGGAAAAGGGGGAGTTAGCACTTATGCATGAGAATGACTCTACAGCCTTGTGATTAGAGCACTTACTCAGGATATGGGAGATTCAGGATCCAGTCCACCTGCTCCAATTACTCTGTATTTTTCTCAGTGCAACAGCTTCAACAGGAGATACTGAGGGGGCCCCACGTAAATATATCTAATAGGCCGATTCAAATCCCTTCTCACTCTCAGGTGGAGGGAGAATTTGAATGAGGGGTCTCCCATATCACAGATGAGTACCTTAATCACTGGGCTAAAAGTTATAAGGAATGTTGTCCTCTCTTCCCCAGCCTCCGGCTGTTTAGTGTGAACTCACCTGAGCGGCCTGATAGAGTAGGTGTGTTTAAAGGGCACCTACCAGACCAGATGCTGTATGCCATTTAGGTGACCAAATGACTATCTTCCCCTGCTTGTGAATCACACTGGGGCTTCGGCAGGTGATAGGTTCCAGATACATAAAGTAAGACAGAAGTGTTCATGCTCAGATACAGGGTACTTTATACTGCAAAAACTGAGGAGCCTACAGGGTTCAGCAGCAGTTTTATGCACTGCAGTGGTCCTCAAACTGGGACATAGGCACCTAACTCCTTTGTACATCCAGACCCAGAAATCTACCTCATGTTTAAATATCCAGTGTGTTCTTTGCCGCCACATCTGTTCCTCTTACTTGCTACCTTTTCGCAAGTGCTGAAAGCATGGGTGCAGCTGAGAGAGGCATTTGCAGGCACAGCTCTGGCTCTCCCACGGGAACAAAGATATGTATAGAGACGTGGCAAAGGAGATGGGGAAACAGATACTTCAGAGACAAGGTCCAATGCTAAACAAACCAAAATGAGTTGATACAGGCACACCTGAAGGTTAAGGAGAACAATATGAAGTCTGAAGTCTCCCTTAAGGCCTGTGCTTTGTATACATGCTGAATATTTATTTATTTATTTATTTCAGCAGGTATCCTGCCACCTCCCCTATTGTCTCTGTGAACATTTCTCATCTGGAAAGGAACCTCCTCAATAATGGTGAGTGAGAATGAAGTGTTTGGCATCAGTCTGGAAGGGGCTAATGAGGCAGAATACAGAGAGGTGCCAGGATCTCTGATACCAGGTGGACATACAGACCCAGTCTGAATGTATCATGCAGACGCTTAAAGTACCTGTATTATCGGTGGAGGAGGGGCACTCATTAATGCCCCATTGAATAAACTGTATTTTAGGCTTATATGACCTAGCTTTCAGCAAATGCATGCCTGCTTATTTACATTGGCTGGAAAGTGCAACCAGGATGATGGCATCAGTCCATATATCTTTTCCCCAAGTACAGCTGCAAATCTGTGTACTGTTATACCACCACCAAGCCCCATAGAGGTACATCTACCATTCTACCTCCACTTTCTGGGGAGTCTTTATATTCCCTCCAAATTCACCCGTCTTTTTGCCATATAATCAATGCCCTCCAACCCCAAAATCTCCCCTTCCTTAGTTTTCAAAATGGTGGACAAGTGTGTAGAGGGAAAAAAGCCTCTTTCTAGAGACCGGTATTTTATTGTACAAAAATTTAACAGCAATAGCAGCACTGTGAAATGTTAATAGCAAAGCAAATGAGGCAATGTCAATAATAAATGCTTTCATGTAATTGATTTCATGGTATAATGATTTCAACACATGTAAAGGTATTTTTTTAGGCTAACTAAATATATAGTATCAGCTTATCATAGAATCGTAGAAGATTAGGGTTGGAAGAGACCTCAGGAGGTCATCTAGTCCAACCCCCTGCACAAAGTAGGACCAATTCCCAACTAAATCATCACAGCCAGGGCTTTGTCAAGCCGCACCTTAAAAATCTCCTAGGATGGATATTCCACCACTTCCTCAGTAACCCATTTCAGTGCTTCACCACCCTCCTTGTGAAATAGTTTTTCCTAATATCCAATCTAGACCTCCCCCACTGCAACTTGAGACCATTGCTTCTTGTTCTGTCATCTGCCGCCACTGAGAACAGCCTAGCTCCATCCTCTTTGGAAGCCCCCCTCAGGTAGTTGAAGGCTGCTATCAAATCCCCCCCCCTTCTCTTCTGCAGGCTAAATAAACCCCATTCCCTCAGTCTCTCCTCATAAGTCATGTGCCCCACTCCCCTAATCATGTTTGTTGCCCTCTGCTGGACTCTCTCCAATTTGTCCACATACTTTCTGTAGTGGGGGGCCCAAAACTGGATTCAATACTCCAGATGTGGCCTCACCAGTGCCAAAAAGAGGGGAATAACCACTTCCTTCAATCTGCTGGCAATGCTCCTACTAATGCAGCCCAGTATGCTGTTAGCCTTCTTTGCAACAAAGGCACACTGTTGACTCATATACCGCTTCTCGTCCACTGTAATCCCCAGGTCCTTTTCTGCAGAACTACTGCCTAGCCAGTCAGTCCCCAGCCTGTAGGAGTGAATGTGATTCTTCCATCCTAAGTGCAGGACTCTGATACCTGAAATGAACCACAGATATGAGTCATTTATGCCCTGAGATAAATATCCATGCAACATGACATTTCTCATATACATGAGGTAGCATAACATTACACTACTTTGTAGGCAGTCCTAAAGAGTCTGCAGAGAGCCTCGAGCAGTAACTCTGGGAAGTGTGAACTTCTCCACAAATCTCAATAAGGGGTCAACTCAGATGCCCGGTGATGATAATTTAAGTGTCAACACTGTTAACCATGTCATTTCTCATGTAAAAAAAAAAGGGGGTAAAAAATGTTCACAATTTACTATGCGTGACTATTTCATTTTGGTGCCACAAGTAGGTGGTGTTTGACCTCCCCATCAAGAAGAAACCAACCCCCCTGGACATTTTCTACCACTGTAACCTATAGAACCCACAATCATATTTTCACCAGCTGCACTATCTACTGTGGGCAGAGTTTCATTCTGGTGACTCAGAGAGGAAGAGCTTCTTTTGTGGGTGGATCTTGGAGAAGTATCACCAGCTTATCCCCTCAATTAAACCCCTGCATACAGTTCAAGTGAAAGCCTGTGGCTTTTACTCGTAAAACTCTCATATACAGACTGATTTCTGAAATCCATTGGGTGTCACATCAGAACCAAAGTTTCAGTAGTTGGAATCACAATGGTCTCTTCTGGCCATAAAATATATGAAAGAAATTCTAGACAAGATTCACACACTTTTAACTAGGTAGGTTCCTTTCTGTGATCTTTGAATATTTATTTTTGTTGGGTGTGGGCAACTGGACACATCAAGAAACAGTCTTCATTACCGAGCCAAATTAAATACACCTCTACCCCAATATAACGCTTTCCTCGGGAGCCAAAAAATCTTACCACGCTATAGGTGAAACCGCGTTATACCGAACTTGCTTTGATCTGCCGGAGTGGGCAGCCCCGCCCCCCCGGAGCACTGCTTTACCACGTTATATACGAATTCGTGTTATATTGGGTCACTCTATATTGGGGCAGAGGTGTAACACATTTTGAAATAAAAGGAAATTAACCTTACACCAATTGCAGTTTCTTCCTTGAAAAAAGCAAAAGCAAAAACAGCTGGTTTCACATAGGGTTTCACCAACAGATCGACAGACACAGACCCTCCATCCATTTCAGTGCCCCATCAATTTCAGTATTCCAATCTGTTTGCAGGATCAGGCACTTAGGGCCAATCCAATGCCCATAATGGTCAATGGGAGTCCTTCCACTGGCTCCAAAGAGCATTGAATAAGACATGCAAATTACTCTACAGACGTTTGAAGTTTTTAGATATGGCTGTCTGAACTGTAAGCACAAATTCCTTTAATGTGCATGCAGACAGGCAGCTGTGTACAAAATGAATAACTAATAACAACAATAATCATAATTTATATTTCTATAGCATCTTTCACTTGTGGGTCACAAAACACTTTACAAACATTAATTAAAGTCTCACATCATCTTTGCTATGTAGTTTAGTATTAGCGTCCACGTTTTACTGATGGCGAAACTGAGGCAACATAGCGAGGTGCTGCCCAAGCTTACAGGGAATATGTGCCAAAGCCAGAAAGAGAACCCAATTTGCCCCACTCCCATCCTGTTCTTTAGTCACAAGATCATAACCATGACCCCAATGCCTTCAACATGCACAGCTGGTAAGGTTTGGGCAACCAGTTTAGGTGGCCACTTTTGAACATTGGGCCTCATATACTTAATACATTGCAAGAAGGGAACAGTATCTTCACATGTCTGTAAAGTGGCTAGGATTCTACAGGCTCTGTAGAAGATGGAGAAGAAGAGAAAAATATATAATAAGCCATATTTAGTGCTGATATAAATAGGCTTGGCAGAATTCAATTTTTATTTTTTATAATACAAAATGAATGGTTTATGGCATTTCTAAAACTTATCAATTAAATTTTCACAGTTGTAGGAAATTATGGGGGGGAGTGTCAGACAATGGGGAGGTGTCAGACAATAATTATTTAATAACAGTAGATGTTGAGATTCAGAAAGTAAAACCTTTATAACCATTGAAACAAAACCGTCAACATCATGTGTCAAAATTTTCACCTCAAATCAAACTCTAAGAAGTTTTCAAGCAGCATTTTTCTTACTTAGCTTATCAGTACATTTTAATTATTATCGATGGAAATATTTTTGTTGGTTTGTGTGCGTATGGTGAAATCAATGTTTATTGACATTTACTGATAAAAATCTAATACTTCCAAGCCTAAATACACACAGTAGTGTAACTTACACATTGACTTCTCTAGAGTTATTTCAGATTTACACTGAGTAGGATTTGTACCAGAGCATAAGAAAGCAGTGTAATTGGTAAAGTAGTGAATTTTCCCTGATTTCCGTGGGCTTGCAAAACCTGTGTAAAAAAGCCAAGTTGTCCCTACTTTATCTAACTTCTTCCATAAGTGCTTTTGTTCTGCTTCCTACTCCTGTCCCCTTGGCTATCTAAATTACACTAATTTTGTACATATTCTGGATGTCAAATCAGTACAAGTTTGCCATTCTTACCCATTATCTGGCTAGTGTCACTACTGAATTTAGCCCAGACACTTCCATAGAGTTGTACCTGCTTACACAAGGTCTGAGTTTGGTTGAATCTGCTCTGCTGAAAGCTAGGTACATTTTGTTCTTGAAAAATACATTCACTAATAACTAAGGTTCCATGTACCTTGAGGGGTTCATCTCATGTGGATTACACAAACCAGTCTCTAGTTTGCATAAAGGTTCAGGCTGATGTTGAACTTGGGAGTCAGGAGCAGTGATGATGGATTCTAACCAGGTCTGTAAACCTTATTGGCAAGAAGTCAGAATATACCTGCAACAAAAGATACAATCAGAACTCCCACCCAAACTCCTACCTATCAGCAACTTGTCCCTTCTGGAATATGCCTAAATCTATTTGCTCTCATTTACAACCACATATCTCTGTCAGATGCACAGTTATCACAGCACAACCTAGAAGGTATGCTGTTTGGTCTATTTACAGCATAATTCTTCAGCACCTAGAAAAGTGGTCACCAAACTGTGGGGCGCAATCCCCTAGAGGAGTGCAGAACGTTCAGTGGGGTGTGGTGGGACCCAGGCCAACCCCAATAGGGGGTGGAGAGGGAACACCACCCCGCCCTGCTCTCCCCCGCCCCGCTCTGGCCCTAGCCCCAGTTCTGGCCCCAGCCTTGGTTCTCAGCTCTCGGTCCTGCTCCTGGCCTTAGCCACAGCCCTGGGCTCCTGCCCCCGCTCCCAGACACGGTTTCTGGATGAAGCTAAGGCCTCGGCCTTGGCCCCCAACCTCCAGCATGCCCCTGGCTCTGCTCCCAGCCTCTGGCTGTGGCTCCCGGCCATGCCCCCACCCTCAGCTCTGTTGCCCAACCCACGGCCTCACTCCTGGCCCTAGCACCCAGCTGAAGCTCTGGTCTGCAGCCCCAGTTTCTGGCCCCCACCGCAGCTCCCAAGCATGGCTCCTGATCACAGCCCCGGCTTCCACCTCCCAACTGCGGCTCCCAACGGCAGCCCTGGCTCCCCGCTCCCAACTGCAGTCCCAGCTCCTGACCACAGCTCCCGATGACAGCCAGGGTTGCCAACTTTCTACTTGCACAAAAATGAACACCCTTGCCTTTCCCCCTACCCTGCTCCTCTTCCAAGGCTCTGCCCCTGCCCCACCCCTTCGCTGAGGCCCTGACCCCTGCTCACAGGCTGGTTCAGGGGTTTGGGGTGCAGGAGAGGGTGAGGGCTCTGGCTGGGCGTACAGGCTCTGGGGTGGGGCAAGGGATGAGGGATTTGGAGTGCATGAGGGTGCTCCAGGCTGGGACTGAGGGGTTTGAGGCGTGAAAGGGGGTCAGGGGTTCAGGCTCCAGGCAGTGCTTACCCCAAGCAGCTCCTGGAAGCAGTGGCATGTCCCCACTCTGGCTCCTACGTGGAGGCGCAGCCAGGCAGCTCTGCACACTGCCCTGTCCACAGACTCCACCCCACAGCTCCCATTAGCTTTGGTTCCCAGCCAATGGAGCTGCAGAGCCGGTGGTTGGGGCATCTCCAACGCTGTGCATTTCCAGGCTCTGTGGAATGCTGCCAGATAGGTACTACAGGTAGTAGTGGGGAGAGATCTCATGGTGCCTCAACCTTCCTGTCAAAAGTGGTGCTTAGGGTCAGGTAGTTGGGTCAAGGACAGGGAGTCTGAAGACTTCCATTTTGAGAATTTCCTCTTTTTCCTTTGGGGCTCATAGTGCCATTGTGATGGTAATTGGGACAAATAAGGTGTTTGTTGGTATTGAGGGCTAAAACGTCTCTTTAGCCCCAATGTGTAGATTCCCAGTGACTTGAGAGTGGCCCTGAAATCCTTCAAGGAGTGAAGAGAGGCATCGATCTTCTCAGCGTATAGCTTCACACCTTCAAATGGAAGGTCCTCCACTGTGATCTGTACCTCCTTCGCGAATCCCAAGAGGTGAAGCCATGATGCCTGTCTCATCACCACAGCTGTGGGGATGGTCCTGGCAGCTGTGTTGGTGGCATCAAGGGCTGAGGAGTACACCTTCCTACCAAAGAGATCAAGGAGCTTCCAGTCTCTGTCACGGGGTGTTGTCTTAGTGTGGTGCTGTCAGCCATGGGAGTTCACGGTGTCCATGATCATGGAACTGGGTGGTGGGTGGGTGAATAGGAACTCTGATTCCTTCACTGGGACATAATATTTTTTGTTCACCTGCTTGCATGTCAGAACCACCGAAGCCGGGGTTTGCCGCACCATCTTAACTGGATCTAGGATGGCCTCATTGATTGGAAAGGCAATTCTGGAAGAAGATTAAGCATGGAGGACATCAATGAGCTGGTGGTGTGCCTATTTAACCTCCTCCAATGGTATGGGGAGGGTGCACTCTTTTCACTAGCTCTTGGAACAAGGGTGGTGATGGTTGGTGGTGACAGTATGACTGCTTCATCCAGCAAAGAAGAGGATAAGGCCTTAGGTGTTACCTCCTCCTCTGTCTACCTCCTGCTCCTCTACTTTCTGAGGTTCTGAGGCTTGATATGCTGTGGCCAAGGGATCATGCTTGCGAGGCTCTTGGGCGATGCTTGGTGCCCTTGAGGCAGGCTATCGATGTGCTGCTCAGGGGTCCCAGTATAGCCACTGTGGTGGCATAGGGCCTGGTGGAGGTGCCCATGAGTGGCCATGCCAAGATAGTGGCAGTTCCATCTGGTGGTACTTTCCTGGATCCTGTTGATATTGGGTCCAATATGGAGCTTAGGAAGGAGTACTCTTCCAGCTCACTGTCCAATCCCTCACTTGAAAATGGAGAGTCATGGCATGTTTGTGGACTCAGTGCTGTGATCTCAATCCCAATGGGCAGAGAGTCAGGTGCTTCCAGCATAGCCTGATCACCGGCCTGATGGAATTCTGCCGGTAGCAAGCATCCTGGTGGGGACGGGCACCTCGACTGTACTGACCTTTCTGGTGCCTGAAGGGCTAATGCCGCTAGCAGTATCAATGTCAGCTCATGTAATGGGAGTGACTTAGGGTGTTTTCTCTTATCTTTCTGTACTAAAGATTCGGTGCCTGTGCCCAAAGAATCTGTGGGCCGATCAATGGTACCAGACTCTGACAGTCATCATGAGGCATGGGTGCTGGATGATCTTAGTGCCAGTGGTGCCAAGGATACCAAGCAACATGGTGATCACTTCTGATTATCCGTGGGCTCACTGAGGAGACTTCCCGCTCTCTTTTTCGACTTGTGATAGGACTCCCTGGACTGTTAATTCAACCCACTGTCCTTCAAAATCGAAGGTTGAGGGGAAGATTTACACCTGCTAGAGGGCTGGGGTCAGAGAGTCACCTCCATAAAGATGATTTTCTGGCGGAACTCTGTCCTTGCGGGATCTTGGTCAGAGCTGCTAGCAGAGGGAACGCTTCTGTTGGATGTGGCCTTCGCTGAGGCAGTGAATGCACTGGGAGTGGTTGTCCATGATTGGGATCACCTTGCTGCAAGTGCAACACTTCTTGAAGCCTGGAGAGAGTGGGGCATAGCCTTGTCCAGGCCTCTGCCTTCTGCCGCCTCCCCTCCCCCCGAGGGTTGACACAAGAACAATGTATTTTCTTCTTTTTTCCTTAGGCACAGCCAAATAAAGAGTCAGATGAAAGCTAAAAGGTTTCTAAAAGCTAAAGATTAACAAATGAAAAGGAGAGTTAATGATCTGCTAACAGACAGGGGCAGTTGAGAAGGAACTAAGGACAGTTAGACCATGCACACTGGCTAGGCTTGTGGAGCAGCATGAGGAGAGAAAGCATTTGCAGCGGGCCTAATGGACACTGCTACCAAAGTTCTCCGATCAGGAACACAGACGCACCTACAGTGGAGCACCCATAGGAACACTACTAGAAGAACATGTCTATCTATTATTCAACATACTGGAGACTCAGTATGCCATTATATTGACCAGTGGCTGCCTATACTGTTGCCTATATATACTGAACATAAGGGGAGGTAAATTAAACACGTGAAGAGAAAGAATACTCATTCAATGCCACCCGTTGGTTTCTCTCAACTAGAGTACAAATATTCTTCAAGGGCCTCAACTAGGATGACCAGACAGCAAATGTGAAAAATCGGGACTGGGGGTAGGGGATAATAGGAGCCTATATAAGAAAAAGACCCAAAAATTGGGATTGTCCCTATAAAATCGGGACATCTGGTCACCCTAGCCTCAACCTGTAGTGGAGAAGAAAAAAGGTATGCATGAAACTTAACTGATACTTTGACTTGATCTGTAAATCATTCTGAGTATGTGGGCTAAAGGAAAACATGTGGTGTACTAAATTTTAAGACACTAGCCTTCCATTACTGGAGAGATCACTTAAAATCCTGTGACAAGTCACAATTAAAAATTAGTCTGGCGGTCTAATCTTGATCTCTACTAGATTTTTATGCATCTCACAAAACCTGTCCACCAAAAAATTTGGCATGATTGTCAGTTTCTACATAAAAGAAGTTAAGACTGAGGTGCATCAACACAGTTACAGAAGACAAGCTGGCAATATGCATTGCTTACACTATGCCTGCTTCTAGAGAATGATCTGTGCATACGGGGTATAACTGGGAGTAATAGGATGAAATTAATCAAAGGAAAATGTAGACAAGGAGTCTGGTGAGACTGGGACTGGTTGGGCAAGGAGACTAGGACTGAAACATAGGAATTGGGAACCAGTTGGTGGTGGGGGAGGGAGGGGAAGCACTGAACTCAGACAAGGAGCTGGAGGGGGAGAACCTAGGATGGGCTGGACAAGGATACTGGGAGTAGGAACTGTGACGGGTTGGGTCACAGCAACCCCTTTGGGAACTGCCATCTGATGCGCCTAAACTACCTCTGTGCCTGTTTTCCCTGCCAACTAGGGACTCCAGTGCCTTGCCTTGTTTGAGCCAGACACACTTGCCTGCTGCGAACACAGATCCACGTCTGAACCATGTCCCCCACAAGCTTCAGGCTTAACTGAAAACAACTTAAGAAGTGCTCCTGTCTCCAGCACTCAGGTATCCAGCTTCCAATGGGGTCCAACCCCCAAATAAATCCATTTTACCCTGTATAAAGCTTGTACAGGGTAAATTCATAAATTGTTCGCCCTCTATAAAACTGATAGAGAGATATGCACAGCTGTTTGCCCGCCCAGGTATTAATACGTACTCTGGGTTAATTTATAAGTAAAAAGTGATTTTATTGAATACAAAAAGTAGGATTTAAGTGGTTTAAGTAATAACAGACAGAACAAAGTGAATTACCAAGCAAAATAAAACAAAACACGCAAGTCTAAGCCTAATACAGTTAAAAAAACAAAACAAAACCCTAAATGCAGGTAAATCTCACCGCCTAGAGATGTTCCAATAAGCCTCTTTTACAGACCAGCCTCCTTCTAGTCTGGATCCAGCAATCACTCACACCCCTCTAGTTACTGTCCTTTGTTCCAGTTTCTTTCAAGTAACATTTGGGATGGAAAGGCTATCTCTTGACCCAGCTGAAGACAAAATGGAGGGGTTTTCCCAGGGGCATATATAGTCTCTTTCTTGTGGGTGGAAACCCCTCTTTCCCCCTGTGTAGAATCCAGCTACAAAATGGAGTTTTGGAGTCACATGGGCAAGGCACATGTCCATGCATGACTCAGTTTTCTATACAGGGCGTTCCTAGGAAAGCTCAGATGTGGATTGGTGTCTATCAAGGTTCATTGTTAGCCAAGTACTCCCAATTACTTGAATAACCCCTTCACACTATGTTGACCAAATTTGCCTTATGTGCTTTCTACAGCAAACACTTTAAATACAAGCATAGAGCCAATGCTCATAACTTCAGATATAAAAATGATACAAGCATATGAATAGGATGAACACATGCAGAAGAACATAACCTTTGCAAAGATATGTTACATGGCATAAAACATATTTACACTCATAAGCATATTTCTATAAAGCATTATGGGGTGCAACATCATAGGAACCAGTGTGGTGGGAATGGGGATGGGGAGGCAAATCTGATAAGTAACCATGGGGGCTGGAAAATCAACTTGGACGAGAAATGGGAGAGACTGAGAATGGAGGAAGAGCCCAGGGAGAGAGACTGGGACTGGAAGCCAATGGTGGGAGGGAGGGGAGAGACAGATCAGACAAGAAGCCAGGAGTGGGGAACTGGGACTGGCTGGGCAAAGAGACTGGGATGAGAACTGAAGAGTGGAGACTGGGACAGGAGCCAGGGGTGGGGAAGACACACAATTGGGACAGGTTGGAAGGGGTGGAGCAGAAGGAGTCAAGCTTGGGGGATATGGATAGAAGAGTCTGTGTCCACTAGAGCACGCTCTCCTTCAGTGTCTGGAATGGAACCCAAGATTCTTGAGTCTCACCATTCCTCTTCTGCCAGAAAATATCTGAGGAACCCTGTAGCAGAGAGTGCCTATATGTACACTTGCAACTGTGGGTATGATTCCCAGCTCATATGAACATACTTGTGCTAGCTCTCATCAAGCTAGCATGCTAAAACTGCAGGGTAGCCATGGTAGTACTGGCAATGGTAATTGGTGGCATGGGGTAGCTGCCCTAAGTACATATGCACAAAGTCCAGGTGGTTTTGCACTCAGGGCAGCTAGCTCAGGCAGATGCTTGCCGCTGCCAGAGGTACCATCACTACGCTACAATTTTTAGCATGCCAGCTTGATGACAGCTCATACGAGTATGTCTACACAAGCGTGGAGCTCCAAGTGTCGACATTCCCTATGTATCTCATCCCTATCTGGTACTGGTCCACAGAGAGAAAACTTACTATTGCTATCAGTTATTCCATTAGCTCATATAGCAGAAGTCTATGTGGTGTATCTAAAGGTTCCAACCTTGCTGATGAGGCCACAAGATGGAATTTCTGATTTTTCAGTTTTGCATTTTTAAAAACCTAGGAAACCACACACACAAAACAAAGATTCCTAAAAACAACAGCCTCCTTTACTACAGCCCTGATTCATACATTCTGTGCACTGAATGAGGCAGGGGGTCTTATGGAAAACATACTATGTGATCAGGTAATTAAAGACTGTATGATGATGCATGTTCACAAGGGTGCCAAATTAAGGTTGCATAGGCAACCTTAATAATGGCATTTCATAACTTTTCAATGCTTGATTCTACAATTTTAGTAATGCTCTTTAATTATCTAATACAATAATAATTAAAAATCACCATTTTGTTAATTGGCATTATGAAATGAAGGGGGTTTTAAATCTGACTAAAAATATTTTCATACTTGTGCCATTTAACTACAGTAGGGTTAATGAAATTATAACTTATTTGTAACCACATTCTCTTTTAGAAACTTTCAATAATTTCTGTGAACATTTATTTTTACCATTTGTATATATAAAAAGAATGGCACATAAGAAACATTAGCTATAAGCAATGAGAAAGAGTTAATTACGTTTTAATTATGGAGAATTATGTTACATTAACCATAATTTCTATCAGTAACCACAGGGTGGCATTCATGTTCTTTGCTATCATATTAATGACTAATGGATTACGAGGTCATTTTTCGTGGTAAATATTCTGAAGACCCTTTCAAATGAGATTCTCTTTCTGATTTCTTCTATTACTGCTGATTGTAACACGGCGTGCACGCACCACCAGGGCACCTCCTGCTGGTCATCTGGGAATTAGCTTTATACTAGCCTCGGAGCGCCTGAACCTGGGGACTCACCAGGCCAGAGCGCCTCAGCTCTGCCTGGCCTTCCCCAGCCCTGCTCTGCCTCAGGTACCCTGCTTACTTCCCCAGGCAGCCTAGTCCTCTCTGTTCCCCAGCTGGAACAAGAGTCTCTTCTCCCACTCTCTCAGCCTGTCCTTTTTATCAGGGTCAACTGTGCCCTAATTGGGTGCAACCACACCTGTGGCTGACTACCCAAGCTCCTCCCTTGGTTGCTTTTAACCCCTTTCTGACTGGAGTGGGGTGACCACCCCGCTACTCTGATGAATTGCAGAACTTACCACATCCCACCTGCACCTGATTTTGCTTACTGTAAATCTGATTCCTGACCTGAGATATCTTGGCTTATTCCATCAGCTGGCCTCGTTTCAATTGTTCTCATTCAAAGAATCTAATGAAAGTTAACATATGATCCTGTGTTAGTATTCATTTCAACCAAGCTATCATTTTAAGATTTTCAGAGTACCTTTCATACAGATATGTGATTGAATAGTAACTGGTAAACACTAAACTGCATATCAAGTAGCATAGCTCACCCCAGTGGCTTGCTAAACCTTCACTGGGCTTGTACTTGAGGCTGTGAAAGTAACTATTTAATATTTAACCATCTCTTTGATCTTGTTTTAAAAATTTATTTACCCAAGGAAGTTTAGCTCAGATGGAGCATCTGCTTGTCAGAGAGAGCCTCCTCTTTTTTTAACCCTTTCTTACAGTAAGAATGATCAAGACACAAGGAAGTTGGATGTTTTATAATTCTTTTTTAAAAAAATATAGGGCTTGACTCTCCTTTTACTTACACAGGTAAAAGTCAGAAGTAACTCTACTGAAGCTGATGGAACTACAGCAGTATAAAAATGGTGCAACAGAGCAGAATGTGGCCCATAGTTGCATTTAATGATTAATTGTGAATGAATCTAAAAAGCAAAATTACTACATTTTTAGAGTGATCCTGTTTTGTTGCATATCTGTTTGGGTAAAACACATTTTCAGTTTTGCCAGTTTGTTTCCAAGGATACCACTGAAAAGATATTAGTTGTTAATGGTTGTACTGAAGAGACAAAGAGAAAGCATTAACAAAAGGAGCCTGATGCTCCACTGCCCTGCATCCTGTGCAATCATTTATGCCCTGGTAAAGGTGATGCAAAGTGCTACCAGTTCAGAATGGTATCAATTTCTAGCTACTTTGCAGAGGTGCAAATGATCACATTAGATATGAAGCAATGGGGAATCACACTCTACATATTCACTCTGTCTAGATCTTCGTTATCTTTTCAATGTGGTTTTTAAATAATAATAAAAACCTAAACATCCAGAGAGAGAAATAAAATACAAGTTTAATTTATTACCGCATCAAGGTCAGCCTGGGTAAGAGCCAGTCTGGAGAAAGAAGAAGAGGATTTTTTCCCCCCAAAAGGGAAAAAAAATGGGCAACATATTTCAAATTCAAATATTTTGACATTTATTTAATGTTTTACTTGGCAGGTGCAGGTGTAGCAGCAGCACACACACATCTTTCAAATTCCTTTTAATACTAACTGGTTTAGTAGACCTCTGGAAGAAAACCCAGAATGATGTATAGCTTATTGGCTTGATATAGTAATTACTGGTTGACATTTGTGGCCTGTGTTATGCAGGAGATCAGAATAGATAATTGTAATGGTCCCTTCTGGCCTTATAATCTATGAAAGCTCATCTGGTTGTGTGTGTTCAGTTACAAAATTTAAACTTTGACTATGTTTCAAAGCTGGCAAAGATTCACATAACTTTTGATCACATCTGGGTTGATATATGCTCTTGCAACAAAATCAAGTAAAATTAGTGGAAGTAGCTGGTTTCAACATGAAACTAGGAGGAAATCTGAGATTTTGACTTAGTTTTGCTTTGAAATACTCAGCTAATTTGAAACCAGAGAAACTTAGGTGAAGGCAGATCTGAATCTAAGCAATTTACAATGTAAGAAAATGTTCACACAAAAATCCACAATCCTAATCTGCCACCTTTTATATTTCTCTATTTGATATACCACCTATGATGCTGTGTGATTGAAACATGACCATTTATATCATTAACAGTGCCACTATTAGACAATTGCAACAAATCTTGTACAAAGTATATCATGTAAGGTGTCAATGGAAAAAAGTTATGATTTGATGAGTATGATTATCCTCTTTATATGTATCATTTTTGTATCTGAAGTTATAGATATTATGAACTGGCATCCTACATTACAGTAGAACCTCAGAGTTATGAATACCAGAGTTATGAACTCATCAGTCAGCCACACACCTCATTTAGAACCAGAAGTACAGTACTGTGTTGTAAACTACTAAAAAAATAAAGAGAAAGTTAAAAAAAAAAAAGATTTGACAAGGTAAGGAAACTGTTTCTGTGTTTGTTTCATTAAATTAAGATGGTTAAAAAACAGCATTTTTCTTCTGCATAGTAAAGTTTCAAGGCTGTATTAAGCCAATTTTCAGTTATAAACTTTTGAAAGAACCATAATGTTTTGTTCAGCATTATGAACAGCCTGCATTCCCGAGGTGTTTTTAACTCTGAGGCCTTGGCTACACTTGCAAGTTAGAGCGCATTAAATCATCCCTGGGCGCCCTAATTCCGGAGGTGTCCACACTGGCAAGGCACGTAGAGCACCCAGACTCCGCGGCTGGAGTGCCCCTGGTAATCCACCTCCACGAGAAGCATAAAGCTTGCTGCACCCCGGCTGGAGCACCGCCGTGCCAGTGTGGATGCACTGGTCTATTAATGCACTCTGATTGGCCTCCAGAAGTGTCCCACAATGCCTGTTCTAGCCACTCTGGTCATCACTTTGAACTCTACTGCTCTGCCATCAGGTGACCACCTATCAGACCCGCCCTTTAAATTCTCTGGGAATTTTGAAATTCCCCTTCCTGTTTGCTCAGCAAGGCGTGTAGTGCTCTCAGCGCCTCTTTCCAGATGACCATGCCTCCACATGCCAGGTGATCCCCAGTATGGAGCAATGGAGAGGTGCTGGTCCTCATCAGTGTTTGGAGGGAGGAAGCTATCCAGTCCCAGCTGCGCTCCAGTCGTAGGAATTATGATACCTACAGGCAGATATCAAGGGCCATGATAGAAAGGGGCCTTAACCAGGACGCAATGCAATGCAAGGTTAAAGTGAAAGAGCTGCGGAATGCCTACCACAAAGCACTGGAGGCAAACTGCAGCTCCAGTGCTGCCCTCACGACCTGCCAGTTCTACAAAGAGCTGGATGCAATACTTGGGGGCGACCCCACCTCCACTGCAAAGAGCACCATGGACACTTCAGAGGCCATAGCAGCCCATAGTTCAACAAGGCAGGAGGAGGAAAGCGGGAGTAAGGGTGCTGAGGAGGAGGTGGGCCCAGAGCCAAAGGACAGTCTGGCATCCCTAGATGCATGCAGCCAGAAGTTGTTTTCAAGCCAGGAGGAAGGTAGCCAGTCACAGCAGATGGTGCTTGGGGAAGAACAAACAGCAGAAGAGGTGCCTGGTAAGTGGCTTTTACTTTGGGAAGGTAGTTGGTCAGTGTGGGCTCTTGGGGCAAGGAGGGTTGCAGAAAGAAGGGTTAAGGCTGTGTGCATGCCTAGATGCAGAATAGGGCATTGATGTGCTCTCTCACATTGGGGTAATTGGCCTCAGTGATCTCATCGAAGGTCTCATGCAGAAGCTAGGCAATCTGCTTGCGCAAGTTCCTTGGCAGAGCTACTGTGCTCCTTGTCCCAGTAAGGCTAACATGTCCACGCCACTGTGCTGTGAAGGGCGGGGGGACCATTGCTGCACACAGGCAAGTTGCATAAGGGCCACGGCGGAAGCTGCATTGTAGTAGAAGACCCTCCCTTGCTTCCCAGGTAAGCAGCAAGATATCTTCCAGGACGAACTCATCCTGTGGAAAATGTGGAAACAGAGTTCAGTATAGGGGCCCCCTGCAGCTGTTGGCTCTCTTCAAGGCACAGAACCCCAGAGGACAGTATGGTTCTGAAACAATCAGTCCCCCTTGCCCCTGTGCTTACTCACGATTTTGGGGCTCCTGTGGGTTATGTGTGCTCGCTTTGGGACAGGCTCTTTCTCTTATTGTGTACACTGTACTTGTCTTTAAGTTCAGCCGAATCATTGCTCTGGCTAGTGTCAACAATACGCCTCTGTTAAGTGTTGCATTTTGGCTTTACAGATGCACCTTGAGATTTCAGCTGTCCTTGTTATCAATGGCCAAAAGGCTGAAAAGAATCAGGAAGAATCAAGGAGGACCTTCTGCATGAAGTAATGCAGCAGTTCCTTACTGAACATCAAAAAGTACAGGAGTGGCGGGAGACTGAAAGGAGGCTCTGCCAGAAGAATGCGGATCGCTGGCACCAAAGCACGGAGTGGCTCCTATGCATTATGGAGCACCAAGCGGACTCAATGCAGGTGCTCGTAGCACTGCAGACAGAGCAGATCCGCGCCCGCCTGCCCCTGCAGCCTTTGTCTCAAAACTCATTCCGTTGTGCCCCCATGTCACTACCGACCCACTTCCCCCAACATACGGTTTCTTATCGCCACCAGCTGCCTCCAACCCCTGTAGCTTCACCACACAGCCCTGCAAACTACGACCCTTACCTACTGCACTCAACCCCCATCACCATGCAATTTAGCCAGGCTGAAGTGCAGAACTCATTGCATGACACGTCAGACAGGAAGGCTGAATATGATAACAGGACATATGCAAATCTGTGATTGTCCCGTTCTGCACCCCGCACCCTTCCCTAGTCCCACACAGCACAGATGTGTCATGCTCTTTCTGTTTCCCCAGCAGTTGTGTTTCTTTTCAATAAATGAATGTTTTAGCTTTGAAAACATTCTTTATTGCATTAAGTAAAAGATACCATAGCCCAGGAAAGCAACAGATACTGCATCATACATAGCAAACACAGATCATAGAATATCAGGGTTGGAAAGGACCTCAGGAGGTCATCTAATCCAACCCCCTGCTCAAAGCAGGGCTAATCCCCAGACAGATTTTTGCCCCGGATTGCTAAATGGCCCCCTCAAGGATTGAACTCACAACCCTGGGTTTAGGAGGCCAACGCTCAAACCAATGACTATCCCTTCCTACTAGCATAGGAACCACTGCACATCAGTCCCGTGCAGGGCACCAAACATTACTGGTGGTTTTCAGCATCGAATTGCTCCCTCAAGGCAACCCTAATCCTTACAGCCCCATGCTTGGCCCCTCTAATAGTCCTGGTCTCTGACTATACAAATTCAGCCTCCAGGTGTTGAACCTCCAAGGTCCATGCCTGAGTGAAGCTTTCACCCTTCCCTTCACAAATGTTATGGAGGGTACAGCACGTGGCTATAACTATGGGGATGTTGTCATCGGCCAGGTCCAGCTTCCCATACAGACAGTGCCAGCGGCCCTTTAAATAGCCAAAAGCACACTCAACAGTCATTCTGCACTGACTCAGCCTGTTGTTGAACTGCTCCTTGCTGCTGTCAAGGCTCCCTGAGTAGGGTTTCATGAGCCATGGCATTAAAGGGTAAGAAGGATCTCAATGGGCATTTTGACTTCCCCTACAGTGATCTTCTGGTCTGGGAAGAAAGTCCTGGCTTGCAGCTTCCTGAACAGGCCTGTGTTCTGAAAGATGCGTGCTTCATGAACCTTTCTGGAACAGCCTATGTTAATATCCATGAAATGCCCACAGTGATCCACAAGTGCCTGGAGAACCATAGAGAAATACCCCTTCCGATTTATGTACATGGATGCTAGGTGGTCTGGTGCCAGAATTGGAATATGCGTCCCGTCTATTGCCCCTCCACAGCTAGGGAAACTCATTTGTGCAAAGCAAGCCATAATGTCAGGCATGTTACCCAGAGTCATAGTTCTTCTGAGCAGGGTGCGATTAATAGTCCTGCAAATTTGCATCAACACGATTCCAACGGTTGACTTCCCCACTCCAAACTGGTTAGCAGCCATTTGGTAGCTGTCTGGAGTTGCCAGCTTCCAGATTGCAATAGCTACATGCTTCTCCATTGGCAGGGCAGCTCTCAATCTCGTGTCCTTGCTCTGCAGGGTAGGGGCGAGCTCAGCACACAGTCCCATGAAAGTGGTTTTCCTCATCCAAAAGTTCTGCAGCCACTGCTTGTCATCCCAGACTTTTGCATGATGATGTGATCCCACCACTCAGTGCTTGTTTCCCGAGCCCAAAAGTGGCATTCCACTGTGGTGAGCATGTCCGTGAAAGCCACAAGCAATCTTACATGTCATATGCATTATGCAAGTCGACATTATCATCGTACTCCTCACTGTCACTTTGTAGCTTAAGGAGTAACTTGACTGCAATTCGTGATGTGCTGGCAAGACTCATCAGCATATTCTTCACAAGTTCAGGATCCATTCCCGCAGACCGAAAGGGAAGACAGTGCACACAATACAAAAACGGTTGAAAGATGGCGCCAAACGTGGACGGAAGCACAGGGATTGCTGGGATGGGAAGTGATGCATCACGGGGCATTGGGACAGGACCCAGGATGCACCGCAACCCCCCTCTTCCTTCCCACAAGCCACAGCACCAGAATGGGAAGAGGTACTCTGTGAGATAATGCACCGCTCCCAATGCTGCTGCAAGTGCCACAAATGTGGCCATGCCACTGTGCTTGCAGCTGACAGTGTGAACACACAGCAGCGCTTTCCCTGCTGTGTTCTCCGAGAGCTGGTTTAACTCCAGGCACTCTACATCTGCAAGTGTAGCCATGCCCTGAGGTTCTACTGTATATGCTGTATTCCTGAGTAACACCCACCAGGTAAAATCTACCTTGAAGCCAGACAGCACATTGTGAATGAGCTATTCAAGTTGATGACCCATCAAAGAACACTTAGCTCTCACAATGGGCCATCGAAGAAGCTAGTCCCTACCCAATGAGCCTTCTTGTGGACACTTTAGCCAGAATACAGGTAATGGCTATTCCTGTGAGTCAAAGCATGCAAGGATATGTGACTTGCTCATGCGACCCTGGACTCCATCTTGTGCCAGTAATTTTCCACAAACTAAGACTGAGAGCATTCTTTCCACATGGGAAAAGGTATAAAAACCCTGGAAGCAACTCCATCTTGCCTTTTTCTTGCTCTGATCTCTGGACTATGACTTACACTAAAAGGAGAATTCCAATCAATGGACTGAGGACCTTAATGCAATCTTTTAGAAGTTATCAGAGATTTTACAAGACAGTGATTTATTTCATCGCTGCTTCAAACCTAATACAAGAACTCTGCAATATTTGTATGTATTTTATTTCCTTAACCATTAACCATAAATAAAACTTTAGATATTAGATATGGAAGGATTAGCAACAGTGTGATTACTGGGTAAGATCTGAGCTATATATTGACCTGGCTATGTGGCTGATCTTTTGGGATTAGAAGGACCCTTTGATTATATTGGTTTTTAATAACCACTCATCATAAAATCTCGTGTCTTGGTGGTGAAACAAGTGCTGGAATGCCAAAGGAGACTGCATTTTTGCACTTCTTGTTAATCAGTGTGGTGAGACAGAAGTTTATTTTTGTTACTGGATTCATATATCTGATGGTAGAATAACCACCAGTCTGGGGTGTATTTGCCCTATTTCTCAGCAGTTCATCCTGAATTTGGCATCCTCAACTGTGACTGTCTACTCAGGGGATTTAAAGAATAATGAAATTCCCACCATTTCAGCTGAGCTAGTATGTATAATGCTTCAAAGGCTTCCAGAGCTTACCAACATGTTAATTAAACTTAGTCTTCAAAAAGAACAGGAGTACTTATGGCACCTTAGAGACTAACAAATTTATGGAACATATATTGAGGAGATATATATACACATACAGAGAGCATGAAAAGGTGGGAATTGTCCCGCAGGTCGGTCATTGAATGACCAGACAGGTTAAAGAGTGTATCTACCAAGGCGATATATGCCATCATGTGCCAGCAATGCCCCTCTGCCATGTACATTGGCCAAACTGGACAGTCTCTACGCAAAAGAATTAATGGACCCAAATCTGACATCAGGAATCATAACATTCAAAAACCAGTAGGAGAACACTTTAACCTGTCTGGTCATTCAATGACAGACCTGTGGGTGGCAATTTTGCAACAGAAAAGCTTCAAAAACAGACTCCAACGAGAAACTGCTGAGCTGGAATTGAAATGCAAACTAGATACAATCAACTTAGGCTTGAATAGAGACTGGGAATGGCTGAGCCATTACAAACATTGAATCTATCTCCCCATGTAAGTATTCTCACACTTCTTATTAAACTGTCTGTACTGGACTATCTTGATTATCACTTCAAAAGTTTTTTTTTTGTTTTTCTTACTTAATTGGCCTCTCAGAGTTGGTAAGACAACACCCACCTTTTCATGCTCTCGGTATGTGTATATATATATCCTCAATATATGTTCCATTCTATGCATCCGAAGAAGTGGGCTGTAGCCCACGAAAGCTTATGCTCAAATAAATTTGTTAGTCTCTAAGGTGCCACAAGTACTCCTGTTCTTTTTGCGGATACAGACTAACACGGGCTGCTGCTCTGAAACCTGTTATTATTCTTCAGATGAACTGTTGGTATTACTGATCAATTTTTTCCACCATAATACCCTAGTTTAGATACAGCTATGTATAATATAACTATGATCAAAGCAATGGAAACAAGCCAACACACAAATCTTACTGGATGTCATTACTGACTATCAGTAAGTGCAGAGGGAGGAGGCTGGGGTCAGCAGGAAGAACAAACACCAGCCAAGGAAAATATCAGGGATATCATAGATAAAGCACTGGGTCTGGAATGGGCCAGCAGCAGAAAAAGCCTGAAAACAGAATGTGTGCAGGAGATGGTGGCCACATCAGCCAACAAACTGCCTGGCTGGGAGCTCATCCTAAGAATGCCAGCACTGGAAGGAGATGAGGAAGCAGCAGTGGAAGAGAATCAGCAGAAGCCAAGGAAAACAACTCTGCTCTAGGAACTTCAGAAAGCATCCCTTCCACATAGTTTTGAGGGATACCAGTTAGTACACAGATTTTGCAGGAAATATGAGGAAAGCAGTTGAGAAAGGGTCAGAAGAACGGGGAATAAATGGAAGGCTCAAACATAATGGGATATATGAAATATCTTACAGGATTTGAGGTCTGCTCCTTCCATCATCCAGAGATATTTAGCAATGCTGTGCTCCCTAGCATTCCTATGGCCACTCCATTACAGAGGTATCCATAGTTTCTTACTAGATGGGAACTGGCAAACTGGGAAGCAAACTGTGACATTCTATACCTTGGGGGAGCATCCTGTAACCCCCATATTCCTCATTTCTATATAATCATGATCTTACATATAAAGCATGCCTTGTAAGGTATCAGGGGAAAGGTTATGATCTGCTGAAAGTCATTTCTCTATCATATATGTATATCATTAATACATATGAAGTGATGAGAATTGTGTTGTATGGTTGTCACTAAAACATGCTGTAAGTTGGGGAATCAGCCAGATATTAGCTCCCTGGAGGCAACAGCAAGGAAAGTAACCAACATGTCAAACAACTCAACAACAACCATTGTCCAGCAAGAGAGCTACAATTCAATGACTCACCTGCGTGAGGCCACACCAAGGGAATTGCTCAACCTTGCCTGGATACTCAGTAATGCCCTTAGACATCCCTGGGCTTATGCTCCCCAATCACGCAGGACTGAGGGTATAAACAGAACACAGTGGCCATATGCTGAGCCTTTCTCCTTTACCCACCTATGCTGCAAGCAACAAGGACACTCTGAAGACTCCAACTGAGGGGACTGGCCCAGATTTCAAGGGTGAAATCTGTGTACTATGAGCTGCAATATTCACTGGGGTGAGAAAAACTGCTTAATCTAGATGTTGCCCAGTCTAATAGGGTTGAGAGTTTAGACTGTGTGCTTATATTCTATTTTCTTTTGGTAACTAACTCTGACTTTATGCCTAACACTTATAGTCACTTAAAATCTATCTTTTGTAGTCAATAAATTTGTTTTACTGTTTATCTTTACCAGTGAGTTTGCCTGAAGTGAATGGTAAATTTGCTCAGGTTTTACAAAGGCTGATGTATGTCCACTTCCCATTGATAAAGTGGTGAACCAATTAATACATTTGCAATGCTCATCTTAAGCAGTGCAAGATGGTATATTCCTGAGGTACAGTGCTGGGAGCTGGGGGGATTTGGCTGGTGCCTTTCCCTGTGTGATACATGAGTGGCTCTGGGAGCATTCATGCAATCTAGATGGGTGTTGAGTCTCCACATGGAGTTGTGCTGACTGATAACGGCACCTGGAGTGGTTTGCTGCTGGTCACTAGCAAGGCATTGTGAGAGAGAGCCCAGGCTGGAGAGAATTAAGGAGGCACAGTGGTCCCACAGTCCCAGGGTGCAACTTGGGGAACCCATCACACAAGCATTACCTTGTCACAGGCCATTTGCTTAGAGTCAGATCCAATATAGTGAAGGGAAAGGCTGCTGCTTTTAGCATTCAGTCAGAACCTCCCTGCTCCAGAGTTTCTAGAAACAGACATCTCACAATGTTGGCTATAGGGCTTCAATTTTTACTAGAGGAAAAGGCCCAGTTGTGAAACCCTTACTCATAATAATGAACACTTACTCACATAAGTAGTCCTATTAAAGGAAATACTGATCACACTACACATGTAAGTGCTCATCAACATGAGTAAGAGTTCTTCGAGTGCTTGTTCTTGTCCATTCCAATCAGGTATGCATATGCTGTGTGCACGCCAGCTGGAAGATTTTTCCCTTAGCAGCGTCCGTAGGGTTGGCCTGGGTGCCCCCTAGAGTCACGCCTTCATGGCACCCAATATAGGGCCCTGCCGACCCCCCACCTCCTCAGTTCCTTCTTACCGCCGGAGATGGCTAGCTGGAACAATGGCTCTTGCTTTGCAAACTCTTTTGGCAGTGTCCTCTTCAGTTTTGATCATAAAATAGTGTAAATAGCTTGTTAGTTTGTAGTCATAGTTAGTTGTTGTAGTTGTTTTGATTCTTGGGGGGTTACCCCCCCCAACGTTTCCCCAGTTCTGGGGTATTCCCAGGTCCCCAGGGTTCAAACTCTGCGAGGACTGTGGCATGTTTATATCCAAGAATGACCCACATTCTTCTTGTCTGCAGTGCCTCAGGGAGAGCCACCAAAAGGACAAGTGCAGGATCTGCATGGGTTTTCCTCCTAGAACCCTTAAAGACCTAAGATTCTGCTAATGGAAGCGGCACCCTGGCCACATTCCGACCTGGGGTCCACAGAACCTGTGCCAAGCACTTTTGGTCCGCAGTGCTCCAGCACCAATGGTGCGCGAGCCAGTGCTAAGCAAGGACCCTAAGGTCTCACGGCACTGCCATGTCTCCGCCCATAAAAAACTCTCTTCGGTGCAGCACCGTTCTCAGTCTCCGGTGCCACAAAAGAAGAAATGGCCAGAGCAGGGTCAGTCTCCCCCTCTAAAGACCAAGGAACCTGAGCCTTGAGCCAGACCACCTCATCTCTCCAGCCCTCTAGGGTCTCGTTGACTCCTTTCCCGTCTGGGGTTCAGGTGAGGTTGAACCCTCAACAGTCCCCAGACCGCCAAGGTGATCACCTCCAGCTCCCCTTGATGCTGGAGGCATTTGAGGCAGCCAAGGACCTTATACACTTCATGGCGCTGTCCTCCCCACAGAGGAGAGACAAGTTGCCAGTGACTGCACGGCCCCAGTTTCAATCAAACCAGCAATGATGGTGTGCCAATCCCCATCTCCGGCGCACCTCTCCCTTACACTGCCCACCCAGGGGTGCCACACTGGTCCCAAACCTCTCGGCACCGCTCTCTGACAGCCCAGAGTACCGCTCCTCCATGGTCCCCCTACTCGGAGACCTCGGACATGGAGGTGGAGTCCTATCGCTCTGATAGGACCAAGAGCAGGAGGTCCAGATCCTGCCGCGACCACCAGCCCTACCCAGCACCATGGCCTCCACAGTGGCAGTCTTCAACACAGTGGCCCTTTTGGACTCACTGGGCGTATCAACAAAGCCAGGGACAGGCCCAGGGCCCAAGATCCAGGTAGGCATCGGTGTCCTTGGCATCCTTCGCCCTCACACAGGCACCACTGGCACCACCAACAGAAGTGCTGACACTGCTGTTGTCCCCTACAGCTCTGGCACCGACCTGCCCATCAGCAGCACCACTAGTGGCTACAGCATTGATACCACCGGCGTCGATTATATCAGCACTGCCGGCACCAACAACTTCAGCACCGCCTGCCTCGGCACTGATATTTCCACCCACAGAGACCCCGGCACCACAACCTTTGGAATACCACGTGCCGCGAGACCTACAGGGTGCTGAAGGGAGTGAGCAGGGTCCGCTGCCAGGCCTCTCCTCCTCATCCTCCTCAGATGAAGCTGTGAAGGGGACATCAATGGTGCCAGCTCTGGAGGATAACAGGATACTCCAGCAGCTCTTATGTTGAGCTGCCCAGAACCTGGGCATACAGGCGGAGGGAGGTGGTGGAGGAATCTGACCCAGTTGTCGACATCCTTACACCCTCCGGTCCCTCTCATATGACCTTGCCCCTAATAAAGACGATTACAGAGACAATAAAACCCTGTGGCAGACCCCTGAATCCCTGGCCCCTACGGCTAAGAGGAATGAGAGGCGATACTTTGTCCCTTCTAAGAGATATGAACATTTATACACCCATTTATACACCCCAGACTCCCTGATGGTTGATGGAGCCAATCAGTGAGAGCGCCAGGGCTACCAGGGCTAAGAATAGGGAAGCAAAAAGACTTGACCTTTTCGGCAGGAATGTCTATTCCACTGGGGGTCTACAACTCCGCATTGCAAATCAACAGGCCATTGTGAGCAGATACGCACACAACACCTGTGCTGCGATGGCCAAGTTTGCGGAGCTGCTGCCACAGGACTCTTGCACAGAGTTCTCGGCATTGGTGGAGGAGGGAAAGCTGGTCTCCCGAGATTCCCTATGGGTGGCATTGGACGCAGCAGATGCAGCCTCACACACAATGGCCATGGGGGTTGTAATGAGGAGGGAGTCCTGGTTGCAGGTCTCTGGCTTGCCCTGTGAGGTCAAGCAAACAATCCAGGACCTCCCCTTTGAGGGTTCGGCCCTCTTTTCTGATAAGATGGATAGGACTCCATAGTCTGAAAGACTCAAGGTCACCCTTAGATCTCCATACACCAGCCACTCAAGGCATTTCCGGCCACAGCCTCCCTCTAGGTTCTACCACCCTCAGAACCGCCAGGGCACTCCTTGTAGGAATAGTCTCAGCTGCTCTTTTCATGGCCACAAGTGGTCCCCCCAGCTGGACATAGTGAGCTCAATCTTCCAACACTGGGGCTTTCCCCAAATAGACTTGTTCACCACAATGCAACACAAGGTGTCAGCTATTCTGCTCCTTCCTGAATCACAGCCCTTGCTCCATCACAGGTGCGTTCCTACTTCTGTGGGGAGGCCGTCTCATATACACATTCCCGCCGGCTCCTCTTGTTCACAAGGTGCTCCTCAAGATCCACAGGGACCGAGCCCTAGTGATATTGATAGCTCCAGCCTGGCCATGCCAGCACTGGTTTACATCGCTCCTGGAAATGTCTGTGGCAACTCTGGTCACCCTACCACTTGTCCCAGACCTAATCATGCAGGATCATGTCCGCTTCCGGCACCCGAACCTCGACTCGCTCCACCTCACTGCATGGAAGATCCATGGCTGAACACGGTGGAGCTGTCCTGCTCTGATTAAGTCGGGCAAGTTCTCCTTGGCAGTAGAAAGCCCTCCACAAGGGCAACATACCTTGCCAAGTGGAAGAGGTTCTCCATCTGGTCAGAGCAGCACCGTCAGTCGCCAACACTCGCCATTTATACTGGACTACCTCCTCCATCTTAAGCAGCAGGCACTGTCCATGTCATCAATAAGGGATCACTTGGCCGCCATCCCACCTTCCATCTGGGCGCAGATGGCTACTCAGTCTTCGCGAACCCAATGGTCAGCCATTTCCTTAAAGGTTTCAACAGACTATACCCCCAAAGTGGGACAGCATATCCCAGCTTGGGACCATAATCTAGTCCTTTCCAGACTTATGAGTCCACCATTTGAGCCACTGGTGACGTGCTCCCTGCTTTCTCTCTCATACAAGGTGGCATTTCTGGTGGTGATAACCTCAGCTAGGAGAGTGTCGGAGCTCAGCCCCCTTACACTGTATTCCATAAGGATAAGTGTGACAGGTGGATCACAGAAACCCCCTTGGGAGCTGCCACCTGATGTGCCAAGACTACCTCTGCTCCTGTTTTCCCTGCCAACTCAGGACTCCAGCACCCTGTCTTGCTAAGCCAGACACTCCCGTCTGCTTCAACAAAGACCCAGGGTCTGAATTACTTGCCCCAAAGCTGCAGGTTTACCTGAAAACAGCTCACAGAAGTGTGCTTGTCTTTAGCACTTAGATGCCCAACTGCCAGTGGGGTCTAAACTCAAATAAATCTGTTTTACCCTGTATAAATCTTATGCAGGGTAAACTCATAAATTGTTCGCCCTCTATAACACTGATAGAGAGATATGCACAGTTGTTTGCTCCCCCAGGTATTAATACATACTCTGAGTTAATTAATAAGTAAAAAGTGATTTTATTAAATACAGAAAGTAAGATTTAAGTGGTTTCAAGTAGTAACAAACAGAACAAAGTAAAATAAAATAAAATGTGCAAATCTGTGTCTAATCAAACCGAATACAAATAAGATCCTCACCAGTTCCAAAATGCTCCCTTTTACAGACTAATCTCCTTTTAGCCTGGGTCCAGCAATCACTCACACGCCCTGTAGTTACTGTCCTTTATTCCAGATTCCTTCAAGTATCCTGGGGGGTTGAGAGGCTCCTTCTTTAGCCAGCTGAAGACAAAATGGACGGGTCTCCCATGGGTTTAAATAGACTTTCTCTTGTAGGTGGAGACCCCCCTCCTCACTCCTATGCAAAGTCCAGCTCCAAGATGGAGTTCTGGAGTCACCTAGGCAAGTCACATATCCATGCATGACTCACAGTCTTTACAGGCAGAAGCCATTGTCCACATGGTATCTCGTATGTCTCCAGGAAGACTTCTTATGTGGATTGGAGCATTCCAAGATACATTGTTCCCCAAGTGCTTCCTGATCAGGTACTTAACCTTGCGAATTCCTTCCTAAAGAAGCTGACCAAATGCCTCACAAAGCTTACTTAGAAATCAAGCAAGTATACGGCCAATATTCTTAACCTCAAGTACAAAATGATATATGTGTTCAAATAGGATGAATAGATATAGTAGACCATAACCTTTACAGAGATATGTTACATGGCACAGGCAGCACAAAACATATTCCAATTATGTCATATTCCCATAAAGCCTTATGGGAGGTACCGTCACAACAAGGTTCAGCTCAGACCTCAACCGGCTTTTCTCCCTAAGGTTGTCTCCCAGTTTCATATCAACCAGCACATCTTCCTCACAGTATTCTATCCTAAGTCGCATTCCAGCGGCAGGGAGCAGAAGCTTCACTCATTGAATATCCGCAGGACACTAGCCTTCTATATCGAGACAAAGTCCCTCCAGTTACTCGTGGCAGAGGCAGATAGAATGAAAGGACTCCCTGTCTCATCACAACCTATCTCGTCATGGATTGTGTCATGCATTTGGGAGTGTTACAACTTGGCGAAGATGCCTGCTCCGCCGATCACCATGCACTCCACCAGGCCTCTTCAGCAGCTTTCCTGGCACAGGTCCCCACACAAGAAATCTGCAGGGCAGCAACATGGTCATCTATACACACTTTCATGATGCACTATTCAATCACTCAACAGGCCTTTGGATGAGCTGTGCTTCAATCAGTGGATGACTCTGACCCCACCTCCTGAACTTTGGCTTGTGAGTTACCTGATTGGAATGGACATGAGCAAGCACTCGAAGAAGAAAAACGATTACTCGCCTTCTCATAACTGTTGTTCTTTGAGATGTGTTGTTTATGTCCATTCCAATACCCACCCTCCTACCCCTCTGTTGGAGCAGCTGGCAAGAAGGAACTGAGGGGGTGGGGGGCCAGCAGGGCCCTATATTAGGCGCCATGAAGGCACATCTCCAGGGGGTGCTCAGGCCAACCCTACGGATGCTGCTAAGGGAAAAATCTTCCAGCTGGCATGCACGCAGTGCACACACACCTGATTGGAATGGACATGAACAACATATCTCAAAGAACAACAGTTATGAGACGGTGAGTAACTGTTTTTTCCAGAATCTTGCCCTTAGAAAGTGATGTGACTGAAAATAAGCCTACAGCCACTATCAAAACACATATGGCCCAGATCTAGAGTTGTAAATTGATTGAGCTCCATTGAAGGTAATGTAGCCACATGTATTTACACCAGCTAATGTTAACCAGTTAAAATTATGGCCCACAATTCTGCACTATCCTCTGTTTCCCCTGAAGCAACTAATATCACTAATTTATGTCTGCTGGTCAGAGCTGCTGCCTTAGCCAAACCAACAAAACCCAAGCAGGACTTATTTTGGAACATTTAAGTTTAATGTTAAATAAAATATAAAAATCATCACGGGTAAAGTTTTCAGATGACACAAAAATGGGGGAGTGTAAATAATGCAGAGGACTGGTCACTGATGCAGAGTAATCAGGATGGCTTGGTAAATTGGGCAGAAGCAAACAATATGAGTTTTACTACAGCCAAATGTAAACACATATGTAGCCTTTTGGTGGACTACAGTTCACTTCATTGCCCTTCTCCAGTGCCTAAAAATACCCCAACTCCCATAGAAAAGCAGCTGGAGATCCAGAATTCAGTCTCTAAGGATTTTCAGCAAGGATTGCACAAGGTCAACCTCCCCACATTCAAGTCCCCAAAAGAACAAAAGGAATGAACTTAATTAAGTACCAACTCTATAAATCTTATGATAAAGAAACATAATTAATAAATTTAACAATAATACATTTAATTTTTACAACATAACTTAGTTATTTTATAATCTACACACATTATCTTCAGTTATACATAAATTAAAAAAACCACAAAAACACAGTGAGAAGAAACTCAGAGTTCCCAAAAGCTTAGACTGATTTCACCTGAATCTCAGTCTTTGATCATTAAATCTATACAGTCTGCTGAGTTAAAAGCAACATCTTCCCTCCATTTGCTTGTAGGAATCTTCAGTTGGAATCCATGCAGACTCTTCCTTTCCTCTAATCACTGTTAGCCAGTCCTCTAACTGATGAACCAACCACTCAGTTAAGTATATTGATTATTTAAAAAAAAATCTGTTACAAGAAAATACAAAACTGAGAATAGCAAAATATAAATGACTCTTTCCCCATTATCACATTTGAAGAAAAGTTGGTGAATCAAACTAGTTGAGACAATTTAACTAAAACATTTTGGCTAAAATCAAACATTCAAATTATAAAATTAAAATAAAAAAATATTTTTTCTTCCCAATTTCCCCTTTTTATAATTAACACTGGCCACGCTTCCCTGTTGGAGGGTTAACAATATCATTAACCTGCTGCAAAATGCTTCAGAGTTAGGGCCAATAGCCTGCTTTCTTCTCCTGGACTCAGCTTCTCCAAATTCATAAAGGGCATATGGCCTTTTGTAAGGCAGCTGCCTTGTCTGCTTTCCCTCATGGAGTCTGATCCACAGGGAACCTATTGGAGCATACCCAAAACTACCAAACCCAGTTCCAGAAACATCTCCTCCTGGGGTGGGTGCACACCTGGGGCTGTACGGGGTGGGGAGAGATGGCCCCCCCATTCCTCCTGCCCCCCCATAATTGCCTGCCCACCCAAAATATCCCATGCTGGCTATGCCACTGGATCATGGTTGATAATCAGCTGAACATGAGCTTCCTGGGCAATGCTGTGGCTAATGCAGTCCTTGGATGCATAAACAGGAATCTCAAGCAGGAGTAGAGAGGTTATTTTAGCTCTGTATTTAGCACTGGTGTGACTGCTGTTGGAATACTGTGTCCAGTTCTGGTGTCCACAGCATAAGAAGGATGCTGATAAATTGGAGAGGGTTCAGAAAAGGACCATGAGAGTGATAAAAGGTTTGGAAAACACACTTTATAGAAACTCAGTTTATTTAGATTAATAAAGAGAAGGTTAAGTACCTATACTGGGAACACAGTCTATAAGTATCTACTTCCATTGTTCATGGCTTGAGATTCTGGAGAGACAGATCTAACATACTGGAAACCAATATAGCATATGCAGACTTGCCAATATAGTTGGGGACAGTTTATAGTTATCTATCTGAATGGGTGTGCAAGGAAGGGACAGTGCACCAGAAACCTCCCATTTGCCATCTTGTATGCCCTGTGCAGGTCTCCCTGACAGTTAGGATGACCAGACATCCCATTTTTAAAGAGACAGTCCCGTATTTAAGCCCTCCTGCAAGTGTCCCGACTTTTTTTTTAAAACGGGCAAATTATCCCATATTCTCTGTCTCCCCCACATCAGTACTGGTGGTTCCTGTTGCTGGCCAGATCCATGCTCTCCAGACACCCATCCACCAGTGGTGAGTGGGTGGGGTCCAGTGGCCAATGAATGGGGTGGGTATGCAAGCGTGGTGGTGGGGCAAAGATGCAGCACGCGGGACTGGCCGCTCCCCATGCTGGTCCATCAACACAATCCCTGCTGCATGTTGGCTCTCGTCTAGCAGAGCCGCACCCCCTCCATCCCATTTTCGGCCCATACTTGCTGCACACTGCGAGCTACGGTGGTTGATGAGTGCGGGCAGGTGCCAGGCAGCGGCAGGTTATGTGTCGCCTCTGCTGCTCACCCATCAGCCATTTATGTGCTCCCCCTCTCACTGTCCTCTCCCTGCTTTGCCCCTTAGCCGACGCCCCCAGCCCTGCTGCTCCTCCATATTCCCTCTGGCTAGCAGGCTCCTTTTTCCCCCCACTGCCCCTGGCTGGGCCAGCGCTCCGGGAAAGCCCAAGACACTCTGGCCCAGGATACTGGCCAGGAATAGTCAAGCCCTGCATTTGCCAAAGTCCCACTGTGACGTTCCCCTCTGGTATTATCTGGACCGGTGATCTGCTAGGTCACTCCAATCCTTGACTCTGGGAGCCAGCCTTACCCTGATCTTCTGTGAGAACCTCCACTCCTGGGCTGTTCACACACAGCCTCTGGCATGTAAGCTGCTCCTTGGACACTAGCCAATATCTCTGGTCCCAGATACAACCCCAGGAACCTCTGTCTTGCAGTGTCCAGTTATGCCCGCTGGACGCTGCAAGCTCATATGAGTTCATCAATTTAACAAAGAAATTGATATGTGGGCTTGTTATCCCAAGGGGAGTCTCTGATGTGCTTTAAACCAAAGGCACTGCTTCAGGTAAAGCAAGCAAACAAACAGATTTATTAACTACAAAGATTGATTTTAAATAATTATAAGTCAAAGCACAAGAAGTCAGATTTGGTCAAATGAAATAAAAGCAAAACACATTCTAAGCTGATCTTACACTTTTGATGTCCTTACAAACTTAGATGCTTCTCACCACAGGCTGGCTGGAAGGGGGTGACTCACTCGAGAGTACAACAGACCCTTTTGTTGCTCCCAAGGTCAGTGTCCTTTGTTCCTGTGAGACTGGGCTGTGTTTGTCGCAAAAATGCCCTGCTGAGGTGTGACCTGCCTCTCTACTCTTGGAGAGTTTTTGCCTGGGCTTATTTTAAGCCATGAAGACATATTTTCAGCCTCATAACTATATACATGAAATTACAACCTATAATATCACAATAACATTGCTGTAACAACAATTACTATAACATCACTATAACAACAATACTCAGTACATCATGAGCCTTCCGAAGACACCCGACATGACAAACTTTGCATTGTATACCACACAATCATTTTACAAGGATGAACATGGGGGTATTGAGTGGTCCCCTGTGGTACAGAGCATCACACCTCCACAGTGCTGGCATGGGGAAGCCTCTCCATGCCTCAACTAAGCTCTGGAGTGGTGGTGGTGTGGGGGAAGGGATTTCCAGTTTGTTTATGCCCTGACCCTACAGGCTCCACAGCAGCCCCCCTAGCAGGGGCTTAGCACCCTCTTCACCCCACCCTCACCCTTGGTCCTGTCCCCAGGGAACATGGGGCTGCTCTGTCCTGTCCCTTTGGCACTGTCTTCTGCTAAGCCACCTCTCGGGCCAGGTTCACTGAAGCCCCTATAGTCATGTTCCCTGGGCCCTGGTGCACAATGCATCCTTAGGGCTTAACATCTTCCTGCCCACACTGTAGCTGAGGGACAGGAGTCAACTGGATTATGTCAATGGCCAGCAGCAGCATGGAGGTGTTAGCAGCCTTTCGACACTGTGTGTGCAGGAAGAGACAAGCTGCTCCCAGCCACAGGGGTTGGGGGAGAAGAGATGAGCTCTGCAAATACATGGGCTAGGTCATCCCTTATCCCTCCCTCTGTCCCCTTCCTCCCACACAGTGCCAAAAGGATGCTGCTGGTCACATTCTGGTGTGAACCCAGACAGAAATCTGGGGGGGAGGGGGCATATGACTCTGCATGACCCCCACCAGTGTACTCTCTAATTTTTCCCATGCATGTGGGGCCTGAATTTTGTTATGTGCACCAATATGGAGATGATGTGTCATACATCACCTCCACATTAGTGCACATAACAAAATTCATGTGGCGGGTGAGGCTGAGGGGTTCAGATTGTGGGTGGGGGTTCAGGGCTGGGGCAGAGGATTGGGGTGCGGGGCGGGGTGAGGACTCCGGTTGGAGGATCGGGCTCTGGGGTGGGGCTTGTTACCAGATTTGCTCGTTACTTTGGGGTATGCTCATTTATTAGGGTTATTCTTCTGCGGTGGGGGGAGGTTCTGTAATTCTTTCAATGTACTGCTTGTGTCACTTGTGTTCTCATACAGAGCTCTACTTCTCCCTGCTGCAAGTTCTCTCCCAGTGGAGCTATCCTGCAGGACCCAGGTTCCCCAGGGCTGGGTTCTTCCAGCCCCAGAATCAGACAAACAGCATACACACACACACACACACACACACACACCAGAGTGCATCTGAGAGGACCAGGTTAATCAGCACTCCCAAGTTGACCCCTTATATGTTCCTGGACTCAGCAGGCTGGGTTGAGTAGTATTTCCCTGTCTGACATAGGCCCTTGGATTCAGCAGCTGGGTTGAACAGCACCTCCAAGCTGCCACACTTATATGTCCCAGGTTCAGCATGTCCCTATCCCCACTTTCATGCTACAATTGTTCTGGTAGTAACCCACTTGATAAGCAAACCCCATGGATTTTTGGGTGCTGCAGGGATCTTTTAGCTTAGGTACGAGGACCATTTGCTGCAGAGCAAATGAGGAAGCCAAAAAACAGCCACGAGGGGGAGAGAGAGAGAGAATAAGAGACAGAAGCAACCAGCTTAGCCATGAAAGTTATTTATTGCCAGGTAATAACCATAGGGGAGCCAAAGAAACAGAACAGTTATGATATTAAATCTAACTTAAATTTGATTATAAAAGTCAGGTTTAGAAAACTATAACTGATCACAGAAATCAGGGTCAGAAGACTATACCTAGAGTGAGAGAGAGAGAGAGCTGGGTTCTCACCACTCAGTGAAGCTCGAATCGATCGGGGGTCTCAGGTGATAGCTGAGAACCTCCACTCCTGGAGTTGTTCACACACAGCCTCTGGCATGTAAACTGCTCCTTGGATACTAGCCAATATCTCTGGACCCAGACACAACCCTGGGAACCTCCGTCTTGCAGTGCCCAGTTATGCTATCTCACAGTAAAAACTACACTACATTATCTCTAGAGCTGGTCAGAAACAGTTTTCCTATCCCACAAACATCTGAAAGGCAGGAATTTTTCCTGTCTCAAATCAGACAAAAAGTTGAAATCTTGAAAATATTTGTGAACTAAAAATTTTTTTTTCTCATTTTGGTTCAGTTGAAACATTTTTTTTTCAGTTTTGACTATTTTTACAGCCTAAATTTGTTGAACCTGCCCATTCCTCACAAATATTTTTGGTTTTGATGAATTAGCATTTTTGCCAAAAAAACAGTTAGTCAAAAATTCCCATCTTGCCTTACTTATAACATTAATGGAGCTCTTGAGATTCATGAACATGTGGTCAGCTTTGAGTCTCAAGGCAACTAGAAGATGATACTTTTCCAGTGGTGAAAGTGATATGTACATCTTCTCCTGGTTATTTTTGATTTTAAGACCAGGCAGTTTGGTTTATTTGTGGGGAATTATGATATTTTCCTGAACCCAAGAATAATATGTAAGAAAATTTTTCATCCTTTTGATCACACATATGTTTGGTGAGGTAAATTTGTTTGATCCCATGTGCCTTTTGGATGAATGCAAGTTTTCATATTTTACATTATTTTTAATGTCTATATTGCCTTCGAAACAGTCATACAATGCTATATACAATGGGATAACCTCTCAGTTGGTGCAATATGGAGCTGCCATAATTTCCATCCACTAAGGAACTGGCCAAAAAAAACCCAAAATATGGACAAGCAACAAAAAAAACAAGTAAAACTAAGTTAGAGACTGCTAAATCATTTCTGTCTCTACTGCATGTCCTTAGTAATCTCATGCACCTTTCATTTAAACTTCCCTGTCACATACTTGAATATACTTTATATATGTTTTCTATATTTCTTCTGCTTCAGCCTCAGAAGGTATGCAAGAGAGAACACCTCTTTCAATATTTATAATGTTAAGTCTATTTAAGGTTTGTACTATTTCCCTCCCCCCCATTTTGGGGACATTAAACTTCTATTCATGTTTTATTCTTTAGTCTTTCATGTCCCTGCAAGCTGATTAAAAAAACAGTTAGTCACAGGAGATAAACCCTTTTTATAGTGAGGAAAGAGTGAGAAGATGTTAGTTTGTTCTTTGAAAGTTCTTACCTGATAGTAGGATTTAAATAATAAATAAACAGTCATCTGTTCTTTAAATCAAAGGTAGGCTGTTTGCACTGTACATTACATGTTTCAAGTATGTAACAAATTATAAACATGGGATGTTGATGCTTCCTGCCCTTATTCTGTATTGTTCTGATCTGTATGTAGCTTTAGGTGAGAAAAGTATCAGAACTCAGTCTATCTGGCCCCAGAATGTAGAGGCCCATTTACACAGGAATTCTGGATCACAAAATAGTGAGAGCTTTGTTTTAGATTGTTCCTCCCTTGTGCTTCCAAAGTTAAGAGGTTAAAATAATCTCCTGTTTCTTTGTTTCTGACAACATGATTCCAAAGGCTGTGAAGTCCATCTGTGGTAAAGCACTTAGCCACAGGCAATATGGTCTTGTTGCTTTTTACACTGCTTAGATGCTCCACAAGAGTGCTAATAAGATTAGCTCCAAGAAACTAAACATTTGACCCCTGTCTTTGTTGCAATGTTTTATTCACCGGGGAAGTGTTAATTATACAACTAGATCCAGTAGTCTTTAAAAGCTTAAGTGCCAAAGGAAGTTGTATCTTCTCTAGGGGAAGCTTCTGCCCTTGGATAAACATACACAGTTGAAATAAATGGCATGAGAAGTATTTGGCTTCTGGCGATTATGTTTTGGGCTGTAAGGGAATATGCTCTTATGTTGAAGGATGAGTGTAAGCTAATGTCAGTGTTACATGTTCCCTCAGTGTATAAGTTACCACATACTGAGTTAATCTAATTTTGATGAAGCTTTTCCTTTTTTATTCTGGGAAGTTAACATAAAAGAACATTTTATTACAAATTTATTAGAAGAACGTTGTTTTCAAATGTTGTCCAATTCTTTTAAGAGAGATCTGAGAGACACATTGTAGGTCGGATTCTCAGTTCAGGTACCCTAGTGTAGTAGAGTACAAGGTGCTTAATTTGTGCCAGGGCTCGCCTGGGCGGAAACCTAGCACCTCTAGGCTTGGCAATTCAAGTCCCGGCACATCTGGGCTTGCTGCTATGAATGTAAAAAAAAATTGCTTGAGCCCTGGCACCTCTTTCATTACAAATTAAGCACTGAGAGTAGGGAATCAGTTCTGATATAGACCTGAAGGGTGACATCAGCTATTTCCATTCTGTGCCAACACCACTACATAAAAGTACAAGCAAATGAAAAAGTATTTCCTTTATTTTCATTGCTACTATCTGAAGTGCCCAACAAAATGTAGCGTCACTGAAGCCATAAGGAAGGTATTTCAATTTCTCAAATATATATGCGTAAGTTTGGTGCATTCTCCAGTAACAGAAGAGTGAGAAGGAAACTGGCTGAAAATAGCCATAATTTTTTCAGTTCTCCTGTTTCTGATTACTATAGTGTCACCAACTTTCACAATTTCATTGCGAGTTTCATGGTATTTGGTGTTTTCCTTAAAGCACCAGCTTCTGGAGTCAGGTGATTACATGACAATATCAGATTTGAAAAAAACTTGGGTTTTTAAATCTGTTCTATGTGACTCTCAGACCAAGTTTGTCAAAAAGGATAACTAAAGTTCATCCGCTTTTCAAGTGTCTAGACTCACCTTCCTCCAGTTCTGTCTACACTGAAAATACATTATCTTACAAATCCTGAAATTATGTCCATGAGTCATTAGTTATAAGCTACGTTTTGAAAAAGTAGATTTAAAATGTCTTGTTATGCAATGTTGGGTTTGACCCTATGCCTGATATTCTTCATAGAGATATGCTTATGTTATGAATATGGTATAACTAAGATGTGTTTTAGGGTGAGAATTTGCTACTAGTAACCAGTTAATTTAGTGGATTAAGTTTAGTTTGCATGTTTTGTTTTATTTGCTCAGTAATCTACTTTGATCTGTTGGCTATCCCTTATGATCACTTAACATTTATCCTTTGTAGTTAATAAACTTGTTTTGTTTTCTAAAACCCAGCTTGTGCAACTCATAACTGGGGGCAGGGAGGGCAAAAAGCTGTGCATATGTTCCTTCACATTGAGGAAGGGAGCAAATTTTGTGAGCTTATGCTATACAGTTTTCTGTGCAGCACAAGACAATACAATTCTGGGTTTGCACTCCAGAGGGGGAGTTCATTTGAATGCTGGACAATTTCCTAGCTGAATCTTCCCATTCAGAGCTGATTGCAGACTCTGTGTGATTCTACACTTGGCTGTTTCCCTACTGGTGTGTGTGCTGGAGGAGGCCGGAGAGCCTGGCTCAGCAAAACAGTGTAAGGGAGCCCAGGCTGGTGGAGCAGGCACGCTCAGTGAAACCCCTGCAAGGGGGGGGGGAGAAGAGTCCAACCTGTCACAGTGGCGCAGCAAGCAGGGTCATGTGCACAGCTTATTGCTCTGAGACACTGGTGGTGATTTTAAGTGAGTTTTACGTGTGTTGGCTAGAGAACAGATAAAGTGGTTACTGGTTTGTTATTTTCTGTTTGCTTATTTAGCACAAGGGAGGTAGGGACAGGAAAAGTAGGGAAATGAGTGAAAGTGAAGCTACCAAAAAGTTGGAGCTTTTGCAGATGAATTTGAACACCAATCATCTATTAGGAATAAATCACAGGCAGAGGGGTTTGAGTTTGGTGGGAAGCAGGATTCTCATTTTACCCCATAGAAGAAGGAGGATGGATGGGAGGATGGATGGGAGGCTGGACACTCACCTGCCCAAGTTCATTCCTCCAGTCCTCATCCCAGATCTCCTGAAAAAACACCTTCTGGGCTCTTCTGCTATCATTGTAAATCCACTGAGCACCTGAGGAATAAATGCCCTCTGCAGAATGGGACCAGGCAGCAGGCAACTCATGGAAATGCTGCTACCCAGAGCACAGAGGCACCTCAGGCAATTGCCATTTATCATACAGGGTTTATAAAAATAACCACTGCATGGCCTGGCAAGAAGCACATAAAGGCTGTCAGAATTAATGGCAAAAAGCACCCTGGATGGAGAGATACTGGTGCAGAAATTTTTATGGTCAGGAGAGACCTTGTTCAGGAGAAAGACATACTGCCAGGACAGATGCCAGAGCTTTTGTTAGTAGGAGGTCACAAAATCCTTGTGCCTTTGGCTAAAGTGTACATGGAAACTGAGAATTTGCAAGTTGAATTAATAGTTGCTGCTGTTTCCCATAATCCAACCCAAATGTTATTGGGGAACAACTTTTTTGATGTGACTGAGGCTATCCAGGGGTCTGTCAGCAGCAAGGAGGAATCTTGTGCTAAAGAGCCAGAGGGAAAGAGTAAAGTCACAGAAACTTCTGGGGAAATGGTAGTGTGTCTCTTTAATCCCTCTGCAGCAGTAAAAAGCAGTCTGCTGCCAGAGGTGGGTGTGGTTGAGACCAGCTCTTACCCGGTGGCTAAAGACAGGCTTTTCTCCAAGCAGGAAGGGAAGTTTTTGCCTGTCTGTGTGAAGACTATCCTGGTTGCTGGCTGCCAGCTAACTGAAGTCAAGAAAGGGACAGACCTCACTCTAGAATGCATAGGGAGATGTGTCCTAGAGGGAAGCCCAAAGGAGGGTGGTGGAATCCTAGAGACCACTGCAGTGGGTGCGGTTTCCATGAGCTATGTAACTGGAGGCAAACCCAATTTGAAGAGGGAGGAGGGTACAGCACTTACCAGTGAAAGGTCTGTTAGCTGTGAGTCCATGGCTGAACAGGGGATAGATCCCACTCTAGAGAGCACAGAGGTGTGTGCCTTAGAAGGGGATCCAAAGAAGGAGGTTAAGAAGGGAGTTTGCTCAGGAGAGATTTGCCAAAGAGAATGGTGTAACTGACCTCCTGGAGGGAAGTAATCACACAACTGGCCTCTTGGAAACAGAGAGAGGGGTGACAGAGGTCACCCCAATCCAGTTACCACTTTTGCAAAATGTTGTTCCTGATGTACTTGTGAAAACTAACTCTGTCTCTTTAAGGCAGGATGAGGGTCTTTCTAAGAACTGGTGTGTCAGTGAAAATGCTATTGATTCACTTGACAAAGGGGAGGAGGCAGCCATTTCTCAGGCAAGTAAGCACCTCCCAATAGCTAGGCATAAGTAGCTGAGTAATGGGAGTGAGAACCACAAAGAAACCCCAGGAGGGAGGGTGGATTCTTTGCACAGGCTTAGCTCTGGAAATGAAATGCAACTCCACAGGGGGAGAGCCAGTAACATGCAAGGTCTCCTTACACTCTTTGCTCCCCAACACCCCAAAGACATACATAAACTAAAAACCTTTACCAAAGGAAAAGGAAATCTTGTATCTGAACACATCTGAAAGGGGTTGGAAAATACAACAAATGTGGAACAAACTGGACTGTCTCTAGAATATCAGGGTTGGAAGGGACCTCAGGAGGTCATCTAGTCCAACCCCCCGCTTAAAGCGGGACCAATCCCCAGACAGAGTCATGTGCTCCAGCCCCCTAATCATTTTTGTTGCCCTCCACTGGACTCTTTCCAATTTTTCCACATCCTTTCTGTAGTGTGGGGCCCAAAACTGGACACAGTACTCCACATGAGGCTTCACCAATGCTGAATAGAGGGAAATGATCACATCCCTCGATCAGTTGGCAATGCCCCTACTTATATAGCCCAAAATGCTGATAACCTTCTTGGCAACAAGGGCACACTGTTGATGCATATCCAGCTTCTCATCCACTGTAACCCCTAGGTCCTTTTCTGCAGAACTGCTGCCTAGCCACTCAGTCCTTAGTCTGTAGCAGTGCATGGGATACTTCCATCTTAAGTGCAGGACTCTGCACTTGTCCTTGTTGAAGCTCATCAGATTTCTTTTGGCCCAATCCTCTAATTAGTTTAGGTTCCTTTGTATCCTATCCCTACCCTCCAGCATCATCCAGATCATTAATAAAGATGTTGAACAGAACTGGCCCCAGGACCGACCCCTGGTGCACTCTGCCTGATACCAGCTGCCAACTAGACATTGAGCCATTGATCACTACCCGTTGAGCCCGACCATCTGGCCAGCTTTCTATCCACCTTATAGTCCATTCATCCAGCCCATACTTCTTTAACTTGCTGACAAGAATACTGTGGGAGACCGAATCAAAGGCTTTGCTAAAGTCAAGGAATAACACATCCACTGCTTTCTCCTCATCCACAGAGCCAGTTATCTCATCATTGGAGGCAATTAGGTTAGTCAGGCATGACTTGCCCTTGGTGAATCCATGCTGACTGTTCCTGATCACATTCCTCTCCTCAAAGTGCTTCAAAATTGAATCGTTGAGGACCTGCTCCATGATCTTTCCAGGGACTGAGGTGAGGCTGACTGGTCTGTAGTTCCCCAGATCCTCCTTCTTCCCTTTTTTTAAAAATGGGCACTACATTAGCCTTTTTCCAGTCATCCGGGACCTCCCCCGATTGCCATGAGTTTTCAAAATTAATGGTCAATGGCTCTGCAATCACTTCCGCCAACTCCTTTAGCACCCTGGGATGCAGTGCATCTGGCCCCATGGACCTGTGCTCGTCCAGCTTTTTTAAATAGTCCTGAGCCACTTCTTTATCCACAGATGGCTGTCACCACCTCCCCATGCTGTGCTGCCCAGTATAGTAGTCTGGGAGCTGACCTTGTTTGTGAAGATAGAGGCAAAAAAAGCATTGAGACATTAGCTTTTTCCACATCCTCTGTCACTTCGTTTTCTCCTCTGTTCAGTAAAGGTCCCACACTTTCCTTGACCTTATTCTTGTTGCTAACATACCTGTTGAAATCCTTCTTGTTACTCTTAACTTCCCTTGCTAGTTGCAACTTCAAGTGTGATTTGGCCTTCCTGATTTCACACCACACACAAGGTGTGATATGATAATCATACTTTGAAGCACCTCTGTGTCATGAATTTGCTGGTGATGTTATGTCTCTTTATACACAATCTGTGGATTGTAACAAAGAATTTGGTACTGATGATAAATCCTTTAAAACTGTGTAACATGCATGATTTTTGGAAGAAACTTTTGTACAGGCTAGGAGTGGTAACAAGGAAGTTCTATGAGAATACTGCTTCTCAGGCTTAGAGCTTGGCACAGCAGAGATAGCATAACCAATCTAGACTGCTGTTTGGAAGGGGAAACTGAGGCACACTGCCTTATGGCATTGGTGGCTAAATGCCAAAACACCTACACTTTAAGGTATATTAATTTCAACTAGCAAATTCTCACCCTGAATGTTGTTTTGTGCAGGTTGCCGAGTTTCTTGAAAGTAAACTGCACTTCTAGCAGCTTAAATCTACAGGTATTCCTTTCACAGACTAGACCTTTCTAGCCTGGGCTCAGCCCTTGCCCTCCCTAGCTTAGTTCGTTTGTTTCTTCAGGTGTTTTCAGCAGTCTTCCTTCTTGGGCGGGGAGGCAGTGGAGAAGAACCAAGATTAACTCACTCCCCAGCCTTAAATAGGATTTGCATATGATGGGAATCCTTTGTTTCCCAGTTTGACTCCCACTCCCTCTTAGTGGAAAAACATTAGAAGTCCAGAGGGTGTCCAGTACCAGGTGACATGATCACCTGACTCTGCAGTATCAAAGCAGCATCCCAGGAAACTTCTCAGGAAGGAGAGAGATTAGCATCTTTAAAGTCCTATTGCCCTTCCTAATGCCCCATCCAGACATAGTGTCTGGTGGGCTTTCCCCATGTGTAAACGCAGTTGTAATTGCTACATAGTCAATATTCCTAACTTCAGATACAGAAATGATACATGCATACAAATAGGATAATCATATTCAGTAAATCATAACCTTTCTAATGATACCTCACATGACCCATCTTGCATAAAACATATCTTAGTTATGCCATATTCGTATCATAAGCATATTTTTATGAAGATTATGGGGCATAGGGTCACAGGGTTCTTTCATTCTTGGATACGAGTGAGAACCTATTGATACTTCTCCCCAACAAGACTGATAGCCACTTCTTCACTTAATTTCTCCAGTTGTTTTCTCCATCTTGCGAGTCAGATCTATTGCAGCTATGTCAAGCAATGAAACTGGCTAACTAAATGATGTGCTTTAGGTTTTTAATACCATTGACATATCAATTTACTAGAAATTAGATGGATTCTGTGGTTACTTGGTTAGAGCCACATGCCTGAAACAGACAGACTTTTGTGATGCTAGAGCAATCAAGATCTGGTAAACTCAAGTGATGCTCAGAGGCTCTCTCCTAAAGTTGCATGCAGTAGTAAGTGGAATGATCACTGGCCCAGACTCCTCGTTCCCTTATATGTCTCTATGGGTATATTCTCATTGCAGAGTTAGCCCAAGCTCTTACTTGTGTGCTGCAGGACATCTCCTGCCCCTCACCAACTCCAGTCCACACATAAAATCCTCTCACCTAAGTTAAGTGGTGCTTTCAACCTAGGCTACGTGGCATAACTGAGGGCGTGTATTAGAGTCCAGGTTCCACTTTCACTCAGGCTGGTATTCCAGACACTTTGCAGTGAGAACACAGGTTGAATCACTCAAGTGCTGATAGACCTCCAGAGCCTTCTTACTATTCATCCTGTGTGCCCAGAATGACAGACAAGTGGCTCAGCATACTGTTAAGAACCACAGGGTCTGGCCCCAGAAGTTCTGTGACACACACAAGGGAGCATGTCACCAGTAAGGACACAGGGACTTGGGTGTGACTTTGTGGTGTGGCTGCTCATACCTGGGGTAGGCTTGATCACAAGAGTTAACTCTGAAGTGAAGACGTACCATTCATACAGTTTTGAAGGCAAAAGCAAACAGCATTTGGCAGCAAGGACTTTGAATGACCATGTCTTTAAGGAATTCAGTTTGCAAACCACAAAGTGATGTGTAGCGCACCCAACTGACCTCTCTGCCTCTCCATTTCTTTCCTGTCCATTAAACATGAAATTTTTTGGGTCCATTTCCCCAAATTATGGGTCTTAATGATATCACATCACAGCTTTATCAAAAGGCTGGTGTCAGCTTCTGACAAACTGGCAGCACGGGAGGAGGATTTCTTGGACAGCATCTCTGTTCAAATGCTGTGGAAGCTCAGTAGAAATGGAGAAGGCAAACATGGTTAAAAATGCAGTGCCAAAAAAGGGAGGAAGTAGACAAAACAGTACAGCCCAAGTAGAATAGTGGGATAAGATTGGAGGACTAACAGCATTCACATTTAAACAGCCTGTGTTTTCATTGCAAAATAGGTGGGTTGCCACCTCAGGCTGAAGGGAAATCCAAGCTCAAAGCCTATATACTAAGCTGAGCCTGTTAGCCTGAGTGGGAAAGCTGTTGTTCAGTCACATGTTGTATAACTAGTGGGATCTAATCTATAGTATTTCTAAATGGTCTATCATCTTGATATCTGTGTAAGAATAATAAGAGTCATAATCCAATTCTGCTGGACTCATGCAAGGACTGAGACAGACCATTTTAACTTTTTTGTTGCATACTGCTCTCCTGTTCTTGCTCATTGCTTGAATAGCATACTCTGTCTTTCCTTGCAGAAATATTCCTGCTCTCCATGTATTCTTCCAAAATACCATAGCCAATTTGTCTACAGCTCAGTGGCTTAGTGTCAGCTATTATTTCACTTTTAAAAATAGAAACCAGCAAGGAAGAAATAAATTTCAGTAAAAATACTGCACAGAAATCCCCCCCAAAAAGCAGAATGTAATTATAATCTGAAAAAATTACAACTTCCTCTGTACAATGGATCTACTAGTAATAATGTCCAGCTTTGCTTTGTGTATTTTTTTGTAAGCCCATTTTACTAGTGGTTCCTATTAACTTCTCTCTTTCCCCACACATTTTGCTCTCTTTTCCCTTTGGCGAAAGTAGAAATGGGTCATACCAAAACCTTGGAGCCTTCACTGTGCAGTTTCACAGAATATGGAGGCTGTAACTGAGGGCAAAAGTTGGCCATACATTTAAACCTCTTATTTATAGGTTGTAGTTTAGTTTGAACTCACAGACAAAGGACCAAGTTATGGAATCCTTATTCAAGCAAAATTCCCATTGAAACCCATGTGAGTTTTATCCAAATAAGAAAAATACCACACACAGTCCATAATATTTATTTCACCAATGGGAATTTCAGAGAACAGAAGATTTGAGTTAGGGTAACACATGTATTTCTAGATTAAGGAATTTGCACTACAGGGAATAAGACTGACATCCAGAAAAATTGTCTTTGGAACTCAGGAAAAGTGGTTTTATAGAGAGCAGCCCTTTTTAAAATGCTCCCATTTATACTAAAAATACACACTGGAGGCTACAATAATGGCTGAGGTGCACAAAAGGTTTCTACAAAGACAGCCATTTCACTGTGTATACCTTATCATGTGGAGTGCACTATGCTTCGTCTAAAGATTTGCCTTTTATCTTCTCTGCTGCTCTTACAAGTGAAACAGTATTATGCTCCTAAGAACCAATGTAAGTTGCCTGGCTAAGGAAGCCTTTGTAGAGATATTTGTTCATAAATAATATCATTATGTTTATAGACAAGAGTTTGAGCTTTTATTGTTAATTTACCAGCTTTGTGTTAGTACAAGTGTCATGCCAACCCTCTCTCCTCTCCCCTCCCCCCATTTTTGATGCAGCTTTATATCTAGTGAATAGCACTGGAGTCTATCAGAAATTCATCCATAAATTCCAAATTTACAAATGGAAGAGAAGAAGGAGATTTTGTTCATGTCACTCAGTCTTCGATATTCTGCATTTAAATTCAAGGATTCATGTTTACAATTGATAATGGATAAGGTACAGTAATGAATTTACATAAGTGTATGTATAACTGGTAATGTCACCACTACTTCCTTTTATTTGCTTCAGGCTCACAGCAATTTACAATTGCACAGCATCTTTTGTTCTTTATTTTGTTTTTTCAATACATTTTGATGCAGCATGGCTAAGTGCAATGCATAATGCCAGCTTCTACAGTATGTCAGGGTGTGTATGGGCAGCAGATTATTATTTTTAATAATCTGCTCATTAAAGTAAAGGTACAACAGTTGGAGGCGATTCACTGCTGTGAACTTGCACAATGGTTCTCTTCATCAATATTCATAGATCTGCTGACTGTCTGAAGAAAAGAAAGATAGCAGTAGCACTGTCATACACTTAAGGGAATAAAAAGAAAGGGGGAAAATTGTTTTGGATTTCAGTACTTTAATGAAGAGCCCAGGTTGAACACTGTAATATCTTTGCTGAAATGCCATTACTTTTAGGAACCAAACTCCCATGCACTATCAGCAGCATTACACTTTGAAAACTCATTACTTTGGTCCCATGATCCAGATATTGACTTGCATCTATTCTCTCTATGGGCTAATCCCTCATCATTTTTTAATCCTCATTCACATATCAGATAGACATGAATCATGCTTTTTGTGTGGAAGTATATTAAAAAGTATGTCAAGTCAAGATAGTTTGCAGTCTTGTTGTAGCCATGTTGGTCCCAGGATATGAGAGAGATAAGGTGGGTGAAGTAATATCTTTTATTGGACCAATTTTAGTTGGTGAAGGACACATGACCTGAAGAAGAGCTCTCTGGAGCTTGAAAGTTGTCCCCTTCACCAGCTTAAATTGGTCCAATAAAAGATATTACCTCATCCATCTTGTCTCTCTCAAGTCAAGATAGATCAGCCTTGCTGACAGCTGGAAACCTCTGTCACCTTGTCTGGAGCAGTTCATGACCATGAATGCCTACTTCAGAGCAGACTGTCAAAAACAGAGCAGACCCCCCAATCTGGTGATATGTTCTATAACTAGATCCCACCAACCCAGTAACAGATGTGAACGCCTGGATCCCGGTAACATTCTTACCATGGAGTCATAGACAGTCCCCTTGGATTTAGTCATAAATGGTAACACACCCAAAATCACAAAATATTTGGGTTTCTCCCAGACCCAAGAGACCAATCACTTACCCCAGATCAATTTGTGCCTTAAAACTTACACCAAAGACAACTTTGGTAGCCAATCCTACAGTAAACTAACCAAGGATTTGTTAAATGGGCAAAAGAAATGAAAGTGATTTACAAGTTAAAGTAGGCAAAATACAGTCACAAATTGCAATATATGGTTCCAAAAGGTGACACAGATGTTGTAATTTGCCCACTGAATTAATTTTTAGGGCTAACCCAGGTTGACGCTAGGGATCACTGTTTTTGTTTCTTATCTCCAGCTCTTGAGAGAGTCCAAACAGCAAAGAAATAATCATTTCTTCTTGTGAGCATCTTTATATGCCCTTCCCACAAAATTTAAACCAATGGGACGGGCCCTCTGGCATGTAACTTCTTCATGGGTGGATGGGGCAATCAACAAAGTTTTTGTCCTATAATGGCCTATTTAGTCTTGATAGTCCTTCTTGATTGATGGAGAAACCACACTTGCTGAGGTTCACAAGTTCAGAGCAGGCATTTTCACAATTATAAAGAAAAAGTTTCATAATACATTATTGCATAAGACATAACAACTAAGATTAATGCATGCAGCAACTTACAAGCATTTTATAGTCTAAACACATCCTTAAAAGTCTAACACCCATATTGAACCCATAGTTTCCAGCTATGAATTTGTCAATGCTCAGCTAATGCCTACAGCCTTGGCAAGAGCTGGCAGCTGATTTACCAGCATCAGAACCTATTGCCTCAGAACATAAGCATATTTCAAATTGGCCAGCTGTCTATCAAAAGAAACCCCAAAATCAGTGATAAGCTTTATCTTTATTCTGAGTTTCTTAGATTGTTTCACTTCTTAAAAGAACAATTGCAACACCCCATGTACAAAAACATATCATAGCTATTATATGGTGAGCCCTGGATTGCTATCAATTAATGTTAATATACATTACATAAGGCCACAAAGACAAATGTTAACACATGTTGAGAAGAATCCTGCTTTTGCCTCAGTTGTGTGAACTATTTAGTTTGGAGTGCAAGCAACATATATAGTTAAGGGTTTCCATTCTAACCTCATTCTGTTTTGCTCATAACTTTCTGAAATTTTCAAGTCTTGTGTCTGCCCCAAAAGTGATTTGATTTTTTTGTAAATGTGAGCAAGATTAGTTCAACTAATATTGAATGTGTTTAAACTAAATCTCGCAACATTTTTTTAAAGTTTGAAAGCCATAATTGCCATGGATGGAAAGCTGAAAGCTGAGGAAAAGTGCCTTTATTATGTGCTTTGGCAGAAGCTGTTTTGGAATAGGCTAAGTTATGAGCTGTTGAAAATCACATTTCATGAATGCACAAAACACCTTTTTAATGGATAACATTTTATGAATCAGAGTATGTCAAGCTAAGAGCACTATGAGCACTGATGAAGGAGGGTTAGAGCTCGTCAGGAATTTTTTGACAAAACTTTTTTGTTGTTGAAAAATGCTTGAAACCTAAACTTTTCACAGTAATGTATTGTTTTGACAAAACTTGCATTGGGAATGGTATCTCAGGTCCAGGATGGGATTTCTGGTCAAAACAATAGAGAGAAACACACCCCAGAATAGCCAATATCCCATGTTCAAGTTCCCACTCGGCCTTATTCACACCGGGACTTGAACCTATGTTTCCAATATAAGTGCCCTAACCACCAGACTATTAGATTTTTATTTTTTTCTCACTCTTATATCTCTGTTTTGTCTCAGGAGAGAATGGGAACATTTTTGAAGTCATGAAAAGTTACCTAGCTCTAGGCAGGAACTCCTAGGTTTCCTGCCTTATTCCATGCAAACTCTAAAGCTCACACTGAATGCTGAGCCTTGCTTCATTTAAATGTGCATCTGGTAAACTGTATATGAGGGTACAATCTAACACCTACTGAAATCAATGAAAATCCCCCTTTAACCCTCCCTCCCCGCAGTGAGGTCAATGGGGATTGGATCAGGTCCTGAATGAAGCAGTATTCCATTTAGTCCTTGACTAATGTGATCTTCTAAGCTAAGACATGCTCTGAATAGGGCAGGGCTACTTAGGCTTGTGGGATCTTTATATGTAATTAAGGACTCTGTGACACTGCGTCCCATATTCTTCATAGAGATATTATGATATGATTATGGCATAACTATGATGTATTTTATATAAGATAGGCCATGTGAGATATCATTGAAAAGGTTATGATTTACTGAATATGATTATCCCATTTGTATAGATGTATCATTTTTGTATCTGAAGTTAGGAATATTGACTATATACGGTATCTGTATTACAAATGTGTTTACACCTGGGGAACGTCCAATAGGCAGAATGCAATCATTCTAGGTGGCTGGCTGGGAAGGGACATTAGGAGAAAACAGTAGGCCTTAGAAGAAGATTATCTTCCACTGGAGAGCCTTCCTGAGAATGCTAAAAACATCCTCCGAGTCATGGCTGCTATGACACTACAGGTGCATGTGACCTGGTTCTGTAATCCATCTTTGAATACCAGTGTTTTTCCACTGAAAGGTATGGGAACCAATTTTGGAGACAAAGGGTCCCTGCATATGCAAAAGCTATTTAAGGAAGGGGCGTAACATCATCGTGGTTCTTCACTGACTCCCTGCCCAAAAGGAGACTCCTGTAAATACCTGAAGAACAAGGACTGAACTGGGGAGAAGTGCTGGACCCAGGCTAGAGGGGTTTCTAGCCTGTGAAAGGAACATCTGGGGGTTTTAAGCTGCAAGCAAGGGCAGCTGGCCCCTAAGAATCTCTGCAACCAGCTTAAATCATCATTTAGGGGGAGAAGTTGCTACTCATATCCAATCTCTTTAGTATATTATACTTAGATTGCATTTTTGTTTATTTGCTAGGTAATATGCTTTGATCTGTTTGCTAGCCCTTATAATCATTTAAAATCTATCTTTTGTAGTTAATACACTGGTTTTTGGTTTGTCTAAAACCAGTGTGTGTGTGAGTTATAACTTGGGGCAGAAAGCTGTTGTATATTCCTCTCCACATTGGGGGAGGGGGCGAATTTAATGAACTTATGCTTTACAGTTCTCTGTGCAGTGCAAGATGATATAATTTTGGGTTTTCTCTCCAGAGGAGGGTGTGCACTTGAGTAGCTAGGCAGTTCCTTAGCTGAAGCCTTCCCATACAGAGATGATCTCAGTGTTTGTATATAGCTGCAGCTGAATGTGTGCTGGAGGGGGCTTGAGGACCTGACACAGCAGTACAGCATAAAGGGAACTTAGGCTGGTGGGTCAGGTGGTATCAATGGTACCCAGTTCCAGTCGGCACCCCGGGGGGAACCCATCACAGACTCATTTAAATGTGCACACATAAGGAGTTAGAGTGAAGGTTGCATTGCAACTTCAACTCTGTGGCAGTTCTTGACTTGAATGCTGAACTACTCAGTCTTAAATTTTCTTATCATACATGTTCGGATCCTCAGCTAGTATACGTCAGCATAGCACCATTGATGGTTTTGTAAAGGGACTGCTTAATGCACAAGAAATACTGTTTACTTACAGCACTGAACATGCTGCTTCATTCAATAATATACAAAGAGTGCATGGGGGAAACATACACTAACTAACAAGGAAGTATGGAAAGGGTGAAACACGACTCTAACTCATAATACTCTGAGTAACCTAGTTAACCCCTTGATGACCACTTTATTGCAGATGCAGTTACACCAATTTACACTAGCTGAGGCCATAGCCTACTGAGGATGCTTCTTGTTAGGGTTTTTTGGTGTTATCTGAGCAATGCTCATATATACTGCAATGCAGGAACAATTTGTATAGTGGGGGTACTGAGAACCATTGAACCAAACTGTAAGCCCTGTATATGATGGAAACCACTTCAAGGCAGGGGGTGTGGCAGTACCTCAGCACCCCTAGTTCTAGCACCTATGCTGTAATGAGAAATGTTACTGAAATTATCGATACTATATTCGTATTCTCATAGAGATTATTAAAGTTCTCCCTAGTGAGAAAATGCCTAAAGGACATTTTTTGGTTTCCTCTGAACCTTGCAAGAAGGATGCTGGGCCAAATTCTCTGCTAGTCTGAATAGATGCAGTTCTGCTGAAGTCAACAGAACTGCACTGATTTACAACAGCAGAGAATTTGGCCTGTTAAAGGCAAACCACTGCCAGTAGTGTGGGAGTGTACATTAACCCTTTGTTTTACTATGTCAAATAATCCACAAACAGCCACAACATAAAATAATGGCCTGAACTTTTGTTTTTGAAACAAAGCAGGGACTTTAAATCTTGCATCTTAAAACAAAACAAACAAACAAATAATAAAAAGAATTAATGCTGGGACTGAACTATGTGATCTTGGTATGACACACCCTTGAGATGAGAGGAGTGGAAATTCTACTAGAATGGCTCCAAAAGCATCAGATGGAAGAAAGCAAAATCAATGCCACATAGTCATCCCCTCCCCCTGAAAACCATGGAAGTCCTCCATACAAATATAATATGGGAAGGATATTGTTACTTAACCTAATAGTGCTGGATAAAAGGATTATGGCACATCATCTGATGCAATACTTACACTGCTTGCTCCATAACTCCAGTACTTCTGACTTAGATCAACTGGAGCAACTCAAACGAAGAAGTGGCTACTAGCTTTGTAGCTGGGAAGCACCAATACTCAAGTATTGTATTTCAGAACAGCACTGGAAAAAGACTTTATTGGTTAGGTCAGACTGGAGGGATTGGAGATAGGGGAATGCTGTTCTCTGTCAATTTCACAGCTGGAGTTAATGCTACTCATTACAGCTTTAAGTCCTGCTGTATTAATTCTTCCTGGGGAGGGATTTTGTGTAACTGTAAGCCACTGGCAGCAGGGCTCTTCAGTAACTGTCCTACCATGGACAAGGGGGCCAGGGAGTAGGATAGAAGGACTGTCTCTTCAGAGAACTTCCCCAGATCTGGGGGACAGGATTCTCTGCAGGTTCCTTTGAACTGTGCCATAGTGAGGCCATTCCACTCCATCCCCTCCATGGTCTCATCAAGTGGCTGATAGCCACGTGAAGTTTTACACTCATTTCATCCACAAGATGGGATGATCAGACCCACTGTCTTAAACCTACTATATTGTAGGTACATATTCCAAGGCTTTCCAAACTACCCAAGTCACTGGAGTAATTTGCTCTTGTCTGTAATTAACATACCATATATTCTGCACCAAGATAGAAGAGAGTTAGGTTCTGTGTTTCCATTGTTTTTCTTGGTGTAGGGAACACCATTAACATTGTCACCTTTGTCATCTTCATCCAGCTTGTCCTCGTCCATTCCTCCATGAATGAAAGTCAATGCCACACCGTTCTATTTTGTTGTGAGCATGTTCTTTCCATTTCTGGCCACAGAGTTTTGTCATGGGATCGGCCTAGCGCGTTTTTGGTATGTCCAGTGATCGCTTGTGGTCTCTGGGGATCCAGTCACTGATGTGGGTTGTCCACCTATTGTCTTGCCTGTAGACTACATGACCCACCCATCTTTGCTTTGCATCATACATCACCTGCACTACATCGGTCACCTCTGTACGCCTTCTGATCTCCTTATTCAGTATATGATCACGGAGCAATATCTTACAAATTCGCCTTTCCATTGCTATTTGGGTGACAGCAAATTTTTCTTCCTCCACTTTCGTTGTTGACCAGCTTTCTGCTCCCTATATCATTGCTGGCAGAATAGTGGAGTTAAATAGTTCTTTCCTTTTCTTCATGGGTAGTTCATCATCCATTAGAGACATCTTTATTTTGTTGAAACTTACCCACCCGGTCTTTCACCTCCTATGGCATTCCCCTTCGAATGAGTTGTCTCTGATCAACTGCTGACCCAGGTAAATATATTTGTCGACCTCCTAATTTCTTTCCCATTTACAGTGATGATTCCTTCTGCACAATGCTCATTCCACATCCACTTCATCTTCAACATGTTCACTTCCAACCCAATATCATGTGAAAGTGTTTGAAGTTGCTGCAATTTGTTTTCCAGTTTTGCTGTGTCCTTTGCCAGTATTACACAGTCATCAGCGAAGAGAAGATGCATTAGCTGTTCTCTGTCAGTTCTGATTCCTTCTGCCCAGTTCAATTTCTTGAACAGCAACTCCAGTGTTGTTGCAAACAGCTTCACTGAGATTGTGTTGTCCGGTCTGACTCCTCGGCGTATAGTAATAATGCAGGGGACATTGAATAATGTTATCTCTGTCGAGCAATTGTGGTTAATTTTTTCCAGCAGGTCGATTCCGATTTCATTGAGCATGTTGAGTACAGCGTTAATCTCTACTGAGTCGAATGCCTTTTTGTAGTCGACAAATGCAATACGCTGTGGTGCTTTGTATTCCTTGCATTTTTTGATGAGCTGCTGAACTGAGTGGATGTGATCAGTTGTTGTATACTCTGAGTGAAAACCAGCTTGTTCTCTGCTTTCATGCATTTCAAGATCCTTCTTAATCCAATTGAGTCTGATGTGGGTGAAGACTTTATACACTTGTGAGAGGAGTGTGATCAGACAATAGTTGCTCAGTTTTTCTGGATCGCCTTTCTGCATCAATAGTATTGTTCTTGATTTCTTCCATGCATCTGGAACACGCTTGTTATTGATGTAGATGGTGAACTGTTGTACCAATGCTTTGAAGAGAGTGTCTTCCCCTACTTTGAGATACTCCTGCCAAACATCATCAACTCCCGGACTCTTCCCTCTCTTTATGTTATGAACTACATATTCAATTTCTTCCCACATAACGTCGGGAACTTCTTCAGTAACCTGCTGCCTCGACGGTGTTTGCTGTACATTGACCTGTGAGGAATAGAGGTCATTGTAGAATTTTGTACGTATTTCATTCATCTTGCTCCTTTCCGATGTCCTTTCACCATTTTCATTTTTCAGCACTGCCGGGATAATCTGTTTTAGCCTAACAACTCTTTCTGCTTCTTCAGACTCTCGTTCTTTTCAGCCGCCTCTCTCAATTCTTCTTTCTAAAGTCCATTAACAGTATCTCAAGATATTGCTGATCAAATTGACATTCAATAAATTGGAAGCAAGCAGTGCTACATAATTCCCCGATGATTTTGTCCCTTTAACTTTATGGTAAGCTCCTCATGAAAATAAAAATTTGCTATATATTAGCAATTTTCTCCTCTTAAAATCGTCTGATATTATTAGTTACTTTGGCTCCATTCCTTCACCTCCTGAAAAGCTAGACCTACTCAGCAATCTCCTGAAAATTTGCCACTGTTAACTCCCTTTGATCTGTTTATGTCTTTGTATTCAGTACTCACATTGCAACACTGTGAGACCGTTTAAGTAATTCATGTATGGATTAATGAACACTAACATAACCAAAGCTTCTGAAGTTACCAAACTACACATGAGGACTGGCTTCTGTCCTATTAATAAAATGCTGGAACAGCTATTTTCAAGGTTTTTTCCTTTCCAGACCCTTGAAATGTAAAGAAGAGATTCATACTGCTAGTGTCTTACAGAAGGAGAGTTTCCCTAGCAGTGCCTTAAATTTTTGTTATAGTGAAACACCTGATATTGATGGTGTCATTAAGATTGTTGTCATTATTCAAAGGCTTTGTACCACTAAAGTGAGTATTGTATTTTACATGCAGGTACAGTATAGAGGTTTTCTTCCTCCCACTAAAGTCAATTTAGCGTTCAAGAAAGTTCCCTGATTGACAGTCATGGAGTCCATCCATCCACAAAACACATACAGCAAAAGCAGCAGCAATGCAAGCCCCCTTCATGCTGTCCTGTCAAGTACATAGTTAAGCCTTAGGCAAGTTCATATCTCAAATTCCTTTCACCATAGGCTCTATATAGCATAGTTCAGGTGAAGGGCCTGATTCTCGTATCTCATACACTGGTGTAACTCCATTGACTTCATTGTAATTATTCCTGTCAGTAAAAGGAGAAACAAAACTCAAATATTCATAGATATTAATACTAGCACAGAGCACCACAGTTACTTTGTTTCATTTCCTAGCATTAGAATTTTACCTAAAGCACAACCAATAATTTCAGTCTATTTAATCAAAACTAAGTCTAACCTTTAAGCTCCTTTAATGTATACACATCTTAGTCAGAAAATACAGGAGTTCATTTGCAAGAGCTAACATTCAATCTCGGGAAGGAAAAAGGAAGCCAATTTGTTCTCTCGTCATCTGCTTACAGAGCAGGACAATAAATTACCCACATTTAATTACTTTCATAAAGCTACTGGCTAAGCTTTATATTTGGATGTAACTAATAAATAGCTGACACTGTGACTGTCACCGAAGTACTAACATTTCAAAACCATTTTCAAAGGTAATAAAAAAAAAATCCTTTGACTAACCTCTAATTACGAAAAGTCAAGTTATTTTGAATAACTGTGGCCAAATCTCTGCACAGGTCCACTGAACTTTTAAATGTTATAAAGATTAGTCCAGGGTTGAAATGCATTTTCTTCTTTTGCTTGCACCAAGGTTTTTTACATGATGCAGTTGAGGAATTTGAAGCTGATGCCTATGTGCTGGCCTTGAGTTGAAATAATTTGTTTCAGGCTTAAGAAAGACTAGCTGAACCAATGTAGCTATTTAGGGTCCTCTACATGTCAATGGGACTAGAGGTTCATAGGAGACACATACGCATAAAGTCAGGCTAGCTAATTTAAATACATTTTCAGTTACTCAGCTTTGCATTTCAAATTTGTCAGATATATACAATGCAATGACTTCTGTGTGCACTCCTTTTAGGCCAAAATGAATTTATTGTTTCAGTAACAGCCATTCTTACCATGATACTTCACCTTGTTATGTGAGCCCACATTTAAATTATGAAGTTATTTCACAATTCAAAGGTAAGTGCCTAGAGCTAGTTTGTGCTTTTGAAAGCTACACTGTGATTTTAATGTGGGATAATGCCTGTATTGTTTACAGAGCATGGTTATAGAAAGTTGTGCTCACTACCACCTGCAGGCTGTGAAAATTAGAAGTAGTACATACTTAATCATTTACTAGGGAAATGGAATTGCTATAAAAAGGGTTTTCATCAGATTAAAATGATGCTATGAATAATGCAATAACGCAATGCTACAATAAAGTCAAACAACAGTGCCCTCTGACCAAACTCATCCCAAGCAATCACCCAAACAACGCCCCCTCATTCATTAGCCAAGACTTCTTTGCATCCTGTGTGATCTTACAAGCAGCTGAGAACATTTAGAGTTCAAATCCAATTTCACTGGAAACTCCATTTTCACAAGTATAATTTAAATGAATTTTGTTTAGGGTAGTGTGCTCACTTATGGTGTTTTTTCTATATGAAAGTGGTAGGTAATTATTTTGCTTTGATTTAGTAGAGTGATTGAACTGGTTAAGTATAATAGATGAGATACACCAACACCAGTTGTACCCCATTCATTACTTGTTGCCTAGTAATGTCCAGCGAGGGTCCTTCTGATCCTGATTGCAAATGCTTGCAGTGACGGCCTGTTTTATTCTATGGTATATGTCAGTTGCTTCGTACAACTGCTGGCTGAAAATAATAGTACATGGAGAGGGAGATCAGAACATTTCTTTTTGAGGACTTTTGGCATAGATAAGATTAGGGGTAAGAGCTGAACAGAACTTGTGAAAACCCATATGACTGATGATGAGCAAGCTTGGTGGATTAAAAATTTCTCAAACATTACCCTGTGTGTGGGCCTGTGGGCTGAGATATTAATTAAAAGCAACAGAAACTTTAAAATGAAGAATAAACAAACAATTAAAAATACAACTGTGAATATATACTGTGAGTTTATTTGCTTCATCTCCCAATTCTCCTTAAGTAACTGAAACATGACATGTATCTGATGTTTTCGGTATATAGGTCACTCGTGACATATATGTAAATTGCTGTGCTTATACTGCCAACCACAGTGAGGGAGAGTTTTTTCAGCTAAACATAATTTTGGGACATGGCCAGTGGTCCCTCTAATTTTTCCCACCTATGGGTGGAATGAATTTTGTTATGTGCACCAATATATGGGTGATATGTGACACATCACTTTCATAATGGTGTACATAACAAAATTAATGTGGTGGGACTGGGGCCAAGGGGTTCGGAGTGTGGGAGGGGGCTCCGGGCTGGGGGTGCAGGCTCTGGGGTGGGGCCGGTGATGAGGGCTCAGGGCTGGGGCAGAGGGTTAGGGTGCAGGGGTGTGAGGGCTCTGGCTGGGGGGGGTGCGATCTGGGGTGGGGCTGGGCATGAGGGGTTTGGGGTGCAGGAAGGTGCTCCAGGGCTACGGTGGGGAGAGAGGACTGCCCCCAGCTCTCTCTCCCCACAGCAGCACCTGGGCTGCGGGAGAGAGGCACCTCTCCCTGCTGCGGCAGGTCCAGGCCAGGGCTGGGGGAGGAGTGCCGTGGCAGGCCTAGGCCAGGGCTGGGTTCAGTTTGGGTTTAGGCTGGGCTTCTCCAGCTGCAGCAGGGTTCGGGCTGGGGTAGGTGTGTTCAGGCCATGACAGGTTGGGGGCTGGGCTAGGTTGGGGCCGGGGGAGGGGTGCACCTCCCCTGGCCATGGCAGGTACCTGGGCTGGTTCCCTGAGCACCTGCACGACGCTACGTGCAGCTTATAGGAAACTTAGGACATGGCCTCCACCTTCCTTTTTCTTAGCAGATTAATGTGTGCAGTGCGTGCCATTAGAAACACAGTATGACTACCCAACTGTAATTATGGAATCAGGTAGCCCCTATTCTATGAATAGGAAGGCATAGATGTTCTTGAGCTACCTGGGACATTGAATGTTTGGTTTTTAATGTTACCCATATTAGCTTCAGAAGCTGTTATTCCTCCAAGACTTCCTTGAATGTGTGTGAATTGTTTCTGATTTCTGTGGTCCATTCCTCTTTAAATTAGGGTCTCTGTCCTATTTGCAGTACATCTCATTGCTCCATACGTGAGTGTGGGAAACTGTACCTTTAAAAGGCTCTGTAAAGAGCTAGCTGGAACTGGTTTTTATGTTATGCAGAGGCTCATGTTATGCAATACTGATCAGTTAGAACTCAGACACTGAATGAAGCAGCGCTCTGTCAGACTCCTTGGCCCAGCGATTACTGAATACCACAATGATCTTCTTAGGATCAGTCAAAACTAATGATGACTAATGATTGTAACACCCTGAACATACTAGGTAAATTTCACCCTAGTGTAGAAGGATGATGCAAGTCCATGCCCAACAGAAAACTTTGGGTTGGGCATGGACAATCACCTACATGCTACAGAAGGTCTCTCTGCACAAACCCCAAATTGAGAGTGCCATTGAGAACATAAGAATGGCCATACTGAGCCAGACCAATGGTCTACCTAGCCCAGTATTCTGTCTTCTGAGAGTGGCCAATGCCATACACATCAAAGAGAATGAACAGAACAGGGCAATTATCAAGTGTTTCATCCCCTGTCCACTTCCAGCTTAGGGACACCTACACCACGGGGTAGAATCCCTGACTACCTTGGCTAATAGCCATTGATGGTCCTAACCTCCATGGAGTTATCTAGTTCTTTTTTGAACCCAGTTATACTTTTGGCCTTCACAAAATCCCCTGGCAAAGAGTTCCACTGATTGACTATGTGTTCTATGAAGAATTACTTCCTTATGTTTGTTTTAAACCTGCTGCCTATTAATTTCATTGGGCGATCCCTTGTTTTTGTGTTATGTGAAGGGGTAAATAGCACTTCCTTATTTACTTTCTCCATACCATTTATAATTGTATAAACCTCGATCATATCCCCCCTTAGTCATCCCTTTTCCAAGATGAACAGTCCCATTCTTTTAAATTTCTCCTCATGTGGAAGCAGTTCCACACCCTTAATCATTTTTGTTGCCCATTGCTGTACTTTTTCCAATTCTAATATATTGTTTTTGAGATGGGGCAACCAGAACTGCATGCATAACTATCTTGAGTAATTTTGTATCATCTGCAAACTTTGCTACCTTACTGTTTATCCCTTTTTCCAGAGCATTTATGAATATGTTGAACAGCATTGGTCCCAGTACAGATCCCTGGGGGACACCATTATTTATCTCTCTCTATTGTTGAAACTGATAATTTATTCCTACCCTTTGCTTCCTATCTTTTAACCAATTACAGACCCATGAGAGGACCGTCCCTCTTATCCCATGACAGTTTACTTTGCTTAAGAGACTTTGGTGTGGGACCTTTCAGAAAGTCCAAGTACACTATATCCACTGGTTAACTCTTGTCCACATGCCTTTTGACCTTCCCAAAGAATGCTAATAGATTGGTGGAGCATGATTTCCCTTTACAAAATCTGTCTTGATTCTTCCCCAACAAACCATGTTCATCTATGTATCTGATCATTCTTTTTATTACTATAGGTTCAATCAATTTGCTTGGTACTGAAGTTAAGCTTACTGGCCTGAAATTGCCAGGATTGTCACTAGAGTCTTTTTTAAAAATTGGCATCACATTAGCTGTCTTTCAGTCATCTGGTAGAGAAGCTGATTTAAGTGATAGGTACATACCGCAGGCAGAGGCCAAGTTAAGGGAGGGGCTACTAACTCAGCACTTACACAGATCCTGTGACTCAACCCCCTGAGAGGAGAAATGGAAAACACACTTTTCAACATTTTTTTTCAACAAATATAATCTCACCAGCCTCATCCTGGGTCAGCAAGGGCCATGAATTAGATAAATAACAAAGTAAGATTAGTCTTAGTGAATTAGGGTCATTTGCATACATTATATACCTGTCAAGTTTATGGGGCTAGCTGCACCTCTGTCCCCCTTCTGGTCCCTCTGAGAGCACCCATCTCAGGTCTTGACACTACCTTTCTCAGGGTGCAATCTCATTCTTGGACCAGGAGCTGACTACAATGCCCTGTGTGTATCAATTGCTTATCATCCTGCAGGCCTGACTGGGTTTTGGGTACCTGTGTTTCCTCACTTTAGGAACCTGTGACCAGTGATATTAGTGACCAACACATACTTCTTGGAACCAAGCATTCAAGAAAACAACAACCATCCTACACATATATTTGCCTCATCTAAGCTTACATGTCACTACAAGGTAAGTTAGACAGTTGTCCTCTTAAATGGCAGGAACAGAACAGAAACTGCAAAGTGTCTGAAAGAAACTGAATGTCTGTGGGTCTCTCAGTTTGGTTCCCTCTGACTCACCATGGAAAACTGGTTTCCATGCTCTCTAGTACAGAAGGCTAATGCTATCAAGGCTACTTGCTCTGGTACCTCTTTTTACAATCCATAGGTGTAAGCTGTTAGGAGACTAAGAAAGGGCCTCCTCCCTCTTGCCCTGTGCTCTGCAGTCAGACCCCCATATAGTACAGACACACCATATTAATGACAGACTCAGATTCAGTATCAATTATTAAACCCCCACATTTTTCCTAATACCTTTACAAACAGGTTTTTATTACTTAGGTAAAGGAATCAACATTTCAGCCCAATGGCCTTTTTAATCATACTAATAATTGCATTGTTGCTCACTCTGTTGCGTCCATAGGATGAGTGCATTGCACACACACCAATGGCTCCTTCCATTCCTCCATTTCCCCTCCAAGCTCCCTGCATGCCACCCTCCCATCCCTCTCTTTATCAGGGACTCCCTGCAACTCTCCCATCCCTACCTTCATACCAGGAGCTCTCAGTGTCCCCCATTCCAGAGGCTCTGAGCCTCCCATTCACTCCTCTGTCACATGCCAGGTGCTCAGGTGCATCCCCAGGCTTCCCATTCCCCACACATATCAGGTTCTGTGTGCCGCCATGCCTTTGCTTCCTCCACCCAAGAGTCCTCCATACCTTCCATACAAGGATCCCCCATTCTCCCAACCAGGGTTCTGTGCTCTCTTTTACCCATCCCCCCCATTATTCTCCCTCCCTTGCCCCTTTCTTTCTTCCTTCATTTCTTTCTCTTTCAGAGTGTCAATATTTCAAACACCATCAGGAGGATCTGCAGAGCTGAGATGGGGGTGGGGATATTGTTATGCTAGAAAGTGTTAATGGCTGCCATCAACTAGTACTTTGATTTATATATAATTACAGAGATGACTGAAGCTGCTGTCTCTGCTAACCAGATGCAAGCAGTACCGGATTTACCATGGGTCCTGCATCCCCCACTTCCTGCGATTCACCATGACTCTCAGCCAGCCAGTAAAACAGAAGGTTTATTAGATGACAGGAACACAGTCAAAGAAGAGCTTGTAGATATGGAAAACAGGACCCCCTCAGTCTTGTGGGGTAGGGAGGCCAGACACCAGTGCTGGAGCTCCCTCCGCTTCTCCAGCCAGCTCCAAACTGCAACCCCCTCCAGCCCCTCCTCTGTCCTTTGTCTCTTTCCCCAGTCCAGGAGGTCACCTGATCTCTTTGTTCTCCAACACCTTCGTTGGCACCTTGCAGGGGAGGGGCCCAGGCCATCAGTTGCCAGGAGATAGTGTGTTAGCCATTCTCTGTGCAGACAGCATCACACCTGCCCTCTAGGGCTCTGCAACAATCACACACCCTTATCCCACCACTGAGATACTTAAGAAATGCATAGGGGAAACTGAGGCACTCACACAGTATTCAGAGAAAACATTGAGAACATTCCCACTTTGTCACACTGGAGGAAGGGCAGCTCAGTGCAGAGAGAGATGAAGAGAATGGGCTAGAACCAGGGAGAAGGTAGGTACCCGCTTTATGTGGGCAGGGGCGGGGGGGGGGAATCTTGATTGCTCCCTCCCCAGCTCTGCTGCATTTGCAGTTTACCCCTGGCCCCTCCCTTGCTCCAGGGACCAACCCTAGCTCCCGCCCCACTGTGCTTTTGCCCCCGGCGCCTTTTACAATCATTCCCCGGGGGGCCACAAATATGTTTGGAGCCAGGTCCACAAAAAGTTAATCCAGCCCTGGATGCAAGAGGCTTGTTTATCCCCCATTTCCTCATTCTTGTTTTCCAATTTTCACCAAAGTCAATAGGGCTCCACCCACTCATGCCTAGAACAGTCCCTGAAATTTTGAAATTGAGCAGATGCAGCATTATAAAATTAACGTGTTACCGTCAAACGTGTTACAGACAGACAAATGCCATTGAGTGGAGTGTAAGGTCTCGCAGACAACTATCAGCATTCACCCAAAATGAATCCCAGAGTCCAAGCCAGATATTGACTGTGCATTCTCCTAGCTTACCGTCTTGTAAGTTAAGGTGAGAGCCCTTATCTTCCACTGAACTCAATGGGCCTTGCACCTCAGCATCAGGAACTCTTCCACTTCTGCAACATTTACTCCGATAGAACTATTTAGAACTTTTAGAAAAGTTAGATGCCTGCAAGTCACCCGGGCCTGATGAAATGCATCCTAGAATACTCAAGGAGCTAATAGAGGAGGTATCTGAGCCTCTAGCTATTATCTTTGGAAAGTCATGGGAGACGGGAGAGATTCCAGAAGACTGGAAAAGGGCAAATATAGTGCCCATCTATAAAAAGGGAAATAAAAACAACCCAGGTAACTACAGACCAGTTAGTTTAACTTCTGTGCCAGGGAAGATAATGGAGCAAGTAATTAAGGAAATCATCTGCAAACACTTGGAAGGTGGTAAGGTGATAGGGAACAGCCAGCATGGATTTGTGAAGAACAAATCATGTCAAACCAATCTGATAGCTTTCTTTGATAGGATAACGAGCCTTGTGGATAAGGGTGAAGCGGTGGATGTGGTATACCTAGACTTTAGTAAGGCATTTGATACGGTCTCGCATGATATTCTTATCGATAAACTAGGCAAATACAAATTAGATGGGGCTACTATAAGGTGGGTGCATAACTGGCTGGATAACCGTACTCAGAGAGTTGTTATTAATGGTTCCCAATCCTGCTGGAAAGGCGTAACGAGTGGGGTACCGCAGGGGTCTGTTTTGGGACCGGCTCTGTTCAATATCTTCATCAACGACTTAGATATTGGCATAGAAAGTACGCTTATTAAATTTGCGGATGATACCAAACTGGGAGGGATTGCAACTACTTTGGAGGACAGGGTCATAATTCAAAATGATCTGGACAAAGTGGAGAAATGGTCTGAGGTAAACAGGATGAAGTTTAACAAAGACAAATGCAAAGTGCTCCACTTAGGAAGGAAAAATCAATTTCACACATACAGAATGGGAAAAGACTGTCTAGGAAGGAGTACGGCAGAAAGGGATCTAGGGGTTATAGTGGACCACAAGCTAAATATGAGTCAACAGTGTGATGCTGTTGCAAAAAAAGCAAACATGATTCTGGGATGCATTAACAGGTGTGTTGTGAGCAAGACACGAGAAGTCATTCTTCTGCTCTACTCTGCTCTGGTTAGGCCTCAGCTGGAGTATTGTGTCCAGTTCTGGGTGCCGCATTTTAAAAAAGATGTGGAGAAATTGGAAAGGGTCCAAAGAAGAGCAACAAGAATGATTAAAGGTCTTGAGAACATGACCTATGAAGGAAGGCTGAAAGAACTGGGTTTGTTTAGTTTGGAAAAGAGAAGACTGAGAGGGGACATGATAGCAGTTTTCAGGTATCTAAAAGGGTGTCATAAGGAGGAGGGAGAGAACTTGTTCACCTTAGCCTCTAAGGATAGAACCAGAAACAATGGGTTTAAACTGCAGCAAGGGAGGTCTAGGTTGGACATTAGGAAAAAGTTCCTAACTGTCAGGGTGGTTAAACACTGGAACAAATTGTCTAGGGAGGTTGTGGAATCTCCGTCTCTGGAGATATTTAAGAGTAGGTTAGATAAATGTCTATCAGGGATGGTCTAGACAGTATTTGGTCCTGCCATGCGAGCAGGGGACTGGACTCGATGACCTCTCGAGGTCCCTTCCAGTCCTATAATCTATGAATCTATGAATCTATTTGAATTGGTTTTGAAAAATATGATTTTGCCATTTTGCATCACAAATGTACCTCATGAATACTTTTCTTGTGGCATTTACCAGCTATGAAGTTGGTTGAACACTCTCATATAAACTAGTTAATGTATAGTGGTAATACTCTGAGCTCTGGTCAAGTGAAAAAATTCTCTTAGTTGAATAATTTATTAGAAACATGTTTTTTTTGTTTATTCAGGATAATTGTGTAATAACCTGCAGTGCAAAAACAGTTTGATGTTTTGTTTGTTTGTTTTGTTTTTAAATTTTGAAGAAAAATTCTCCTTGGCCTTCAGAGTAACTAAATCTGGCAATTTTTAGAACAGAGCTATTTTGCTAGCCAAAGTAATAGGAGAGCCAGAAACAGGGCTTACAAAATCTTGCAAGGTGTACAAGATTTTAAACACATTTCATCACAAATTTTGGGTGCCTAACACAATACAAGTTAAAGGGGCCTGGTTTTAGAGGGTGTGTGCTCAGCATAATATTTCATGTGCGTATGTATGTGTGGGAACCCTCTAAAAACAGGCCAGTTTAAATTGTCTTATGTTAGGCACCCAAAAATTGTGCTACCCAAAGTCACTAGTGACTTTGGAAAATCTTGTACACAGACACACAATCGGGCATACATGTAAATAATTGATACATATTGCCTAGGGCGTGTATTTTTAGCTATTCATATTTTGCCATTGGCTAGCAGCATCAGGTTGGTGGTCAGAGATATCCACAGCACTTGACCCAGTTTAGAGAGTTGATGCTACAATTGTAAAAGAAAAAAACTGCTCAGGAGAGACCAGATTTTTCTTCTCTCCTTGGATCAGGTAGGTTCATTGGGATAGAGTTTTGTACATCAGGTTTTCACCCCTTGTTTGCTCTGTGGCCAACTGATGTGCACAATAAAAAGGAGAGAAAAGGCTTTTGAAATCCAGCAAAATTTGTGTTGATGAATGGGTCATCTGGGTACCATCAAGATCTGTGACCTGTTTCTGCAGCTTCTACAGATTTTGAGAACTTTAAAAAGTAATAAAGCCAACTAAAGGCCACTTTTAAGAGCTTTATTATTTGGTGTGAGGAAGTAACACATTACAGAGGTAGAAATATATTAGTAGGTAAAAATTAATAGCTTTTTTTATTCTAACTTGTACATATATCACCTAAAGCTAGACAATCCGCTCTGAAAAAAAAAACCCATGATGTTTTGTTTCTGGGTAGCTGGGAATACTAATGCATGAGCTGAAGGCAAATACATTCATTGCCCCCAGCTATGAAGAAATAAAATGTAATGTGTAGCATTGCTTCTTCATTGCTATTCTAATAAGTAGGTTTTCCACTGGCTTCCTCTCAACAATAAAAGTGAAAATAAATTACATTTAAATGTGAAATGAAAAGACAAGAAGGAGCTGGACATTAGCAGTATGGAGGAAAGGAGGAAAGCATTCAAGGCTTTGCTTTGAGACAGATTGACATTCTTCACAATCCAAAATACAGATTATTTTTCCTCCTTGTAAATGGCCAGCTAGATGTTTAGAATTCAATGATGTTGAAATGGACTTAGCTAGGGATCCATAAATAGGAATGCCTATACACATCCAGAATGCAGAGTACACCCCAGCAACACGAAAATAAACTCACATGTGCCCAGGTACAGACAATGCTGGTCTTTCAGTGGGGCAATAGTAAATAAATTTACTGAAGGGCAATTACACTGCCTGGTGACAATCTCATGATTATATGTAGCAGGATCCCTTTAATTGGCAACCTGATAAATTAAAAGTATGCTTAAAAATGACCCACAAATGGAGAGGGGAAAGATAGGGTTGGAAGCAATTAAGAAAACAATTAAGTTTTGTTTTTTTTGGGGGGGGGGGAAGGTAAGTGTTTTATTTTCTCTCCTTTTGGAAAGATCAAGTATGCCAATTCTGTTGTTCTCCAGATTTTGCTTGAGGACTTCAAAGTCTCCATTGTGGATGGTGAATGTTCTTAGCTCTTAATTGAAAGTTGAAGTGATCCTTAACAAAGAAAGGTTTCTTCCAAGTGTTTCTCAGGTATAATAAGTTAGTGTAATTAATCCTAGCAGTTCACTAAACATCCATAGTCTCTTTTGGGACAAACAGGGTAGATGATACCAGAACTGGTAATATAACAAAAGCAGGAACATATCCAAAACTTAAAAATAAAAAACCCAAACCCTTTCATGCCTTCTTAATACACCAGAAAGAAAGAGAGCAGAAACCCAGTTTTTTCATTCTCTTTCTAGGTCACCTTAAATTGGGACTATGTCCAAGGAACAGATTTGTTTCAATTTGTTTCAGTGGCTCGAAACAATGGAAGAACGACACACCTACTCTGTTTAAACCCAGTTTTGTCTACAAAGCCTATTCACAATTACAAACAAGTGTGAACTGGGTGCAGTCCCACCCCAGGTAAGTAGGGGGAGGCAGTGAAAACCAGCTGGCCAAGGGGAGCCACAGCAGGGAAATGGTGCGTGGAAGCCCACTGAGCTCTAGCAGGGTGAGTTGGGGGGGCAGATGCTGCATGCAAGTCCCACTCCCTGACCCCTTTTAGTTCTAGTTCTAGTTTTGCTGCTTACAACACTGTTACACATTAAAATTATTAAAATAATACATTTGTGTGTATTTACATTATTGCTAAAAATGATTATGAAATTTGTATAAACACCCCCACTGCCCACCCTCTGAAATGGGTTGGGCTTGTTTTGAAAGGCAGTGCCACTTTTTTTTTTTTGTGAGACTTGGCAACACTGACTTCAGAGGTCCACAGCACTCACCTTGTCCCTGCAGGTGGTAGGAATCTCACAGAAGTGGGGGGTGGAGGAGAGAAGGGATGCAGCGAGCAGCATGGGGGCCAAGCGGGGAGGGGACCTGGGGCAGAGCGGGGGTGTAGTGTGGGCGGGGCTGTGGGCGGAAGAGGTGGGACAGGGAGCTAGCCTCGCCCAGGGGAAACTTCACCCACCGCCCATGGCTGTTGGAAAAGCTCTCTCCCATTGGGTTAGAGAGGCTACATTAGAGAGTGTACAGTGGCACAGTTACATCGGTGCAGCTGCGTTGCTGTAAACTCTGTAGTGAAGTCGTGCCCACAGTTCCTTATTGACAGAGTTTGCAATCAGCCATATACACAGGAGTGCAAGGACGGCAGTACCCTCTGGTACCCTGTACCTTCAAGAGATTTCTAGCTGGTATGAGGTACCGGAAAGACATTGGGCCACCGGACAGCCCCACACAGGCAGCTTGCCCCCCCCCCCCCCCCCAGCCTCCAAGGAGCTTTGTAGCCCCACTTGAGGACGTGGCTGGGGGGGCGGGGCTGTACTCTGCTCCTTTCTCCGCTGCTGCTAGGGTATTCATTCTTAACAGTACAATACATATGCTACCAAACTTAAACAAAGCCTTTGTTTAAGTTTGGTAGCATGTTTATTGCTGTTTTTTTACTTTGGTCAGGAGGCACAGGAGATGGTCATTAGTGTCCTCCACCCACAACAGAGGATCCCTGTCAGTGTGATTTAACAATGGCAGAAGATGCACATCAAACATTAGAGACCACATTTTCCAGATTTTCTTTTGAAAATCTGGCCCTTATCTAGGTGCCTAAATGAAGTTGAGCTCTCTTGAAACTCTACCCTGGTGAGTGCTGACCACTTGAAAAATCAGGCTGTGAGCTCTGAAAATCTAGCCTTATGTGAGCTGTGTTTTTTTATTTAATTAAGCTCACTGGGGGCTTGAGAGGTAACTGAGAATGGTTCCTAGAGCTTGGAGAATATAAAAAAAAGAAAAGTATTTATGAGCATTTATTTGAATGAAAACCACAGATTCACCTTGACAATATTCATATTCCTTTTAATTCATGTCTCACAACATTTGTACAAGTAACATTTTAATCTGCAAGAATGTTCTTAGACAGTGAAGTTCTCTTGGATACTTGAGGAAATGCCTTTTCATGTGTTGGAAACATCTATCCGTCTCAGGTTCTGAACACCTTTTTCTCCTGTTTATGAATGCTTGTCATCAAGTCAGGGACCAGAAATGATAATAGCTGGGCCCAGATCTTCATAGGTATTTAGGCACCCAATGCCCATGCATTTTAATGGGAATTAGGTGACTAAATACCTTTGAGGATCTGGGCTCATGTAACTAAGTCATGGGCCCATGTCAGAACAGTCATGACATGAATGAGGAATAGATTTCATTACTATTTCGTTTAACAATTTTAAATGATGAGCAAGTCTGTAATAAATAAAATCAAAATGTGTTCATGAAAATTCTCAAACGGGGTAAAAGGGATGATCTATGTGCTGTAAGTAGCTAACCAGACTCTAATGGTGACTAAACAGTGCTATGAATTAGCTGACTGAAATCAGTATGGGCATAGAACTAAAGCACCTAAGTGGCCTGGTTGACTGGATAAATGAAAGATGCACTTTTGGGCAGCAGCTCTTGTGGTTTTGCAGGCTGAGCAGCCTCTGTCCCACCATATCTGGCTACATGCCCTTGGGCTGTATTGTTTTCTATGCTGCATGTGACACCTCTGCTGCTATTGTTTCCAAATGTGACCTTCATGTTCTGGAAAAATGTCTGATGGTGAACCTGGCATTACAACATGAATCTAATACCAAACAATAAAACAGAGAAAAGATGTAGGTCTCTTTCTAGAATAATATACAAGGGATTTCAATCTAACTATGCAACAAGAAAACTCAGCTAACCAATAGTGAAAGAAAAAAAATTCCCCTTGTAACACTGGGAGCTATGTTAGACCAAATATAGGACTGAAACACTGGGGGAATTATTATTGTATAAAAGCCACTGTGTAGGAACAATGCACTATACCTGACTGAAAGAGAGAACTCAAAGATCAAGGAAGATTCTCCCATATATGTTTCCTCTTTACATTTCCTCTCCTTTTCTCCATTCATATCTTCCTTCCCTCTCTGCTCCTTCCCTTTTCTGTATCCCTGTGTGTGGTAAATGTGATGGTTTTATGTTTTGTGTGTTTTGCATCTTAACATTTCTAGGAATTTTTCACATCTGCAGAGCTTGTTGCCTGTTTTGTTCCCAGAGTTGCTTGGTGTCTTAAGGGAAAGTGGGATGATTGTCCTTCCTATCCATCTTTCATTTAAGAAGTTTTCAATTTGGGATGCTGCTGGATCCTCAATGAGACCTGGAAGTACAGGTGGCACCATGGGACCAAAGCATCATTTTACAACTGCATCTGTTTAATAGATCCAGTTGTAAAATTTTAGACAGGTAAGGGGGGTGTCGGAGGGGCCAGGTGAGAGTGTTGGGACTCCAAGCTGGGGGCGGGGCAGAGTCACATGGAGGGTCACGTGGAGAAGTCATGTGCCCCCCTTTCCCCCGCCCCCCCGTTGCATCCCTCCCATGAGTGCAGTACGGGCAAGAAATGATTTTTACTTGCACCACTGCATATACATATATGCAGTAATTATCCAGCCTAGTAAAGGATTTGTTCATAAAGGGATCACTTCAAATGGAAGTGCAACAGTTCTGGAAAATCCCTGAGTTGCCATTGGAAAGGTCCTGTAAAAATTATTCTACTTTTACAATGGACAAAATAAATGCAATACTAAACACTGGGTTAAAGTCAGTAATGAGACAAACTGGATCAGAAGTGTATTGTAACTTGTTTAGATGTATTGTATGTATATGTATTATAACTTGCTTTTATTAGTGCAGTTTGCTTTTAGCTTCTTAATCATTTCATTCAGAGATAATGTTTTAAACAGAAAAATTAAGATCCTGTGAATTGCCAATCTCTTTGGCTGACAAATATGTCAGCTTTGATCTGCTGAGTCCAATTTACACTGTGCAGATGGACAGCTAACCATGTCTCAGAGGTAAACTTTTCCCTTATCTAAAGTGAAGGTTTCCTCTTACCTCCTGTGGGTCTCAAAGCAGCTGTTGCTACCATGTAGGTCATAGGGCAGCGAGAAGGGTCTCATTTTTCCACATGGATAGTTGATTCAGTCTCTTGGTCCAATTCACTCTATGGGTTCTACTGGTGCAAGTCAATGGATCCCGGGCTCAGGGACCTTGGTGACTGAATAGCTATTAGAAGAGGGGTAGCAGTGATTCAGATTGCGCACAACCACTGCTCTGCTGGAGGGCCTGGAAATGGTTGGCATGTCTCCAAAAGCTGGCAAGATCAACCTAGGAGAGTATGGGGCAAGTTGCCCGGAAGGACTATCATCTCAGCACTCCGTATGGGCAGTGTCAGCAGAAGGAGCTCTTCTTGAGTCTCAAGAGAAAACTTTAAATTGCCCTCCCAGTATCACTGTCTCTTGCTGGTGAATCCCCCATGGTTGCAACAGTCTCCAGATGAGTGCCAGGGGGCACAGTTTGCATTTCCCGAAACTAGCAGACTACAGCATTAAGGTGTTACTGTTAGAGCCATAGAGGTGCTATGGTGCCCTAGTTACATCAGTGAGATTGTCGTCATTGAAGAACCACAAAACATTTAGCAATTGAACCGAGTGGAAATCGCTTTTTTGTTCTGTTTTCTCTCTCTCTCTCTCTCTCTGCTGTTCTACCAATAAGTGGAAAAATCAGGTTTTTATACCAGGCAGTTGCAGCCATTATGCCATTAACTATAGTAATTTTCATAGTGAAACCATAACATTTATTTCCTGAAGCCATAAAATGTGCTGCATGTCAAAAATGGTGATGGATCTGGAAATCAAAGGGTGAGCTATAGCTAGCTGCATCATTTTATGTCTGGTTCTTTAGTTCTTTGACCTAAGTGTGTCACTGTCAGTCACTGAGTAGAGCAAATTAGAAAATGACATTTTGTGTGCATGAGGGTGCAGGAATGTTGAAAGGTTTAGCTGAAACAGTGCTAAGTAACAAGCTAAATCAATACCCAAGCATGGTGCTAGGGGGCACTCTGTCACTGGAAGAGTCATAAACCCATGGTTCTGATCGCTTGTAGTACTAAATATCCCACGGCACTTTTTGAAAGAGAGAGAGAGTGTTAGGCCTGGATAAATTCCAGTTACAGTGCAACCCCATATTTTCAACTAGATGAAAGTCTTACTTCCAGCCTACCATGTGCTGTTTAAAGTTTGCCGCCTTCCACCCTGGCAATGGACCCATTTCAGTGATATATCCCATGATCCTTGTATATACAGGGCCAGACTTTGACTTTGGATGCCCCTGCATGTCTCCACCATGAATGGAAGGGATAAGAGCACTGGTGGTAGAGTGTGGATGGCGTATGCTTTCCTACCTTTTTGTACCTCCACTGGAGACAGCCAGAATCCCAGTGTTTGCACCCATGGTGCACAAGGTGCAGGAAACGTCACTTTCTTTAAAGGGATGGGCACAGATGGGACCAAAGCCAGACCTGGTAGGACCACTTGTGCACCTGCAAAGAGATTTAAGAGCTGCAAAGTGCCCCCAGAGCATTCCTGGCTGGTATAGTGCACGTGTGTACTATGCAATAGATTGCCCTTACATGCCACAGATTAACCCATGAGTTGTAATCCATTAGTACTACTCATTAAATGAAGTGGGATGTTTGAATGAAAGTTGTCATCTGACAGTTTCTTACTTTCTTTTCTTACTGCGGTTAGTTCCAGGTACTGTATGTATCTGTTTCGGTGATTCTTTTTTTGTCCAGTGTTTTCCCAGATTGGAAATTGCCTTGAAAAAAGCACATTCATACCCACCTCCCCCATGCACAATGTCATATAAACCCCTTTGGTAGGCTGTTTTTCTTCAGATATCAGAGCAGGAGAAGTGCTAATTCAGAAATGCAGTCACAGAGCTTTCCTTAGAGCTGGTAGGAATTTTCTGATGGATTTTTTTTTCTGTAGGAAAATATCAATTTGTTGAAAGGAAAACAATTTGCAAAAATGTGTTGATTTTGACAACATTTTATTGAAAAAAAACATTTAGATAGCAGTGTTTCAACCTTTTTGGTTGAATCATTTGAATAGAATGGAACATTTAGATTTTCCATTTTGGAATGACTTTGTATCAGTTTTTTAAATTCCATGTTATAAAATATAAAATAGCCAAAAAGAGTCAAAATCTGAAAATAAAACTTTCCAATTGACCAAAAATATTTTTTTCAGAATTTTTTTCAAAAATAAAAGCAGTTCCTGCCCAGCTCTATTCCCAGACTAGGGGGTCCTCCGTCAGGGATAGGATGATGTTTACTGCTCATGTTGCTGCATGGTACGGAGAACGAGCTAGTTCATGCTGACAGAACTCTGTAATGTTAGTAAATTGAGCCCCATAAAAATAAATAAGCGTTTCCCCATCTATCGCTGCCCTGGCTGGGACTCATCACTAGAATTTGCATAGGGTCCCAGATTTGTTTGAACCTACCTTGACTTGAAGTATGGTACTATCCAGATTGTGGCACTGTCTCCAGCAGTCTGTCTCTCCAGGAGGGTGACTCTATGAATGTATATCAATTTGTTTTAACATGCAGCTGGTACAAATGTAATATTGTCACATCCCAAAATGATTACTTACGTTAAAAATAAGGTGACAGCATTAACCAATGCGGTATAGCTAAGAAAATATGCCAGATGCTTACACCAGTGGCAGCCAGAGCTGAAAGCCAGCAGACACCTTAATACTTAGACATGTCAATGATGTATTCATATGGAATTATGTGGTAGCCAGGGGTGGCATTTTTGTAGAAATTTTGGTGGTGCTCAGAACCTGCCCTTGCCCAAACTCTGCCCCCACCCCAAATCAGCCCCCCCCCCACCTGCCCAAGGCTCTGGGAGGGAGTTTGGGTGAGGGAGGAGGTCTGGGGTGCAGGCCCTAGGGTGGGGCAGGGGATTGGGAGGCAGGGTGCAGGCTCTGGGAGGGAGTTTGGGGATGGGGGGTACAGAGAGATGGGGTACAGGGATGAAGGCTGTGGGGTGTGGCAGCAGATGAGGGGTTTGGAGTGTGGGAGGGGCTCAGGGCGAGACTAGGGGGTGAGGGCTCTGTCTGGGGCTGGCAATGGGGGGGGTTAGGATGTGTGAGGGGCTCAAGGCAAGAGTAGGAGTGTGCGGGGTGAGGGCTCTGGCTGGGACTGAAGATAAGATGTTTGGGGTGCTGGAGGGGCTCAGGGCTAGGGTAGAGGGTTGAGGGTGCGGTGGGGGGGTGAAAGTTCTGACTGGGAGTGTGGGCTCTGGGGTAGGGCAGGGCTGGGGATGAGTTTGGGCTGCTCCGGGACAGGGGCCAGAGAGGAGGACTCCCCTCAGCCCTTTCCCTGCCAGCAGCAGCAAGCTCTGGGGGAGGAGCCTCCATTTCCTGCCCCCCCAGCAGCACATTCACCCCCACCACTGTCACTGCATGTGCTCCTAGGGCCCCTCTCAGGTTCAGGAATCTCCCTTGCCTCCCCCGTAGTAGGTGCCGTGGGGTGCTGTGTGCGTCTCCTCCCCTGCTGTTGCCCCTGACTGTAGCCTCACTGGGGGTAAGGGATGGGGTTGCCTCCTTGCCCAACATGGGGCAGGAGCAGTGACTGTGGGCTGGGGGGGAGGGGGCTGTGCTGCTGGAGGGTCCTGCTGGAAAAGGGAAGGGTTTGAGGGGGAAGGGCAGGCTCAGAGTCAGTCTGCCCTGGCAGTGGAGAAGGGGGGCTCTAGGACCCTGTGGCAGCAATTGCTGCAGGGAAGCAGCATGGAGGAGACAAAGACAGAGACGCTGTCTGGGGAAGGTGGGGGGGCAGCAAGTCGGGGCCATGGGACACTTGGGGGAGGCACAGGGGGGAGGCACGGGGGGGAGCAGGTGGGGCCGGGGGGGAGACCCGGCCCCAAATATTGGAGGAGCTGGACCCCTGACTCTGAATATTGCTGGTGCCTGAGCACCACGTGGATATGGAATTCGCCGCCACGGTTTGCCAGGCAGCCCCCAGACCCTGCGCCCCTGGCCGGCGCTTCCCCAGCGAGCTGGAGCCTGGGAGGGGAAGTGCCCAGCCGGGGGCGCAGGGTCTGGAGGCTGTCCGGCAAATCGTGAAGCCGGTAGCGCTTGGGCTTTGGGCAGCCCCTATGCCCCCGGACCCTGCGCCCCCAGCTGGGCACTTCCCCTCCCGGGCTCCAGCGGCGCAGGGTCCAGAGGCACGGGAGCTGCCCGAAGCCGGCAGCACTCGGGCAGCCCGGCTCTTAAACAGAGCCGAAGAGTCGGGGAGGAGCAGAGCCGCCGCGGCCGGAGGCTCTGCTCCTCCCCTGACTCTTCGGCTCTGTTTAAGAGCCGAGCTGCCCCAGCGCTACCGGCTTCGGGCAGCCCCCCTGCCTCCGGACCCTGCGCCCCCAGCCGGGCACTTCCCCTCCCGGGCTCCAGCGGCGCAGGGTCCGGAGGCACGGGGGCTGCCCAAAGCCGGTAGCGCTCGGGCAGCCCGGCTCTTAAACAGAGCCGAAGAGTCGGGGAGGAGCAGAGCCGCCATTTTCCCGGACATGTTCGGCTTTTTGGCAATTCCCCCCGGACGGGGGTTTGACTGCCGAAAAGCCAGACATGTCCGGGAAAAAGAGGACGTATGGTAACCCTACCATATCTAATAAATAAAAAAAGAGGACCCTCCACGGGCCCTGGCCCCGCCCATTTTCCCACCCTAGCGCCGCCCCAACTCCGCCCCTTCCCCGCCCTAACTCCGCCCCCTCCTCCCTCCCACTCCCAGCCACGCGGAAAGGACTGCCCGAGCGCTACCGGCTTCATGGTTTGCCGGGCAGCCCCCAGACCCTGAGCCCTCGGCCGGCGCTTCCCCAGCGCAGCTGGAGCCCGGGAGGGGAAGCGCCCAGCCGGGGGCGCAGGGTCTGGAGGCTGCCCGGCAAATCGTGAAGCTGGTAGCGCTCGGGCTTTGGGCAGCCCCTATGCCTCTGGACCCTGCGCCCCCAGCCGGGCACTTCCCCTCCCGGGCTCCAGCGGCGCAGGGTCCGGAGGCACGGGGGCTGCCCAAAGCCGGTAAGTAGATTAAACAGAGTCGAAGAGTTGGGGAGGAGCAGAGCCACCGCGGCCAGAGGCTCTGCTCCTCCCCTGACTCTTCGGCTCTGTTTAAGAGCTGCGCTGCCCAAGCGCTACCGGCTACGGGCAGCCCCCGTGCCTCCGGACCCTGCGCCGCCGGAGCCCGGGAGGGGAAGTGCCCAGCCGGCGGCTGGGGTCCGGAGGCAAGGGGGCTGCCTGAAGCCCATAGCGCTCGGGCAGCTCGGCTCTTAAACAGAGCCGAAGAGTCAGGGGAGGAGCAGAGACGCCATTTTCCCGGACATGTTCGGCTTTTTGGCAATTCCCCCTGGACGGGGGTTTGACTGCCGAAAAGCCGGACATGTCCAGGAAAAAAAGGACCTATGGTAACCCTACGCAAACAAGTGTTGGGAAATGTAGTGACAAGTGATCTACTCTTTATGCACAAACTGGTGTAAAAACTTTGTACATAAAATATAACTTCCTGGAAAGGTGAGCAGGAAAGAAAAAGCCCATTTCATCAGGGCAGGTCTACTTATCTGAACTAAGAATGAAAGCTAAATCAGGTTTTGCTAGTGAAGCGGGAGGAGGGGACCTGAGGATCAGTGTGCAGAGTATTAATGCTAATGGAGGTAGTGGATCTATGCTTCAAGGACAGATAAACTACAAAGTATCCTAATCAGCAAGTTTCCACTAATCCTGCTAAAACATCAGCTTCTCATATTAACCATGGTAGATTGGCTCTAAACTTTGAGGCCATCGTTTACCTTCAGTTTTTCTGCAGAACTTCTATTGACACAAAAATACTCTATTACTGTGTGTTTATTCAGGTTGGTCTAAACCTAACACGTACCTACCACAGTATCACAAAAGCAAGAAAGTTCAGAGTGAAGGAATCTAACAGTACATACCCAGTACTACTCTACCAAGAGAGGCAGTTTCACCACTAGGACAGTCACCATATATTAGAGACTATACACCCACAACCTTAATTCTGCTCTAGATCTATTCATAAATGTTAAGACCAAAACAGATCACTGTGATCATTTAGTCTGATGTCCTGCATAACATAGGCCATAGAATTTCACTCAGTATTTCCTGCAACATGCCCAACAACTGTGGTTGAGTTAGAGCAACTCTTTAGAAAAACATCCAGTCTTGATTTAAAGATTGCCACACCTCTAGGCAGATTACTCTAGCTATTAAAAACGTGTGCCTTATTTCCAGTGTGAATAGTCTAGTAAAGAAGTCAGCCTTCCCCTTATTATCCTTTCTACACAGTTCTGGAAATCACACTCACTCAAGTTTGAATTAATAAATGAACCCTACATTGTATCCTTAATATCAACAAACCTGGTGACTCAACAAAAGAAGCAATTCCCGGAGTTGTGGAACAACTGTGACCAGCTTATTCCCAGTCACTGAAAGCCTTACAGACACATCAAACAGGAATGGTGACATCATAGAGCCATGTAAAAACTCACACAAATACAACCTAGTGGAATACGTTTTGCAACTATAGTCCTACTGCCTTAATATAACATCTGTCCTGCTGGAAAGGAGTGTCTTCTTTACAGGACGCAATGGAAGTCTTTTTATAGACTATAGACTATAAAGTAGATGAAATTAAGACTCCAAGACTATATCAGAACATTTCTCTTTAAAATTAGCAACAAGAAATCAACATAATACACTACAAGAGAGTAAAGGCAGGTTATGGTAGACATAGGCACATAGTCAAAGAAATTGCAATACACAATTAAAGATGCACTCTTATCTTCACTACCTTTTAATACATACACATCATGTAGGTTTCATTTGGCTTGGAAAGTGGAATGACAGAATTTATTGTTTATTACCACCGATACTAGATTTTCATTGGTACCTATTGCTATTTAATGACCTACATATGTTATACATTTTGATAAGTTAAATTAGGCATATTGATCCTTTTTTTTCCACACACAAGGGATTCAGAATAAGCAGTAGCTCAGCTATTCTATACAGTCCACTTCTTATAACATCAGAATATGCTGCTACAAAGTGGCGAGAAATCAAAGTAGCTCTTTTACTTGACAGCGTTGTTGTTGGCCAATTAAGTTTGATAAGATTTGGTGGATTAAAAAATTATTTCAAAGATTAAACTTTGGGCTCTAGGAAGCAGCTGATCCTATGGATCAAAAACCTCAGTGTTCTCCATCTTGGAGTGGCTTCTAAAAGCCTCAATATTAGGTGCTTCCTCAATTTCTTTAGGTCTAAAGTGGCTGTAAAATTGTAAGGGCTACATTTTAAAAAAATTCTGGGCCAGATCCTCAGCTGGTGTAAGTCAGAGTAGCTCCATTGAAGCTGATGGGGCTATGCCCATTTACAGCAGCTGAGGTTCTCCCTTTAAGCTGCAGCCACAATAAATGTACACACATATGTAAAAAGGTAATCAAAGCAGAAAACATGCATCTGTGAACGTCAAGGGCCAGCAGGGAGTGGCAGGTCACTGCATGGAGTACAAAGGAAGGGGAGGTGCAAGGCTCCTTCCCCCCTTAGGACTTGCCTACATTCGCATTAGCATAGACAAGACGACAGGCTACTACGATCATTTTTAAAATTAAATTGTTTACAGCTGCTCTGTGCTCTACATAACAGTAATTAAAAAGTCAACAGAACCTCCAGGGACAAGAGCCTGTTTAAATCAGATTTCTTCTGTCTCTGAGATGTGTCCTGCATTGAGAAGGAGCACTCTTCTACAAGCCGAAGATGGCTTCAGCACAGTTCTTGGAGCAGATGTCTTTGGTGCCACAGAGGCCATGGTGACAGTCAAAGACTTTGGCAATACAGCCACAGATCCTAGCCCCTCTGGAATCTATTTCTTTTGGTGCCAATGTCATTCTTGACTTGCCTGGATTTAAAGTAGAGGCCGATCTACTCTTCATGGGACAGACAGGGTTTGTAACATCTCCTTGAAAGGGAAGGCTCAGCGCCTCCCTTTCCTACTAGTGCAGTCACTGTACACCAAGCAGTGACCTCAGGAATGGGTTTCCCCATACAAAATAAAGAGTGTCTGTATGTGTCTTCTGAGAACATGGAGCAGTATGACACATACTGATACTCTGCCTGTAGTGAGGCAGTGTGGCTCCCCGCCACCCCGGAAGGGGAAGAGCCCATCCGGAGGCCGGAGTGGGCGGAGCTAGGGAGCTCTGAGCCCACCCCTCAGAGGGTCAGGCGGCGACCCGGAAGTATAAAGGCTCGGCCTCAGAACTCAGTCAGGCCCCAGCCTCCGGCAGCCGACCCCAGTTTGGCTGCAGCACTGCCAAAGCCTATGTCGGTGTGTTGCGGCCAGGATCCCCACTGACAGCAGTGGGTCTTCTGCCGCTGCTAGGGCCCCGGGCTGGGACGCAGTGGAGTAGGAGGGCCTGCGTCTCCCCTGCCACCCAACTCGTGGGTGGCAGACTCCCCCTGTCCCTGACCTGAGGAGGCTGGGACCTGTTGTTACTGCTCAGCCCTGACTGAGGGCCTGAACTCCTGACTCAGCGTTTGTTGCCCCGCCCTGACCTAGGGCCTGGGCTTTTGTACTTGTTGCTCAGCCCTGACTGAGGGCCTGAACTCCTGACTCAGCGTTTGTTGCCCTGCCCTGACCTAAGGTCTGGGCTTACCGTGTTTCTTCCAGGTACAGCAAGAGGTGCCGAGGGAGACCCCACAGCCAGACGAATCCCCCCAAGCTCAACAGGGTGTAGTGAGCCGGTGTGGCTCCCCGCCGCCCCGGAGAGGGTCGAGCGCCGGCAGACTCTTGTACGCTGCCCCTTGTCATGCCCATCCTTAGAAGACATGTCTGTTATAATTAATTGGTTTATGGACATGGAGTCTAGTGTGAAAGCTGCATGCACAAGAGTGCAGAACACTAACCATACAAACAAAAATCAAGGATAATTTTAAGGCATCTAATCTAGTTGTTGCTTTGAGCAAAGAGACAAGGTCACAATCCACAGCTAGTTACAAAAGGAAGTAACTAGGATGGATGGGGCCTCATAGCTCTTTTAGACCTTGAGTGTGAACGTTTGGTGCCATGAAAAAGTGTTTGCAATGAAAGCTGCTTTATTGGAAGTTGCCAGAGCTGAGCAGCACAGGGGCATATTCCACAAGTGGGAATATACAGGAGACACCTCTAAGAAGAAAAATATCTTTACATTAACTTCCCTGCAATTTGGTGGAATCATTTGAATTAGAATCCATATTTGAATTAGAAGCAGCAGTGAAACCCATCTGCAATTCCAGTTCTAGCTCTCAGCAATACTGCCCTGAAGAAAGCCTACCAAAGCACTAGAATGTAGACCACTGCAGTTTGGTATTGATAGTTTGTGTGTGAACCTGTTCAGTGAAATGGACCGAAGTATGGTCTTGTGGTCAAGGCAGTGAACTAGGAAATGGGCAGGCTGTTCATTGTTCTATTACTGACTTCCTGTGTGATCTTGCCCAAATCATTTAATCGTTCTAAGCATCATTTTGACTATCTGGATTTAAGACTTCCTTCCCTCTAGGGTATATACATTAATGCTTTAAGTATCTAAGCACCTACATTGTTGGGCACAGAGGCCCAGCTATAAAAATAATATATTTTGAGTAAACCAGGTAGGTTTTGTTTTCCAAAGCAAGTGAAAGACTTGAGTTACATGCCAATTCTTGAGAAGCTTTTCTGTATGTTTGTTGCAGAGTGGCACAAAGGAATATACTAGCAAGTAGTGTGTTTGATTTATTTCCAGCTAGATGAGTGATATAACTTGGCTATTTTATGTATACTTGTTAAAGAGAATATCTTTCATGTATCAGCTGCTTGAGGAGATCCAATTGCAACAATTAACACCATGCCAATATTATTTTCCTTATCAGAGCTTTACAAAAACAACCAAGTTTATAAAGATGTCTCCAGGGAGAGAGACAATGCTGTATGCAGAAAGAATGTTAATGGATTTTTGTCATTTATAAACTTAACTATGGCCGAATAATAGCCTTGATTTTTTTTTTTTTTTGCATGTTTCCTTTTCTTAGGCATGCAAATTTGAGATCTCTATGTCCTGCTGGTTTCAAGTGGATGAAAATTAATATTTAGTCATGTGCAACTGAAAAACACACACAAATGTAAATTTAAACCAAAACCTTCAGTGACCAAACACAAAGAAATTCAAATCATAAAGCAATGCAAAAAGGACAGGTCAGCAAGATGGCTCAGAGAATGTCTTTTTCCCATGAGCTGTGAAGATTTTTTTTGAGCACCTCATTATAGGGAAGCATAAGTTGCAACTTCCTACTGATTATTAGAGAAAGGCAGGGAAGGGCCTAGCAGTACTTCTTTGTTCAATGATCTGTGCAACCAGAGCAATATCCATTGTAGGCAAATTCAAGGCAGGGATAAGTTGAGATCTAACAACATGGCAGGCATCTTAAATTAATTTAGTTAGGGTTAAATTGAGGTGATCTGTGAAAATGTGCTGCAGAAAATGTTTCTCTTCAGAATCAGAAACACACTTTAAAAAAAAATTATGTAAAGCTTTTAGTAAAAAAATTTACTCTAGGAAGACTGAGTTTATACAAGTTGGGAGCCACTAAAATGCTATTTAATATTCTTTATCGTGTTGCTGAAACCAGAAAAGGTCTGTAATTCTGCATTTCCTCTATTTGCTGGTTGCATACATTTGTAAAAAGATCACATTTGTTGGGCATTATGAAGAAAATATGTCAATACTAGATGTTAGGACTGATTGCTCTCAGTGTAGAAGACCTATGGCATTTGAAACAAATGAATGCATCATAGTATAATAGAATATCAGGAGGTCATCAATCCAACCCCCTGCTCAAAGCAGGACCAATCCCCAACTAAATAATCCCAGCCAGGGCTTTGTCAAGCCTGACCTTAAAAACCTCTAAGGAAGGAGATTCCACCACCTCCCTAGGTAACCCATTCCACTGTTTCACCACCCTCCTAGTGAAAAAGTTGTTCCTAATATCCAACCTAAACCTTCCCCACTGCAACTTGAGACCATTACTCCTTGTTCTGTCATCTGCTACCACTAAGAACAGTCTAGATCCATCCTCTTTGGAACCCCCTGTCAGGTAGTTGAAAGCAGCTATCAAATCCCCCCTCATTCTTCTCTTCTGCAGACTAAATAGTCCCAGTTCCCTCAGTCTCTCCTTATAAGTCATGTGCTTTAGCCCCCTCATTATTTTTGTTACCCTCCGCTGGACTCTTTCCAATTTTCCCACATCCTTCTTGTAGTGTGGGGCCCAAAACTGGACACAGTACTCCAGATGAGGCCTCACCAATGTCGAATACAGGGGAATGATCACGTCCCTCAATCTGCTGACAATACCCCGACTTATACAGCCAAAAATGCTGTTAGCCTTCTTGGCAACAAGGGCACACTGTTGACTCATATCCAGCTTCTCATCCACTGTAACCCCTAGGTCCTTTTCTGCAGAACTGCTGCCTAGCCATTCAGTCCCTAGTCTGTAGCAGTGCATGGATTCTTCCATCCTAAGTGCAGAACTCTGCACTTGTCCTTGTTGAACCTCATCAGATTTCTTTTGCCCCAATCCTCTAATTTGTCTAGGCCCCTCTGTATCCTATCCCTACCCTCCAGCATATCTACCACTCCTCCTAGGTTAGTGTCATCTGCAAACTTGCTGAGGGTGCAGTCCACGCCTTCCTCCAGGTCATTAATGAAGATATTGAACAAAACTGGCCCCAGGACTGACCCTTGGGGCACTCTGCTTGATACCGGCTGCCAACTAGACATGGAGTCATTGATCACTACCCGTTGAGCCTGACGATCTAGCCACCTTATAGTCCATCTTAATTCTGTCATTGCTGGAGATTTTTAGCAGTAAATTTTCAAATTTGAGGCTGCATACCTTGTTTCCAGACACATTCTGGAAAATATACTCCTGCAAGGGCCACCTTGAATCTCCTCTGTATTAGCAGATCTCGGTTAGCTACGGAGGTATAGAATTCCTTGTTTGCTCTTGTGGTGACCTGAAGATTGTTGGCTTGTCTGGAAAGCAGTGCTGAGTGCCTTCAGGTGTGGAAGCTCTAGGGCAAGGAATGCAGTTGATGCCACTCCTCTGGCACAATCGAGCTGTCCATAGGCGCAGGAACTAAGGGTGTGGAGGGTGCTGCAGCACCCCCAGGTTTTATGCGGGGCCCGGCTACAGGTCCCTGCTCCTGGAGCCCCAGCTGCCGGCCCTCATCATGGGGCCCCAGCTGCCAGTCCCCATGCCTGGGATCCCAGCTGCTGTCCCCCACCCCCAGGGCCCCAGCTGCCGGCCCCCGTGCACAAGGCCCTGGCTGCCGACCCCCACCTTGGCCCCCTTACCCTGTCCGGGTCCCCCCTCCCAGAGACACGGCCCTGTTCCCGCCCCAGCTCTGTTGAGGGGGCACAGACAGGGATAAGGAGACTGGCTTTCAGCACCCCCACTATCAAAAGTGTTATAGTGCCACTGGAGCTGTCTGCAGTAAGGGTAAATCTGATTCATGCAGTAGGAGGGCTTTCTTGAAGGCCAGCACAGTATTGTGGAACAAAGCCCCACATCATCTAAGAACCACCTCATCGCTTTCTACTCCAAGTCCAAAGCATATTTCAACCTGCCCTCATTAATGAAAACACATTGTACACCATACAGTAATTTAATAAAAAAATCCATGCTGGGGAAAGAAAAAGAAAGAATCACTTCTGATGGCTGTTAGTCATGCATCTTTATTGCACTCCTGGAAGGCGCTCAGATACCCTGGTGATGGGCATAATATAGGAACCTGAATGGAACTGAAGTCAGTGAAAGATGAGGAGGTTCATTGGATCTGAGCACTCCATGCCTCATGAGATGGACAACTTAAATTATTTCTTCCAACAGAGTCAGAGACTAGCAAAATTCATTTGAATCTCTTCAGTCTGGAAATGCCACAAGAAGAGGGTTCTTGTGAGATTTCCAATCCTTCTTATTGTCAGGCAGGTCAGAAATACTATAAAAACCTGGCGCTGGCTAAAACCAGGACGTGCAGCAGGACATAGCAAAAACAGTAACGTCATTTTTTTTTCCAGACTTCCAGTGTTTTGGTTCAAGTTTGGGGCTGGATCTTTTATGATCCCCACTAGTTTGCTCATCCTTACAGAAAGCTGCAATGGGGCAGAAATGAAGTAGAACTAGGATGGAGTGTATATAATTTAGAAAGGCTGACCTTGCACCTTTCCCATCCACGGGTCCTCGCAATAATATATTCTGCACAGAATAGAGATGTGTGAAATGGATGCGGAAGGACAGTGGTAGCACGCACATTGCACACATTGCTGGATGTTTGAAGACTCCACATATGCAAGCATCAATGGGGTGAATGTACAGCCATCTTGGATACCTGTAACATGCTTACCTAGTTGGTGGGGGTGGTTAGAGAAGAGTGATTGGTCAAACCTAGGAAGAGAGGGGCATGTCCATGTGACCATGGCTCATGCTACATCTGTTCCCACTAGGAACATCCACACAGAGGACACTCTAGCAGTATGCAAACTACAGCAGTCCCAAGGCTGCTTTAAATACATCTCATAGCAATAGGAAAGAGGGGAGCATGCAGACAGACAAATGAGAATGACCATGACAGGGCAAGCACCAGCTGCAGACTCTATAGCCCAGTGGTTAGAACACTCATCTGGGCTGTGGGCAGAACAGACACTTGAACCTGGGTTTCCACTACCCAGCTCAATGACCTGATCACCAGGCTATTGGGGCTGCATTCTCAGCTTTAATGAACATTTTCAAATGGTTTCAGTTTCATTCCACATCAGAATCTTGAGATTTTCTATGAAATGGTCAGCCCTACTTAGGAGCACAAGTTTCACTGAGAGTAAATGGAACCTGTACTCCTTAGTCACATTGGTTCATGTGAAAATCCCACTTTACATCTCTCTCTCCAACTCTGAGCACTGCCCTTAGTGTTCCTGGTCACATATGCTTACAAGGGGATCGTGTGATGGGGTTCCCTCACGGCACTTCCTCCTGGGGATCAGGTCTGCCAGGTGCTTCGCCCTCCTCAAGGGTCTCTCTACCCATCTTTTCCTGGTTTGTGGTTTGGCCACTAAGTTCCTTTCCTTCCAGGGAAATCACAGTCCTCCCAGACCAGCTGTCCAGCTGACATCTCCAGCACCCTGTGCCACTCCCTAGTAGCTGGTAGGGGAACCCAGGCCTGCCCTCTACACTGGGTTCCAGCCTAGGGACCCTATAACATGCAGCCAACATGTCTTAGCCCTCGCTGCTGTTTCCCTGGGCTTCTTCGTACATCACTGGCTCCTACCCTCTCTGGGTACACCAGCCTCCCAACTCCCTCCTCTCAGGGAATAACTGCAGCCTGCCTTTCCTGCAAACCCCACCCCCCCTTGCGACTTGCAGCTCCTGGACTTTTTACAGGCCCCTCTTGTTCCTGCCCAGTGTGCGTGCCTGACTGCCTCTAATTAATGGCCTCCTTGTGGCCTCTATCTCTCCCCTACTGTCTGCTTAATTAGTCACTTAGGCTCACCTGGCCTAATTTACCCTCTCACCGGCCAAAGTGGGGAATACACCTCTTCACAGATGGATATACCAGGAAGGGGTGGGGCTGCTGCTGCTATCCCTGCAGTGTTTACTCTGCCCCTTGCAGAACCAAAAGGATTTGTGGCTTTTGCAGCCTGATGTACTTCCCCGGAGTGCAACCTGGAACTGAGGTACTTCTGAGCCCTCTGGTATGCCAATCTAGGCCCCCTCTCACACTGTGAGGCTGTGACAAGGTGCAATCTTCTCCAGGTCTTGCACTTACACAGCAATACACAAGCAGAGACACATCTAGCTTCAGTTACATGAGTGCTTTTGCTAGCAATTCATGAACCAACAATAGAGAGGTTTCAGCCCGTTCCCCCCAGCTCCTCAGCCTAGGACCCCAGAGCTGTACCATCTTGCCCTGGTCAAAAGCCTGACCAGTGTAAGTTTATTACCCTGTCCGCCCCTCCCTCAATATGGAGAGGACAATGCACCAGTCCCTGTTACTGAGCAGATTTCCCTTTGCACTTCAAACAGCACACTGCTTTAGGTAAAAAATATAAAACAGATTTAACTACAGAAAGATAAATTTTAAGTGATTGTAAGCCATAGCATACAGATCAAAGTTGGTTACCGAAGAAATAAAACAAAATCACAATCTATATTCTATATGATGAAATCCAATGTTGATAAATGCAAAGTAATGCACATTGGAAAACATAGTCCCAACTATACATATAAAATGATGGGGTCTAAATTAGCTGTTACCACTCAAGAAAGAGATCTTGGAGTCATTGTGCATAGTTCTCTGAAAACATCCACTCAATGTGCAGAGGCAGTCAAAAATGCTAACAGAATGTTCAGAAGCATTAAGAAAGGGATAGATAAGAAAACAGAACATATCATATTGCCTCTATATAAATCCATTGTATGCCCACATTTTGAATACTGCATGCAGATGTGTTTGCCCCAGCTCAAAAAATATATCTTGGAATTGGAAAATGTTCAGAATCGGGCAACAAAAATGATTAGGGGTATGAAACAGCTGCCATATGAGCAGAGATTACTAAGACTGGGACTTTTCAGCTTGGAAAATAGATGACTAAGTGGGGATATGATAGAAGTCTATAAAATCATGACTGGTGTGGAGAAAGTAAATAAGGAAGTGTTATTTACTCCTTCTCATAACATTAGAACTAGGGGTCACCAAATGAAATTAATAGGCAGCAGGTTTAAAATAAACAAAAGGCAGTATTTTTTCACACAACGCACAGTCAACCTGTGGAACTCTTTGCCAGAGGATGTTGAGAAGGCCAAGACTATAACAAGGTTCAAAAAAGAACTAGATAAGGATGATAGGAGGATAGGTCCATCAATGGCTATTAGACAGGGATGGTGTCCCTAGCCACTATTTGCCAGAAACTGGGAATGGGTGACAGGGGATGGATCAGTTGATGAATACCTATTCTGTTCATTCCCTCTGAAGAACCTGGCATTGGCCACTGCTGGAAGACAGCATACTGGCTAGATGGACCTTTGATCTGACCCAGTATGGCCGCTCTTATGTTCTTATACACTAGACAGGTTTTGAATCAAGCAGTGTCTCACCGTGATGGTACAAACAGTCTGCCAATCTTCCATACACAGGCAAGAAATCTCTTCAGCTTAGAACCACCTCCCCAGTCCAGTATTTGTTCCTGAGGTGTTGAGTTATGGGGGGAGTGAGGCCAAGTGATGATGTCACTTCCCCCTTTTATAGCTTCTTCCATGTGGAGGGAATTTCATTGTGCCAAGCAAAGTCTCCAGCACAGTTTGTGGAAAAGTGCAGGCACAAGATGGAGTCCAGTATCTCATGATCTAGTCACATGGCCTTGCATGCTTCATTGAGTCATAGCAGCCATTATTCATATACTGGCTGAAGCATCCACAGAAAAATCCATCGGGTGAGGATAAGCTTCTTCCATGGCCTATTGTATTTCTTAATGGGCCATTACCTTGAATGGTTCATCCATAATGTGCTGATTAGACTGGATGTAAACTACCTTGTGAGTGTCACCCAAGAGAAAACACATTTGACATTCTGGTACATAGTCAATATTCATAACTTCAGATACAGCGACAGCATATACAATCAAAAGGATGTTAATGTTCAACAGATCCAGATCAAGACATTTAGAATGATGTCTTACAAGACATATTTTGCACAAAACATATCATAATTATATCACCATTGTAAAAATGGGGGTGCCAGGGTGTTGGTTTGGGGTGCAGAGTGTCACCGATGGTCTCTTCCCCATCTGCTCTCAGCCTTTGTGTACAGGACTCCATTGAGCAGGCTGTCATATGTGCCAATGGCAGCATACACATGTATCACTGGTTTCATTTTGCTGCTATATATCCGGTGTGTGGCCATATAGTTTTCTCTTTTATTATTGCTGGATAGCACTTGCTGATTCTCCCATGGTTATTGCTTTCAGCTGTGTGTGGGTGCCTTGAATGACAATACCTGGAGCCTTCTTTCTTTCTGAGTTACTCTAGTCTTTGCCCATCCTTACTATCTCCAGTGTCTCCAGGCACTTTCTAGGGGATAGCCTGATACTCTTTACCTCCTTGCATGCAAAGGAGCATGGCATTTTGCTTCTTTCTCACTTTGGGGACAGATGAGCTCCCTGTTTTCATCATTAAATGCTCAAATGCTCATTTTTCCCCCATTATGCCACTTGGTTCTCTGGAAAGCTTGGTTTCTGGAACATCTAAACCAGTGTTTCCCAACCTTTTTGATATCAGGGACTGGCTTGTGCCTTCCTAAATTGTGTCAGAGAGATCTCAGGGATCCATGGACCGGTCATTGAGATATACTAATCTAAACTATTGAGTTCAGAAACCACCAAGGCATGTCTGAAGTCAGCACTGGAAAGGCAGAGGATAAACAGCAAGAACAAGGGTCATTGGACTTGAAAAAGCATAGACATTGGTTAAACAGAGAACCATAATTAGTGATGGAGAGCAAGAATAGGGCTGATGTGACCTGAAAATCACAGACATTGGTAAAAACTGAGAGCCATAATTTTCCAATGATCTTGATTATAACAATCTGTATTCTTCCACTAATGCATTCCAATGTAAAATAGCCTCCTTTTGTTTATTTTGGAACACAGCTGTTGTTTTTAATTGAGCTTAACAGATAATGTGATCATGGTTGCTTGCTTTAGCTGGGGGTCTATGAAGCAGGGGGAAATGAATGACTGATCAGTTAGACTGTATACATTTGTTTTTTTCCTTTCTAAAATGGTTGAGATATAGTCCTGGCTATTTTGTTAGCTAGGTGAAAAGGTTTTCCTGTGATCAGCTTATGAAATCCACTTCTAGCTAAAAAACAATTCTGCACCATCACAAAGCACTCCCAGGGGAACTGTCTTTTTTGGCAAGTAGGGCTTTGTGGAGAAAGGACGGGGTGGGGCAGAATAACACAGTCAGGTCTGGTCTATACTACCCGCCTGAATCGGCGGGTAGAAATCGACCTCTCGGGGATCGATTTATCGCGTCCCGTCGGGACGCGACAATCGATCCCCGAATCGGCGCTCTAACTCCACCAGCAGAGGTGGTAGTAAGCGCCGCCGACAAAAAGCGGCAGAAGTCGATTTTGCCGCCGTCCTCACAACGGGGTAAGTCGGCTGCAATACGTCGAATTCAGCTACGCTATTCACATAGCTGAATTTGCGTATCTTAAATTGACTCCCCGCTGTAGTGTAGATGTACCCTCAGTCTTGCCCCACCCTTCCCAAGTTACAATAGGTTAGATGCACACCAACATATGTTAAAATATGGTACCAAGATTGCAGAGTCAAGCCCCTAAAAGTTAACACTCTCCTGCTCCCCTCCCCCATGGATCTACATGATGGGATGCTGCTACTGTATACCACTCCCAACACCTGGGCATAAATCACAGCGTCTGATCTTGAAAGCAGATGTAGAGATATGGAATAGAGAAAACACACAAAGTGAAGGAGCAAGAGATAAGAAAGCAGAACCATCCAGATGGAGAAGTCTGATCATTAATGGAGCTAAAACAATGTCAGTGATGCTTATCAGTAACATGATACTTTACAACTAACCTTGTTTCTTGGCTTTTATTTAGGGCTGTCAAGCAATTAAAAATTAATCATGATTAATCGCACTGTTAATAATAGAATACCATTTATTTAAATATTTTGGATGTTTTCTACATTTTCAAATATATTGATTTCAATTACAACCCAGAATACAAAGTGTACAGTGCTCACTTTATATTATTTTTATTACAAATATTTGCACTGTAAAAATAAGAAAAGAAATAGTATTTTCAATTCACCATATATAAGTACTATATTGCAATCTCTTTATCATGAAAGTTGAACTTACAAATGTAGAATTATGTAGAAAATATAACTGCATTCAAAAATAAAACAATGTAAAAGTTTAGAGCCCACAGTCCACTCAATCCTACTTCTTGTTCAGCCAGTTGCTCAAACAAACAAGTTTGTTTACATTTACCGAAGATAATGCTGTCTGCTTCTTGTTTACAATATGACCTGAAAGTGCGAACAGGCATTCTCATGGCACTGTTGTAGCCGGCATTGCAAGATATCTATGTGCCAGATGCACTAAAGATTCATGTTTCAACCACCGTTCCAGAGGACATGCATCCATGCTGATAACGGGTTCTCCTCGATAACCATCCAAAGCAGTGTGGACCAACGCGAGGTCATTTTCGTCTTCTCAATCAGACACCACAAGCAGAAGGTTGATTTTCTATTTGGGTAGTTCGGGTTCTGTAGTTTCCGCATCGGAGTGTTGCTCTTTTAAGACATCCAAAAGCATGCTCTACACCTAGTCCCTCTCAGATTTTGGAAGGCACTTCAGATTCTTAAACCTTGGGACGAGTGCTATAGCTATCTTTAGAAATCTCACATTGGTACCTTCTTTGTGTTTTGTCAAATCTGCGGTGAAAGTGTTTTTAAAATGAACATGTGCTGGGTCATCATCGGATACAGCTATAACATGAAATATATCACAGAATGCTGGTAAAACAGAGCAGGAGACATACAATTCTCCCCCCAGGAGTTCAGTCACAAATTTAATTAATGCATTATTTTTTTAACGAGCATCATCGGCATGGAAGCATGTCCTCCGGAATGATGGCTGAGGCATGAAGGGACATACGAATGTTTAGCATAACTGGCATGTAAATACCTTGCAATATCAGCTACAAAAACGCCATGCGAACAGCTGTTCTCATTTTCAGGTGACATTGTAAATAAAAGCGGGTAGCATTATCTTCAATAAATGTAAACAAACTTATTTGTCTTAGTGATTGGCTGTACAAGAAGTAGGACTGAGTGGGCTTTTAGGCTCAAAAGTTTTACCTTGTTTTGTTTTTGAGTGCAGTTATGTAACAAAAAAAATCTACATTTGTAAGTTGCACTTACACGATAAAGGGTACTTGTATGAGGTGAATTGAGAAATACTATTTCTTTTGTTTGCCATTTTTACAGTGCAAATATTTGTAATAAAAATAATAATACAAAGTGTCAACTTTGTATACTATGTTGTAATTGAAATCAATATATTTGAAAATGTAGAAAAACATCCAAAATATTTAATAAATTTCAATTGGTATTCTATTTAACAGCATGATTAAAACTGCAATTAATCACGATTAATTTTTGAGTTAATCTTGTGAGTTAACTGCGATTAATCGACAGCCCTACTTTTATTCAAATAGTAATAGTTTTCCATTTTCCATATTAGTAGGCATTTCCTGGGGTTAGAGCAAAGAGTTTATTAGCCTAGAAAATCGTTGTTACTGAGTTAAAATGACTATATTATCCTGAAACTAACCTCCCATCTAAGATCTAACTACCTACTTTCTTCAGAACACCTCATGCATAAACCCCCAACAAAAATGGCTGAATCAACTTCTAACACCCACCACTATCACTACATTAGGTTTGCTAAAGCATGAGGCATGGCTAGTCCTCTTAGAACAAACATATGTGAATTGTCCTACACAGTGACTGTCTATTCTGTAAGAAACTATTGGAATCACACAAATGAAAACACTCAGAGGAACACTAAGAAGTGGTAACTACAATATGTGACTGGAAAAAATGCCCCTGTATAATGCGTATTTTTTAGACAAAGCTGTGTTATGATGTGCAAGTAGATAATGTAACTCAAGTAATATGAATCACTCATGATGTAGCCTGGCTTCGGAATCTTCCAAGATCATCCAAGATGATAGGGGCTAATTTAGCTACAAAAAATCAGGAAAAAGAACTTGGAGTCATCGTGGATAGTTCTCTGAAGATGTCCACGCAGTGTGCAGAGGTGGTCAAAAAAGCAATCATTAGAAATCATTAAAAAGGAGATAGAGAATAAAACGGAGAATATATTATTGTCCTTATATAAATCAATGGTACGCCCACATCTTGAATAATGCGTACAGATGTGGTCTCCTCATCTCAAAAAAGATATACTGGCACTAGAAAAGGTTCAGAGAAGGGCAACTAAAATGATTAGGGGTTTGGAGAGGGTCCCATATGAGGAAAGATTAAAGAGGCTAGGACTTTTCAGCTTGGAAAAGAGGAGATTAAGGGGGGATATGAAAGAGGTATATAAAATTGAGTGATGTGGAGAAAGTGGATAAGGAATATTGGATATTATTCCCATAATACAAGAACTAGGGGTCACCAAATGAAATTAATAGGCAGCAGGTTTAAAACAAATAAAAGGAAGTTCTTCTTCACACAACGCACAGTCAACTTGTGGAACTCCTTACCTGAGGAGGTTGTGAAGGCTAGGACTATAACAGCGTATAAAAGAGAACTGGATAAATTCATGGAGGTTACGTCCATTAATGGCTATTAGCCATGATGGGTAAGGAATGGTGTCCCTAGACTCTGTCTGTCAGAGGGTGGAGATGGATGGCAGGAGAGAGATCACTTGATCATTACCTATTAGGTTCTCCCTCTGGGGCACCTGGCATTGGCCACTGTCGGTAGACAGGATACTGGGCTAGATGGACCTTCGGTCTGACCCAGTACAGCCGTTTTTATGTTCTTATGTTCTTAAGATCATCCACCCCTGTTTATGCAAACAGGAAACACAACTACTTCTAAAAGCTTCCAACAAAATTTTAAACCATTTTTTTTCATAACACTCCAGTCTATTCATTTCATTTAGTTAACTACACTCTGTTAATTTAAGTTTTTACAGGTAGGTAAGACTAGGGGAGACCAGGTAGATTAGAAAAATATTTTAAATAATTTGGCTGCAAGTTTCATTTGAATTGTTATCTACATGGACTACTACTGTTTGTCTGGTCTGAAACGCTGACCCTTCCTAACTGGTCAAATATATCAGGAAAAGGAACGACTAAAGAAGAGAACATTTACTGCCAGCTTTTCAGATCCTGGCTGGAACTTTGGATCTTTGACTTCTGTACAAGAAAAGCATTAGCCAAAATTCAGAGAGATCTATGATACGGAAAAGGATAATGAGATCAAGTGGCATCAAGGGAGATGGGAGCATATGTGCATTTATTTATAACAATGTTGCAAAGTGTTCAACTTATTTAAATAAATGATGCATGCGTTCACCATATAATTCAGTTAGCACTTATGGCACATACAATAAACACATCTAATACACATTTTACATTTTATACAATTATAAATAATGTATGTGTGTGTTTATGACAGTACGCTGACCAGAAGATGGCCCCATGCTGAACACAACAGTGTAACTCATAACTCACTTAAGGAAGGAGATTGATGTCAAAAAGTGTAAGTTTTATTTATCAGTCCTGAAAAGTGCATTATATGGATCTGTCTCAAAGGACAGAGTATTTATGATTGTAATACTTCATATTATTTTAATATGCATAAAGCAACCAACTGAATATACACAGTTAATCATCAATCTATTCAAATTGCTTAATTTTAAATGAAAGTGCACATTGCCAGTGAACAGCCAAAGTCTACCAAGTGTTTTCTACTGATGACATTTCTTTAGGGGAAAAAAAACAACCGCTCCACAAAAACAGAATTTGAGGATCTGATCCAAAGCTTACTGATGAAACCCAGAGAACGTGAAACCCAGAGAACGATTCCTGTTGACCTCAGTGGGCTTTGCTTCATGTCTTTATTTGGGTAAACTCCACAGGCAAACAGAATAGTAGCGTGTCCTGATTAAGGGGTTCTCTACTTGCTGTTTAAAGCATGGCTTTTGGGGCATGTCTACACTACAGACTTACATTGACTTAATGTAAGTTGACATCTGCAGAAATTAAGTCGGTTGTGCAACTCATTGTGTCATTGGAGTGTGTCCTCACTAGCAGTGCTTGCATTGATGCACAGAACAGTGCACTGTGGGTAGCTATCCCACAGTGCAACTAGCCACAAGGCGTTTTGGGAGGGGCTTGCAATGCCTAATGGTAACAAAACATTGTTGTAAGGGAGAATGGGAACATGGCTTCAACCTACCATGATGCAGTTTCTTCCCTCTCTCCCTCCTTCCCCTGATATCAACGGCAAACAACCCATACTTTGTCATGTCTTTTTTTGAAATCCTGGTTTAGCTTCACATATGCCATAGCCCGAGAATCATGGGCCTGGCTCAGCTGTTCACTCTTGTTGTGAGCATTACAGATACCTCGAGACTTATCCTGCAGTATTTTCAGAGCTGAAACAGGAGCCACTGTATGGAACATTCCGATGTCATGCAAGCAGCCCTGCTGCAAGCCATAGAACAAAAAAATTCCCAGTTGCTGCTAGCAGTTGCACAGCAGCTGAACATGGTGGAGCGCCGTTTCTGGTCCCAGGAAACAAGAAATGACTGGTGGGATCACATTGCTATGCAATTGTGGGATGACGAGCAGTGGCTGCAGAACTTTCAAATGCAGAAGGCCACTTTCCAGGAACTTTCTGCAGAGCTTTCCCCAGCCTTGAAGCACAGCAACACCAATATGAGACCTGCTCTAACAATGGAGAAATGAGTGGCAATTGCTATATGGAAGCTTGCAGTGCCAGACTGCTACTGGTCAGTGGGGAATCAATTTGGAGTTGGTAAATCCACTGTTGGAGCTGCTGTTATTCAAGTGTGCAGGGCCATTAATCAACTTCTGCTATGAAGGGTAGTGACTCTGGGCAATGTGCAGGACATAGTGGATTGTTTTGTCATGATGGGGTTCCCGAACTTCAGTGGGGCAATAGATGGAATGCATATCCCTATCTTGGCACCAGACCACCTTGCCAAAGAGTGCATAAACCATAAGGTACTTTTCAAAGTTGTGCAAGTGCTGGTGGATTACAGTGGACATTTCACCAACATCAACGTGGGAGGGTCAAGAAAGGCGCATGACGTGTGCATCATTAGGAACACAGCTCTGTTCAGAAAGCTGCGAGCAGAGACTTTCTTTCCAGACCGCAAAATACCCATTGATGATGTTGAAATGCCAATCGTGATTCTGGGAGACCAGCCTACCCCTTCATCTTGTGGCTTATGAAGCTGTATACTGGCCACCTGGAGAGCAATAAGGAGCAGTTCAACAATAGGCTGAACAAGTACAGAATTGTGGTGGAATGTGCCTTTGGACATTTAAAGGGTCACTGGCACAGTTTGCTTACTAGGTTAGACCTCAGTGAAAGCAAATCCCCAGTGTTATTGTTGTATGCTGTGTGATCCATAACGTATGTGAGGCAAAGGGAGAGAAGTCTCCATAGCAGTGGGGTGTGGAGGCAGATAGATTGGAAGCTAATTTTGAGCAGCCAGATACAAGGGCAATAAGAAGAGCCCAGCAAGGAGCTCTGCATCTCTGGGAGGCTTTGAAAACACATTTCAGTAATGACCTGTAGCAGGGGTGGGCAAACTTTTTGGCCCAAGGGCCACATCTGGGAATAGAAATTGTATGGCGGGCCATGAATGCTCACAAAATTGGTGTTGGGGTGTGGGAGGGGGTGAGGGCTCTGGCTGGGGGTGCAGGCTCTGGGGTGGGGCTGGGGATGAGGAATTTGGGGTGTAGGAGGGTGCTCCAGGCTGGGACTCAGGGGTTTGGAGGGCAGGAGGGGGATCAGGCCTCAGGCAGGGGGTTGGGGTGCAGGAAGGGGTGCAGGCTCTGGCTGGGAGTGCGGGTTCTGGGATGAGGATGAGGAGTTTGGCATGCAGGAGGGTGTTTCGGGCTGGGATTGAGAGGTTCAGAGGGCAGGAGAGGGATCAGGGCTGGGGCAGGGAGTTGGGGTGCAGGGAGAGGCTCGGGGTGCAGGCTCCAGGCAGTGCTTACCTCAAGCGGCTCCCAGAAGCAGCAACATGTCCCTTCTCTGGCGTGCCCCACAGGCAGTGCCTCTGCAGCTCCCATTAACTGCGGTTCCCAGCCAATGGGATCTGCGGTGGCAGCACTTGGGGTGGGGGAAGCGTTCAGAGTGGAGCCCCCTGGCTGCTCCTATGCCTAGGAGCCAGAGGTGGGCCAAGCCATTGCTTTTTGGGAGCCACGTGGAGCGCCCCCCGACCCTGCTCCCCAACTGCAGCACCAGAGCGGGGCAAGCCCCAGACTCCACTCCCCAGCGGGAGCTCTAAGGCTGGATCTGGCCCATGGGCTGTAGTTTGCCCACCCCGACCTATAGTAATGTGTGCCAAATATCTGCGTTGTCCCTTCCCATACCATCCCTTCCAGTGAATCAACTTCCCTGTGCATCCTCTACCCCCGTGATTGGAATAAATAAAGAGCCTCTCATTCTCAAAACATTTACTTTTATTGCACACATAAACAGAAAATGAAAGAGCAGGAAAATAATTGAACCTTGGACAAACTGTGATAGAATTGAGAGGGGTGAAGCCAAGTCATCTTGTCTAGGAAAGCACAGTAGCCTTGACCATCAAAAGTCTTTAAATGGCTGCCTTTTGTTCTTGGTACCCTCTCCCGCTGCTGAGTGGAAGGGATACATCACCTTCCCCACCCCCGCCTCCTGGAATGTTTAGGGGAGGGGGATTGGGAAGAGGGTAATGCTTGCAGGAAGTTCTGCAGGGGCTGCAATGGGAATCTACCCTCCAGCTGCTTTTTCTTGAAACTCAAGCAGATGCCTCAACATGTTTGATTGCTCCTTCATAATCCATAGCATCTCATCCTGCATGGCATGCTCCTGCTCCTGGGATGCTCTCCTGCTCTCAGGTCCATGTTTAGTTTCTCAGACAATTAAATCCCCCAGGTTCTGACCTTTGTCTCAGCTGTCCTGGAGGCATTCATTATCTCGCTGAACATGTCATCACACGTCCTCTTTTTCCAACTTCTAATCTGTGAAAGCCTCTCTGACAGTGTGGAGGATGTGCTGAAGACAAGCTTTCCACTGTAAGGCATGCAAAACACAAGGCAAACATTGTCAGCACATACCATGGATCTAGTGCAAGGTTGCTATTTAAAAAAAAATTCCCCTTATTACACTCAAGTGCAAGCCAGAACATAATCAGAATCCCTAGCTGTTCAATGAACCGGTTTGGTGTTCCAGCCACGGTGAGTATGGCCCTGCGGCATGGGTGACAGGCCTTGTGCTGAAACTTGTGGGAAACCTTTTTCAGGAGCACAGGTGGACAATGCTCCCTCCTCCTAGCAACATGGATGTTGCTGTGAGAACAGGAACCATTGTTAAGCCTCCCAAAGTGCTGTCTTTGTCGCTGACTGCTCTGGGGATGGATGTGGGGGTTCCGGCTGGCCCTGAGAAAACACAGAAAACCCACCCCCTCTTCCCTTAACACTGCTGGTAGTAATCACCCTGGACTTGCAAAATTTGAGGTCAATGACGATCCCTGCCATCCAAGCCACCAGCATGTCAGAAAAAGCGTGGTTAAGGGACCTGGATCCCCTATGAGTGGTGGATCACATGCTCTATTGTTTGCAGTTCGAGCGTTTGTAATGAAAATTTCTCCTGTTTCTACTAGGTGACCCTATGTGATATCAGTCTCCTGAAGAGAGTCTCTGGATTAAGTTTAGAAGTGTGAGCAACAAGGCTGATATCATGGTGGGAGTCTTCTATAGACCACCAGACCAGGGGGATGAGGTGGACAAGGCTTTCTTCAGGCAACTAAAAGAAGTTACAAAAACAACAAGGAGTCTGGTGGCACCTTAAAGACTAACAGATTTATTTGGGCATAAGCTTTCGTGAGTTAAAACCTCACTTCTTCGGATGCATAGAGTGAAAGTTACAGATGCAGGCATTATATACTGACACATGGAGAGCAGGGAGTTACTTCACAAGTGGAGAACCAGTGTTGACAGGGCCAATTCAATCAGGGTGGATGTAGTCCACTCCCAATAATAGATGAGGAGGTGTCAATTCCAGGAGAGGAAAAGCTGCTTCTGTAGTGAGCCAGCCACTCCCAGTCCCTATTCAAGCCCAGATTAATGGTGTTAAATTTGCAAATGAATTTTAGTTCTGCTGTTTCTCTTTGAAGTCTGTTTCTGAAGCTTTTTTGTTCAATGATAGTGAATTTTAAATCTGTAATAGAATGACCAGGGAGATTGAAGTGTTCACTTACTGGCTTGTGTATGTTACCATTCCTGATGTCTGATTTGTGTCCATTTATTCTTTTGCGGAGGGACTGTCCGGTTTGGCCAATGTACATGGCAGAGGGGCATTGCTGGCACATGATGGCATATATGACATTAGTGGATGTGCAGGTGAATGAGCCCCTGATGGTGTGGCTGATGTGGTTGGGTCCTCTGATGCTGTTGCCAGAGTAGATATGGGGACAGAGTAGGCAACGAGGTTTGCTACAGGGATAGGTTCCTGGGTTGGTGTTTCTGTGGTGTGGTGTGTAGTTGCTGGTGAGTATTTGCTTCAGGTTGGGGGGTTGTCTGTAAGCGAGGACTGGCCTGCCTCCCAAGGTCTGTGAGAGTGAGGGATCATTTTCCAGGATAGGTTGTAGATCGTGGATAATGCGCTGGAGAGGTTTTAGCTGGGGGCTGTATGTGATGGCCAGTGGTGTTCTGTTATTGTCCTTGTTGGGCCTGTCCTGTAGTAGGTGATTTCTGGGTACCCGTCTTGCTCTGTCAATCTGTTTCCTCACTTCCCCAGGTGGGTATTGTAGTTTTACGAATGCTTGATAAAGATCTTGTAGGTGTTTGTCTCTGTCTGAGGGGTTGGAGCAAATTCGGTTGTATCTTAGGGCTTGGCTGTAGACAATGGATCGTGTGATGTGTCTTGGATGGAAGCTGGAGGCATGTAGGTACTGGAGGCATGGAGCCTGGACCAGTCGGTTGTATCTTAGGGCTTGGCTGTAGACAATGGATCGTGTGATGTGTCTTGGATGGAAGCTGGAGGCATGTAGGTACGTATAGCGGTCAGTAGGTTTCCGGTATAGGGTGGTGTTTATGTGACCATCACTTATTTGTACTGTAGTGTCCAGGAAGTGGATCTCTTGTGTGGACTGGTCCAGGCTGAGGTTGATGGTGGGGTGGAAATTGTTGAAGTCCAGGTGGAATTCTTCAAGGGCCTCCTTTCCATGGGTCCATATGATGAAGATGTCATCAATGTAGCGCAAGTAGAGGAGGGGCACTAGGGGACGAGAGCTGAGGAAGCATTGTTCTAAGTCAGCCATAAAAATGTTGGCATACTGTGGGGCCATGCGGGTACCCATAGCAGTGCCACTGACTTGAAGGTATAAGTTGTCCCCAAATCTGAAGTGGTTGTGGGTGAGGACAAAGTCACAAAGCTCAGCCACCAGGCTTGCTGTGGCCTCATCAGGGATACTGTTCCTGACAGCTTGTAGTCCATCCTCATGTGGAATATTGGTATAAAGTGCTTCTACATCCATGGTGGCCAGGATGGTGTTTTCAGGAAGAACATCAATGCGCTGTAGTTTCCTCAGGAAGTCGGTGGTGTCCAGTCCACACAAGAGATCCACTTCCTGGACACTACAGTACAAATAAGTGATGGTCACATAAACACCGCCTATACCGGAAACCTACTGACCGCTATACGTACCTACATGCCTCCAGCTTCCATCCAAGACACATCACACGATCCATTGTCTACAGCCAAGCCCTAAGATACAACCGAATTTGCTCCAACCCCTCAGACAGAGACAAACACCTACAAGATCTTTATCAAGCATTCGTAAAACTACAATACCCACCTGGGGAAGTGAGGAAACAGATTGACAGAGCAAGACGGGTACCCAGAAATCACCTACTACAGGACAGGCCCAACAAGGACAATAACAGAACACCACTGGCCATCACATACAGCCCCCAGCTAAAACCTCTCCAGCGCATTATCCACGATCTACAACCTATCCTGGAAAATGATCCCTCACTCTCACAGACCTTGGGAGGCAGGCCAGTCCTCGCTTACAGACAACCCCCCAACCTGAAGCAAATACTCACCAGCAACTACACACCACACCACAGAAACACCAACCCAGGAACCTATCCCTGTAGCAAACCTCGTTGCCTACTCTGTCCCCATATCTACTCTGGCAACAGCATCAGAGGACCCAACCACATCAGCCACACCATCAGGGGCTCATTCACCTGCACATCCACTAATGTCATATATGCCATCATGTGCCAGCAATGCCCCTCTGCCATGTACATTGGCCAAACCGGACAGTCCCTCCGCAAAAGAATAAATGGACACAAATCAGACATCAGGAATGGTAACATACACAAGCCAGTAAGTGAACACTTCAATCTCCCTGGTCATTCTATTACAGATTTAAAAGTCACTATCATTGAACAAAAAAACTTCAGAAACAGACTTCAAAGAGAAACAGCAGAACTAAAATTCATTTGCAAATTCAACACCATTAATCTGGGCTTGAATAGGGACTGGGAGTGGCTGGCTCACTACAGAAGCAGCTTTTCCTCTCCTGGAATTGACACCTCCTCATCTATTATTGGGAGTGGACTACATCCACCCTGATTGAATTGGCCCTGTCAACACTGGTTCTCCACTTGTGAAGTAACTCCCTGCTCTCCATGTGTCAGTATATAATGCCTGCATCTGTAACTTTCACTCTATGCATCCGAAGAAGTGAGGTTTTAACTCACGAAAGCTTATGCCCAAATAAATCTGTTAGTCTTTAAGGTGCCACCAGACTCCTTGTTGTTTTTGTAGAGACAGACTAACACGGCTACCCCCTGATACTTAAAAGAAGTTACTAGATCACAGGCCCTGGTTCTCATGGGGGACTTCAATCACCCTGGTATCTGCTGGGAGAGCAATACAGTGGTGCACAGACAATCCAGGAAGTTTTTGGAAAGTGTAGGGGAGAATTTCCTGGTGCAAGTGCTGGAGGAACCAACTAGGGGCAGAGCTCTTCTTGACCTGCTGCTCACAAACAGAGAAGAATTAGTAGGTGAAGCAAAAGTGGATGGGTACCTGGGAGACAGTGACCATGAGATGGTCGAGTTCAGGATCCTGACACAAGGAAGAATGGAGAGCAGCAAAATATGGACCCTGGACTTCAGAAAAGCAGACTTTGACTTCCTCAGGGAACTGATGGGCAGGATCCCCTGGGAGAATAACATGGGGGGCGGGGGGGGGGGGGGGAGCGGGAGGGCGGGAAAGGAGTCCAGGAGAGCTGGCTGTATTTTAAAGAATCCTTATTGAGGTTGCAGGAACAAACCATCCTGATGTGTAGAAGGAATAGTAAATATGACAGGCAACCAGCTTGGCTTAACAGTGAAATACTTGCTGATCTTAAACGCAAAAAAGAAGCTTACAAGAAGTGGAAGATTGGACAAATGGCCAGGGACGAGCAGGGCTGGATTAACCTTTTGTGGGCCTGGTGGCAAACATTTTTGTGGGCCACCCTGGGGGCAAAGGAGCATGGCGTGGGGAGGATGTTCCCCAGAGCAAGGGGTCAGCCAGGGGCAATGGGGCATAACATGGTGGGGCCGGCCCGACTCCACCTAGCCCAGTGCAAGGGCACTGTATACAAACCAGCAGTTGCCAGACGCACACTGGCCCGCCCAGCTCTGTGCTGCCAGCATGCCCCTTCTCGTTGGGGGTTGGCCCATGCCGTGCCACACAGCCCCCAACTCCCTATGCCCAGCATCCACTGGAACTGCTATGCCCCTCAGCCCCCCACACAGACCCTCCACCAAAAATGCACGGTGCCCTGCACACCACCACCCCTGCCCAGCACCCCCCACACAGCCGCACTACTACTGCCATGCATTTCCCCACAGCCCACCACCAAAACTACACAGCACCCCACTCAGACCCCCCACTGCCCAGCATTCCAACACAGAGACTTCCCTCACCGTCCCCCAAGAGGCCCCCCCCACACCTCCAGAGACCCACTCCCTCAAACCCTGTCCCCTGGCCACACTCACTGGCCTTGCTGGAGGGTGACGGTGTTTGCCAGGCTGAGCTAGCAGCACGGCCCGGGCCAGTCCAGTGCCAGGGCAGGGAATCACTGTGGCCTCTCGGGAGTAATGTGATTAGCCAGGTCAGGGTCTGCCCCCGCCCTGGTCAGACTTCCTCAGGACCCACTTGCCTGGAGATAAGATGACCATACGTCCCCGTTTGGCCGGGACAGTTCCCTTTTTAAGCTCTGTCCCGGCCATCCTGACTTTTTTGACAAAAATGGGCATTTATCCCATTTGCTCTTGCCCACTGATCAGTGGGCAAGAGCAAATGAACAAATGGACAGTTTACCAAAAAAGTCTGGTGCGCCTCCCTAGCGGGGCGTGGAGGAACGTGTGTAGGGGGGTGGTAGCAGGTAGAATGGAGCTTGTGGGGGTTAGAGGCCAGCCCCAGTCCCTGGCAGCGGTGTGGGGAGAAGTGGCAAGGGAGGGGTCAGTCCCTGTCCTGGCAGTGGCATGCAGAGCTCAAGGGGAGGGGTTCAGCCCCTGGCTGCGGCGTGTGGAGCTGTGGGGGAGGGGTCAGCCTCAGTGGTGGATTTAGAGTTAGTGGGGCCCTGTCCTCAGCTTCATTTTTGGGGCCCCTCCTTGGGACCCAGCCAAGAAAAAGAACATTCTCTCATCTCCCCTTCGCCCCCATTTTTCATTATTTTTTTCTTCATCCTCCTCCTATAAGTAATAGGAAGTAAATGAAAATAAAGTGAGGTACCTTGATTGTTTGTGTAGTCTAACTTATTTTTTCCACAGACCACTTGAAAATCGCTGAGGGTCTCAGCAGACCACTTAATGATCTTTCCAAATATAGTTTGTACCGTTAGCTAACTATTGTAAAGCACTTTGACTAAGAGCACTTTATTAAAAAAAAAAGTAAAAAAATGTTGGGGTGCAGGGTCTGGCCAGGAGTTAGGGTGTGGGAAGGGGCTCAGAGTTGAGGGTGCAGGGCCTGGGAGGGAGTTAGGGTGAAGGAGGGAGCTCAGGGTTGGGGCAGGAGGTTGGGGTGTGGCGTGCTTAGCTGGGGCAGCTCCCATTTGGTGCGAGAGGTGCAGGTGGGGATGTGTGTGGGGGGGTGCAGGAGTCAGGGAGGGCAGGGGGTTGGGGGGTGTGATGGGGTGCATGAGTCAGGGCTGGGGGTGCAGGAGAGGGCTCAGGGCTGGGGCAGCTCCTGTTTGCTGCGAGGGGTGCAAGTGGGAATGTGGGGGGGGTGCAGGAGCTCCCATTTGGTGCTCAGGGTGGGGGTGGGGATGTGGGGGGGTGCAGGAGTCAGGGCATGGGGTGGGGGGGCTGAGTATGTGGGGGGTGCAAGAGTTAGCTGGGATTGTGGGGGTTTGTGAGGGGGGTGCAGGAGTCAGGGCAGGGGGCTGGGGGTGTGGGTTGGGGTTGTGGGGGTGCTCCCAGCCCCCCATGCCCTGCCCTGAGTGGCTCATGGCAGCATAGGCACTGACTCCGTGGGGAAAATTGGTGGGTGCAGAGAACCCCACTGGCAGCTCCCTAACCCGTCCCCAATGTCCCAGCTCACCTCTGCCTCCGCTCCGCCTCCTCTACTGAGCGGGCTGCCGTGTCCTTCTTCTCTCACCTCCCTCCCAGTGCTTGTGCCATGAAACAGCTGATTCGCGTGGCAAGCCTGGGAGGGAGGGGGGAGGAAGAGGAACTTGACGCACTTGGGGAAGAGGCGGGGCCAGGCCGGGGATTTGGGGAGGAATCCAATAAGGGTGGGGCCAGGGCCGGGGGAGGCGCGAGGTCCCACCGGCACCAACAAAAGTTGGCACCTGTGCACGGCGGGAGTGTATAGGTAGGGGGAATGCAGGGGCCCGCCTTTGTTCCCCCTTGCCCCGATTCCACCCCTTGCCCCTAGGCCCCCCTCCTCTTCTCCGCCTCCTCCCCTGAGTGCGCTGCAACCCCGCTCCTCCCCCTCCCTCCAGAAGCTCCAGCAAACAGCTGTTCAGCAGTGGAGAAAGCGCTGGGAGGAAGGGGGAGGGGGTGGGAATGCGGCACGCTCGGGGGGAGGAGGTGGAGAAGAGGCGGGGAGAGGGGAGCTTGGCTGCTGGTGGGTGCGGGACAGAGGCGGGGGGCGGAGAAGAGCTGTCAGGGCCCTGGACTGCAGCCCAAGCAGAGCGGGCCGGGCCAGGGCCCCGTTGGAGCCTGGGCCCGGTGCCATGGCACCAGTGGCACCATTGTAAACCCAGTACTGGGGAGGAGTATAAAAATATTGCTCAGGCATGCAGGAGTGAAATCAGGAAGGCCAAATCACACGTGGAGTTACAGGTAGCATGAGATGTTCAGAGTAATAAGCATGGTTTCTTCAGGTATGTCAGCAACAAGAAGAAGGGCAAGGAAAGTGTGAGCCCCTTACTGAATGAGGGAGGCAACCCAGTGACAGAGGATGTGGAAAAAGCTAATGTACTAAATGTTTTTTTTGCCTCTGTCTTCACGAACAAGATCAGCTCCCAGACTTCTGCACTGGACAGCACAGCATGGGGAGGAGGTGACCAGCCCTCTGTGGAGAAAGAAGTGGTTCAAACTATTTAGAAAAGCTGTATGAGCACAAGTCTATGGGGCCGGAAACGCAACATCCGAGGGTGCTAAAGGAGCTAGCGGATGTGATTGCAGAGCCATTGGCCATTACCTTTGAAAACTCTTGGCGATTGGGGGAGGTCCCGGATGACTGGAATAAGGCTAATGTAGTGCCCATCTTTAATAAAGGGAAGAAGGAGGATCCGGGGAACTACAGGCCAGTCAGCCTCACCTCAATCCCTGGAAAAATCATGGAGCAGGTCCTCTAGGAATCAATTCTGATGCACTTAGAGGAGAGGAAAGTGATCAGGAACAGTCAGCATGGATTCACGAAGGGGAAGTCGTGCCTGACTAACCTAATTGTCTTTCATGATGAGATAATTGGCTCTGTGGATGAGGGGAAAGCAGTAGATGTGTTATTCCTTGACTTTAGCAAAGCTTTTGATACGGTCTGCCACAGTATTTTTGCCAGCAACTTAAAGAAGTATGGGCTGGATGAATGGACTGTAAGGTGGATAGAAAGTTGGCTAGATCGTCGGGCTCAACGGGTAGTGATCAATGGCTCCATGTCTAGTTGGCAGACGGTTTCAAGCGGAGTGCCCCAAGGGTTGGTCCTGGGGCCAGTTTTGTTTAATATCTTGATTAATGATCTGGAGGATGGTGTGGACTGCACTCTCAGCAAGTTTGCAGATGACACTAAACTGGGAGGCGTGGTAGATACACTAGAGAGTAGGGATCGGATACAGAGGGACCTAGACAAATTAGAGGATTGGGCCAGAAAAAACCTGATGAGGTTCAACAAGGACAAGTACAGAGTCCTGCATTTAGGATGGAAGAATCCCATGCACTGCTACAGACTAGGGACCGAATGGCTAGGAAGCAGTTCTGCAGAAAAGGACCTAGGGGTCACAGTGGATAAGAAGCTGGATATGAGTCAACAGTGTGCTCTTGTTGCGAAGAAGGCTAACGGCATTTTGGGCTGTATAAGTAGGGGCATTGCCAGCAGATTGAGGAATGTGATCGTTCCCCTTTATTCGACATTGGTGAGGCCTCATCTGGAGTACTGTGTCCAGTTTTGGGCCCCACACTACAAGAAGGATGTGGAAAAATTGGAAAGAGTCCAGCGGAGGGAAACAAAAATTATTAGGGGTCTGGAGCACATGACTTATGAGGAGAGGCTGAGGGAACTGGGATTGTTTAGTCTCCAGAAGAGAAGAATGAGGGGGGATTTGATAACTGCTTTCAAATACCTGAAGGGGGGTTCCAAAGAGGATGGAGCTCGGCTGTTCTCAGTGGTGGCAGATGACAGAACAAGGAGCAATGGTCTCAAGTTGCAGTGGGAGAGGTCTAGGTTGGATATTAGGAAACACTATTTCACTAGGAGGGTGGTGAAGCACTGGAATGAGTTACCTAGGGAGGTGGTGGAATCTCCTTCCTTAGAGGTTTTTAAGGCCCAGCTTGACAAAGCCCTGGCTGGGATGATTTAATTGGGAATTGGTCCTGCTTTGAGCAGGGGGTTGGACTAGATGACCTCCTGAGGTCCCTTCCAACCCTGATATTCTATGATTCTATGATTCTATGTGTTTACGGGAAGTGGTGAAGTCACCGCTGAGAATTTCATGCAGCTCATTGTAAAAGTGCAGAACCAGAATAACTATTCACCTCCCTTTTCTTCTGGTATGCCTGCTGAAGTTCTTTGATTTTCACATGGTATTGCTGTGTGTCCCTGTTGTAGTCCTTTTCCCCCACGTCCCGTGCAATCTACATTTCTTCTGCTGGACCGGAGCTGTGCCTGCACAGACTCTTCTCCCTACAGACCAATAATATCCACCACCTCCTGCGTACTCCAGGGTGGCTGAGTTGGCCACGATCAGCTGGGCTGGCAAGCTGTCCACACTGATCAAACAGAAAATGGGAATTAAAAAGTTCCCAGGGCTTAAACAGGGCTGTTTCCTGTGTACCTGGCTGCTGTGCAGTGCAGTTGAAAATTATCTCCAGAGCGGTCACAGCGAGGCTTTGTGGAATACCTCTAGAAGGCCAATTTAGTTGATTTACACAATGCTGCATCTACACTTCCTCTCTGTCAGTTCATCAACACTGAGGTAGGTGCTACACCTCTCGCAGAGGTGGTGTAATTAAGTCGACGTTACAGGTGAGTTAGGTCGGCGGAAGGTACCTGGCAGTACAGAGACATACATAATTAGGCAGCTTCCATTGACCTAAGTTTGTAGTGTAGAACACACTTTTGTGTTTATGTCCTCACACCACACTGAGCTTGTGCATATGCATACCAATATCGTTGACTGGAAAGAACCAGAAAGCTTTTCAAAATGTTTTTAAATTTGAGTTTCACATTTTAGTGGCTAGCCTGGGAAATAGGATATAAATTCTAATGCCATTAGTGACAATGAATGGACATTTCATTCTAGGCTAGGTGATGCAGGACCATGGAAATTCTATTCTCCATGTCTCACATATACTATTTCACTGATCAGCATAGTGTCTGTGTCTGTACTGTATTTTGCCATTAACCATCACATTTTTCCAGGAAAACAGCAAAACTTTCTGGATGTCCTGATATCTAATAGCAGTGCTCTTGGGAATCTATGTTCGAGTAGGTGAAATTGCTGACTACAGCAGCAGCAATGTGGGATTTTCTAAAAGTGGAATGTTTGATAATCAACATATGAGTAATATCTTACTGTTTGCTTAAGGTGTGGGAAGTTGCAAAGTGATGGTTTAAAGTGACTGAAAACAGAAAGGGGAAAATGGACATTGTATTGTCACACTTGCCATGACTAGAGAGAAAACCCCTTCACCGAGATTGCACGCTCAATGGCTAGTGTTGTACCTTGAATAAAGAGGTGGCACAATAATATCCAAGATACCTTTATAACAGATCACAGCTTATGATACTTCAGTGATGTATCACAAGGAACTATATCTTGACATCATAAAGTAACTTCATTTTCCTAATGGGATTAATGGTGCTATACATCACAATAAAGTTTGATGTACAATAAGGTACAATATAGTTGCAACAAAGATAGCTTGTTTTACTAATATACTATTGATTATAGCTGCTTTTCAATCTCTTTCCCTGCTAGATTTGTTGATATTTCATATTTGTGGGTTAGCAAACACCTGGTCACATCCTTAATTCCATAAAGTATCCCCTTAAATTAGATGAGGGCAATAAAGTTCACCACATTTAGGCTAACAGGAGAGCATACAGAACTGGAGACTTTCTTAGTTGCATGATGCATTCCTGAGAGAGGTTCAAACATATTGGTGTCTACAGCAGCTTGTTACAGAGTCTGTCATACAGTCAGAGATAAGGAGGAGGCATGGTGGTGACTTTGCAAGAAACTAACAAATGGGTGAATGAGGCTTAAGGCATTAGCAGAGTGGTGGAGCAATGCAAAGCTCAACAAGGGAGAAGAAAAAAAGAAGAGTTTTGAAGGTAGAGGCAAGGAATTTAAACCGGATGTGAAAGCAGATAGTAAGCCACTGGAGGTATTTGAAGAGGGAAAACAGATGATTAAGTCAACAGATAAGAATAAGGATGTTAGTGGCTGCATTTTGTTTGGACTGAAGGGGGTCAACGTATATGTTTTGGAAGCCAGCAAGGGGGATGTTGTAGCAGTAAAGGCAGGTTATAATGAGACCTGAATAAGAGATCTGATTAGGGGAGAGAAAGGAGAATACAGATTTGTGAGATGTTGAGGTCCAGCAGCAGCAGGATTTGGATATGTCCAGGATGTGTTGGCCAGGGTAAAGAGTCAAAAATAACCTCTAAATTGCAGGCCTGCGTTATAGGGGAAATGGTGGTGATGTAAACAATGGTGAGGGAGGAGGAGGAGTGGTACCCATCTGTTGCTTGTGTCCTCATCTCATATCTTTTTATTATCTCCATGCATAGCCTCCACTCACCCAGATGGCCATTTTATATTATTTTCACACTGCTTTTCTCTTGAATTCCCTTTGTGGCCACAACCTAATCTCATTCATCAGCACCCACTAGGCCCTGCCTCTCACCCCTCCACTTGGACCTCTCCCAACCCCCAGACTATTCACATCCATGACTTCTCTGTCCTCCACAACCTCTCCTCCCTCTCTCTCATCCAAGAGTTGATTCAAACTTTCTTACAGTGTTTCAACTTTTTCCAATTGGAAAACAATAAAAAAGTGTGAAATGTGGGTTCTCCCATTTTTAATTGTTCACCCCATTTTCCAGTGAAAAATATATTGGGGTAAGGGAGGAATACAAAAGGGATAGAAGGGGGCAGGAGGGAGAACAAAAAATCCCCAAACTTAAACTGACCCAAAGACAGATTTTAAGGCAAAATGAGATGAAAATGTTTGTTTTGCCACAAAATGTTAGTTTGAGACAAAAAATTTCATATAGGATTTTCCAGTGAGAAAACTGAAAAATATCATCAAAACAGATGGTTTCTCTTGTGTTGTGTCTTTTGCTTTTTATACATACATAATATGATGGAACTATACAGGCATGGTCCAGATAACCATGTTGATTAACTATACAACACACTGTGTGGCCTAGTTACATAAACACACTGATGTCCTGGATGGCTTCTAAAACACAGTGAGTGTCTCCAGAGGGCTCACAACCTATTTCAAGTGATACTGACAATTCCTATATACTACATAATCTGGCTGATACCACCTCCACTGAAGTCAATGGCCAAACTCCGATTGGCCCCAGTGGTATACACAAAAGAAGAGAAAAGCTTTCTGCGACTGGCAAAACCAACCACTTTCCATTCAGAAGCAGGGCTCTTTCCATCAGCTGAAGTTCAAAGGAGAATCCGAGAAATCAAAAACAAATGATGGGAGGACAAAGCAAAAGAAATCCAAACATTCGCTGACAGACATAATATGTGGAGCTTTTTATGTGAGACAAAGACCCTGTACAGACCAAGCTCATGTGGCCTCACACCTCTGAGATCCAAAGATGGTAGTGCCCTTCTTAAAGATAACAAATCCATCAAAGAGTGCTGGAAGGAACAGTACCAAAACCTTCTACATCAAGAATCAACTGTGACTGACAAAACCATAGACTCCATCCCTCAGCACCCAATCTGGGAAACTTGCCAACCCACCAACGCCTGAGGAGGTCTGAAAAGCAATTAAACAAATGAAGAACAATAAAGCACCTGGTCCTGATGGCATACCAGCTGAAGTACCGAAAGCGGGGGGAGAAACACTGACAAACAAACTTCACTTGCTATTCCTCATAATCCGGTGCACCAAAGAAATCCCTGCCGATTTACATAATGCTAACATCATCACCATTTTCAAAAAGGAAAACAGGGCCAACAGTGGCAACTATTGAGGTATTTCTCTCCTCTTCATCGCTGGGAAGATTCTTGCTAGAATCTTCCTGAATCACCTGCTCCCTCTTGCAGAGGAAATACTTCCAGAGTCCCAGGGTGGCTTCAGAACATCACAAGGCACAACAGACATGAAGAGAGGAAGGTGATCAGAATAGTTAACATGGATTCACCAAGGGCAAGTCATGCCTGACCAACCTGATTGCCTTCTATGACGAGATAACTGGATCTGTGGATATGGGGAAAGCAGTGGAAGTGATATATCTTGACTTTAGCAAAGCTTTGATACAGTCTCCCACAGTATTCTTGCCAGCAAGTTAAAAATATATGGATTGGATGAATGGACTATAAGGTGGCTAGAAAGCTGGCTAGATTGTTGGACTCAATAGGTAGTGATCAATGACTTGATGTCTAGTTGGCAGCCGGTAACAAGTGGAGTGCCCCAGGGGTTGGTCCTGGGGACGGTTTTGTTCAACATCTTTATTAATGATCTGGACGGTGGGATAGATTGCACCCTCAGCAAGTTTGCAGATGACACTAATCTGGGGGGACAGGTAGATATGCTGGAGGAGAGGGATAGGGTCCAGAGTGACCTAGACAAATTAGAGGATTCGGCCAAAAGAAATCTCATGAGGTTCAACAAGGACAAGTGCAGAGTCCTGCACTTAGGAAGGAAGAATCCCATGCACTGCTACAGGCTGGAGACTGACTGGCTAGGCAGCAGTTCTGCAGAAAAGGACCTGGGGATTACAGTGGACAAGAAGTTGGATATGAGTCGACAGTGTGCCCTTGTTGCCAAAAACGTTAACGGCATATTGGGCTGCATTAGTAGGAGCATTGCCAGCAGATCGAGGGAAGTGATTATTCCCCTCTATTCGGCACTGGTGAGGCCACACCTGGAGTATTGTGTCCAGTTTTGGTCCCCCCACTACAGAAGGGATGTGGACAAATTGGAGAGAGTCCAGCGGAGGGCAACAAACATGATTAGGGGGCGGGGGCACATGACTTACGAGGAGAGGCTGAGGGAACTGGGATTGTTTAGTCTGCAGAAGAGAAGAGTGAGGGGGGATTTGATAGCAGCTTTCAACTACCTAAAGGGGTTCCAAAGAGGATGTAGCTTGGCTGTTCTCAGTGGTGGCAGATGACAGAACAAGGAGCAATGGTCTCAAGTTGCAGTGGGGGAGGTCTAGGTTGGATATTAGGAAACACTATTTCACTAGGAGGGTGGTGAAGCACTGGAATGGATTACCTAGGGAGATGTTGGAATCCCCAGTCCTTAGAGGTTTTTAAGACCCAGCTTGACAAAGCCCTGGCTGGGATTATTTAGTTGGTGTTGATCCTGCTTTGAGCAGGGGGTTTTACTAGATGACCTCCTGAGATCTCTTCCAACCCTAATTTTCTATGATTCTATGATTTTTGCAGCCAGGTAGATCCAGGAAAAATGTCAAGAACAACACCAGGAGCAGTATATGGCCTTTATCGCTCTGACCAAAGTCTTTGACTCTGTCAACCATGAGGCCCTGTAGATAATCATGTCAAAGTTTGGCTGCCCAAGCAAATTTATCAGCATTGTAAGACTGCGATTGCATTCCAACATCGCCTCTCTCCTGGCACTGGGTCTCACCTCAGTGGTAATTCTTTTTGAAGGAGGGAATCAGTTTTCAGATTGTGCCTTGCTCCCCGCAAAAAAACCTCTGTGTGACTCTGACAAACATACATTAGCTCTTTCTCACATATGTGTTTCAACTGAACTGATTTTAGCAAGATTTAAAGGGGGAGTGGATGTTTATATAGATAGGGATATCAAGTTATAAGAATTAAAGCTGAAAAAAAAGGATTTGGAGAGAGATGATACCTCTTTTTTCCAGGGGTTAAACTAATTAACTATTAAGATTAGGGGGACACATTATTCCACATCTGTCTACTGTGGAGTTGTTTGCACCTTCTTCTGAAGCCTCTGGTGGTGGCCATTGCTGGTAATGGGACTTTGAACTAGATGGACCACAGGTCGGTTCTAGCCTGGCAATTCTCATTTTCCTATTCTTTGGTTACTACAGCAACTGCTCATTTATGGCAGGGAACAGCCATGTTTGTTCATGTCTTCACACTCAAGCAAAGTGGCATATTTTGAAAGATATGTCTTTATTCAGAAAGATTCCATAGCATTCGTCTCCACTATATTCTGTCAGTCTCAACAGGCAAAGCAATTACACAGGCCCTTCTCACTGGCGAGAGCAAGTAAACAGTAAATTCCAGTTGGGAGAAGTGATGTGTAGGCCAAGGCAAAAGTGTAATCCTCATCCCACTGGGATCAATTTTTAATTCTGAAACAAGATCCAGAACGTGCCCTTCTCGATCTGTTGAATCTGTATCCACCTAATTCAAGCCCAAAGGTTACATGGTAGTCATGAGGTGTTGGAATATGAGTCGACAGTGTGCCCTTGTTGCCAAAAAGGTTAACGGCATATTGGGCTGCCCCACCCCACCCCCCCCCCGCCGTAATCAGTGCTGATATTGAAGTCACCCAGGAAAATATCACTAAAATAACATGAAGGACATGTTTAAAATACACAGATTAGAGAAATTAGATAGGTTAATCTACATGATTCCTGTAAGAAGCCAGCTAAAACCTTAGTCAAATCAGCCAGGAAATGAAGTGAAACAGTATACTACTAGATTGGGACTCTTACACAAAGGAAACATTGATATGCATCTGGGTTTGGAAAGAGGAATGTCCTAAATAAATACATTGCAATAATGGGTTAGATTTTCTAAAGTACCTAAATAAATTAGGTACATAAGTCCCACTGAAAGCTATTTAGGCACTTAATATGATCTTCTTTGAAATTGGCACCCAAACTCTTTAATATTGTGAGGTGCTCAGTCAGTAAAAATATAAATAAAAACCACCAACACAATCTTAGTTCAGGTTAAATATTGCATCCTTCCAGAAAAAGCTAAGCTAAGAGCCCTTCTGATTAAGCTAGCCAGAACTTGGGTCAGATTCGTAGCTAAAATAAATCAGCAGAGATCCATTGATTTCAATGGGGCTATGTCAATGCATACCTGCTGGAAATCTAGCCTCTTGATTTTACAAGCAAAGCCAGGAGCCTTATGATTGTTTCTTTAATATCCATTTGCTCCTGATACATAAGTCTCCATTTGTGATGTCATACATAGTTCTTGTGGAAATGTATGATGTCATAAAGACAGGAATATGACTTCTGCTGAAGAATATGCAGCTGGAACAGTGGCACTCCCAAGGAATAAAGATCCTATTTTCATACAAACATCCCTTGTAAAATAAAAACAGGAACAATCCCTTCAGATAATAGGATCTCTCAGCAGTAGTTTCTTGCAAAAAAAAATATGTTTTTAAGAGTTTCCCCTCCCCATAAGGCATCATCACAGCAGCTCTTTAACCTCTTCACTTCTTAAATCATCAGTTAAGTAAGCATTCATCAGTATAAGTACAGAAATCTGAGAAGAATTCTACTGATTGAATTTCAAAAGCAGTCATTCAACCATACTACTGTAACTTTTTAAATTAAGTATTGAACACTAGGTAGATTACAAGAAAATGGCAGAAGAAATAAAGGAGGGTATTAGAAATGCAAAGAGAAACTTTGAAAATAGATATTGAAAGCCATGCTAAATACAACTCATATTTTTTCAGTACTACAAATCAAAAGATGAGGGAAGGAGAAAATTAGATTATTATGAGCCAGAATGAGAAACTGATTCACTTATGAGGGCAAAATGGCTGAACTGTTTCATTATTACATTTTCATTGTATGTACAAGGAAGAATGATAAAAATGTGCTGTTTAACCTGGCAGAAGATCTGTAGTTATGTAAGCCCTTAAGAACAAGCTGGCAGAGGTTTACTGAGAACAAATAAAATTAAATATGTGCCAGAAGCGGAACACATGCTACCTGCCTTTAATCAGAGGCAGCAGGAAAGGACTCATGTTTTGTGCATAATTACCCCTTATTAAGTGATATTTCTATAAATCGCTGATGTAAGGAGACACATGCATTGTGCTATATCTGGTCATGTCAAGTTACATCATGTCATGTGATATAACAGTCTGATGTAATCTGACATGGGACATATTAGTGCCAATGGAAAAGCCTAAATGCCAAGCCATTTTCATAAATATGCCCAGTGCACTGGTATAAAACAAAACATGAGGATTTATCCTAGAGCTTTACAAAAATATCAGACAGCCATGGAGAACTCTGTTCCAGAGAGACAGACATGGTATTATGGAGCAGATATACAGAAACAGAAGTATACGTTGGTATTCATGTGATGTGATCTCTCAACCAAACCTGACCCTGTGGGTTCCTCAGAAAACCCAGGCTGGAAATCTCATATTGACCATCTGTTTTGCATACTTCTGCACTTAAATTTCTGAGAGCTACCCATATTATTGTGTGACCAGCCTTACCTAGAACCAGGGAGTGGAATGGTACACAAAGAGAAAAAACACGTACATTAACATCTGTCAACCTGAAAAAGGGTTGGGCTCACTGGACCTAGCAGGAAAAGGTATAATATGATCCAATGGGATGAAGCTGAGGTTAGACAATTCAGAATGGAAATAAGGCATGTAATTTTAACAGTGAGAGTAATTAACCATTGGAACAATTTACCAAGTGGTATTGTGGATTCTCCATCACTGACCTTTTTAAATCAAGACTGGATGTTTTTCTAAAAGTTCTGCTTTAGGAATTACTCTGGGGGAATTCTATGGATTGTGTTATACAGCAGGTCTGACTGCATGATCATAATGGTCCCCTCTGGCCTTGGAATCTATCAATCTATGATCTCATTCACCATTAGCCTTGCACCGTGTGTAGGTGTTTACCCTATTCAATGTGGGGGAGAAAGATTACTGATTTGGGATGGTAGGATTTTACAGCCACTTTGCATTGATGACTGCACAAATTGCAGTACAATGATGAATCAGAACCACTGCGTCTTCGACAGAAATTTTCTTCAGTTCTTATTTTAGTATAGATTGGCAAATAAAGGGCTTGATTCTCTCTTGCACCAGAGTGCTACTCTGTCTCAGAGATAGGTGGGGGTGTCAGGGTGTTCCCTGGTTCTGGGCTACCAGCCCCAGCCACAAGGAGAGATAGAACTTACTGCCTACTGGCAGCTCTAACTTGTGTCACTGATGCAGGATCCTCAATGAATCATAGTGGGGCATGGATAAGTGTTCACATTGCATTCCCCATCAGTAGCTGACCCAAGGTGGGGAAGTTAATGATTCAATCAGTGGACCAAATTCAATGATGAATCCCGGTCATGTAGCACCTGAGGTACATTGCACATAGGCTAAGAAGAATAAATTGTACACCACATGCACTCCCTGCTTGCTTTATGCCTGGGGAATGAAATGGCAGGCAGAAGGCCACAGCTGGCACACATGCACCAACAGAGGAATTTTCTACTGGCCAACTGCAGCCAGTTTCCCACTCCTTTGTGCATTCTGAGAGGTACAAAGGGGCTGGAGGTTCTGATTAGAGAATTCAGCCCATGTTCTAGAAATAAAGATTTTGCAGGTATGTAGTTAAGTATCAAGAATTTCTTCCCATTTAAGTGTTTCATCTGAATATACTTGGAATAAGAGATACACCTAGGAAATGAAGGGACCAGTCCTGCAATTTCTAATCAGGCAAAATGGCGATAACAATTCACTTGTGTAAAACTGCAGGATTGAGTCTAAAGGATTAGAAATTGTTGACTTTATTTCAAAGCGTGCACCTTAGCATCCGTATGGCAAATTGTAAATATGTGGAAAGGCCTGGCATGCATAAAATTTGGTCCTTTGAGAGACAGCTAGCAGCCTTTGGAGAGACTGGGGGAAGGAAAGCTAGAAAGATATATCCTAAATGTTCCATGAATTGTACTCTTCCCCCAGGTATTTTTAAAATCAGCATGTTTTTATTACTTAAAGTACTTTTTATGGAATATTAAAAGAGGAGAGAAATTCCTTTGAATTCAGTTGCTACCAAAGCTGAGGACAACCAATTCATTAAAGCTTTAATTTCTTGGGACTTATTGCTTAAATAACCTTTCCAGGGAAGATTCGGAAGAGGATGAAAGTCTGCTACATCAAGTTGCTTGCTGCTTAAGCAAATATCAATGCCAACCACTGTTTAGAAGTCAGCTGAAAAGGGCCAAAGGTGAATTTTGGCATTGACAGTGATTTATTCCAGCAAGAGAGTTTAAACACAGGCAATATATTCCTGTCACCCTGTCAATTGTCAAAATGTCAGTAGACTTTTATAATCAATTGTTTTTGTACCTAATGTCAGCTGTCATCAATCTTTGAAATAATCACTATAAATAAAATGGGATAAGCAAATGGCTACCCAATAAATCAGTTTTTCATATGGTACAATTTGGTGCCATTGGTTATTTGTAGGGCTGTCAAGCGATTAAAAAAATTAATCATGATTAACTGCACTGTTAAACAATAATAGAATACCATTCATTTAAAAATTTTTGGAAGTTTTCTATATTTTTCAAATATATTGATTTCAATTACAACACAGAATACGAAGTGTACAGTGCTCACTTTATATTTATTTTTGATTACAAGTATTTGTGCTCCAAAAAAACAAAAGAAATAGTATTTTTCAATTCACCTAATACAAGTACTGTAGTGTAATCTCTTTATCATGAAAGTTGAACTTACAAATGTAGAATTATGTACAAAAAAACCTGCATTCAAAAATAAAACAATGTAAAATTTTAGTGCCTGCAAGTCCACTCAGTCCTACTTCTTGTTCAGCCAATCGCTCAAACAGGTTTGTTTACATTTTCAGAGATCATGCTGCCTGCTTCTTGTTTACAATGTCACCTGACAGTGAGAACAGGTGTTCTCATGGCACTGTTATAGCCAGCGTTGTAAGATATTTATGTGCCAGATGCACTAAAGATTCTTATGTTCCTTCATGCTTCAACCACCATTCCAGGGGACATGCATCCATGCTGATGATGGGTTCTGCTTGATAACAATCCAAAGCAGTGTGGACTGACACATGTTCATTTTCATTATCTAGTCAGATGGTTCAGGTTCTGTAGTTTCCGCATTGGAGTGTTGCTCTTTTAAGACTTCTGAAAAACTGCTCCACACCTTGTCCCTCTCAGATTTTTGGAAGGCACTTCAGATTCTTAAACCATGGGTCAAGTGATGTAGCTAGCTTTAGAAATCTCACATTGTTACCTTCTTGGCTTTTTTTGAACTCTGCAGTGAAAGTGTTCTTAAAATGAACAATGTGCTGGATCATCATCTGAGACTGCTATAACATTAAATAAATGGCAGAATGCAGGTACAACAGAGCAGGAGACATATAATTCTCCCCCAAGGAGTTCAGTCACAAATTTAATTAATACATTAACACATTTTTTAACAAGCATCATCAACATGGAAGCATGTCCTCTGGAATGGTGGCCAAAGCATGAATGGGCAGCGGGGACAGAAGGATGGTGAAGAAAATTGGCAGCATGTGACCTCCAGAAGAAGAAAGAGGTCACGTACCAGCAATGCAGATACAGGTGAGCAACTGTTTTCATGTTCTCTCCACAGGTACTAATGCGGAGAGTGACTAGATGGTACATCTGAGGGAAGGGAGCAGAAGGAGACTCCATTGATTGGGAGGCATGAGATGCACTGTTCTAGGGATGGAGGTTCAACGACCACCGCTCCCAAGAGAAGGAGACGGGTGGTGGTGGTCAGGGACTCCCTCCTCAGGGGGACTGAGTCATCTATCTGCCATCCTGACTGGGAAAACCGAGAAGTGTGCTGCTTGCCAGGAGCTAGGATTCACGATGTGACAGAGAGACTGCCAAGACTCATCAAGCCCTTGGATCGCTACCCCTTCCTGCTTCTCCATGTGGGCACCAATGATACTGCCAAGAATGACCTTGAGCAGATCACTGCAGACTACGTGGCTCTGGGAAGAAGGATAAAGGAGTTTGAGGCTCAAGTGGTGTTCTCATCCATCCTCCCTGTGAAAGGAAAAGGTCCGGGTAGAGACCGTCGAATCGTGGAAGTCAACGAATGGCTACGCAAGTGGTGTCAGAGAGAAGGCTTTGGATTCTTTGACCATGGGATGGTGTTCCAAGAAGGAGGAGTGCTAGGCAGAGATGGGCTCCACCTAACGAAGAGAGGAAAGAACAGCTTCACAAGCAGGCTGGCTAACCTAGTGAGGAGGGCTTTAAACTAGGTTCACTGGGGGAAGGAGACCAAAGCCCTGAGGTAAGTGGGGAAGTTGGATACCGGGAGGAAGCACGAGCAGGAAAGCGCAAGAGGGGAGGACTCCTGCCGCATATTGAGAAAGCAGAACGATCAGTTAATTAGTTTAGGTGCCTATACACAAATGCAAGAAGCCTGGGAAACAAGCAGGGGGAACTGGAAGTCCTGGCACAATCAAAGAATTATGATGTGATTGGAATAACAGACTTGGTGGGATAACTCACATGACTGGAGTACTGTCATGGGTGGATATAAACTGTTCAGGAAGGACAGGCAGGGCAGAAAAGGGGGGGGGAGTTGCATTGTATGTAAGAGAGCAGTATGACTGCTCTGAGCTCTGGTATGAAACTGCAGAAAAAAGTGAGAGTCTCTGGATTAAGTTTAGAAGTGTGAGCAACAAGAGTGATGTCGTGGTGGGAGTCTGCTATAGACCACCAGACCAGGGGGATGAGGTGGACGCGGCTTTCTTCCGGCAACTAACAGAAGTTACTATATCACAGGCCCTGTGTTCTCATGGGAGACTTCTATCACCCTGATATCTGCTGGGATAGCAATACAGCAGTACACAGACAATCCAGGAAGTTCTTGGAAAGTGTAGGGGACAATTTCCTGGTGCAAGTGCTGGAGGAACCAACTGGGGCAGAGCTCTTTTTGACCTGCTGCTCACAAACCGGGAAGAATTAGTAGGGGAAGCAAAAGTGGATGGGAACCTGGGAGGCAGTGAACATCAGACCATCAAGTTCAGCATCCTGACACAAGGAAGAAAGGAGAGCAGCAGAATATGGACCTGGACTTCAGAAAAGCAGACTTTGGCTCCCTCAGGGAACTGATGGGCAGGATCCCCTTGGAGAATAACATGATGGGGAAAGGAGTCCAGGAGAGCTGGCTGTATTTTAAAGAATCCTTATTGAGGTTGCAGGAACAAACCATCCCGATGTGTAGAAAGAATAATAAATATGGCAGGCAACCAGCTTGACTTAACAGTGAAATCCTTGCTGATCTTAAACACAGAAAAGAAACTTACACTAAGTGGAAGATTGGACAAATGACCACGGAGGATTATAAAAATATTGCTCAGGCATTCAGGAGTGAAATTAGGAAGGCCAAATCACAATTGCAGTTGCAGCTAGCAAGAGATGTTAAGAGTAACAAGGGTTTCTTCAGGTATGTTAGCAACAAGAAGGTGGTCAAGGAAAGTGTGGGCCACTTACTGAATGAGGAAGGCAACCTAGTGACAGAGGATGTGAAAAAACCTAATGTACTCAATTCTTTTTTTGCCTCTGACTTAGAATCTTAGAATATCAGGGTTGGAAGGGACCTCAGAAGGTCATCTCGTCCAACCCCCTCCTCAAAGCAGGACCAATTCCCAACTAAATCATCCCAGCCAGGGCTATGTCAAGCCTGACCTTAAAAATCTCTAAGGAAGGAGATTCCACCACCTCCCTATGTAACCCATTCCAGTGCTTCACCACCCTTCTAGTCAAAAAGTTTTTCCTAATATCCAAACTAAACCTCCACCACTGCAACTTGAGACCATTACTCCTTGTTCTGTCATCTGATACCACTGAGAACAGTCTAAATCCATCCTCTTTGGAATCCCCTTTCAGGTAGTTGGAAGCAGCTATCAAATCCCACCTCATTCTTCTCTTCTGCAGACTAAACAATCCCAGTTCCCTCAGCTTCTCCTCATATGTCATGTGCTCCAGTCCCCTAATCATTTTTGTTGCCCTCTGCTGGACTCTTTTCAATTATTCCACATCCTTCTTGTAGTGTGGGGCCCAAAACTGGACACAGTACTCCAGATGAGACCTCACCAATGTCGAATAGAGGGGAATGATCACGTCCCTCGATCTGCTGCCAATGCCCCTACTTATATAGCCCAACATGCCGTTAGCCTTCTTCGCAACAAGGGCACACTGTTGACTCATATCCAGCTTCTCATCCACAGTAAGTCCTCACTTAACATTGTAGTTATGTTCCTGAAAAATGCTACTTCAAGTGAAATGATGTTTAGCGAATCCAATTTCCCCATAAGAATTAATGTAAATAGGGGGGGTTAGATTTCAGGGAATTATATATATATAATATATATCTGAATATATACTTATACAGATACATACACAGTATAAGTTTTAACAATTTAATACCATGCACAGCAATGATGATTGTGAAGCTTGGTTGAGGTGGTGGAGTGGTAGAGTGGAAGCTTGAGGAGGTGGTGGAAGAGGGTGGGATATTTCCCAGGGAATGCCTTGATGCTAAATGATGAACTAGCACTTGTCTGAGCCCTCAAGGGTTAACACATTGTTAACTGTTAACATAGCCCCACACTCTACAAGGCAGCACAAATGGAGGGAGGAAGCACAATAGACACATGGTAGTGGCTGCAAACATTCCCTGCGGAAATTGAACATGATGATGAACCCACGCTATTGCACTGGAGCGTACCACTCCCTCCAGTTTCCAAAGTACTGGGGAGGCGCATGTGTGTGTGTGTGTGTGAGAGAGAGAGAGAGAGAGAGAGACCTCCCCTACCTCCCCACAGAGCAAGCAGGAGGCTCCCGGGAGTGGTGGCAAACATATGGGGCCCTTATTTTTTGGTTCTGCCTAGCAGCAGTGCATCCTCAGATTCCTGCCCTCACTTGGCCCTACAGTGCCCCCATAGTTCTGTATGTGAATAGTAAAGCAAAACTCACTTCAGTCTTGAGCTAATCGAGCAGAGAATAGTAGCGGTGAGCAATGCATATATCAGAAATGAGTGGAAGACAGTAGGCAAGGCCAAACAGACCAGCAGGTAACTTTACTTAGATTGTAAACTCTTTAGGGCTGCTCCTCTTATTCTCCAGGGACAATTCTCATCACAGGAAAAATATTCTTTTCCCTCTTCCCTCATCTATATGTTGCTACATCTGCCATTTTTCCAGATATCCTTACCCCACCCATTCCTACAAAACAAGTGCAACAAATAAAATGATGGAACTGTCGCCTACATTTCAGAGCCAAGTGTACATTCGAATGCATAAAATACAGAGATAGATTTAAAATCTGTGTGGAAAGAAAATCTTGATTTTAGATTGCAACCTCTTTCCCCTTTGTTTCAAACCTTGCTCACATCCTGTTTCCACCTTGCAAGATAACATTTAGTCTATTGCCTCAGTTGCCAATTGTCTCTTAAAACCTTACAGATATCATTACACAACTCCCAGTCTAAATAATAAAAGTATCCTTCAGGGCATGACAAGGATTTATTGTTATTGAGGGGGTTGGTGTAGTAGTGCAGGAAACCTATGATAAAATAGTCTTAATGTCCAACTTAATATTATAAAGGATTACCAAAATATACTGAATTACAAGTTTTTTCTTCTTTTGAGACTTGCCGTTGTATCTTTTCAAAAGCCATTTAAATTACAATGGACCTAGATTTCGAAGTGGCACCGCATTATGTTGTGACTCTAGCAGCAGACTACAAGATGTAAAATTGCCTCTTTGTGATATGCCAAGAGGAACAGTTATATGATGATTTTTTTTTCTTGGAATGATTAGCCCTGAAATGTTGGGCAGGCTGGAATTTTCCATAGTTCTTCTGTGCCTCCAAATTAGATTCAGAGTATTTCCCTTTTCATGAGATTTTCAGACGAGTTTGTTGGTCATGCCCAAAGTGTCTGCATGCTCTTGAGGGTGAATGCTCCCACAAGAAAGGGCCATGGGGGAGTAGACACTCAACTGGGATTTTTTTTTCTAAATGTTCTGAGGCCCTAGCATGCTTAGCATATACTTTGTGTTACTCATGTCAAGGCTAGCTGGCACACACCACTCTTTGAATGCTCCACTCACCACACGCCCAGTGAGCCCACTCCAAACACAAAAGAGAATGCTGGTGACAGAGAAGGGAAAAGACAGACAAACAGAATGACTGGGATAGTTAGAGAAACAGAGATCATGTGCTATGGGTCTTGTGGGCTTCGGCGACGAAAGAACCAAAGAAGAGTGGAAGGACAGTTACAGGGGACAGGATTGGTGGCATGTGGGTCAGTGAGATGGTGCTTCAAAGGCTTGGCTCTACAGGGTGGCTGCAGTACAATATCTATAGTAGTACCAGTATCTTTTGAAGCAAATGAGGGTGAAAACGGGTGCCTTGACTCAGAGATGGGGGAAGGCATTGTTATACTTAGTACAGTCTATGAACCAAGGAAGACTTTCCTCAGTCTCCCTGAAAGGTAGGTTATCTGGCAACTGTCTGAGTTCAGGGGTGATGTGGTGAGGGTGACAAACAAAAGCCATGTCCATCTCAATCCCACTATGGTCATGATTGCCCTTGGATATTCTAGCTGCTGGGTTCTCCTGAAGGACCCCACAGGCATCTGCCAATCTGCTGCCTGTAGGACTTTCTGAATGCTGTGATAGCTCAGTGGTTTTAGCATTGGCCTGCTAAACCTAGAGTTGAGAGTTCAATCCTGGAGGGGGCCACTTAGGGAGCTGGGGCAAAATCAGTACTTGGTCCTGCTAGTAAAGGCAGGGGGCTGGACTCGATGACTGACTGGTCCCTTCCAGTGCTAGGAGATGGGATATCTCCATTATAAAAAAAGAAAGGTCACACAAATACACCACCTTCTCCATGGACAAAAATGTCCACATGTAAATAATGCCAGACGTATAGAGACCCCACTTTCCTCCAGTGTTGGACACAGTGGATGGGGTACACATCCCCCTGGGGCCTTGCAGCCAGGACAATGCCCCATAAATATGATATGTCTTGGAATCCTCACTGCGAACATGAGCATATTACTCATGAGACAATCAGTTATCCAGATCTTTCCATTCAGTGGATAGAGCTTGCTTTTCTCTGCCATCACTGAAACTGGCATTCTGCTGGACTTCCTTCATGATGTGGATCAATTGGATTGCAAATTCAATAGGGAATAGTTGATATATGGAATTGGTTGATTTCAGGTGGCCTGGGAAACACAGGCCTTGTCTACAGTTGAGGTGGGGTGGGAAGGGGAGTACGCAACTTTAGATACGTACTTAGACCTACTCACCACGATGTTGTCATTGTGGTGAGTCGACTGCTGCCGCTCTCCCGTCGACTCTGCCTGTGCTTCTCGCGGTGCTGGAGTACAGGAGTCGATGGGAGAGCGCTTGGGGGGTAGTGTGGACATACCCATAGAGTACCATTCTCTGTAGGTGGCACCCCTGACTGTTATCTTTGAATTGTCTCCTGCCTGAGAAAATATTAAGTGTGAAATCCTCGTACCATTGAAATCAATGGTGAAACTGCCACTGATTTCAATGGGGCCAAGATTTCACCTAACAGAGTACCCTAATTTTTTTTTTACCTCTTTGCTGTCTCCCTCCTTATTCTATCTTGTGTGCCATTGATAGATCACCGAACAGGACGTATTGTATTGTAGCATATTGTACCATAACCCTGTTGCAGGATGATGCTCAGAGTTCTGAGATACTAGAATCAAAGGATGTTTCCCGATCTGTTTTTGCATTTTATAACTGTAACAATTCTGAGTCAGAGTTTGCTGCAGGTGGCTCTTATCTGGAAGTACATTCCTTTTCTGATTTGTCCTCCAAGCAGCTTAGACATGTAAAATTAAACTGAAGAGAGGGGTTTCCCCACATTTATCTGGGCCAATTGTGCTTTTGAGATGCTTTGCCTGGTTCCTGCTCTTTGTGAGTTCCTCCTATTACCCAGTATTTATCACAGAGCCCCAGTATGGCTTGCTGATGAGTGTTGGGAGCCAGGGTAGTGTAGAAAACATCTGGCATTTGGCAACTAGTGGGCACAGCAGTGCTAGATGCCATAGTCTTCAGCCTTCTGAAAATCTAAAAAGAAGAGAAATTAGCTGGCACTAGAGCACCAAGCAGGCATGGGAGCCCGCAGAGGAAACTATATGTTCAGAAATCTGGTACATGCCTACAATTTCCACAATAGCCAGAGGGGAGTATGTTACTTTCTGCTGTGTGCCTCAAATTCACCTTTTGAAATTTTCCCTTTACAAGTACACACAAAACCCTTCCCCCATAAAAAACAATACCTCATGTTACAGGTACAATGCCATTTGCTGTATTTACAATATATATCATGTCTATAGGGAATGAAGAGGTGAATGTAATCTTATCCTTTCTTTTTCATATGAATTACCATCAAGTTCAGAGTGTGTTCAAAAGAGAGAACTGGAATCTCCAAAATAAGGCATTCTAATTTCATGATTACAGTCACATTAGAGCCATCAAAAATGAAATATTTTCATTTGGTTCATATACTAAATGCCAGTGAGATTTTCAATAGCTATCCTGAAATTACTCAGTGTAAGGTATTTCCTACACACAGTATGAAGGAAATATTCGGTAGGAAATACCTTACACTGATATACATTAAAAGGTTAATTATTCACCTAACATATAATTTTAAGATTAGAGTGTTGACATTTTTTTATTCAAAAAGGGAAAACGCATAACAAATAATTTAATCTTGATTTTTTTTTCTTGGAATGATATGATCTTTTTCTCCCCTCCACAGGTAATTAAGCTCCATAAAATTCAGAACTGAATCCAATAGTTAAATAATTCATTGTATATTTAACAGACAAGCTGTATTTTTACTTATTGAAGGTACAATTAAAAATACATAAAATTTTCATTCATATTGCATTTAATTGGAAAGTTCTATGCCAATTATAGTACAAAAGTACTCTTGCCCTCATTTAAAGTTTTTTTTAACTCCTACTTTATTTTTCATTAAAATGTTAAATTAAAAGAAACCATCATTAAGCAACAGAAGAAGTTGTCAGTAAACCTAGCAGGCAGTGTCTGTTAGCATTGTTAAGTGCACTTTAGGGAAATGGTTCCCATGGATTCATTTTTGAAAACAACCATCATGGAAAAAACCTTGAAAAATTCTATACAAACGTTAATGCATATGTCTTACCCTAGTATCTGTTTTAACAAATAAACCCATTCTGACCTTCAAGACAACAAAATTGGTGATCTTAAAGAATAGGGAAAATGTGTACCTGACATTATAGAGTGTGACAGTTTTAAACTATGATTTTTGTTTCTTCAAGAGGTATTTCATTTATAAGTAAAAATGTTAATGGTGGTTTCATTTGGAGGCTTGGATGGCTCAGAGAAATGTTCGCATGGCAGCAAGGCACAGAGCTCTGGAACTATATGTCACCAGCTTGACTCCAGTGTGGCCCAATACCGACCTAAAGTCATAACCATGTCAAGCAGGATGTTACGTTCCAGGATAACAGGTCAGTATGTACATCTATGGATATACAAACAGTCTGTTTAAAGAAAGAGTGGGAGTAGGACCTGAAGCAAGACTGAGCTTTGTGGAACCAGGTCTTCTGGGTTCTGTTTTGAATCAGTTACCACTGATTCGGTGAATAAAGCTGGGAAAATCACTGAACCTCTCTGTGCTTTGGTTTACCCAGACATATAATGGGTTTACTCCTACTTACCTACAGTATCTCCCCAGTCTCATTTCATTAATATTCCTAATGCTTTGAGATCTTCAGACTTGCCAAATGGACCCTCTTCATGAGGGACACTAAGCTTTGGGACTCAATCCCCTGTCAGGGCCTGATAAAGGCATAGGCACTTTAGACTTGTGCTTAGGGTCTCAGATATGGAGGTCAAATGATGAGGGGCATAATCTCAGTATTCATTAAAAAAAAATTCTAAACTATGGTTTCAAAGAAAAGCTTGACAACATGACTGGAGGGTAACCGATGCAGTAATGTCTGCCTGAGTCTGCAAACAGCCTGAAACAATAGCTCCAAGAGGGGAGAACTGTGTCCCGTTAATAGTGCACATATGCCCAATCAGCACAAAACCTGCCATCTTAACTGCCTTTATTAAAATGTAGCCCAGTATTCTAGAGTCATTACTCCAAATGCTGCAGTGTCTCTATTATAAGAGTTTGTGTTTTGCACCATGGACATAGAACAGTGATTCCCAAACTGGTTCTCTAAGCATTTCCTTGTGGTATGCAGAGAAGAAGACTGTTACATGGCACATTCTCACCTGTTTCCAGAGTCTTCTAAAGGTATCCAGGCTCTTCCTTGAAAAGAAGAACCTGTAGACCTTTAAAAACAATTGAATGAAAGGAGGAGCAGCAGCCTAACTGCATTTGCTAGGAGATGCTGCTATACAGAATGAGGAAGAGAAGAAACTGGAATAATCCACACTGTTCACAGCCACTACTGGAAGTACAGCTGCCAGGCACCTGTACACAGGAATGTTCAGGCAAGCATAGAACAAGGTAACCATGCAATTCAAGATGTCCAAGGGAGCAGGAAAAGAAGAGAACCAGGTGTCTGGACAGCATGTCCAGGGGAGAAGGGAATTAAATGACTGGGTAGCATGTGCAGAAAGAAAGGAGATCAAACCGGGGAGCAGAGTGGGGAGAAGAAAAGGATAGATAAGACCGGGTCAGTGGAACAAAAAGCAAAACTAGACAGAACAATTAACTTAAACAAACCTAAAATGCAACATTAAATGTGGCTAAAATGCAATAAATGCTTTCCTAATTTTTCTTCTCCATGTAAATGATCACTGTAAATGCCATAGGGTTCTTGTATGACCATTGTTGGGAAGTTAAGTGAGGCCACAAAAGACAGGAGAGGTGTCCACAAGCCAATCTGTCCATTAAAATGTGACTCGTACTATGAAAACTCCCCTACTACAGAACGCTATGATATTGTTATGGCAAGTATCACCAGGTGACACTGTTACACATAACCTTCAAAGCTCTTTCAGAAGGTATGTCTACACAGCAAAGAAAACCCTGTGGCTGGCCTGTGCCACCCAACTCAGGCTCACAGGGCTCAGGCTGAGCAGGCTGTTTCAAAAATAACCTGACTAGCTCAGTGGGTAGAGCATGTGACTCTTAATCTCAGGGCTGTGGGTTTGAGCCCCACATTGGGTGTTTGAGCTTGTAGCCTTAGCTCTCACTCTGGGGGGATAGCTCAGTAGTTTGAGCATTGGCCTACTAAACCCAGGGTTGAGAGCTCAACCCTTGAGGGGGCCATTTCAGGATCTGGGGCAAAAATCTGTTTGGGGAGTGGACCTGCATTGAGCAGGGGGTTGGACTAGATGACCTCCTGAGGTCCCTTCCAACCCTGACATTCTATGATTGCAGTGTAGACTTCTGGGCTCAGGCTTGAGCCTGAGCTCTGAGACCCCTTTCACCTTGGAGGGTACTAAAGCCTGGGCGCCAGCCTGAGCCCAGACTTCTACATAGCTGTGAAACAGCCCCACAGCTGGGGCCCTGTGAACCCAAGTTGGCTGACGCAGGCATGTAGTTGCTGTGTAGACATACCCTTAGTGTGCTTCTTGGAAGACATGCAGACTCCAGCTGGGGACTCTGGGCTGGGGCTAGGGTGTTGGGGGAGTGTGGACTATGGCAGGGGACTCTGGGTTGGGTCACAGGGTTGGGGTCCAGGAGGGTTGTGGGGTTCCAGTGGCGGTTACTGTGGCTCCTGGAAGAGTCTGCCAGGTCCCTGCAAGCCCTAGACACATGAGAAACCAGGGAGGCTCCATGCACTGGCCATAGGCACAGGAACTAGGAGAGCGGGGAATGCTGCAGCACCCCCAAGCTGCCAACCTGTGTTCTGGGCTTTGCTCCCGGCCCCAGGGTGGGGATGACAGGGGAAAGGGAGCTGGCTTTTAGCACCCCCACTATTAAAAATGTTTCAGCACCACAGTAGGCACTGCCACTGCAGCTCCTATTTGTCATCGTTCCCAGCCAATGGTAGCTCCGGAGCCAGCCCTTGAGGCAGGAACAGCGCACAGACCCTCCCTGGCTGCTCATGCATGTATGAACTGCAGGGACCTGGCAGATGCTTCCGGGAGCTGTAAAGAGCTAGGGCAGGCAGGGAGCCTGCCTTAGCCTTGGGCCCCTGCTGTACCACCTACTAGTCTTTTAATGGCCTGGTCGGCAGTGCCGACTGGAGCTGCTAGGGTCCCTTTTTGACCGGGCGTTCAGGTCAAAAAACGGATGCCTGGTGACCCTAGTCTTATGTCACGGGCTCTACATGGGCTTTGTGTGGTCCATAGAACCTGCAATGGGCCCTTTGGCCTTGGGTCAATTTCATCTTACCACAGTCTTATTTGCTATCTATTGCATCTGCTGGACATGTCCAGAGGACAACTCTCAACAGAAAGGCAAGCACTAAATGGGTACTTAGACTAAACTGCCCTCAGGCCTAGCTATGGCCATTTTGGTGCAGGATAACATAAACTTGCATTGTTGCTACCTATGTTGTACTTGTACTGTGGATAAACAAAGCACTTTAGACTCCAGGGCCACCAATCTGACATGTTTTATGAGTATTAAATTAACATAAAATATATACATAGATAATTGTATAAAGGGGTAGGTTTTTTCTACATCTCAATTTTGTAAGTACATCAGAAGTACATCTACAAGCTCAAAGGAAGCCTCCTGAACAATAAGTGGGCCCACTAGATGATCGAGATACTAAGGGAGCACTCACGGAAGATGAGGCCATTGCAGAGAAACTAAATGAATTTTTTGCATTCGTCTTCACTGATGTGCATGGGTGGCAGGTGGGGTGGGGTGAGGAGGGCTGTGGTGAGCTAGTGGTGGGTGTGGGGGGGTATTGCAGCAGGTGTGGGAGTGAGGAGGTACATGATGGGGGAGTGAGGAGGACAGCAGCAGGTGGGGGAGTGAGGAGGGCTGTGGTGACCAGTGGCCAGGGAGGTCTTGCGGTGGGTGGACGGATGAGAAGGGACACGGCGGAGGGAGAGGGGGGAGGAGGCGAACGGCAGCCAGGGAAGTCTCGTGGTGGGTGAGGGGTTGAGGAGGGTCATGGCAAGTCAGCAGTGGGGGAGGGGGTTTGCAGTGAGCAGGTGGGTGAGGAGGACTGTGGCGAGCCAGTGGCGGTAGGGAGGGGTGTCTTGGGCCAGGCAGGAGAGTGAGGAGGGACATGGGGTGGGGCGGGGGGTGAGGAGGTGAGCAGCAGGATGGAGATCTCACAGAGTCGGGGAATGAGGAAGTCCATGCTGAGCCAGTGGCGGGTGGGGGGGAGGGGTGTCTTGTGGCAGGCAGGGGGAAGTGAGTAGGGACGCAATGGGTGGGGAAGTGAGGAGGGATGTGGTGAGCTGCGGGTGGGAGTGTCTCGCTGTGGGCAGGTGGGTAAGGAAGGACATGGCGAGTGGTGAACGGGGGTATTGTAGCGGGCAGGGGGCATTGCAGCAGGCAGGGGGAGTGAGGAGGGATGCGGTGATCAGCGGGGGTGAGGAGGAATGCAGTGAGTGGCAGGTGGGGTGATATCATGGTGGGAAGGTGAGGAGGGATGCAATGGGGGGGATGAGGAGGTGAGCAACAGGTGGGGAGGTCTTGTGGCAAGTGTGGGGATGAAGAGGGATGCAATGGGTGAGGGGGTTGCAGTGGCGGGTGAGTGAGAAAGGATGCGGTGGGTGGGGGGGTGAGATGGAGAACAGCAAGGGAGGGTGACAAGATGAGTGGCAGGCAGGGGGTCTCATGGCGGGCTGGGAAGTAAACAGGGATGTGGTGAGTGGAGGGCAAGGGGGTGGGGAAGGATGTGGTGAGCTTCAGGTTGGGTGGATCTCTTGGCAGACAGGGGGGTGAGGAGGGACGAGGCAGCTAGGGGTGTCTTGCAGCAGACGGGGGATGAGGAGGGATGCTGCAGGCGGGGGGGTCATGCAGGAGGGGGTAGGGGGGAGTGAGGAGTAACGAGGCAGGCAGAGGGATGAGGGGGCATGTGTGTGGGTCTCGTGGCGGGTGGGGGGGTGAGGAGGGACACAGCAGTGGTGGGGAAGAGTGGGGAGGGGGGCTTGGAGCAGGGCTGGACCTGGGGTGGAGCAGGGGTGGATTCTGGGCAGGGCTGCAGACGGAAGAGGTGGGACAGGGAGCTAGCCGCCCCCAGGGGAAGCTTCACCCACCCCACCCACCATGTGGATTAGGCTGTGAGGGAGATTCCCAAAACTGAGCCATTCTTTTTAGGTGACAAATCTGAGGAACTGTCCCAGACTGAGTTGTCATTAAAGGGGGTTTTGGAACAAATAGATAAATAATACGCCAGGAGCAGATGGCATTCACCCAAGAGTTCCGAAGGAATTCAAATGTGAAATTTCAAAACTACTAACTGTGGTATGTAACCTATCATCTTCTGTACCAGATGACTGTAGGATAGCTAATGTGGCACCAATATTTAAAAAAGCCTCCAGAGGCGAACCCAGCAATCACAGGCCAGTAAACCTAATTTCGGTACCAGGCAAACTGGTTGAAGCTATAGTAAAGAACAGAATTATCAGACACATAGATGAACATGATTTGTTGGGGAAGAGTTAACATGGTTTTGTAAAGGAAAATCATGCTTCACCAATCTACTAGAATTCTTTGAGGGGGTTAATAAGCATGTGGACAAGGGGGATCCAGTGAATCATAGAATAGAATCATAGAATCATAGAATATCAGGGTTGGAAGGGACCTCAGGAGGTCATCTAGTCCAACCCCCTGCTCAAAGAGGGACCAATTCCCAACTAAATCATCCTAGCCAGGGCTTTGTCTAGCCTGACCTTAAAAACCTCTAAGGAAGGAATAGACTTGGATATAGTGTACTTAGATTTTCAGAAAGCCTTTGACAAGGTTCCTCACCAAAGGCTCTTAAGCAAAGTAAGCTGTCATGGGACAAGAGGGAAGGTCCTCTCATGAATCCGTAACTGGTTAAAAGATAGGAAACAAATGCAGAATAAATGACCAGTTTTCAGAATGGAAAGAGGTAAATAGAGAGGTATCCGCCAGGGGCCTTTACTGGGACCAGTACTGTTCAACATATTCATAAATGATCTGGAAAAAGGGGTAAAGAGTGAAGTGGCAAAATTTGCAAATGATGCAAAGTTACTCAAGATAGTTAAGCCTAAAGCAGAGTGCGAAGAGTTACAAAGGGATCTTACAAAACTGGGTAACCAGGCAACAAAATGGCAGATAAAATTCAGTGTTGATAAATGCAAAGTAATGCATATTGAAAAATATAATCCCTACTATACATATAAAATGATGGGGTCTAAATTAGCTGTTACCACTCAAGAAAGAGATCTTGGAGTCATTGTGGATAGTTCTCTGAAAAATCCACTCAATGTGAAGCAGCAGTCAAAAAGGTGACCAGAATGTTGGGAATCATTAGGAAAGGGATAGCTAACAAGACAGAAAATATCATATTGACTGTCTATAAATCCATGGTATGCCCACATCTTGAATACTGAGTGCAGATCTGATCACTCCATCTCAAAAAATATATTTTGGAATTGTAAAAGGTACAGAAAAGGGAAACAAAAAATGATTAGGGGTAAGGAATAACTTCCATATGAGGAGAGATTAATAAGATTGGCACATTTCAACTTGGAAAAGAGTTGACAAAAGAGGCTTGGATAGAGGTCTATAAAATCATGACTGGTGTGGAGAAAATAAATAAGGAAGTGTTATTTACTTCTTCTCATAACATAAGAACTAGGGGTCACCAAATGAAATTAATAGGCAGCAGGTTTAAAACAAAAGGAAGTATTTCTTCACACAACACACAGTCTATCTGTGGAACTCTTTGCCAGACGACATTGTGAAGGCCAAGACTATAACAGGGTTCAAAAAAGAACTAGACAAGTTCATGGAGGATAGGCCCATCAATGGCTATTAGCCAGGATGGTCAGGGATGCAAAATCATGCTCTGAACTGTCCCTAGGCTCTGTTGCAAGAAGCTGGGGATGGGTGACAGGGGATGGATCACTTGATGATTACCTATTCTGTTCATTCCTTTGGAAGCACCTGGCATTGGCCACTGTTGGAAGGCAGGATCATAGGTTCTGATCCAGCATGGCCATTCTTATGTAATTTCTTAATATGTTGTAGATTATTATAATATAATGTTCAATTTTTAGGACATAAAGTTGGGATAAATGGGAAGGCAATAGCCAGGAATAATGAAGCCAACACATATTTTGAAAAGCGTAATTTGCTGTGTACACTAACAGACATCTTTTTTTTTTATCAAAGTGCAGTAGAGGTGCAAAGTCCCCTAAAGTATTTCTAACATGCTAACAGGTATTTTTGTGCATGGACACCAAGAGCAGGGTATGAAGGTTTCTAAAGAACAATTTGCTGAATGGGCTCAGAAAAGTACTGTACTTTCTAATTAGGTTTGATTTGTAAATCTTTGTGGAAAAAGTTCTCCTCTGTCTTGTTTTAAGAGGAAGACTTTTGATTTTCTAACAGAAGGTAGTCATACTTTTTATTACTGGAACATTTATAAATAGTTGATATGAGATTATTCATAAATGCTTTATTAAGTGCTTAATCAATTGTTATAGATTGTTAAGAGTCCAGGAGTTAACTAGGTTGCTTAAAAACATCTATAACACTTTCAACTAACATATTGTAACCATCTATAACACATAATACTTATGTCTGTAACATGCTAATAACATTAATTATTTATTAATGCTTTATAAAGTATTTATAAATATATTCTTTATATAAAATGTGACCACCAGGACTATCATACTGGACATGAGTCAACCTGACAATGCCTGGACTGGAAGGGCTCAGTAGCTTTGGTGGTAGACAAAATGCCTAATTTTAAAGAGCTTAACCAGGGTTTTTTTCTCACAGCACTTGATCTATGAAATATTTATTACTACAGACCTTTAGCAATGTGGTTTTTCACCACTGAACCCAAAAATTCCTATCCAAAGAGCATTCCTCTCTAAACTGAACCAGTGTTTCTGATTTACACTTGTCCAACCCCATTTTAGTGCAGGAGGATATATGGGTAGAACTGAAGACAAAATTTGGCCCATGCTCTGGTGTTTTACTGATGACTTACACTGTTAAACCAATAAGGGCACCTGAAGCAGAGGATCTACAGGGAAAGACCTGTCAAGTATCAGGGGGTAGCCGTGTTAGTCTGTATCCACAAAAACAACAAGGAGTCCGGAGGCACAGGGAAAGAGCTGACAGTTTTTAGCAGCAAATACTGGAAATTTCAGAAGAAAGCCTCACAAGCTGTACAGCCTCATAATTTTTCAGACACAAGCGCCTCAAACAGTTCAGAGTAACATCTCATAAGTAAAACTGGACAAATAACTGATTTTTTGGTTCACTGGCAGTTCTAAACATTTAAAAAAAATAATTTGGATTGAAACAAATTTGAGAATTACACAAAAAATTAGAGAATCAAAAAGGTCCATTTCAGGATGAATAAAACATTTTGTTTGATCCAAAACATTGAGAGTCTGGGTATTTTTAAAGGGCTAGATTAGAAGGAGGAGGAGGTGGTGCTGCTATCAATCTCTTTCTTATAAGAGTTAGCTCCCCAGTTAAAGCACACCACTAGGACATAGAAGATGTAGTCTCAATTTCCCATTCTACCTGATGTGGAGAAGGGATTTTAATTTAGATCTCTTACTTTGCAGGAGAGCATCCTCCTTCCAGAAGAGATGCTGATTGTGACAAGCCTTCCTGGGGTTATAGCTATTTTGGGATTAAACTTCAGCAGTGACTGGGTAGCTGAGTTGAACTGGGAGAAATGGTTTGCTTCCTGCCAGGTTAAGGTGATGAGGTGGAAGAGAGGGACCCTGACATTGGGAGAAAGGGTGATGTTAATTAAAACATTCCTGTTACATCTTTGCATTTATGTGGTATATATATATATATATATATATACTCCCCCAGGGAAAGTGTTGATCAGATGCTCTGAGGCAGTAAATGTAACCTAGCAAAGAGAAGTATGGTTTATCTGCCAGTTAAAGAAGGGGGTTTGGGAATGATATCCCCTAAAGCTTTCTTGATGGTGTTTTTGGTTTTCAATTTTTATAGGATTCGTGCTGCTGATGGTAGGGGATGACCACTTATTTTCCATTTATGCTGGGAAATGTCATCAGGTTAGAAATGGGATAGCTGGTGGGAAAAGGGAGATGCAGTGCTTAAAAGTTTTTGTTTTTTTCCCCTGCGATAGCCAGCAGTCTCCCTCTTAGATATAACTTGCTTTAAGATGTATCTCCTACTGGCAAATTCAGGCAACAGCATTCCAGCCAGGTGGGTTAACAGTTTAGGAGAGTGCTATACCAGAGGGCGATTAAGGAATTTTTTTCAGAATGCCATTTAGCAGTACTGAATTATCCAGAAAATTGTCTCAGTGGGACATTGATGAATCTTTGAAATAACAGAGTTCTCTTCAGGTGCAGGGATATACCGTGGTGATTATTTAATGGTAAATTGTATGTCAGAAGTAATCTATGAAAGAAGCACATAGTTAGATAATGGCTGCCCTCAGGAAGCCTGCTCTGGAGCAGAGGAGACTGGAGCACTTTTTACTATTCTGCTCCTTTGACATTCACATTTGGGATTTCTTGGCCTCAAAACTGAGAGTCACCCTGTAGCATGGCCAGACTTATAGACAGCAGGCTTTCAGACTTTTTCAGACACCAAAAGATTCAAGATCTATTTTGATAAGGAAGGTCAGACATTGGCCATATATTCTTTTTGAGACTTGCAGTTTTTAATGCAATGCTTTTATGCTAACTATAGCAGAACTGTTTTCAGGAGCAGAACATCTAACCTGAAACTCTAGTTCACACTATTTGTGCAGTCATTCGGTCCCTGGTGTTAGCTAACACATAAATGTGAGGTGTAGCATATACTATGTTAATGGGTACCATGCCATTTCATTTTGTGTCTGATTGCACTAGTATACCAAATATGCTTTAGAAAAGGAATATTAAGTTAAAAACTGGAGCATGAATAAGTGGAACATTATAAAACAGAATTCTACAAATTTACTTTATTTTATTTAAAGATCAGACCTTTATTATCCTCTGCTTTTTCTTAAGTTTAACCTAATAAGCTGTGTTGAAAAGGATTCTCATTATACATAGCTGGAGCCTAAGCCCCATGTACTACATATGTACTGCAATACATGGGGGCCAGGCTCCACAGCTCTGCCCATAGGTGCAGGAACTAGGGGTTTCGGGGGTGCTGCACTTCCCCCAACCCAACCCAACTCCCCACCCCTTCCCCACAGAGGATTTAATGCTGATTTGACTCAAGGGGGAACAAATAAAAGGAAATCTTTTTTATAACACCTTTAAACTTTTGAAGGCAACAGATGCAGGGCTCCCAGCTTGCCTTCTTGCTTCACAAGAATACACAGAGTGGCCTTTTATTACCTAGTGAGAGCTCACTTCATATACTTCATCATTAGTAACAAAGTTGTAATGCACCACTAATCATATTTCCAGTGTATAGAGACCAGAAATTTACCCAATAAAGGTGCCTCATCTATATGGCTTAAATATGGGCACTGAGGGCACTTACTCTCACAATATACTGAATTCTATCTTTTACTCTGCATCTTTAACACTGTGAATTGCTTTAGATCAAACTGACTCTAAAAACAGATAATTTACTATGCTGATACCAAAAGTGAAAATATAGAGGGTGCAGTTGACAATGTGTAAGAAGAAAAATCTATAACTGAATACCAATTCTGAATCTTTGTCTGGCTAAATTAATTTAAATGGCAGAGGACTGAAAAGGTACCATATAAAATACACTAGTTGGCACTTTATTGCTGGAATCTTAATGTATTGTTTTGCATTTATGTAAATTCTTCAAAGATTTATTCTCTCAATTACCAATCAAAAGAACTCATAAAGGTAAAGCCAGTGGACCAGGAAATATTATGGTTGTCTGTGAAGACAGATGAACACACAGCAGCTTCTGTGCATTAAACAACTTCATTCGGAAACCATTCTTGGCCCAAATGATGGTTGACAAACTGAACTGCTTATAATGAACCATTTAGATAAAAAAAGCACAACCCAAGCTTTAGTTAAGATTGAGACTGCAAGAACTGGTTCTTAAATCTTGTTTATGACAAATCAGGCCAATGAAAAATAAAAAGCCAAAAGCTACTTATATTTATTTTCTTTTTAGGAAAAAGGAATACTATTTATAGTAGCTGCTGTGTGATCTGAGTTGGGTATCTTCTTAAGTATATATTCAAGCAATGCTTAATACACATATTTAGTATATGAGAAATTGTACCTTCTTTCCCAGGTGTGAATCCATTGAAAGATCCTGAATTTCTTCCTGGAGAATTACTCCTGCTGAAGTATTCAGAACACTTAAGTCCTATTTGCTACTAATGAGACTACTCATTGGGCTTAACAGGAAACATAAATTCAGCTGTTTTTCAAACTAGGGATGAATTTACATGCTTAAGTGCTTTGTTGAATCAGAGCCTATGCCAGAAAGGTGTCTGTGGAGAATTTTTCTTTCTTTCTAGAGGATGGATGCTCTTCTCTAAAACTTCTGCTTCCTTTCTTAGAATCTTGGAAACTTTGCCCTTACAGAACGTTACCTGCTTTCCGGGAGATGTGCACATGCTTATTAACATAACACAACAACAACAGCTTTCTTTATATTATCTGAAAGATGTATCAAATGAGATTGGCTGACTGTGGTATGAGTATATTTATTCATTATTTGTTTAACTAACGTATTGATGACAGTTTGGGATTTTAGTGAATATTGATAAACTAGAGTTTGCTATGGATTTTTTAAAATAAAAATTGTAAATATGCCTAGAACTTGAGAGATACATTTAATAAATCAAAACATACATACACACTATCACTGAAATGCAGCCACCTTTAATGTAGGATTCAGCACCTATTTAACCGGTCACAACATTACTCCATTTAGGAAGGAACAATCAGTTGCACACATACAAAATGGTAAATGACTGCCTAGGAAGGAGCACTGCGGAAAGGGATCTGGGGGTCATAGTGGACCACAAGCTAAATGTGAGTCAACAGTATAACACTGTTGCAAAAAAAGCGAACATCATTTTGGGATGTATTAGCAGGAGTATTGTAAGCAAGACACAAAAAGTAATTCTTCTACTCTACTCCACCCTGATTAGGACTCAGCTGGAGTATTGTGTCCAGTTCTGGGCGCCACATTTCAGGAAGGACGTGGACAAACTGGAAAGAGTCCAGACAAGAGAAACAAAAAGGATTAAAGGTCTAGAAAACAGGACCTCTGAGGGAAGATTGAAAAAAGACCCTCCAAACCAGAACACCATCCTACACCCCAAACCCCTCATCCCCATCCCCACCCTAGAGTCTGCACCCCCAGCCAGAGTCCTAACACATCACACACACACACCAACCCCCTGCCCCAGCCCAGATCCCCCTCCCGCATTCTGAATCCCTTGGCCCCAACCCAGAGCCCCCTCCTGCACCCCAAATTCCTCATCCCCAGCCCCACACCAGAGCCGGCATCCCCAGCCGGAACCGTCATCCCCTCCTGCACCCTAGCCCCCTGAGCCAGCCCAGTGAAAATGAGCACGTGAGTAAAGGTGGGGAGAGTGAGTGACAGAGGGAGGGGGGATGGAGTGAGCAGGGGCGGGTCAGAGAAGGGTCAGGGCCTCAGAGGAGAGGCAGGACCTCAGAGGAGGGGCTGGGCAAAGGTTTTCAGTTTTGTATGAGTAGAAAGTTAGCAACCCTATCCTGAACTAACCTCTAGGGATTTCCCTAGAGGCTTCCAGTCCCATGAACTGTCCTGCCCATCATACTTTTCTGAAAACTCAACCTTTGAATTAATTTGACTGATTTCTGAACATGTTTCTGAAAAAGACATTTGGCTCCTTCAGAGGGTGTGGATTCCTATAGGCACTTGCACCTCCCCCTTTGTAATGATATCCATGTAATATCTTGTGCCAGATCTATTGACTCCCCCAACTCCTTGTCTCTTTTCACTTATCACCTTTGCTGTGCCCCTAGCTGTGCTAACCATGACACTGGCAAGTCACTTCCCCTCTCTGTGCCTACTTCCCCTTTGTCTTGTCTATTTAGCTTGTGAGCTCTTCAGGGCACTCTTACTATTTGTTTGTACACTTCCTAGAACTAAAGGGCCCAACCTTGATTTAGGTATCTGACCACTACTTTAATAAAAACTACATAATAATTTTGTCAAAGCCCAACACCAGTCATTAAAATGATACAGCACAATTGGAAGTAACATTGTAAAATAGAAAATGTTAAGAAAAAAAATTTACCATAGAACCTTCTCATACAAAACTTTTTGTTGGTAACTGATGCTAAAAGTGTCATGATATCTCCCTTGTCTAATGAAGGGTTCATTGCTAGGTTTAAAAGGACCCTGTCCATATTTATGTTGTTGTCTTCTTCTTTTTGCCAAAGAGCTCTTTTAAAAAACATTTTTTGTGCTAATGGAAAGTAGTACTTTAACTATTTCATCTCATTATGGAGTGTTCTAAAGTAATATAATTTTTAAGGTAATGGAAGCTGTTTGCTTTTCCAAGAAAAATAATGGAATGAAACTGAATGTGATTTTTTTTTAATGCTAGCTCTCTCCCTCCCTGCCCCTTTTGGAAGATTGTTACTGACAATATGGCAGGAAACATATTGCTGTATTAACAAGGTCACTCAGTCACAAAATCCCATTAGTGCTGAAAATGATAGAACTGAGCTGTGTAGTGACAAATAAGGCAAGTTCTCACCTTGTATATGAAAGGTCCCAGGTTCAAACTGACATGATGGTGAATTAGCAGAGAATGAATCCATGGCACACTTCAACTTTGAATACATAATCCATACAATGTCATCTTCAGAATTTTTGTTTAAACAACGCACCTATAGTGAAGGAGTTAGCTTTTTTTAAGCTTTCCATTTATGCCTAAAGAATTGAAGTCTTTCCATCTATACCAAGCAAGAGTTGTACAGAAAGGAATACATTGATATTTATTCATGATTTCACTGCTGTCACACATTGTATGACAAGGAGTATATTGTGCAATAGAAGTGTGATTCCATGAAAAGGAATGATAAATAAAAGCTTTCAAATGTAACAGGGCTAGCCTGTGACTTCAGGCAGAACCCTGTGCAAGGGGTAAGGTGTAAGTTGCATGCCTCCCAGGAGGCATCCTACCTCATAGACAGCCTTTTGAGGCATAATTCCTCCCCTGCTTCTTCCTGGCTCAATAATTAGATGCTGGCCTTTGCCCCCATGGCAGTTCACCTGCACTGACCAATGAGTAGAGGGATGGAGTCAAGGCTTGACCCTCTCTACCCATCTTCTTTGGGGGGTACCAAGAGGGCTGATTATTTCTATATGCCTGGAACCAAGGCCCAGGTAGTCTGTGCAGGAAGGTTCTGAGGGGAGTATTATTGCTCTCTTACTCAGGTGTGTAATCTAAATCACAGTCTAGCACACACAGAAGATAGGAGTTGTGGGTGACAAATTGATACTAATTGGACAGCAAACATTAAAAGAGAAAAATTAGGGAAAAAAGTGATACTTTGATAATGCTCTGAGGCTACTTTGTTTTATTCTTTGAGAATTGACAGTTCTACAGAACAAACAAACCTTAAAACTCAAATTATGAATCTTGTTTTTATGAGATTGTGAATAGTTGAAAATGCCCATTTTCCCTCTTAGGACATTTAAAAGTTTCCTGTATAAATTTCTCAGACTTTGATGACAAACCAACACATTTTGGGGTTTCTAAAATGGTTTTTAGTTAACATTTTATCCTTTATTTTTTGCCGTTGAAGAACGTGAAAATTTCTAGTACAATGAAAATTTTCTTCAATGTATATCACAAAAACATTTTTTTGTTGAAAAAGGCATTTCAAAGAAAATATTTTGACTAGCTTTAAGGTAAAACGTTACAGAGGTGAAAGAAGAACTAGTGTCATTTTACTCTTAAGAATGAGCCCTATCTTCAGAGGTGCTAAGTGACTTCAACTCCCATATAATTTACTGGAAAAACTCAGTACCTCTTTCTCGGGGGATGCTGTTTGACACCTCACAGGTTTGAGCCTCAAAGGAATCCTCTAAATGTAGAAACCTAATTTAGAAACAATCTCCTCTTTCACTGTGTTTATTCCTGTAGTATGAACAGGACAGGCTACTTATTCCAAGATTTATAGTTAATATACTGTGTAATTCTATAGCATGTTCCACCCAGGATTTCATTGCACTTAGACATTAATGAATTAAGTTTGACAACATCCATGCAAAATAGGGAAATAGTAATAGGCCCATTTCACAGAGGAAGAAACTGAAGCCCAGGGAGATTAAGAGACCTTAGCTCCCATTGAAAATGCTCAGCACTTTGCAGGGTTGAGTCCTAAGAGATAAAGAAACTGATTCTGCCTCTTTCACTCATACCTTACTCTATAAGTAGCCCTATAAGTACCCAAAGTACTATTCAACAGACTCAAGCCAAAAGGCTCCCATCTTTCAAACACTTACACATGTTCTAATTTACTCATCGGAATAGCCTCACTGAAGTCACTTGCAGGATCAGGGCCTAAATTTGTACTGGAGTTGGAAATAAAATGCAGACATACCAACTCCTAGACCTTTGCTTCAGCCACAAAACCGCCCATGCTCCCCTTAACTGACTGGAGGTCCATGTACTGAGGCAGATATTTTGTATAGGTTGACTATAATAGCAAATAATATAGACAATATACTGAGCCTCAGAAAGTTCATTCCCTTTATTCATACTCTACTGAAGAATGTCACCATCCCACATATAAAACTTCCTAGGCACAGTTGCTTTTTCTGAGAATAGAAGAAGCTAAAGAATATTTGTGTTCCTCAAGGCCTCTGTGCCATTATAAAACATTCCAAAGACTGAAGAACTTTTAAAAACATACACTTGTTTCTAGGAGAGTTGAACAAAAATGTAACACCTCATTTTTCTAAATGAAGTGATCATTTTACAACTTTTGGGATGAAAATAGTGCATATGAGTCTCCCTTCCACTGTAAGCTCTGTGGGATCAGGGCTGTCTTTAACATGTGTTTGTACAATGCTTAGCATAATGAAAGCCTAGTCTGTGACCTGGGCTTCAAGTTGGTACCAAATGTAAACAAGCAGCATCAACAGCCAGGCTCCTAATGCTCCTGTGGCTGCTAGCTTATTCAGTCCTACTTTCCCCAAGTAACCAATTGTTAATCATATCTGTTTTTCCTAGCACTGGGGAATACAATTATTCTCAGGTCCCAATTTATTTCTGTCTAGAGGAGGCCCTCACACCTGTCCCTTCCACTGTTTGATCAGCTCAGCTTGCTGCTCTCTGGTGGTCAGTTTGGAAGCCAGCAACTGCTGCAGTTTGCAGCTTTTCCTTTACATGACAAAATATTTCAAATGTTCCCTTTAAGCCCTTTTCAAGGACTACTTAAGACATGGAAGGGAGGGCAGGGGTAAAGTTTTTAGGCTACATTTTAGCCATTTTTGCTAGATTTACCAGGATAAAACTGTATTTGTTGGACAACAAAGCTCCAGCCATTTGTTTGCACTCAAAGTTCGACTGTAAGAGAGATATTACCAGCCTTTGCAAACTACTTATCTGATATTAGCAAGTGAAGCAACAGGCAATGCATAGTCAATCATTTCAAAGCAATGGGCAACATAGTAAAAGGTTGAAGACTCAACAGGATGATCATATGATCAGGGCACTGAGCTGGGATGCAAAATATGGATTCAATTACTGACTCTGCTACTGACTTCCTGTGTGACTATGGACAAGTCACTTAATCTGTCAGTGCCCCAGATCTGTCTGTAAACTGGAAATAATTATACAGCCTTTGTCTTTCCTATGTATTTAAATTTTAAGTGTTTGGGGGAAAGGGTGAACTCTTATTGTGTGTATCTACAGCACCTAGCATAATAGCTCTGATGTTATTTGGGATTTCTATGTACTACCATAATAGAAATATTAGTGAATAATAAAATACAGCAAAGCAGAGTATCAGGCATATTGCCAGCCATTCACACAAGTAGGTACCTACAGAAATGCCTGTACCCAGGAGCTAATACAATTAATCAGATGGGTGTGACAGTAACACAACTACACAGATACTCAAAATCCTGAGAAAAGGGAGCTTCCGACTTTTCGACTTCAAAAGGAGCTGGATATCTGGTAAAAGGCACCTGATTGAATCTGAGTGCAGTGCCCCAGGGGTTGGTCCTGGGGCTGGTTTGGTTCAACATCTTTATTAATGATCTGAATGATGGTACGAATTGCACCCTCAGCAAGTTCACTAAACTGGGGGGAGAGGTAGATATGCTGGAGGGTAGGGATAGGGTCCAGAGTGACCTAGACAAATTGGAGGATTGGGCCAAAAGAAATCTCATGAGGTTCAACAGAAACAAGTGCAGAGTCCTGCACTTAGGAAGGAAGAATCCCATTCACCTCTACAGGCTGGGGACTGACTGGCTAAACAGCAGTTCTGCATAAAAGGACCTGGAGATTTCAGTGAACGAGAAGCTGGATATGAGTCAACAGTGTGCCCTCATTACCAAGAAGGCCAACAGCATATTGGGGTGTATTAGTAGGAGCATTGCCAGCAGATCGAGGGAAGTATTTATTCCCCTCTATTTGGCACTGGTGAGGCCACACCTGGAGTATTGTTTCCAGTTTTGGTCCGCCCACTACAGAAGGGATGTGGACAAATTGGATTGCATCCAGTGGAGGGCAACAAAAATTATTAGGGGACTGGGGCACATGATTTTACAAGGAGAGGATGAGGGAACTGGGGTTATTTAGTCTGAAAAAGAGAAAAGTGAGGGGGTATTTGATAGCAGCCATCAACTACCTGAAGGACGGTTCCAAAGAGGATGGAGCTTGGCTGTTCTCAGTGGTGGCAGATGGCAGAACAAGGAGCAATGGTCTCAAGTTGCAGTGGGGGAAGTCTAGGTTGGATATTAGAAAACACTATTTCACTAAGAGGGTGGTGAAACACTGGAACGGGTTACCTAGGGAGGTGGTGGAATCTCCATCCTTAGAGGTTTTTAAGGCCTGGCTTGACAAAGCCCTGGCTGGGATGATTTAGTTGGGGTTGGTCCTGCTTTGAGCAGGTGGTTGGACTAGATGACCTCCTGATGTCTCTTCCAACCCTAATATTCTATGCTTCTATGATTCTATGACTGTTTATGTTAAAAGTCATGACCCCCTACTGTTTCCCTTTTGAATTGAGCAGACTCAGTGCATAATACAGAGATACAAACACACTAGGAATGGGTACTTAGCCGGGTGAGTCACTCTAAGGGGCCAATTTCTACTTTCTTAAGCAACGCTTGCAAAAGGAGCCAATATATTTAGGTAAACAGCACATTGTACCTAACTGATACCATTCTTTACCAATTGTACTTAATTGGTATCAATTTCAGGCTACCATTTTTTTTGGCTGAGCTTACCAAAAACAAAAATAATGCCAATGATAAAGTAGATTTTTTTTAAAAATGCCCTATCCCTTTCTAATAGTTACTTGTCTTGGCATTAGAATATATTTTATTGCAACTGTGTTTACAAAACATTTGATTGTGGGATCTCTCTTTTTTGCTCACAGCCTGTCATTGCTAATGAGCAAAGAATGCATGAAAGAAGTTATAGTTCTTTTCTTTCTCATCATTCCTCAAGGTGAAATGTGTTTTTTTTTCAAGAGCTTTGCTTCCAAAACAGTAAAGATTTTGTGAAAGGCACAGAGGTAAAAATATTAATTGCTTTTCCCACTTTACTGACAGTTCCAATAGAAGCAAATGTTATCACAAAGGGGGGAAAAAACTTAACTGCAAAATCAAATCAGTCCTGAAGCTGACTCAACCATTGTTGTCCACTCTGCTTCCTCCCCCACCAATAAAGCCCCGAGAGAAACAACATATATCTTCTCTTACAGGGCCATGAAGGAAAAAAGGTCAAGATCCTTAGCCAGATTAAATGAAGCTGTGAATATGATTCCTGCAGAAATGGAATGCTTAGGAATCTGAAAGATGGAACAATGGGAAGATCAGGAGGGACCCTTTTATTTCTTTCATAATATATCAACTTTCCTCCCACACTTTTGATTTCAAGACTGAGAGTTTTCACTATGAACTGCTTGTTTCGTGCCTAAGAAATAATGGAGGAGGAAAAACATCCAACATCTGCAGTCTATAATAAAACCTTAATGTTTATATCCAGCCTTCTACTTGAATGAGATCCTACAAACAAACCTGGAGTGAAGGCGGACTTAGTGGCAGATATAGGTCACCACAATCCTCCGTAGCAATTCTCCTTGTAAAAAGTCATGATATGAAAGTGACTTTTGTTCTCCTTAATTATATCAATTATTACACCCCTTTTCCTCCCTGCCCCCCATAGTGTCCCCATGCATAGATGATTAATAACACAGACCTGGGCTGAGGCATCCACCATCATGGCCTGAAATTTCAGGCATACTAAGGTCCCTTTTAGAATCAAAGAATCATAGAAGGCAATAAAGAAACTGTCTTTTGGAAGGGATCTCAGGAGGTCATCTAGTACAACCCCCTGCTCAAAGCAGGACCAATCCCCAACTAAATCATCCCAGCCAGGGCTTTGTCAAGACTGACCTTAAAACCTCTAAGGAAGGAGATTCCACCACCTTCCTAGGTAACCCATTCCAGTGCTTCACCACCTTCCTAGTCAAAAAGTTTTTCCTAATATCCAACCTAAACCTTCCCTTCTGCAACTTGAGACCATTACTCCTCGTTCTGTCATCTGGTACCACTGAGAACAGTCTAGATGCATCCTCTTTGGAACCCCCTTTCAGGTAGTTGAAAGCAGCTATCAAATCCCCCCTCATTCTTCTCTTCTGCAGACTAAACAATCCCAGTTCCCTCAACCTCTCCTCATAAGTCATGTGCTCCAGACCCCTAATCATTTTTGTTGCCCTCTGCTGGACTCTTTCTAAATTTTTCACATCCTTCTTGTAGTGTGGGGCCCAAAACTGGACACAATATTCCAGATGAGGCCTCACCAATGCTGAAAAAGGGGAATGATCACGTCCCTCGATCTGCTGGCAATGCTCCTACTTATACAGCCCAAAATGTTGTTAGCCTTTTTGGCAACAAGGGCACACTGTTGACTCATATCCAGCTTCTTTTCCACTGTAACCCCGAGGTCCTTTTCTGCAGAACTGCTGCCTAGCCACTCGGTCCCTAGTCTGTAGCACTGCATGGGATTCTTCCATCCTGAGTGCAGGACTCTGCACTTATCCTTGTTGAACCTCATCAGGTTTCTTTTGGCCCAATCCTCTAATTTGTCTAGGTCCCTCTGTATCCTATCTCTACCCTCCAGCGTACCTACCACTCCTCCCAGTTTAGTGTCATCTGCAAACTTGCTGAGAGTGCAGTCCATGCCATCCTCCAGATCATTAATGAAGATATTGAACAAAACTGGCCCCAGGACCGACCCTTGGGGCACTCCACTTGATACCGGCTGCCAACTAGACATGGAGCCATTGATCACTACCCATTGAGCCCGACGATCTAGCCAGCTTTCTATTCACCTTATAGTCCATTCATCTAGCCCATACTTCTTTAACTTGCCGGCAAGAATACTATGGGACACCGTATCAAAAGTTTTGCTAAAGTCAAGGAATAACACGTCCACTGCTTTCCCCTCATCCACAGAGTCAGTTATCTCATCATAGAACCAATTCGGATAGTCAGGCATGATTTGCCCTTGGTGAATCCATGCTGACTGTTCCTGATCATTTTCCTCTCCTCTAAATGCATCAGAATTGATTCCTTGAGGACCTGCTCCATGATTTTTCCAGGGACTGAGGTGAGGCTGACTGGTCTGCAGTTCCTTAGATCCTCCTTCTTCCCTTTTTTAAAGATGGGCACTACATTAGCCTTTTTCTAGTCATCCAGGACCTCACCCGATCACAATGAGTTTTCAAAGATAATGGCCAATGGCTCTGCAATCATATCCACTAAGTCCTTTAGCATCCTCGGATGCAGCACATCCAGCCCCATGGACTTGTGCTCATCCAGCTTTTCTAAATAGTTCTGAACCACTTCTTTCTCCACAGATGGGTGGTCATCTCCTCCCCATGCTGTGCTGCCGAGTGCAGTAGTCTGGGAGCTGACCTTGTTCGTGAACACCAAGGCAAAAAAAGCATTGAGTACATTAGGATTTTTCACATCCTCTGTCAATAGGTTGCCTCCCTCATTCAGTAAGGGACCCACACTTTCCTTGACTTTCTTCTTGTTGAAGAAACCCTTCTTGTTACTCTTAACATCTCTTGCTAGCTGCAACTCCAAGTGTGATTTGGCCTTCCTGATTTCACTCCTGCATGCCTGAGCAATATCTTTATACTCCTCCCTGGTCATTTGTTCAATCTTCCTCTTCTTGTAAGCTTCTTTTTTGTGTTTAAGATCAGCAAGGATTGCACTGTTAAGCCAAGGTGGTCGCCTGCCATATTTACAATTCTTTCTACACATCAGGTTGGTTTGTTCCTGCAACCTCAGTAAGGATCACCATGGCAGTATAAAGGGGACTTAAAGTAACTTTAAGGCCTCTTACCTGCCAGAGCCATGTAAAGGGTCCTTATTATAAATGAGAAGCAGACTCCATGGCTTTATCAAAGGGTCATTTACTATCACTAAACAGCCACAAAGAATAGGTCCAGGCTCTGCATGTAGTCTCATTGGTTTCAATGGAACGAACTGCAGTCAGGCACTACACAATTTATCAAGGGCAGCAGAACTAGCCCTTAGCAACTGTTTAACCATGTGCTGCTGAGAGTGAATGTTACATGGAGAACAAATATGAACTGGGATCTGCCACTTATACCAAATATGCAAGTTGTGAATTAATGCAATTCTTTTGGAAGTCTGATGCATTTTAATGCAGCACAGAAGAGAGTAGGTAGAGACAAGTCTGGGACTCCAGATGAAGAAACAGCACAGAACTATGGTGGGGGAGTAGACACTACTTTCAGCATAACAAAGAATGAGTTGTCCAGACAATTCCCACAGAGCCTCCCATGTAGGACAATTTTAGATGCACCGATTAATGCCGCTAGTGTTGCTGCTAGATTGATAGGACATACGCATCAGCCATTTTTACCATAGTTTTAAATGAAGTATCTATTCAAATATGTTGAGGTTACACTGAAGAAGTGAGTTGTATTTCCTGGAAATACCTGGCTCACCTGGTAGAGCGTTAATGAGGCTACTGCTTGGAAAAAAGAAAGCCATATGTCACTTGACTGTTAGAAAAACCCACCCATGTAAGGACTAAGTTGATGAGAATCCAGAAATTTATGGGTAGGGAAGTGGAGAAACAACACTCAGCAGCAATTACTGTAACTGTAGTATGGTGAGAGGGATTCAATTTTGTGGTTGATATTTTGTTTTTTTTTACAACAATTTTAAAATGTGCTGTTATAAAGAAATCTGAAAATATTTAATAACATGGGATCCTCTGTGGCAAAATCTGGATGGATGGTGACATAGTGGGTTACTTCCTAATGAACCATTTCCTTGGTTATAGACAACACATAACAAAAGCAATTACCACTCTTATAAAATAGTTACAGAGCATCCATCAATTCTAAGATGCTGACGATGAGTCTGGAAGCAAGTGACCACAGTCTTATATGAACTCCATTGAAAACTTTCAGAACAAAATCAGGGAGAAATGTTTTAATTCAGAAAATCCAAAGCAGTACAAAAGCTGGTGTTTGTGCTACCCAGTATTTGCCAGCCATCTGATCCTGGGGGACATGTGTTACAGCAGGTTTTGGAGAGCATCACACGCCCACAGAAACTTCTGATACAATCATCCAATAGTCAGGTTCCGATTCTGTCAGTGAGTATTGCAATATTTTCCATCTGGCAGCATTTGGCGGGGGATTTACTCTGCTCTGAATCACAACTTCACAATTATAAGCTATGAGGATGGAATAACTAAAGCTGTATTCTGGAAGATAGCATGGGCTAAATTACAAGGAGATACTTGTTCCTTGCAGCTGTCACTGGGAAATTGGTAGCCATTCCTGTTTTGATCATAAAATGGAGCAACCTGACCCAAGACCTTGGAAGAAATAACAACACCCCCCCCACCTCATCTCTCAACATTACAAATATCAGAAGAGGGAAATTTTTCAAAATTTTTAGGTTATTTATTGGAAATTTTAAATATCAGGAATTTACTTGGTAGAGGGTTCTAAAAAGAGGTTATATTCAGAAAAAAACATAAAAAGGTTGTTTTATGATTGTAACTCAAACTAATTGACCTGAAAATTTATACTGTGCCAAAAAGAAGAGATGTAGGTTTAGGGAGGATAAACTACATTATTCATACAGAACAAAGAGGTTTATTCCTTATGTGAATGCAGCATTAACTAGAGACTCCATAATAAAATTGAATACATATGTGTTCACATGCATATGCACAAAATTGTATTTAACAATATATATACACAGTACAAGATTCTACCAAGAGAAGGTAAGAGGAGAACAAGCTATTTGCTTAAGAAAAATATATTAAGTGCTTGATTATGCCCCCAACAAAGTCAAAATCAAAACTCCCAGGGATGAAATCTCTTTCCCATTAAAGTTAATGGCAAAACTCCCATTAACTTCAATTAGACCAGGATTTTGTCCTCCAGTGAAAACGGGATCAGGCCCCAGAGCTGTTAAGCAGATCACTGGAGTCTTTAAAGCCAGCTATTTCTGAGGCTCTGATGTCTATCTGCATCTGCACAATGAAGTATGCTCCACAAACAGTGGAACACAAGAAATCCTCTAGTGCAGGTTCTCTTCTCTCTCTCTCTGTAGTATCCCATTATCTGGAAATAATAACAAATGTTTTCAAGACCATTGTCTTAAGAGTAAAATTCAGGAGTAGGCACAGTCCAGCCATCTCAATGTGCTTTCCTTTTTTGGTTTATTTTTTTCTTTTTCACTATACCTTTTACCCTCTGCTTCATAGCCCTCCCAGTCAGTGAAGATGTGCAGCTATAGCATAACCTATATGGTAAACCTTGGAATGAAAACCTTCTTTCAAAGATGCTTCTGTTCTTTTTTTTCACATGTGGTTTTGTTAAGTACATACTGTATTTCTGAAATCCAGCTGGGAAAACCTAGAAAAGTCATCCAATTATAATCCTTGATATTTCCCCTAAAGCTAAACCAAAGCCCCTTTGAACAAGAAAAATGTCTTTCAAAAATGAAAAGAGTAAGACCTGAACTTTCCTATCTGCAGTCTTCTGGTCCAGGACTAGTTTCTTCACATTTTCCCTCAGCAAAAAAAACCACTCTTTTTTTTCCTGTGACTATTTTCAGCTAATTTGACTATCCTCCTCGATATATGTCCCAGCCAATGCTTGTGTTAGTCACATGAGCATTATTTACATTATGTGTTTACATCAACAGTGGCAGCTTTTCTGGTGTATATTTGAAAGCAGTACAGGAGAGGTAAATGAGACTTTATAGTGCTCTTTGTCAAAAATTCATAGAGACAGGCAAGTTTATTGATCAGTTTTTCCAACAATGAGGTTTACAGATTAGCCTATGTTCATGTTAAAAGATAGTTTCCATTAGAAAGCCAGTGCCTCCATAAGATACAGATGGATTTAGTGTATAAATCCAAAGCTATTTTGAATGGCCGCACTGTGAAGTTACTGAGTGATTTCAAGGAAGAAAGATTTCATCATACTCATGTCCATCTTAGCTAATGTTTTTTTCCCCCTGTGGATCCTTTGTGTAGCAAGGCTTTAAAAATCTATGCGCTGTGTTTGTTAGCATAACTACTCCAATGCAGGTGGTTTAGAAAACATATAGGTAACATTAATGTGAACCTTGTAGTTAAGAATAACAAGGTGCAGTAAGGGTGTAATTAATAGAAAGGGCATAAGACCAATTTTTCTAATGGGCTTTGAGTCCGCATATGAAGAAAGGCAGTTTAGCTTCTTAAATTATTGAAAGTAGCACCCTTTGCTTAAAACTTATTACTTTTGTGCTTGATTTAAATTTTGAACATAATATTATGCCCAGAATCTGAACTAAAAAGGCAATCAAGAAACTGACTTTTGGAACGAGGACAGCAATGAAACTTCCATTTTCATAACTCACCAACACGGAGTGCAGTGGATCAAATTTGTTCTCACAGAATGTTTAACAACTAAACAGTGAAACATATTCAAGCAAAACAATGTTCAGTATTTCAACTCAAGGTCTATATGAGGGCAAGTAATCATCCATTTTGGTTAATTGCTTCACACATATTCCTGTTTTTTAACACCTCCCTGGCAAATTAGACAAGACTCCTCAATGTGTTATTGGAGCTGTGTCAAAGATCCTCCTCGTACATTTTATCCAGAAAAGTAAAAGTCCAGGAGTTAGGCAGAGGACAAAATGGACCATATTGAAGCAAAATGGCTGCAGAGTCATTTGGCCACAAAAGAGAAAGAGCGAGGACCCAAGTATATGACTCTATAGCTTGGTGATTAGAACACTCACCTAGGATATAGGAGACCCAGGATTCAGTCCCCCTGCTCCAGTGACTTTCATTATGTATCCAGAGTGCAACAGTATCACCAGGAAAGATTGTGGGAGTTCCCCCACCAGCATAGTCCAGTGATTAGAGAACTCACCTGAGACATGGCAGATACCTGCTCAGCCCTCTTATCCCTCTCAGGTAGAGGGGGATTTGAACCAGGGGTCTCCCACATCCCAGTGAGTACCTTAACCACTGGGCTAAAAGTTATGAGGAAGGAGCTGCTTCACCTCCTCCTTCTAATAAGAGGGTTCCCATCTATGAATTGCTAGCAGAGGTAGGCACTTATCTGCTTGAGACACGTGGGGTTTAGCATATATCCCTCTCATTGGCATCTCTCATTGGCTAGTGTAGACAACACCCTGCCTAGTGTGCTGGCTTCTGTGAATTGCAATATCAGGTACCTATCTCTCCACATTCATTGTAGAGGAAACCTAACTCCTAACTGCAGCTTTATGAATCACAGTGATTTAGAAAATCACCTAAAAGATAGGCACTGTGATGTTGAACCACAGCAACCTTCTGTGCTGCTTCAGGGTATTGGAGTGAAGGCCCCTAATGGACTTTTATAAGGAAAATACATGTCTTCTGGAGTTGATGGGTCTGAGAGTCTCTCCTCTTAGCCTGAATTGCCATATTGGAGGGAAGCTTTGAAGCATAGACTGGTTCTCTCTAAGCTGACAGTGCAATTGGGAGCTGTCAGCCTCCGAGTTCTCTGGGTGACCCATATCAGTCTAATTATCGTCACTCAGCTGGAGCAACCTACCCACATACTTCATTGGGGATATTCCTCATGGCAATACTAATATATGCAGCTTGAAGGTGGGAGGGAGTCATGGTAAAGGCTCTTCCCTGGGCAGGGATGTAGCCATCCTTGAGGTGAGAGAAAGGTCTCCACTCAGGATCTGAATTGGAGGCGCAAACCAGGGTGGGCTAGAGCACACAAGAAATCATTGCAACATCAGGGCATTTATAAACTAGGGCAATTTCCTATACTTAGAAGACAGTATCTCAGTGAGTGGTTTATATCACTGTCTCCTCTCCAGGCTGCCTATTGTGCAGTACATACTTCAATAGAATGTGTATTTAAGCAAATACAAACTAAAATATGGACTCCATTTTTGTGAAGAAAACTGAGAGGGGAAAAGGATAGCTGGCATTCAGAAACACAATCTACTAATTATAATTGATTAATTTATTAGCTATATAGAAACACTATCAAGGGGGCACCTATCCATATGCATCACTGACATAACTTACAAATGCATCCTAAGTGCAGCAGCACAATTCACGATATCTCACTACCAGCAGTAAGCCAAGTCCCCCTATCCTGTAAATAGTTCCTTACACTTTTAAGTCCCATCTCCCTGCTGCCCAACTAATTTCAAGGGCCTAGAAAAAAATGAGTTTTGCAAAGTCCCCTGAAAGTCAGACCAAGGGGATGGGAACAAATTTCAGAGCAATGGGGCACTCTCATAGAATATCATTCTCGAAACACCCTAATTTAAATCAACAGGGCTCTGGTTTAGATCAGCTGCTGATCACTTCTGGATTTTACTATGATTAGGTCATTAGTATTTTATGCATTTATGTATAGAGGGACTACGTGTTCATAGGCATGTTTTAAGAGTATCAATTTGGGATGGCCCCATTACTCCTGAATGGCATGTGCATGTGTGCACACACACATGCAGAATTAAATCACTATGGCCCATTTGTGTGTTACCAACCTAGCCAAAACATCTATTGAACATTACCAGGAATTTTGTTTGGTTCAAGAGAGCAAGATTAAGAACATAAGAATGGCTATACTAGGTCAGACCAATAGTCCATATCATCATCATCCCCTGTCATCCAGCCCCCACTTCTGGCAGTCAGAGGTTTAGGGACACCAGAACATGGGGTTGCATCTCTGACCATCTTGACTAATAGCTACTGGTGGACCTATCCTCCATGAACTTATCTAATATTTTTTTGAACCTACTTATAGTTTTGGCCTTCACAACATCCCATAGGAGAGAGTTCCACAGGTTGATTGTGCATTGTGTGAAGAAGTACTTCTTTTTGCTTGATTTAAACCTGCTGCCTATTAACTTTATTGGGTTACCCCTGGTTCTTGTGTTACATAACACTTTCCTCTCTTTCTCTACACCATCATGATTTTATAGACCTCTATCATATCCCCCCTTTAGTCTTCTCTTTTCTAAGATTAAAAAGACTGGGACAGTTTATCTCTCCTCATATGGAAGCTGTTCCACAACAATAATATTTTTTGTTAACCTACTCTGTACTTTTGCCCAGTTCTAATATATATATATATATATATAGAGAGAGAGAGAGAGAGAGAGATGTATGGGGCAACCAGAACTGTATGCAGTATTCGAGGTGTGGGCATACCATGGATTTATATAGTGACATTATGATATTTTCTGTCGTATTATCTGTCCCTGTCTTTGGTTGCTAACATTCTGTTAGCTTTTTTGACTGCCACTGCACATTGAGCAGATGTTTTCAGAGAACTATCCACAATGACTCCAAGATCTTTTTCTTGAGTGGTAACAGCTAATTTTGTATGTATAGTTGGGATTATGTTTAACAATGTGCATTATTTTGTACTTATCAACACTGAATTTCACCTGCCACTTTGTTGCTGAGTGACCCAGTTGTGAGATCCATTTGTAACTCTTTGCAGTCAGCTTTGGACTTAACTATCCTGAGTAATTTTGTATCATCTGCAGACTTTGCCACCTCACTGTTTACCCCCTTTTCCAGATCATTTATGAATATGTTGAACAGTGCTGGTCCCAGTAAAGATCCCTGGGGGACCCCAGTATTTACCTCTCCGCACCCTGAAAACTGACCATTTATCCCTACCCTTTGTTTCTTATTTTTTAACCAGCTACTGATCTATGGGAGGATCCTCCTTTTTATCCCACAACTGCCTACTTTGCTTAAAAGCCTTTCTGAAAGTCCAAGTACACTATATCCACTAGATCATCCTTGTCCACATGCTTGTTGATGCCCTCAAAGCATATTACTAGATTGGTGAGGCATGATTTCCCTTTACAAAAGCCATGTTGACTCTTCTCCAACATATCATGTTCATCTACATGTCTGAGAATTCTGTTCTTTATTATAGTTTCAACCAATTTGCCTGGTACTGGAGTTAGATTTGCCATCCTATAATTGCCATGATTGCCTTGACAGCCTTTTTAAAAAAGAAGCATTACATTAGCTACCCTCCATTCAGCTGGCACCGAGACTGATTTAAGCGATAACTTACATACTACAGGTAGTAGTTCTACAATTTCATATTTGTGTTCCTTCAGAACTCTTGGGTGAATACCCTCTGGTCCCAGTGACTTATTGCTGTTTAATTTATCAAGTTGTTCCAAAACTCTTCTACTGATATCTCAGTCTGGGACAGTTCCTCAGATTTGTCACCTAAAAAAGAATGCCTCAGATGTGGGAATCTCCCTCAGATGCTCTGTAGTGAAGACCGACATCAAGAATTCATTTAGCTTCTCTGCAATGGCCTAGTCTTCCCTGAGTCCTCCTTTAGCGCCTTGAGCATTTAGTGGCCCCACTGACTGTTTGGCAGGCTTCCTGATTCTGACTGTTAGAGGGCTTTCCCTTTACCCTCTCCCTCGTTCTTGTCATGCAGACAGAAAGCAGAAGAACAGAAGTCCAAAGTGCAGCCAATGTGATGTTTATTGGGGTTAGTTCCAAGCAAACATATCCATAGCGCTACATGCCAACAGAGTGTTTCCCAGTGTTTGGTTCCCAGCTCTGACAGCACAGAGTCTTTATCCCATATGTCCCTTCCCAGCTCTGACACCACAGAGCCTTGTCTGTGTACCCCATTTCCCAATTCCCACCTCCTCCTCCTTAGCAGGCCTAAATATACCTGCAGTGCATGCCACTAGTCACACTCCTTACAACTTATGGTCATGTTCCATTCTGGAGGGTCATGAGTCTAGGGTCTTCTTCCCACCTCTTTTGTATCCCATGGTAAGGAGTGAGGTTGTGTTCTGGCAAAGGCCAGGCTTTGCTTTGGCTTTTAGTGTTTCTTATGCCACCTGTCCATTCCTCCTTGCCCCTCCTAAATGGTTGCTTGACCCTGGCTTGAGAGAAGAGCCAGACAGCCTTCTAGTGTATACCCTGTAACACTTTAATTGCTTTATCCCTTATCTCTTCCCATTGTATTAACAAAACCATCTGGCTAGAGAGAAGCAACACACAGTGTCTTTTGTTCTTTTTTCACACATATTAGTATAAGATATAAGAATATCAAAAAGTCAACCCCAAAATTCTATCTCAGGCTGACAAACAAGCCTATATGCTAACACTCCACCCCTCTTTTCTTTTCTTCTGGGATCCGCCTGGCCAGGTATCCTGGGAAAAGTATCAGACATATGGGAGCACATTTCCTGATAGGGCTGTGTAGCAGTGCGGGACTCACCCCTGCTGGTCTCTTCTGGGAATTAGCTATTCCAGTGCCCTGGAGCACCCCCTACAGGCTGGTGGTCCTCCTTACCACTGGCCCCGTGTCCCTCCCAGGACCCCGGTGCTCCTTTCTTTGGGTGCTGCCCCTCCAGCAGTAACCCCCAATCTCAGGATCTCCCCTCCCAGGGGAACCCCCACCCACTATCCCCACCTCGCCTCAGTATATGGCTACTGCCAGTCATTGTCTAGCCCCCGTGCCCTGGGACAGACTGCAGTATCAGCCTACTCATCACTGGCAAGGTTGGGTTTGGGCCTGCTGCCTTTGCCTACCCCTGGGGCTGCCCTCAGCAACCCCCAGTACCTATTAGCCTTATGCTAGGCTGCAGCCTGGGGCTTTCCATACTGGAGCTCCCCGGCTCCTCTGCCTTTCCCCAGCCCTGCTCCACTCAGGTACTCTGTCTCTAGCTCCCTACAGCCAGGCCCATCTCTCTCTACAGCTAGAGAGAGACTGCTGAGCTCCTGGCTCCCAGCCTTTTTATACAGGCCAGCTGTGGCCTGATTGGGGTGTGGCCCAGCTGCAGCCACTTCTCCAATCAGCCTAGCTTTTAGAGCTGCAGCCCTCTCCAGGGCTGTTTTCAAGCCCTTCCAGGCAGGAGCAGGTGTCCACCCTGCTACAGGCCAGCTATCAATATGGAACGTGTCGGTACTCCATTTGCCCCACTGCCCCCTATGCAGTACAGTGCCCTGCACCTTCCCTCATAAGTACATACTGCGCATATATTCCAATTAGTGTGTCAAACTCCCCATAGTGACAGGCCTGAGAAGGTTGGGTCTGGGTATCTGTTACACTTTGGTGGAGGGCCTATTACATTACTCATATGTTAGCCACCACAGTATACACTACAGGATTAGTATATTTAGTAATAGGTTAATAGCCATAATAATCCACAGTAACATCAGGAGCCCTGACCATTGTAATTTAGTCCAACATTTGGGCCATTACCAAAACCACTGCTTCTCCTCTTTTGACAGGGTTAAAATCCTGTAACACCATTCTGGAGAGTATATTTTAAATGTGTCCAGTTGTTGGTAGTTGCAGTGAGCTGCTTTTGCAGTGTTCATGTACACTTGTCCATATCATAAGTCCTCTGGATATTCACAGAAAGATGGGGTATTGTCCAAACCAGCTTGACCATTTGGTATGGAATTGGGTAGTATGCACTGGTTCCATTATTCACAGCAATGAGTTCCACAGATCCATTTGTGCATCAAAGTCCCGATGGCAGCATGTAAATGTGTGTTACTGTGCCAGATGCTGGTGCACTTGTACTCCCAAGTGTTATATTACAGAGTTATGTACTTTCCCAGCAGATCACTCCATATCCCATATACATTACACCCAATCATCCACCCTGGCAACAGGCCATTGGGTCTGCTCCTCCATGGTCATCGGGGAGGGGCACATCCAAATATTTTCTCTGGACAATTACTTAACAGAATTATTGTCCAATTTACACCATTTCATCCTCCCCATCTATTCCCCAATGGGTCCCAGTGAGCTCCTCCCTTTCTCATTACTCCCACAGGGCTCATGGGGACAACCTTAATTGCCGTCCCATTCCAAGGTACCACATAACTATTACACAGGTGCTAGCCCCCTAGTTGCGCATTTTGCATTCCCACACACACCTTCTCCCCCCCATCCCAAGTTAGCCTTTTGAAGCCATCCCCGAGCCATTTCATAATGTTTCCTGTCCATTGAGCTAGGGTCAGGTTTACCTCTGCGGTCCTTTTCCATCCCATTGCAATTGCAGATGTTTGCTGTGCCAGTAGTTCATTGATTTGCTGCTACAATTTCACATTTCAGCTTATCAATTGCTTGGTTACCCAACTGCCCCCCAGATTCCATACACCCAGCCCTGTGTTTCCTGCTGCCGATAAATCCCTTTTCCGGTGATGATTCCATGCGTGTCCCCTCACCCACCAATTAAATTGTTGTTTCAGCCCTTCTATGTACGTGCTGCAATTGGGGTGTACCACCCATGTAATGGACTGGAAAGACATGTTGAAAAGCATTGGTTGCACCCGCTCCCACTGTAGCTCCGACATGTTCGCCCATCAGGAAGTATTTCCGGCTCCAGGCTGCAACCAGCTTAAATCAGGATTTTCCCAGCTTGGCATCCATATTACCTGTAGGGTTACATTCTGCAAAGTGGTTAAATTGTGATATAGTCAACATCCCAGGGGAGACTTTATGCCCAATGTGATGTGTACATAACTGCATGCCCAGAGATTGTCTTCTATGGAGGTACCATTATGATTACCCATGGTACTATCACACTCCAACTGTGGGACCCCCTAACCCAAACACCCCAGAAGGCCAGAGGGTTATATTTTTGGGCCCTCCATGATAAACCACATGTCTGGATGACTGTTTCCCACTGTCATTCATTATAGCATATCCTAGGGAATACCATGAAATGATTACTGATAAATTTGATATTCTCCACCAGGTTAGGATCCCCCTCTTCCAATCAGTATACCACATACCAACACTGCCAAATTCCCCTGCGGGGGATCAGAGGCACAATTTTCTACAGGTAGATCCTTAAAGTCCTCATCTGCGTTATTACCATAACAGTATTACCATAGCAGTCCACGTATTTCCTCCCTTTGCCATCTCACATCGCTGTATTTGGGTAGGGCTTACAATAGCGACAATTGTGATTAGCAACAGTGATTGTTCTCTTCTGGGCCAAAGGGGTCCTTGTTTTCCCCTTGTGGGTTCACCTGTAAGATGCATTCAACATAATTTATCCATTCTCCTCCTTAATCCCCATTCTGTGCCTTTTTATTTGCATGCAATGAACCCATTTCCACCGTTTATTCTTTGATTCCAATAGCAGCAGGCTGGGCCCCAGTCGGTTAAAGACTAGGTAAGGGCCCCTCCATTTAGGAACTGGGAATGGGAATAGATGGTATTCTTCTGGAATGCAGTACATCATTTGATTTCCCCCTCTTGGATCGGCTGTGCTCGCCAAGGAGGCCATACCATGCGTTGACCTTTGCTGCTATATGTGCTAAACCTCCTTGTACAATATCCACCAAAATAACAGTAATAACAAGACAAACAACACAAAACACACAACACAATCTTCGTCGCAACAGTAGACTCATAGTGTTCTGGGTTGTTCTTCCACTGGCGTCAGCTTGACTATAGAGAGTCTGAAAAACAAAAGAAACATTTCCCAGCCCCTTGGTGGGGACAGATTATTGCTTAAAAATACCCCTTCTTTTTACAAATCTCCTTGCTGACTGCAGGAAAAATAGAAGAATTACCTCCATACTTCCCTTGTTTCGTTCTATAGACAGGCCAGGTTTCTACCCTTAAAGGAAAGGGTGAATTATCCCACTGTTCATTTATGAAATTCATACGGTGGTGTACCTCAGTTTCCCCTCTTGTACAACGGCCTGGGTTTGTATTGGTTTTTCTGCTGTGCCAAGCTTTAAGGTTATTTACAAGTAATAGCTGAGAGGCAGCATTACCATGAGATCTTTGACATGAGATTTGCTTTCAATTACCATTTTTAGCATGCTTAAAATTTCCCCCCAAAACCATACACATTATTAATTCTTATGGGATTACTCACTAGCATTTATCCCAATGTTTAACACTGTGATAGTTTGATTACTCAGAGCCACCTCAAGGCTCGGTGTTTCTGACATTGCTTCTTTTGTGCATTCCACCCCTGCCTATGCTTCAGAGGTACACTGTCTTTTAACTGTTTGTTCCCCTCCTGCTATTTATTACCAAAAGAGGATCCAGAACCTCTCCTGATACTTCCAGTTCTGGCTGCCCCAGTCAGGGCCACATTCGCTGGTCCTTATTTAAAAAGATATTAAACTTTATAAAAACATGGAAGTACCCAGAGGGTTACGTGCTAAATACCAAAGCCACATCACACTAGCTGCCCATGTCTGGCACAACATGTCAGTGTTGCAATTTTGAATGAGAGATTCAAACGGAGTTTTAGTGACATTGTTCTTTTTATTTAAAAAAAAAACCAACCCAATTTAATTTAAACCTACAAACAGGACTTTGCAAACCATGAGTGTTGGTTTAAGCCCTTAAAATCTTACATAATTACAAACACACACAAATTCTCTTTTGCCCAACACCCCTTGCACTGCTTTAATTATTTTTACACAACTGTACTCAAACTACATTCCCATCTTGTACAATCAGAGACAGTCAAGTTAAGTTCCAATAGAAACCCCTTATATTTCTTTAGTGAATTCGTTTAAATCATATTTACAAACCATTCCTGTGGGAAAAAGAGCCAATTTTCCTTCAGAATAGCTGTAAAGTCTCCTGGGGACAAAAACATAGTGGTGGTAGAAGCCACCTGACCCCCTTGTATAATTTGTTTAACTAACAGGTTTCCACCTAATCTGACTATACCAAGTACCACATATAATTACATTTACATAACTGGATTTTTTTTTATCAAACCAAAAACTTCCTTTTAATAACACCAGAACTGTTATTCTTTAACATCTTCACTGCGTAGACTGTCGGTCCTTCATCTGTTGAGACTGAGACAATCACGACATGTCTTCCAATCTTCTCTCGCTCTGGCCATACTTGCCATGTTTGTCCATATCTCCTTGTTAGGAAATCATCCCACCTCTTTGGAGGCTGACCACATGGCCGTTTCTGTTCTTGTGGATACCACTCGGATATAGCTGCGATCCACCTGTTGTCGCTGAATCGGGCCACATGTCCCACCCACCGCATTTTGCTGAGCCTGCTTTCAACAACAACATCTTGCACTCCAGACTGCTGCCTGATTATTTCATTGGGGATGTGATCACAGAGCAAAATGCCCAAAAATGTTCGTTCCATCGCCCTATGTGTGACAGACAGTTGATGTTCTTCAATCTTTGTCAGTGACCATGTTTTGCTGCCATATAACCTTGTGGAAACACGGTCGAGTTGAAAAGATTTGCACAAGTTGTTTCGCTGATCTTTCCTTGGAGGATGTCCTTGATGTCATTGAATGCGCATCATCCAGCTTTTTTTCTGCCTTTCTGATCATGGTGCATGTTGACTTCCTGGCCCAAATAAACGTATTTATCAACCTCTTGGATCTCCTCTCCTCCAAGAGTTATTTGGGTTCTTGGCAGAACATCTGACCTCATGTATTTCATTTTCGACCGATTCATTTTTAATCCGACTTGACTACTTTTCACATTCAGTTCTTTAAGCATTCTCTCAAGCTGGGCTGTATTTTCAGCTATCAGCACTATATCAGCTGCAAACCTGAGATGGTTTAGCCACTTGCATTGATATTAATCCCATCTTTCAAGTCTGCTTGTTGAAAAACCGATTCAAGACTGGCTGTGAATAATTTTGGTGAAACTGTATCTCCTTGTTTCACACCTTTCTCGATGGGGATTCGGAGGGGAGTATCAAACAGAAATATATCCATGCTGCAGCCAGAGTTTGCTTCCTTTAGTAATGTGATATATTTCGCGCTGATGCCCTGTTCAGAAAGAGCTTCAAGAATGGCGTTAGTCGCTACACTGTCGAATGCCTTCTTGTAGTCCATGAAGGCAATGCACAAAGGGAATTTATATTCCCTTGAATGCTCTAGTAGTTGGTTTAGAGTGAAGAGATGGTCTATCGTGCTATAATTACTTTGAAAGCCGGCCTGCTCTCTAGGTTGCTGTTCATCCAGGTTTTGCAACAGTCAATTTGTTATTATTTTAGTGAACAATTTATAGATATGCGAAAGCAATCAGATCGGGTGATAGTTCTTTAGATTTTCTCGATCGCCTTTCTTATGCAGCAAGATGGTATTGGACTCTTTCCTATTGGACGGTATGGTCTGGATTTCCAAGTAGCAGCTGAACCTTTGGGCGAGAGCTTTCCAAAGTTCCTGACCTCCTGCCTTAAGCACTTCTGCTGTCAGACCATCCTTACCTGGAGCCTTCCCCTCTTTCACTTGATGGATTGCGTGACAGACTTCACTAATGAGAACTGGGAATATGTGTTCATCGGTTTGTTGAAGTGATGGCATTGGGACGTCAATACAGGATGCAAACAGTTGGGTATAGAAATCCCTGCAGATTGCCTTCATCTCTATTTGATCGGTTACTGATTCTCCATCCCTGTTCTTCAAAGCCAATAATGATGACCTGTACAACGCCAGTTCCCGTTTGCATTTTTTGAGACTTTTATGGTCTTCAGCAGCCATTAGGAGCTTTTTGGTTTGAAATTTCTCAAAGTCTTCCTTCAACTTCATTCAAATGAGCTTACAGAGAAAGGAGTGCTCGAGTCTGTTGCTAACATTTCTTTTCATTTTCCTCCTCTTCTCTAATAAAGTCTTTGTATTCTCCAAGATTCTTCCGCTAGCTCTTCTTGGTCTTTCACGTTCAGCTGATTTCACACACTATTTCAGTCTCTTACTGAAGTTCTCATAATCGTCATCGCAGTCGTCCAGGAGGCTCCAATCTTCCCTAGAAAGCTTGAAAGCTACCTGGTGGTGCCTTCTGTTTGCCATACACAGCGACTTTTTCTCCACCTTCACAGTGAATATGAGCCTGGCTCTCAGTAGGCAATGATCGCTACCGATATTGAATGATGTCACTACTGAAATATCCTGCACGATGCATCATCTATGGATCAGAAAGTAATCGATTTAATTTTTTGTCTTTGCATTTGATGCGATCCAGGTCCATCTTCTGTTGGCCTTCTTTCAGAACCAGGTGTTACCAACGAACTCCCTCCAAACTCTATAGTATTAATTTCTGCAAAAGCTACTTGTAACTCTTCACTCACTTTAAATCACTTGCTTCTGCATTCAATTCTTTAAAGTATTTTGCCTATAGTGACATAGCTACCAAATACAATCTGTGCAGCACAGCTACCTTACCCTGTGCTGTTTTAACCTTGGGATTGTTTAAAAAGACAGTAAAGCATTCATATCCATGGTCACCCATGGGTGTTTTATTCCAAAAATTTCAATGGAACCCAGCAGACTTCTGTCATGCTTTGTCCAAACAAACTTTTCACTAAGTATCCAAAGTACCCTCCATTAAAACTTCAGAAGAACAAAAGTGCAAGGGTGTGTGTGGAAAGCAACCATTTAACTCTATGAGGTTAGTTTAAACTAAAGGCTGACAGCAGCAAATTAAGCAAACTGGGAAGCAGGAGGAGGAGGAGAAGAAGAAGAAAAGGATATAGTTAGCTCTGAGCAAAAGGAAGGGGTCCCTAGGTTTAAACAGTTGGGGACCTCTTACCCCTAGGTTTTTATCCTGGATCTGGGAGAAGAGTGGAGATTATTACCTGCTCCTACAAACCCTGAATTTGTTCCACCTGTGTCTGTTTCTTTTGTTTACACTCCAAGTGAATTACAGGAGTGCTCTTCTCTGTTGCAGTTAACTGTTTCCAGGCAACTCCATGGGTTAACCCCCTCACTCTCCACTTTTCATTTTGAAACTTTTTTTTTCACTCCCCTAGGACCAAGTCTCAGTTCCCATCTCTTAATGTGGTCTGTTAACTCTGCTTCTGACTCCAAACGCTGCTTTGCCAAGTTATCTTTAGCCACTCCTAACTCTAATTTACAATACTCCAGTTGCCTTTGGTGGAGTAGCACTAAACATTGATTTATTTTAAAAAAATGTTAGTTTTTGTCTTTTGCTAATTAGTCAAGAAATTATTTTTGGCTGACCTAATTATACTTTTACATTTGACTTGCCAGAGTTTATACTCCTTTCTATTTTCCTCAAACGGATTTGACTTCCAATTTTTAAAGGATGTCTTTTTGCCTCTAGCCACCTCTGTTTCTCTGTTGTTTAGCTATTTTGGCTTTTCTTTTTTTTTCTTTTTTTTGGTCTTGTTATTTTTTTTTAATTTGGGTATACATTTAGTTTGAGCCTCTATTATGGTGTTTTTAAATAGTTTCCATGCAGCTTGCAGGCATTTCTCTCTTGTGACTGTTCCCTTTAATTTCCATTTACCTAGCTTCCTCATTTTTGTATAGTTTCCCCTTTTTGAATTTAAATATTACCATGGTGGGTTCTTTGGTATTTCCCTCCTACCTACCAATGGTAAATTTATTTACACTGTGGTGCTATTACTGAGCGGTTCAGTTATATTCACCTCTTGGCCCAGTCCCTTTAACTTAGGACTAAATGAAGAATTACCTCTCCCCTTGTTGGCTCTAGGACTATCTGCTCCAAGAAGCAGTCATTAATGGTGCCTAGAAATTTTATCTCTTCATCCTATCCTGAGGTGACATATACCCAGTCAATAAGGGGATGGTTGAAATTCCCCATTATTATTGGGTTTTCCATTTTTGTAGCCTCTCTCTAATCTCTCCGAGCATATCACAGTCACCATCAGTGGTATATTCCTGCTGCGATACTCTGATTATGCAGGCATGGAATTTCTATCAATAAAGATTGTATGGTACAGTTTGATTCATTTAAGATTTTTACTATATTTGACTCTACACTTTCTTTCCCCCACTGGCAGATCCTACTTTGTCATTCCCATATATTTTGTACCCTAGTATTACCATGTCCCATTGATTATCATGAATCCACAAAGTTCCTGTGATGCCTATTGAATCAATATCCTCCTTTAATACCAGGCACTAAAGTTCACTCATCTTAGTATTTAGACTTCTAGCATGTGTATACAAGTTCTTATAAAATTTGTCAATATTTACTTGTCTGCCTTCATGTGATGTAATTGAATAGGATTCGCTTTCTCTTGACTGCCTCTCTTCAGTACCTACCTATACTTTATCAACTTCTATCCTCTCCTCTTTGCTAAGTATTGATTTTCCCCTTTAATAAATCCTCCCCCTAAGGGATGTCTCTGTCTGAAACATGTTGTATTTCCCCCAACCCTTATTTTAAAAGATGATACAGGATTTTTTAATGTTACATGCTAGCAATCTGGTTCCATTTTGGTTTAGGGGGAGCCCATTCTTTTTGTAGAGGATCCTTAGAAACATAGAATATCAGAGTTGGAAGGAACCTCAGGAGATCATCTAGTTTAACCCCCTGCTCAAAACAGGACCAATCCCCAATTAAATCATCCAACAGATTTTTGCCCCATATCCCTAAATGGCCACCTATTTAGAAAAACTGGACGTGCACAAGTCCATGGGGCCAGATGCACTGCATCCAAGGGTGCTAAAGGAGTTGGCGGATGAGATTGCAGAGCCATTAGCCATTATTTTTGAAAACTCATGGCGATTGGGGGAGGTCCCGGATGACTGGAAAAAGGCTAATGTAGTGCCCATCTTTAAAAAAGGGAAGAAGGAGGATCCGGGGAACTACAGGCCAGTCAGCCTCACCTCAGTCCCTGGAAAAATCATGGAGCAGGTCCTCAAGGAATCAATTCTGATGCACTTAGAGGAGAGGAAAGTGATCAGGAACAGTCAGCATGGATTCACCAAGGGGAAGTCATGCCTGACTAACCTAATGATGAGATAACTGGGTCTGTGGATGAGGGGAAAGCAGTGGATGTGTTATTCCTTGACTTTAGCAAAGCTTTTGATACGGTCTCCCACAGTATTCTTGATACGGTCTCCCACAGTATTCTTGCTGCCAAGTTAAAGAAGTATGGGCTGGATGAATGGACTGTAAGGTGGATAGAAAGCTGGCTAGATTGTCGGGCTCAACAGGTAGTGATCAATGGCTAGTTGGCAGACGGTTTCAAGCGGTGTGCCCCAAGGGTCGGTCCTGGGGCCGATTTTGTTTAATATCTTTATTAATGATCTGGAGGATGGTGTGGACTGCACTCTCAGCAAGTTTGCAGATGACACTAAACTAGGAGGAGTGGTAGATACACTAGAGGGTAGGGATCGGATACAGAGGGACCTAGACAAATTAGAGGATCAGGCAAAAAAAAACCTGATGAGGTTCAACAAGGACAAGTGCAGAGTCCTGCACTTAGGACGGAAGAACCCATGTACTGCTACAGACTAGGGACCGAATGGCTAGGTAGCAGTTCTGCAGAAAAGGACCTGGGGTCACAGTGGATGAGAAGTTGGATATGAGTCAACAGTGTGCTCTTGTGGCTAAGAAGGCTAACAGCATTTTGGGCTGTATAAGTAGGGGAATTGCCATCAGATCGAGGAACGTGATCGTTCCCCTTTATTCGACATTGGTGAGGCCTCATCTAGAATACTGTGTCCAGTTTTGGGCCCCACACTACAAGAAGGATCTGGAAAAATTGGAAAGAGTCCAGTGGAGGGCAACAAAAATGATTAGAGGTCTGGAGCACATGACTTATGAGGAGAGGCTGAGGGAACTGGGATTGTTTAGTCTCCAGAAGAGAAGAATGAGGGGGGATTTGATAGCAGCCTTCAACTACCTGAAGGGGGGTTCCAAAGAGGATGGAGCTTGGCTGTTCTCAGTGGTGGCAGATGACAGAACAAGGAGCAATGGTCTCAAGTTGCAGTGGGGGAGGTCCAGGTTGGATATTAGGAAACACTATTTCACTAGGAGGGTGATGAAGCACTGGAATGCGTTACCTAGGGAGGTGGTGGAGTCTCCTTCCTTGGAGATTTTTAAGGCCTGGCTTGACAAAGCCCTGGCTGGGATGATTTAGTTGGGAATTGGTCCTGCTTTGAGCAGGGGGTTGGACTAGATGACCTCTTGAGGTCCCTTCCAACCCTGATATTCTATGATTCTATCTCAAGGATTGAACTCACAACCCTGGGTTTAGCAAGCAAATGCTCAAACCACTGAGCTATCCCTCCCCCACATCCTTCTTTCCCTAAAGGCTCCCCAGTTCTAATAAACCTAAATATGTTCTCTGAACACCATTGTCTCATCCATGCACTAAGACCTTGCAATTTTGCCTGTCTAACTGGCCCTCTGAGTGGAACTAGAAGCTTTCAGAGAATGCTACCATGGAGGTTCTGAACTTTAATATTTTACCTAGCAGTCTATATTTGCCCTTCAGGACCTTTCTCCTAACTCTCCTTATGTCATTGGTACCTACTTGTATCACAACCACTATGACACACCGTACCTCAAAGTAGCACCCTGTAACCCACATATATGGTTGTGATATTTCATACAAAGCATGCCAAGTAAAATATCATATGAAAGGTCATGATCTGCTGAAAATGTCAGAATATGTGTTTGGTTAGTGGGTATGAAGTTATAAGCTTTTGCTGCATGGTTGTTATTGAAATATGTTGTAAGTCTGGGAGTTGTCAAATGCTAGTTCTCCAGTGACAACAAATGAGGTGATCCACCCTTAGGTGGGTGTTACGTGACCATTAATCAACAGGGGAGTTGTAAACAAGAGATTTACAATTCTGTAAAAGAGTTGCCCAAGCACCACAAAATTGGGATTGCCTAAGTCTGGGACACAGCAAAGTCCATCAGGACATGTCTGGGCTAGTAATTTCCATTTTCCAGGCACATGTGGGCATAAAATAAAGGACAGTGGCATCATGCAATTACCTTTTTCCTCCCCCACATATTCTGGAAGGAACGAGAATGCTGGGAAGACAAAGATTTGAACTGAGGAGACTGGTCCCAGACTTAAAGGGAAAGTCTGTATTAAGGACTGTAACCTACCTGTAACATCCAGTGTGGTGAATAAAACCTGCTTGAGCCAAATATTGCTCAGTCTAATAATGTCTAGGATTTAGAGTGCATGATTACTTTTTATTTTCTTTGGTAACTATCTCTGACCTTTTATGCCTACCACTAATAATCACTTAAAATCTATCTTTCTGTAGTTAATAAATCTGTACTATATTTTACCTAAAAAAGTGTGTTATGATTGAAGTGCTTGGGAAATCTCAGTTTAGTTTACAAAGGCTAGTGTGTGTCCTCTCCACTTCGAGGGAGGGGAGGACTGGGTAATGAACTTCCACCGGTCAGGCTTCTGACCGGGGCAAAATGGTACAGTTCTGGGGTGCAAGACAGGGGTTTGCAAGATTTGCTGGTGCCTTTCTTTGTGTGATTCATGAGTGGTTCAGGGATCACTAATGCATTTTAGCTGGTTGTGGAGCACCACATGCTGTTGTATTGAGTGATAACAGTGCCCGGAGAGGGTTGCTGCTTGTCACTAGCAAAGCATTGTGAGAGACAGTCCAGGCTGGAGAGTTAAGGGGGCACAGAGGTACAGGGTAAAGCTATAGTTTGTACCCCAGGGATCCCATCACACCACTGGCTCCTCTCCAGAACTGCTCATAAGTCTATCTAGATGTCTCAAGAGGTCCACATCCTTTGTACCCAGCAGGCAATTCACCATGCGGTTTTCCCAGTCATCACAAACCCAACTATCTATTTCTAATAATTAAACCCCTCTTTAATATTACCTGTCTTTTCCTAATAACTGGTGTCTCGTATGTCCATTCAGCAATGGATTTTGAAATGAATCTATACTAATAAGGCCATTCGAGCTAAGCTCTTCTGAGAATTACTCACTTCAGTTGGAATGTTGCTTGTTTAAACCCTTGGGCTGGCTAGGTTAAAGTTGGATCTTAGGAGTCCACCCCCTCCCCCATTATGCAGTATTAGTCCCCAGCTGGGAGACTTAGAAAGACAATTCACTGACCTCTTCATCAACTTAACACTTCATAGCATAAAGAGGATGCAAGCTTGTCAACCTGACACTCATATTGCCATGTCTTTCGAAATTAGCCCTCAGAGAGCATTACAATATGGCTGAAAGCTCTTTATTAGAGATGTATAAATAGGATACATCAGACTCAGCTATTATAGAAAAGTCAAAGGGTGCTAATCAGAGTCCCTTCACCTAGATTAACATTGTCACCTTTTTTTTTTTACTAGTACTACATGCTATTGATTAAAAGTCTTTACCATCTGTTTTGGTTCATATCTACTTTATTAGAATTTTTTTCCCCTGAACTCCATTCAAGCCCTCCTTAAATTACAGTAGCATTTCTATCTATTGTGCCAGGTAGTCGGGGTTTTCATTAAGTTAAAAATGTGTGTCATGCCAGTGACCAAGCCTTAAGAAATTTGATCACCTCATTAAACTCAAAAGGAAATTAATCCATAGCTAATTGTTATGGCAGCATGAAAACTGTAATTAAAAACAGAATACATCTAAAAAATTAAAAGAAAATATGAATTATAAGTGGATATTTAAAATATATTTGACAGCATTTTAAGGATGATCAGAAAGGCTGGCTGTCTCCTCCTACTCACATACTCCATGTGGCTATGTAAATGATCAAAGATAAACTAAAAAGAACAAGAATTTGGCACAATACTTTTAAAAAATTCAGAGCATACATTTGAAGTCTTTTATTAAAATAATATTTTTAAGTCACAACCTTTATATTAATTGGTATGTTAAAGCCTATTGTCAGCAATCTACGTTTTAAGTTGGCTTTTCTGGGGGCTTTCTGTATCAACATTTCCCTGGGAAAAATCTTTGATAAAACAGAGTAAGTCTTGAAGAGCACCCAATTCAGGATTTAGTGGACTAAAAGGGCTATGTTCTAGAACCAAAGATCACTTACCAACAACCTCTTGCCAACATACCTCTCCCGTTCACAGCAGGGTACTATAAACTTGAGCACCTCAGATGATCACAATGCCTGCAGTGTCACATATGGAGAGAGAATAACTTGCTACCAAACCTTTTATAGCTTTACAGGTCAATACCAGCACTTCAACACCACCCAGCCATCCACAGATAGCCAGTGCTAATCAAGGTTCATAGGTGTAATTAGCTACATGTGAGAAGGCAACCAGTAACATTCTGCTCCCGCTGCTGTTTTTCGTAAGGGATTATTTTGTTGTTGTTGTTGTTGTAAGAGAAAGCAATGGTTTAGAAGATCAGTGTGATGTCTGGCTGTGGAAAGCAGGGAAGGTCAGCACAGTCCAAGTCTCATTCTTCTCATGCTGGTTTGCTGTCCCCCTTGGGCTGTGTGCACCCAATGCTGCACAAAGAGAACTATGTACAGCAAGTAGGAGCCGGAGCCCCAGTTTATTTGGTTGCAGTGATAGAATGTCTGACAGCTGAAATACTAGAGTTGACTGGTAACATGGCTCGGGGTACAAGAAAACATAGATTATCCCCAAGCACTTGCAGCTAACTGTTTGTAATGATGAGGAACTGAACAAGCTACTAGGGGTGGGGAGGGGTTACTACCACTCAGGGCATCCATGCTGTACTGCTGCCCAGGAAAACAGAGAGCCACAAAGCCAAGGACAAGTGAGATTGTGTGAATGAAAGCATCCTTAAAACCACTGTTTCAGAATGGTTTTAAGATGCAGTCTAATATAGGAACCTACAAGATCAAAGAGGAAAGGATGCAACCTTCATGTGAAAAACAAACTTAGAAAGCACCTATAGGCAACCACTAATCCCTGGACATCCAAAAGCATCTGGAGACCCCAAAGAGCCCCAGGTTGTGAAGCTGAAATCAATATCAAGCACCCAAACCATCATTTCATCTGGTCATTTCTCCATCCCATGAGCACTCTCTTAATCTTTTCTGTATTGAGAGTTTCAATCTCTGTAAAACACCGTATAAATCATTCCATTGCATGCAAAGAACCTGTAGCCATGGAAATGTTTACCCATGAAAGAATACCCATATGCCTGGAAAAATTTAAAATCCTCACTAGGATATCAATGGAAATGTTGGGTGCAAGGATGAAGCATTAAGCCCTAAAAACAGGACCACAGTGTGTGATTTCACACAGGGAAACAATTGGGGTGGAGGTGGGGGAATGGGGATGTATCATAGCCCCAGGGATTATGCTTTAAGGATACATACACTGGCCTCCCTAGGCATACATAGGGAGTGCATACCACACTGCCTTGGAATAGTGTATGCTCCCCTCTCTGGAGCTGGCAGTCTCTGTGGGATGGTGCAAAGTGGGGAACTGCATGGCATGTTTTTACCTCCTCCTTTTCCCCTTTGGGGTGGTTTACACCCCAAGGAGTATTAAGTGGGTGCAACCTTTGCATTCCCTTGAGGTCCAAGGAATGTGAGAGGTGCCTGCTGGTGGAATCTCTCAGGCAGCAGGTGGGAGAGCTACAGGAGGAGGTGGCTAGGTTGAGGAGCATCCGTATCCACGAGCAATTCCTCGACAGTGTCCATGTGGAGACAGCTGAGGTAGCTGTCCCAGTACACAGGACTGCTGATACACCACTGGAGGAGGAGGAGATGGCTCAGGGTGGACACTGGCAGCTGGTTACTTCTGGCAGCAGGCAGTGCTCCACCCTTGCTCCGAACCCTCCTGCCGTGGTTATAGGTAACCGTTATGCTCTTCTTGATACAGGAAAGAAGGAATCACTCCCTACAGTAAAGGAGGAGAAGCCTCGTACCCCTAAGGCTGGAAAGTCTGCTGCCACCACCGCGAATAGGAAACGTAGGGTAGTGGTGGTCAGAGACTCTCTGCTGAGGGGGACGGAGGCGCCCATCTGTCGCCCTGACATTTCATCTCGGGAGGTATGCTGCCTGCCGGGAGCCCGTATCCGAGACGTTACGGAGGCATTGTCGAGGATTATCCAGCCCTCTGACTACTACCCCATGCTACTCATCCATGTGGGCACAAATGATACTGCGCGGTGTGACACTGAGCGGATCAAGAGTGACTACAGGGCTCTGGGAGTACGGGTGAAGGAGTTTGGAGCGCAGGTGGTATTCTCTTCAATTCTTCCTGTCAAAGGTAGGGGCCTGGGCAGAGACAGATGCATCGTGGAGGTGAATGCCTGGCTGCGAAGATGGTGTCGCCAGGAGGGCTTTGGCTTCCTAGACCACGGGATGCTATTCGAGGAAGGACTGCTAGGCAGAGATGGCGTTCACCTTTCGAGGAGAGGAAAGACCCTATTCGGACACAGACTGGCTAACCTAGTGAGGAGGGCTTTAAACTAGGTTCGACGGGGACAGGTGAGCAAAGCCCACAGGTAAGTGGGGAACATGGAGACCGGGGAGATGGGTCGGAAACGAGAGGGAGTGTGGGCTATATTGTCAGAGAGAAAGGAGGGTCAGGACAAAACTGTGAGGAAAGATCAAACCAGTATCTTAGATGCCTATATACAAATGCGAGAAGTATGGGGAATAAGCAGGAAGAACTGGAAGTGCTAATAAATAAATACAACTATGACATTGTTGGCATCACTGAAACTTGGTGGGATAATACACATGATTGGAATGTTGGTGTGGATGGGTACAGCTTGCTCAGGAAGGATAGACAGGGGAAAAAGGGAGGAGGTGTTGCCTTATATATTAAAAATGTACACACTTGGACTGAGGTAGAGATGGACATAGGAGACGGAAGTGTTGAGAGTCTCTGGGTTAGGCTTAAAGGGGCAAAAAACAAGGGAGATGTCATGCTAGGAGTCTACTACAGGCCACCTAACCAGGTGGAAGAGGTGGATGAGGCTTTTTTCAAGCAACTAACAAAATCATCCAAAGCCCAAGATTTGGTGGTGATGGGGGACTTCAACTATCCGGATATATGTTGGGAAAATAACACAGCGGGGCACAGACTATCCAACAAATTCTTGGACTGCATTGGAGACAACTTTTTATTTCAGAAGGTTGAAAAAGCTACTAGGGGGGAAGCTGTTCTAGACTTGATTTTAACAAATAGGGAGGAACTCGTTGAGAATGTGAAAGTAGAAGGCAGCCTGGGTGAAAGTGATCATGAAATCATAGAGTTTGCAATTCTAAGGAAGGGTAGAAGGGAGAACAGCAAAATAGAGACAATGGATTTCAGGAAGGCAGATTTTGGGAAGCTCAGAGAGCTGATAGGTAAGGTCCCATGGGAATCAAGACTGAGGGGAAAAACAACTGAGGAGAGTTGGCAGTTTTTCAAAGGGACACTATTAAGGGCCCAAAAGCAAGCTATTTCACTGGTTAGTAAAGATAGAAAATGTGGCAAAAGACCACCTTGGCTTAACCACGAGATCTTGCACGATCTAAAAAATAAAAAGGAATCATATAAAAAATGGAAACTAGGACAGATTACAAAGGATGAATATAGGCAAACAACACAGGAATGCAGGGGCAAGATTAGAAAGGCAAAGGCACAAAATGAGCTCAAACTAGCTACGGGAATAAAAGGAAACAAGAAGACTTTTTATCAATACATTAGAAGCAAGAGGAAGACCAAAGACAGGGTAGGCCCACTGCTTAGTGAAGAGGGAGAAACAGTAACAGGAAACTTGGAAATGGCAGAGATGCTTAATGACTTCTTTGTTTCGGTCTTCACCGAGAAGTCTGAAGGAATGCCTAACATAGTGAATATTAATGGGAAGGGGGTAGGTTTAGCGGATAAAATAAAAAAAGAACAAGTTAAAAATCACTTAGAAAAGTTAGATGCCTGCAAGTCACCCGGGCCTGATGAAATGCATCCTAGAATACTCAAGGAGCTAATAGAGGAGGTATCTGAGCCTCTAGCTATTATCTTTGGAAAGTCATGGGAGATGGGAGAGATTCCAGAAGACTGGAAAAGGGCAAATATAGTGCCCATCTATAAAAAGGGAAATAAAAACAACCCAGGTAACTACAGACCAGTTAGTTTAACTTCTGTGCCAGGGAAGATAATGGAGCAAGTAATTAAGGAAATCATCTGCAAACACTTGGAAGGTGGTAAGGTGATAGGGAACAGCCAGCATGGATTTGTGAAGAACAAATCATGTCAAACCAATCTGATAGCTTTCTTTGATAGGATAACGAGCCTTGTGGATAAGGGTGAAGCGGTGGATGTGGTATACCTAGACTTTAGTAAGGCATTTGATACGGTCTCGCATGATATTCTTATAGATAAACTAGGCAAATACAAATTAGATGGGGCTACTATAAGGTGGGTGCATAACTGGCTGGATAACCATACTCAGAGAGTTGTTATCAATGGTTCCCAATCCTGCTGGAAAGGCGTAATGAGTGGGGTACCGCAGGGGTCTGTTTTGGGACCGGCTCTGTTCAATATCTTCATCAACGACTTAGATATTGGCATAGAAAGTACGCTTATTAAGTTTGCGGATGATACCAAACTGGGAGGGATTGCAACTACTTTGGAGGACAGGGTCATAATTCAAAATGATCTGGACAAATTGGAGAAATGGTCTGAGTTAAACAGGATGAAGTTTAACAAAGACAAATGCAAAGTGCTCCACTTAGGAAGGAAAAATCAATTTCACACATACAGAATGGGAAAAGACTGTCTAGGAAGGAGTACGGCAGAAAGGGATCTAGGGGTTATAGTGGACCACAAGCTAAATATGAGTCAACAGTGTGATGCTGTTGCAAAAAAAGCAAACATGATTCTGGGATGCATTAACAGGTGTGTTGTGAGCAAGACACGAGAAGTCATTCTTCCGCTCTACTCTGCTCTGGTTAGGCCTCAGCTGGAGTATTGTGTCCAGTTCTGGGCGCCGCATTTTAAAAAAGATGTGGAGAAATTGGAAAGGGTCCAAAGAAGAGCAACAAGAATGAGTAAAGGTCTTGAGAACATGACCTATGAAGGAAGGCTGAAAGAACTGGGTTTGTTTTAGTTTGGAAAAGAGAAGACTGAGAGGGGACATGATAGCAGTTTTCAGGTATCTAAAAGGGTGTCATAAGGAGGAGGGAGAGAACTTGTTCACCTTAGCCTCTAAGGATAGAACCAGAAACAATGGGTTTAAACTGCAGCAAGGGAGGTCTAGGTTGGACATTAGGAAAAAGTTCCTAACTGTCAGGGTGGTTAAACACTGGAACAAATTGCCTAGGGAGGTTGTGGAATCTCCGTCTCTGGAGATATTTAAGAGTAGGTTAGATAAATGTCTATCAGGGATGGTCTAGACAGTATTTGGTCCTGCCATGCGGGCAGGGGACTGGACTCGATGACCTCTCGAGGTCCCTTCCAGTCCTATAATCTATGAATCTATGAATCTATGAATCTCATCATAACAAAGGAACACAAGCAGGATAGGAACATTTCTTACAGCCTCCATACAAGGATTAGGGACAACATAGATTTCTCAACCTTTAGGCAGCTCAAATTGGGCACCTCATATTAATGGACTCTTGGAAATTAAGGCTTTATAATCGTACATCTCAGTTTTACTAGCTATAAAATAGGAGCTAATGATACTTACTTTCCTTTGTCAAGTGCTTTGAGATATATAGATAAAAGCACCGTATACATGCTAAATATTATATGCCCTTGAAATCAATGAGGTTTGATCCTTGGTTTTCACTGGGGCAATAAAACAATGCACTGATATCCCTTGCTATTTTGCCTAAATGTTTTCAAAAGCATTCTTCATGAAAGTGTCACTACTAGGTTTCTAAGTGGGAATGAGAACTGCATTGCTGCTGGAACAATGACATGCTCTAGACTTTCAAGTAATCCTAAACACTGTCAAATTTTGCTGTGTTCTATCACTGTAGGATTTTCACATGCTCACAGTGATAAATTTATGAAACCAGTGATTTGTGATTTATCATCCTCAAAGCTCTTTCTTCATTGCACACAAAAAATGATGAAGTAACAGTTGTCTGCTATGATTGTATCACAGTGAAGTGCCACCTCAGATTGAGCTCAGATGTGTTAAAGTTTCTCCTAAAGGCAATGCAGCGTTTCAGCTTTAAAGAGTTAGAGCTTGCCACAAACCCTGAACAAGGGGCAATTCAGAGTGGTGCTGCTCTAGAAATAGACCAGTGTGACCCAGGGAGCCCCCTCAATGCCAAGTGGCAGAGAGCACATCACACCATAACTCACATCTGGCCTGACACACTCATTGCCTGAACACACGTTTCTCATAATCTGTATCTAAAAGGTGTCATGCAAGATATCATATGCAAACTGGTAACACCCTGGTCATTAATATTATTGCATGGTGTGTGTACAGGTGGTGTTTAAAGAATTATAGATGGGAGCTGGAAATATGTTCTTAAAAGATTTTTTGCAATCAGTGGACAAGCCCAGTCTGTCCTAGACAAAGGGTTGTTATTTCACCTATTTTACTGTGCCTCCAGTGTAAATAGAGCCCAGAAATACCTTAGAGGACAATGAAAAGTACATCTTCCTATAAGGTAAACAAAGCCATCATGCTAAACAAGTGGGAGTGGGGAAGAACATTTAACAATCACAATGGGGGATGGAGTCTGCACCTCCAGGAAGCCTTCCTGACTCTTGAAACAGAGAATAAATTTGGGGGAAATATAAGCAGAAAGAGAGACCCATTTTGGCATATATCATGTAAGGGACAAAGAGAGAGCAGCACCATTTGAGATCATGCAAAATGGATCCTCTTGGCCTGAAAATCAAGAGTAGCTGGAACTGACTAGGGGAGAATCCTGCTTAGGAAAAGATCATAACTTGCTGAAGTTATTTTAGTCACTGGAAAGTGTGGTTATTTTTATTTCCCCTGTAACCATATCTCTGTCTCCTATTCTTATATATTATCCCATAAATATCTATTCTTTGTTAGTAAAGGTATTCTTGTTTTATTTCCAAACCATGTCAGTATTGTGTATTAAACTGAAGGGTGAAGTCTGCAGCTAAACTAACAGGCTGGCGTGTGCTCTGTCTCTTTGTAGGCAACAAACTTAATAACTTCTGGGAGTATCAAGTCAGAGGGACTGGACATTGCTGAGGAGACAGTTTTGGGGTGTCTTAGCACTGGAACGGCTGTTGGTATCTCCCTGAAAGGAGTAACCAGGCTGGTGGAAGCCAGGGTGAGCCCATTGTGCTGTGAGCTGGCTACTCGTGTCAGGGGTCTGAGCCAAAGTTGTGCAGCACAGGGTTACAAGGCAAGAGGTGACAGAGCACCTTACTCTCTGGGTGAACCCCCATAGCATCACAACCAGGAACAAAAACGGAGACTCAGAGGAATAACAATCTGATTTCCAGTTACTCTCTTGCTTCCAGGTGAGTAATCTTCACCAACCTGGTGAGGTACAGTAGCCGGTGTGTTGGGGTGAGTGGTAGACATAAAGCTCTGCCCACTCCCTTCCCTGCCCACCCACCTGCATGGGATGGGATGCAATGGCTCTGTAGATGCTGCCTCCCCCCTGCACTGCTACTGTCAATCAGTGGTGCAAGTGGAATCCATTTTTTACCAGTTCGGGGGTTTCCTCCCCACCCTGCCCCTAGACTGGGGCCCCCACTCTCTCCCCATCCCCTTTTCTTGATCCACCCCACCTTACCCCACCCCCGCAGCTCCTCCGGTATGGATCTACCCCCCAGCCCTTCCACGCAGGGTCTCCTCCATCTGTACAGCAGCCAGTCCTGCTGGAGCACAGGGCTGGGGGGCGGGGCTGGGAGTGGTACAGCAGTTGTGTTGAAGGAGCTGCCGGCTTGGGGCTGCCCAGTGGCCCCACGTTCTGCTCCTTTCCCTGCTGCAGTTCCTGGGAGAGCCCTGCAATTCAGGGCTCTCGTGGGAACTGCAGCAGGGAAAGTAGCAGAACACTGACAGCTCCTCCATTGGCTGTATTGCCCCCAGCCCCACGCCCCCAGCCCTGTCCTCTGGCAGGGCTGCTGCTGGGAGTCGGAGAAGATACAGCTCCTTGGAAGGGCAGGGGCTGGGGTTGGGGGTTCTGCTCCTTTCCCCTCTGTGGTTCCTGGGAGAGCTCCTCCAGCATGGCTGTACCACCCCCAGCCCTGTCGTCTGGCGGGGCTGGCTGCTGTACAGATGGAGGAGACCCTGCGTGGAAGGTCTGAGGGTGGAACAGCTGTGCCAGAGGAACTGTCGGTGTGGGGCTGCTCAGCAGCCCGACATTCTGCTGCTCCTCTTCCCGGTACACCATACCATCTATAAATATCTTGCTGGAACAGCGTACCAGACTGTACCACCCTACTTGCACCACTGCTGGCAATGTGGGTAGGAAGCACGGGGGAAAAAGAGAGAATCTCACTTCCCTGCATGGGTGTGCCATCAGGATCACAATATAGCTAGTGAGAAATTCTAACCTCTGCTCTGACTCAGGATGCATCATGGATCTGCCTACTGGGTCCTGCAATGATACCTTGCCCAATTTGGGAGATATAAATGTAAAGGAAAATATTGGCTTTCAGTGAAAAAAAAAAAGCTTCCTGGGCCTGGCTGATTGCACAGATAGCCTTGAAAACAGAAACCAATGTAATCCACTCACTAGGTTTGAGAGGAACACACAGCTTGGCTTGACGTCTGCAGGACAGTGGTCCAGGTTAAGTGTACCTAAAGAGCCCCTCCCACAAGCTTTTTGTTGTGAAGTGAGTCAGGGGGGCACTCCAAAGAATTTTCCCACTGACTTTCTCCAAAGACCTCAGACTGGCAATGAAGTGTAACACTGCTCTACAGCCAAAATACTTCTGAAAAAAATGTAGTCAAACTTTACTAATTCTGGGTCACTGAGAACAAAAATGATGCTTCAAATTGTTGATTGGCTCTAGTTTTCAAGATATGCTATTGGGTCAGTATATACAACCTTTGACTTGGGAATGGTGGAGGATAAGTGAGTTATAAAGGGAAGGGATCTCAATTTCAACCAGAAATGACTAAAATACATCTTTGACTGGATCTATGAATAAATCTATGCCTGGGTTTGGACAGTACTTGCTTTTTAGGCAAAACAATGAACGATGCAATCTGAAGCGTCATACATGATATGAATTGCATCATGTTATCCCTAGACGTCATGGATGATGCAATCATAACGAAGCTTACATCACTCTGCTGAACAAATTGCCCTATATCAGCTTTAGAAATCATACACTGTCATTCTCTCTTATTTGTCAGTGTTTGATTTTGCAAAGGGACACATTTCTGTTTAGCCAAAGTGAGCAGAGATGCCTCGTACTTGTGTGAACAGTGCAGATAACTTCTGCTATGTTTGTGGTGAAGTGACTTTTGCATCATAAAAGCGCAGTATAACCACTATGGTTAAGAAAGCCTATCACCTTTATTTTGGCTGCAAAATTGGAGATCAGGACAAGAGGCGGGCCCCACACATATGCTGCAACACTTGTGCAACAAATCTTCGCCAGTGGTTGAACAGGAAAAGGAAATTTATGCCTTTTGCAGTGCCAATGATTTGGAGAGAGCTAGCAGATCATACCAGCAATTGTTACTTCTGCATGGTGCCTCCAGTTGGGAAAGGTGTGTCAAAGAAAAAAGAGTGGACTGTGCATTATCCAAACATTCCATCAGCTATATGCCCAGTACCCCACGGAGAAGGACTGCCGGTTCCTGATGCACCAGAATCATTCTCACTTGAGTCAGACGAGGAAGAGGAAGAGGATGAAACTTTGGTCCTGAACCATCAATGTCATAGGACCCACATTTTCTCCCATCCTCCTCCTCTGAACCACACCTCATAACACAAGGTGAACTGAATGACCTTGTCAGGGATTTGGAACTACCCAAGAGTAAGGCAGAGCTGTTGGGCTCCAGACTACAGCAGTGGAATCTCCTGGCAGGTGATATTAGGGTTTCCATGTTCTGTGACCGTCAAAAGGATCTTGTCCCATTCTTCTTCATGGAAGGTGATCTTGTAGCCTGCAAAAACATCGATGGTGTGATGGCAGCCCTCAACATCGTTCACGATCCAGATGAGTGGAGACTGTTCATTGATTCATCAAAGAGGAGTCTTAAAGCTGTTTTACTGCATAATGTCAATGTTTTGCCATCAATTCCAGTTGGTCATGCAGTCCATATGAAGGAAACCTATGATAACATGAAACAACTTTTGAGGTGCATAAACTAAGACCAACATCAGTGGCAGCTTTGTGGCGATTTGAAGGTTGTTGCTGTCTTGCTTGGTCTGAAGACTGGATACACAAAGTACTGCTGTTTTCTCTGCGAATGGGATAGTCGTGCAAGAGATTCCCACTACATCATAAAGATTGGCCACTCCGACAGTCATTGGAGCCTGGGAGGAAAAGTGTTCAGCATCCACCACTTGTTGAATCAAGGAAAATTTTGTTACCACCCTTACACATCAAGCTGGGTCTGATGAAGAACTTTGTCAAGGCCATTGACAAAACACAAGCAGCTTTCAAGTACCTCCGTGGAAAATTTCCAAGGTTAAGTGAATCTAAGATAAAGGAAGGTGTCTTTGTTGGTCCTCAGATTCGTGAACTTCTTCAAGATGATGCATTTGACCATGCACTGCGTGGCAAGGAAAAGACGGCATGGAAAGCCTTCCAGTTAGTGGCAATAAATTTTCTCGGAAACAACAAGTCAGACAACTACAGGTTGTTGGTGGAAAACCTCCTCGAGGCATACAAAAGCCTTGGTTGCAACATGTCACTAAAGATACATTTTTTGCACTCTCATCTAGATTTTTTTCCACCGAACTGCGGAGCAGTGAGCGACGAGCACGGCGAGTGATTTCACCAGGACATTGCAACAATGGAGAAACGCTATCAGGGCAAATGGAGCCCATCAATGCTTGCAGACTATTGCTGGACAGTGACAAGAGATGCTCCATTTAATGAATACAAGAGACAAGCCAAGAAGCGCCGAGTAGACACTGAATAGGACTAAACTATGTACATAATAGTTTTTTGCCTTTTGTTTCATAATAAATGTTATTTATATAACCCTTTTGCTGATTTTTAAAGTGTTACATAAACAGGACAGGTGAAATTTTATCATGTAAAGCAACCATAAACACATGAAAAGACCTAGGTTTACAATTTATGATTAAAACTCTACTATCTACACAATATATATAAGAAGAACAGGAGTACTTGTGGCACCTTAGAGACTAACAAATTTAATCATGAGGTTGATGGATTTCCATTCCATACGGCTAAATGCAGTGCCTTGCATAATGACAAGTTTCAGAGTAACAGCCGTGTTAGTCTGTATCCGCAAAAAGAAGAACAGGATTCTAAGGTGCCACAAGTACTCCTGTTCTTCTTTTTGCGGATACAGACTAACACGGCTGTTTCTCTGAAACAATATATATAGACATAAAATGTAAAAACTTAAATATCTTAGAAACAGTAGCCAATCAGTTGTTTTAATTGTCATATTTGAATTCAGCACATCAAAATACATAATAAATAGCACATTTTATCTCTGAAGCAGACGACTTCTCAAAAATTGTAGACCAGTGTAATCAGGGGATAGGAATCCGTTATTTTGGTTAAAGAGCTGGCAAAATAATGTTTTGCAGGCCCACACACAAATTCTAAGGCTGTTGCTACACTGATAGTTTCAGTGTTTGCAATGGCCTAAAGTTTAATTTATCAATTTCTTATTAAAAGCAAGAATGTATCCCATACACTTAGTTACATGGTAAAATCAGTTAGCCAGACAGGAATGTCATGCTCAAACATACTAATTATACAGCTGCTGCTTTTTAAATACTGGACAGAAGATCTGAGAAAATGTTTGACAGGCAACATGCATTTCCTTTTGGCATCATTCTCCCTGTAACAGCTGTAACCTCACACACTGCCAGAGGGGGAGCCTGATGCAAAAGGGAAATGATACTGCTTCTTTAAGGGGATGTAGTGAGACGATGGGGGGAGAGGAATGGCTACTCCTCCCAACAGTGCCTGTGCACAGTGTGTCCATGCTCCCTTAGAGAGGAGGAAGAGGAGAGCTGATCAAGAGCCCAGTCAGGGTTTACTTTGTGAATTTCCAGTCGTGACCCTTCTGCTGTCTCAGTCCCCTGGTACTCAGACTACTCCAGCTTCCCAGTCTCCCCACTGCTCCTGCTCCATGCTGACTCCCTGGACCACCTCCTTCCCCTACCATTTCTGCTGCTGTTGCCTCCCATTGCTGGTCTCAGTTTTCTCAAGGACTTTCACCTATCGGTCTTCTGAGCAGGGCCTAGTGGCTTTTAGCCCCTCACCATTGCCTTCTGGTTTACCAGCTGTCCTGCCTTCAACTTCTTTAGAGGGGATGCTCCCCCTGCCCTTCCACCAATAGATAGAGGACACCATTATCTTTGGATAGGGCTCCTGTTCCTTCCCCACCTATATATTCTACACTGAGGGAGGTAGGGGGTGTCTCTCCTGTTCAGGAAATGCCACCAAACATGGGCAGGCTCTACTGCAGGGCCCTGCTTAATCAAGTCAGGTCCCAACTCAAGCAAATCCAAAGCGCCAAGCAACAAACAGATCTTGAGGAATTTTTATTTGCAACAAACAGATCTTGAGGAATACATATGCAGAAGTTTGTTTCCATAAATTGTTTACTGAATGAACGAGAAAAGCAAACAATAGGTAACAATTGTGTATTTGCAAAGAGAAAAAAAGGGCTACATTTGAGAGATGTTGTTTGTTGTAAATAGCTCAAGCAGCTGTACCAGAATGCATGCTTTTCTACATTTCAAGCACAGAGATAATAATGAAGCTAGTAGTGATGAAGAATCATAGTGAGCACAGGTGGATGCAGTACTCTCCCAACTGAAATAAGCACATGCTAAGTAGTCACTTTCATGGAAGGTTAAAAGCTTAGACTTGGCACATTGGTTGGGGAGGTGCTCTGCTCTGTGCATCACTTCTCCAGTAAAGATCTTGGTGATAGGGATGGTCAGTGTGCGAAAGAGTGGTTTGTTACTTTTCCTGATGTACTTTCAGTTCAGAGTTTTTGCCCAGGGGACACAATGCTAGACTGAGGACTTGTGTAGCCTCGGTGGCTCAGAAGCCCTGCCCACATTCACTCATGACTCCAGATTGCCCCTCTTTGCACCCAAGGAGCTGAAACACTCTCCCCACCAACTTTTGGGCACTCAACCAGCAATACAGAATTGCAATCTTATCTCCACAGGGCTATCCAGAGATGAAGGGAGTCACAGTTCATAGGTGGGGACAGAGCTGGACAGGGTGCTCCAGATACTTTCATAGCCTTGCCCTGCCCCCTGACTGAAAGCTAGCCCTGAGTGTACATGATTACAACAGTTTCTTTCCTCATGGCATTTCTTCTGTAGTCTTTTGTTGTATTGCTGGCATTGCATAATATCCCAGGATCTGATGGCTTAGTGATAAGCTATCCCAGCACTGTATGATTATAACTAAACTTTGTGGATTTTATTTTATTGTTTTTGAACTTTCATTATTTTTCCTGTTTGTTTTTATTTGCTGCAATTATAATTATTTATTATACTGATTTTGTATTGCATTAGCTATAATTTACCAGGCACAACTTTGAGATCTGATACAGCTCTTAAATGCAAGAAAAATTTTAAAAGAATCAGAATTAGGTTTGGTGGCAGCTGAGCTGTGGAAACCTACTGAGCCTTCATGACTAGAACCCTGAAACTTGAAATGTTGATGAATAAAGGGCCATTATGAATTTCTGGCTATGAGCATATGGTAGCAGTCTCTGTATGGCCAGGAAAACAATGTTTGCTATATGCACTTATTTTAATGTTAATCAGAAAAGCTTTTCCTGCATGTTTTACACAAAAGCATAAGAGGACATTTTATTGACTCAGGATAGTCCTAAAAGCTTAGTGAAAACTGTGGTGCATTGAAAACTGTGTTAAAATTGTGATCTATCACTTTAAATTCAGGGTTATTCCTGTTTGTGCTTGTAGACTAGGAGGCTCTGAAGTGAAGCCTGTGCTGTGACGAGCAGAGTCAATCAGCAGACAGACAGTGTATAGTAAGGTGGGGTGAGCTGTGCCTCAGTTTTAGGGAGCAGCCTGCTTTGTCTCCCTGTTTTGGGGTTCTTACATATTATCTTCTAAATTTAAAGGAATAAAACAGTGCTATGTTGCAACCTCCCAGCAAAAGTATTTATGTTTTTATCTACTTCTCTGTGTTTATGTCATGAACATAACAAAAACAAAGCATCAAAATGTGTACCAAAACTAGTCTTGAAGGGTAATTGCTCCGCTGGTTTCCATAAGAGGTGAGAGAGCCTGGTGATAGCATAGTTATTAACTATTACTGAATAGGCTGAATTTGGTGCTGGAAATTGTCCTTTCAGAGGCCTTTTTATTCTTGGACAAATGCTCAACTTCAGGCAAACCAGATCAAGTGATTTGCACTAGAGTAGTCCACAGGAATCAGAGATGGAACTGCACTGCTATCAGAGATATAATCTAATATCTGGCATCTCCTTGTTCCTCTTCCTCCATAAGGGATTTCCTCCTCTACAAGGCCTTGCAAAGCTCCACAACCTCCTTCTGATTTTAATGCAGTTGCTCTAGATATACCCAAGTGTAAAGTGCGAGAAGAATTTAACCCATAGTTTCTAATAGTAAAATTTGGAAAACTAACATCAGAAATTACACTTGTGGCCTTTTTTATTTTCTGTTTTTCAGAGAACACTGTGTGGTTTATTTTTAGTTTTTCAGGCTGCTGACATGACAGCCATCTCTGTACCGTCATGTTCAGAAATGCTGAATTATTTAGCACATACGTGTTCTACAAGTACTGTAATCAGATTACATTCCTTGAAGAAATCTATGCAAGTCTTCTATAGCAATGATCCAACCTTTACTAGTGTTACTGCTGTGTGTTGGACCATTGCTATGATATACAATAATATATAATTGTATAAGGGTTTATATAGCACCTCTCATCCCAAAGGGTTCATGTAACACTTTACAAACTGATATACCAATTATGGAGCTAGATCATATCACCATAAAATGCACCCACTTTTTAACACCATACTACATCACTGAGAATAGTGGCTATTCAGGTATACAGGCTTGTCAGAGATACCAGTTTTAACACCTCTGCTCCTACGAATGGTCAGGACCTTGGTTTTATGTCTCATGGGTAAGAGACAGCAATTCCAGAGCACACTACTTCCTAAAACTATCTTGGGGCATTGGTTCAGTACTGACTCAGTGGGAAGAGTGCCACTTGCTGACTCACCACCACTTCCTCAGGCACCTACTTATCACTTAGAGTTCTTCTGTCCAATTACTGACTCATCTTAACCTGTCTTCGTTTGTGAGAGCTCATGGGCAAACAGTGCAAGGAGGGAATTTATCAGTAATGTTATAATCACATTAAGAGCCCATAGAGGTAATTACTAGTAATATTAGTGTTCAGATTAGAACTTCGTGCCATTTTAGTTAGGTATTGGTGCAGCTCCTATGGGATTTCATGACATTTCCTATTAGATTTGTTGACCGGAGATCATATGCTCTGCAATAAAGAGACAATGTGAGTCTTAGATGCAAGTGAGATACTAAGCATTGCCTTTCCTGCTCTGTCAGTTAATACTAGACATAACTTTCATGTAGGATTCTTGCCTGTGAATTATGCAGTTGACAATATTTTTGGATGTTGAAAAAAATGGAAAAGGTGCAAATTTTAGCTACAGAAGCACATTAGAACAGACTGTGACAAAGTCAGACCGGACAGCTGCAAGAGGGTCCTCCTATTGGGTTCCGGCACCTGCCCATGGCTAAAGGACTCTCCCCTAGGCTATGGGGAGGATCCACTGAGCCCGGGACTCAAATAATTACAGGGGACAACATAAAAAATAATACTGACAGGTGTGAGGGTCAAAGGGTCAAAAGTAGGAAATCTGAAGGGGATACTGAGCAGAGAAACCCGGACAGCACCCACTGCTCCTCAAAGATGTCAAGGGAGCCAGCGGACACCACCAAAGGAACTCTGCCCAGATAGGTGAGCGGAGAGAGGAATGGAAATAGGCCCCTTAATTGCAGAGAACCCCCTCAGCCAACATCATCTCCCTGGAGTTATAGATAGCCACTTTGGCCATATCAAGTAGAAGGTTGACAAGGAGGTCCCGCAACTTTGTGGGGCCATGGATACGATGGACATCTATAAAAAGGCGGGGGGAGAAGTGCAGCCAAAAATTTAAAAGAAGGTACAGGAGGAGCCGGAATAGGGGCTGCAGCCTGGCTCACTCAAGATAGGCATGCACCAGGGTCTCCCTCATGCCACAAAATGGACAGGCATCGGGGACAGGGGTGAACCATGACAGGTACACACCCGTGCTCATGGCTCCATGAAGGAACCACTAGCTGATATCCCCGGCGGGCTGTGGAACACCAGGGTTCCACACCCTTAATAGGTCCCACAGCTTAGTGTCAGGGCAGGACACGAGGATGAGAAGATGGAGAGTATGGAGCATGAGCATGTACAGATGTGCCCTTGGCGTGGTTCAGAAGTGAACTGGCTAAAGGTTGCGCAGCTGGCTCGAGGCGGATGGGTGGGTGCACAGGGCGGGGCCCAATGAAAATGTTCAGAGGGCTTGTGGTGTAGGGTGGGCGGGGATGACCCACTCAAGGTAAGCCTGAGAGGTGGGCGGTAAGGCTGCCCTCATCTCCTGAAGTACGCACTGGGGAGTACAAAGGGTGGAGTGCCCCCATGCACTGAGTGAGCATCAGGGGGTACACCCAGACTCCCTGGTTGTAGTCCAGGAGGTCTCAGATCCTGGTGACTCCAGCAAGGACCAACCTCTGGCACCTGAGGGGGACTCCGCCACCTGCACACTGAGTTGGGGATTGTGTAGCAGGGGCTCCGCAAGATCTACCCCCTCAGTAGCTGCCATGGACCTGATTGCCAAAACCAGCTTCCAAGTCCGGAGGAAGTCCTTGTAGGAGATGGGCCACTCAGAGAGGTCTCACAGAAGACCTCTCAGATGTAGATAAAAGAGCTGCTGGTTGTATCGGAGCTCTCGGAAGTGGTGCAGGAAGGTGTGCATCAACATGTACTATGCCAGACTACCTGCACTATAAAGAAGCCTCTGCAGGGCCTGGAGGCAGAAGACATGGACCTGAATGTGAAGGCAGATCAAGCCCTGTCCTCCCTCCTCCTGCCAGTGCAGTCCTGGCCAAAAGAACTCTAGAACTAGAGTCTGGAGATGGTCCAGGAAACTTGGAGCCGGGATCAGGGTGTTGAGCTGGTGTCAGAGCATGGACAGGACTAGCTGATTCAGCACCAGTGCCCTCCCTGCCCAGGGAAAGGCACTGGAGCAGTCCTGTCCACCTATGCAGGTGCTCAGCCATCCTGCCCTCCAAACCTTGCCAGTTCTCTGGCAAAAGAAGATGCGTGGCAGAAAGGAAAATGCCAAGATAGAGCAGCGGAGCCATGCTCCACTGTCTGACCTGAAGCGCAGGTGGGAGGAAGCTTGCCTGCCACCCATCTGCAACCACCAGGCCAAAGCTCTTGACCCAGTTGACCCGGGCGGAGAGGCTGCCAAGTAGATGGCCTGGCAGGCCTCCATCCGCACCAGGTCACCTGGTTCCTGGACCATGAGGAGCACGTCGTTGGCATACGCTGAAAGGACCAGCCACAACTCTGGCTCACGGAGCACCAACCCCGTCAACCTCCTACAGAGGAGATGGAGGAAGGGCTTAATGGCTAGAGTGTGTGCAGCTGGCCTGACAGCGGACACTCCTGATGTACCCTTCGCCCGAAGCTGACTGGTTCAGTAAGGGTCAAGTTGAGCTTGACCAAACACTCTGTGGAGGCATACAGCACCTGGAGAAAACCCCCAAACTTGGGCCCAAAGCCAAATGCTCTCACAATACCCAGGAAATACCCTTGGTCCACCCTACCAAATGCCTTCTCCTGGTCCAGGGACAGGAGGGCAAATGACAGACTGTCCCTACACCTGATTCTGATGTTATCGACATGAACTGTGACCATATAGATAATTCTTGCAACCAGGGTTCTATGGTTGCACCAGGTCTTGTACAGAGGAGGTCAAGTGGGGTGTCTATGAAAAGGGTGTAGTTTGCTGGTTATGATTATACTGTCTGCGTGTGTGTATCATTTTTGTATTTGAAGTTATGAATATTGGCTATGTACTTGTATCTCAATGTGTTTGATTCTAAGTAGCCTCAGTGACGCATTTGGTCAGCTTCTTGAGAAAGGATTATTGCCCAATCAAGAAACACTTAACTGACAAGGGACTTTGGGAGATGCCAATCCACATCTGAGCTTTCCTGGGAATGTTCAAACTAACATGTAAACAATGACATCGCCCTGCAAAAAGCTGAATCATTCACGGACATGTGACTTGCCCAGGTGGCTACAAACGCCATCTTGTTGCTGTGATTTTGCACAGGAGAACAAAGGGGGTTTCGCCCACAAGAGAAAGAATATAAAAGGCCCTGGAAACCCCTCCATTTTGTCTTCATCTGGCTCAAGAGATGGCCTCTCCATCCCCAAGAGATGCCTGAAAGAAACTGAAACAAAGGACAGTAACTATGGGGGTTTGAGTGATTGCTGGACCCAGACTAGGAAGGAGTCTAGTCTGTGAAATAAGCTTATTGGAACATCTCTGGGGGTGAGATTTCATCTGTAACCAGCAACAGAGGGTCCTGTGGCACCTTTAAGACTAACAGAAGTATTGGAGCATAAGCTTTTGTGGGTGAATGCCCACTTCATCAGATGCGTCCAATACTTCTGTTAGTCTTAAAGGTGCCACAGGACCCTCTGTTGCTTTTTACAGATTCAGACTAACATGGCTACCCCTCTGATACTTGACATGTGTAATCAGTTTCTTAATGTATTAGGCTTAGACTTGCATGTTTCATTTTATTTTGCTTGGTAACTTACTTTGTTCTGTCTGTTATTACTTGGAACCACTTAAATCCTACTTTTTATACTTAATAAAATCACTTTTGTTTATTATTGAACCTAGAGTAAGTAATTAATACCTGGGGGAGCAAACAGCTGTGCATATCTCTCTATCAGTGTTATAGAGGGTGGACAATTTATGAGTTTACCCTGTATACGCTTTATACAGTGTAAAATGAATTTATCTGGGGTTTAGGCTCCCAGAGAGACTGAATACTGGGTGCTGGGAAAGTCTCTGTTAACTAAGAAGCCCCTGAGCTGAGTGGATCTCAGTTTCAGTGAACTGCAGGGGGGCGTGGCCCAACCTCTTGGTCTGTGCTGTAGTTACTGGAGTGTATTACTATGCAAGACAGGAGTGGAGGGAAGCCTTCTCTGGCAGGGGGGTTTGTTCTCAGCATAGGCGCCGACTCTGGATGCGCCGGGGCTGGAGCACCCATGGGGAAAAATTAGTGGGTGCTTAGCACCCACCGGCAGCTCCCTGCCCCATCCCCCCTGCCCCAGCTCACCTCCACCTCCACTCTGACTCTGCCTCCTCCCCTGGGTGCACCTCATGCCTGCTTTTCCCCCTGGCTCCCAGTGCTTGTGCCGCAAAACAGCTGATTCACGCGGCAAGCGCTGGGAGGGAAGGGGAAAAGGAGGAAAGTGGCACTCTCAGGGAAGAGGCAGGGCCGGGGCAGGGATTTGGGGAAGGGGTCCAATAGGGGCAAGGAGGGAGTGGAGTTGGGGCAGGGACTTTGGGGAAGGGGTTGGAATGGGGCGGGGCAGGGGTGGGGTCAGGGTGAGGCCAGGGGTGGAGGGGCGCGAGCTCCCACTCGCGCCGGGGAAGTTGGCACCTATAGTTCTCAGTGGTATCCCAGCACATCTAGTAACAGTCTTAAGGGGGTTTCTGTGACTGAACCCATCACACCGATCTCTAAGAGGTTCTGGACCAAATACAAATTGTCAGAGATGGTACAGCCTGGGACAGTATAGTCGGTAAGGCCCAGGACAGTGTATTCAGTGGTTGGGGTGGACCACATCTGCCAGCACAGACCCCCAGCCGCAATGAGTTGGCCTTCGCTACAACCTTGTAGTTTGTGCTGAGGAGTGAGATGGGACGTAAATTCCGAAGGTCGCGGAGGTCCCCCTTCTTCAGAAGCAAAGCCCACCTGCACGACATAGGGAGGACCCCGCTCCCCAAGGACTCAGCCCTGACAGCGACAAAGCCCAGGATGATGACGTCCCAGAACATGCAGTAGAACTCCACGGTCAGCCCGTACATGACCGGAGATTTATTAAGGGCATGAGATGGGGGGCTTTCGAGAACTTGGCTAGAATGAGAGGTAGCTCCAGCCGGTCCTGGTCATCCACACTGACCATCAGGAGTTCGTCCCAGTGCACTGCGCAGGCATCGGTGTCAGTCAAATCTGGGAAGAAAAGGGCAGCATAGAAGAAAGTGATTGTCTATGATCTCTTGGAAGACGTCCGCAGCAGCCAGGCACAGCTCAGTTCGTGAGTGGTCCTGCTCTTTGAGGGTGGTGTTGAAGTCTGCACCCAGGACCAGGCACTTGCGAGGATCCAAGGAGTCAAGGAAGGCTGAAAAAAACACACCCACTCCAGGCCCAAGGTTGGGGCATAGACATTGACAATGTTTAACGTCAGCCCCACCACACGAGCCTGGAGGTGCAGCAGGCGACCTGACACAGCCTCATCAACCCTCAGCACCTTGGACTGCAGATCACAGGAGAACATGGTGGCCACTCCAGCCTTGGCAGCTGGATCTGTGTGGGTCTCCTGTAGGAAAACCACAGAGTACCCCCTGTCCCGAAGGAAAGAGAGCACCTGGCATCTGCGGAGACCCACCTTACAGCCTCGGCTGTTCAGTGTGGTGAAGATGATCGATGCCATAGAGAGGGCTGGGGAGAATCCTTGCAGGCAGGGCGGTTAACATCCCCCATTGGGCCCTGCAGCAATATGTGACTGACCCTGAAAGCCATCAGGGAATCACAGAAGCAACGAGCCTTTACCTTTCCCCAAAATGGCCCTTAAGGCCTGGAGGACACAGTGGAAATCCCCCCAGTGCTGGAGAGCGAGCTGCACCTTATTCTGGGAACCACAAGTGCCCAGGAAAAAGGCACGCAGCTCGTCTCACAGCACATCGGGGGCCGGGGTCACAGAGCCCCGGGCATCCTCCCACAACAGCCCCAGGGCCTATTGAGATGGGCAGGCAGTGAGAAGACCCTCGATGTAGCGCTCTTTCTGCCAATGCTGTACAGCCCATCTCAGACTCTGGCACAGGAGGAGGCGGCAGAGGGAAAACAGCAGCCTCTAAAGGGTCGATAGAGGGTAACATGAAAACCACCTCCCAAGGGCTCTCCAGACATGTGCTGTTGCTCAGCAGAGATAATATCTGGCCTCCCCCAAAGAATAATATACCCTGTAACAGGCCCCCTGGTGGGGCACCAGAAAGGGCTCCTCTAATGACTTTGCCACGTGTTGGATCTGGACCTGCCAGTGGAAGGACAGTACATGAGGGAGGGAGGGATCCTTACAGCATAGTGGGAGAGGGCTGATCACTGACAGAGGCTTCCCCAGGGTGGAGAGGAAGGGCAGAAGGGTGGTGTTGGGAAGGAAGGGTGAGATGGAGGTGAAAACCACCCACACTGGGAGCTGCGGGCAGCCGTGCAAATTTAAATAATCTGTCTCGTGGCCCACCAGCGAATTACCCTGATGGGCCGCAGGTTGCCCATCACTGCCTTAGGCTGACCCTGGGGCCTACCCTGAAAACACAGCCAAAGGAGAACAGAAGGGGGAAGGTAGACACTGCCCAGGGTGGGGCTGATTTACCCAAGGCCTGCCATTGCCAGGGGGAAAGTGTTAAGACTGGCAAGATGAACAAGGTGCCTTGCCACAAGACTCTGCAACTTTATAATACCTACCTAGTAAACTCTAATAGAGTTTGAAGATATTGACATTTCTTTTTCCAAAACATTTAGGTTATTCTTTTACATTAGTATCATACTCCCATCCATGATTCATACTCCGTGGGTCTTTTCATTGCAGCTAATATTGTCCTATATCAGATGATGCCACGCAATCCAGTGGGAGCTGTTGTGACACCTTTACATGGTGGCATGAGTAAAGGATAAAGTTCTTGTTTAAAGTGGATTAACATCTCCTTTGGAGCCACTACAGCTAAAGCTTCTAGGCTCAGGACTCAATTGGTATTACTTGTACCACTGGGGGACAGATGTTAATCTTCCCCATTGCCAGTAAATATTGGTTTATTCTGAACCATAAAAATGCCTCACTTATCTGAATCTCAGCATTCCCTTGTTTCTCTTCTTCTCTGGATTGGCCTAAAGTAATGGAAAGTGCCCTGAAAATATCACAGCGAAGCCCAGTGCACCCAATACAAAATACTGACAGAGCCTTCTAATGTGGCCCTCCTTCAATTGACCGGCCTTGTAAGTTCCATGGAGTCTCAGGATCCTGTATGATCAGCTTTGCTTAACCGCTCTGCCTCTCTTGTTAGGCTAGTGTTGCCTCACACATCTCAAATAAAAAAAAATATAAGGCTTAGATGAGGCCTTATTAGCAGCAGTTTCTATTAACTACTGGATTCAGTGCTTTTGAAGTGTTTGACTTGGTCAGCAGACAGATTTCACTGGGCTCTTCATCTCCAAGGCCCACTCCTGCAGTCTTTACCAAGGGCAAAATTCTACTCGGCCTGATTTTGACCATGGAAGGTAGTAGGGGTGGTGGCCATTCAATAGATTTACGAGTTTTATAGCTGGTGCAGGCAGGATGGCACATGCAGGCTGGGAAGAGGGGTGCTCTGGTGAGCGTTCTCCTGAAACACTGCATGCCCTCACCCTCCCAACATCAGCATATTGTGTGTTTATGGCAAATTCTAACATACAGTGTGGGTCACAGCGTCATTCTAGAAGACTTCAGGCCATGATGAAAAACCCAAGGGGATGTCAACCAAACCCACTTCCAGAAATCGAGGAGGAAAAGGAAAGTATCCTGTTCCTGTTACTATGCAGATGCATGAGATTCTCCTTTCACCTTCTTTGACTTGCAAATTTGTGCAAAACAGGGCAGGAATTACAAAAGTTAAAATCCCAGTGAAGTTTTGCTTAAGTAAGAACTGCAGAATTGGATCCCATGGCTAACATTTCATCCACTGATTTTTTGGGTGCCCAATGCCACACACCCAAGCCAGAATTAGCGGAGGTGCTGAGCACTAGCAGCTCCCCTTGACTTCAATTGGAACTGATGTTCAGCACCTCTGAAAATCAGGGCCTAGATGGGAAGTTAGATACTATAAATGAGGTATCCCAAATTAGAGGACTTTTTAAAAAAAATAGCCAACATGCTTCCCTGGGAGCACTTCCCAGCTTGTAATGCATACCTAACAGTGCTCTAACCTTGTTATTTCACTCACAAACCTCAGGCATATATTGGAAATTCCTGTGAACAGTTCATTACAACTCTACATATTAATTATATAAAACTTGATTGCTGATCAACATTTTTAAAAGGAACCAATAATTCTTACTTGGTTCTGAAAAATCCTAAGATCAGGTCTTGAACCTATCATAATCTATTTTAGAGGCTTGTATTTTTTGACTAAGGCATACTTCATTTTGACACATCCATCATTTTTCAATTGAATGCATACTGTTACCCAAAAACCATTAAGTGTACCATAGATTTAGTCGCTTATGTGCAATATTAAAATCACATGTTTCTGAATTGTAAGTGCCGGCTTCGTTTCCAGTTCCTGGCTGCCAAATTCATTAGCTTTTAACAAAGTACTGTGTCTGTAATACTAATACTCATATTGATGTGTTATTTAAATTTTAGTAGAGCAGGCAGGTGAACTGAAATTTTAAAAGGATGGCTTATTTTGGATTGGTCTTATTAGAAGGCTATGGATAGTTATTTAATGAATTATGAGTTTCTGAAGAAAAAAACTAATTTGTTTTTCTTTTAAAGGTTTGGTAAATTTACTACATTCAAACAGCTTGAACATCAATTTCTTCCAGTCAGTTTCTAAATTACAGAAGAAATCCATATCAGTATTAAAATTAAGGTTTTTTTTCTTAGAGTGATCATTATCGAAGCATATTGTGCTGTAATAAATATTTGTGCTCATATATCAATGTATCAGATTATTCCACACATGTTGTGAAGGGCACAGTAACATTTGGAATTTCACTCCCCTCCCACATTCACATGAATCCACTAGAGTGTTGTAAGACAAAGAGACGGAAATGTGTCTGTTTCCTGTTATAACATGCTTGGACTTCGTTTCTTGTGAGAATCTATCCACCAACCTAAACTACTCCCTCCCTTCCCAAATATTACAAAAGCATTTCTGAAGCTGAATTTTGCTAAAGCTATAAAGTAGACTCAATTTCACTAAAGAGCAAATATTTTATATATATATATATATATATATATATATATATATATATATATATATATATATATATATATAAAGCAAATATATATATATATATAAAGGAGGAAGCTATGTGTAAATTTGGAAATTATAGAGAGCAACATCGTACTATGCAGCCTGTCCCACCATGGGCTGCTGCTATTGGCTAAAGAATTATTACTCAATCATGGATTTATTCAAATTCATATTTTGAACAACATCTAAGCACATTTTATGAAATGCATCACCAAGAAGCCATCTGTGCATTTTTAACCACACCATTTATATTTCATTAAACCAAGCAGCTGTTTAGCAGTGATTTTTCTGATCTTTTAAAAGTGGCTTTCAAGACCCAAAAGCCATTGAGGTTACAGAACATAAACTGCAAATTGGCTTTTAGTATGTATGCCTGGGGGGAGGAAACCCTTACAAGTTGTCTTAGAGAAATTCATAACACTGAAGATATTTTATATGAGACCTATAATGTCAATTAGAATGAGAAGTAATTGCTAAGATTATATTGACCTTCCAGTGTAATTGCCCAAACACACCATCAGTTAAAAAAGTCTAATAATAAAGGCCAACATGAACTACTTATATACCAATTAGCGTAAGTGCTAAGGGAAGAAAGTCTGGCAATTTGTTCTGAAATAGTTGTGTTAACTAATTCTTCTTCCAGATGTAGTGAAGAACTCATATAGCGTATATCCAGTATATTGTGAGGTGTGCAACTACGTAACTGGAAGGCCTATCATTCTGTCCTCTGGACACTGCACTTAGAATGTAGAGGAGTCCTCATCTATTGCATGGGCAGCTGTGAGGCAGCTGCCATTTTAATTTTGCCGTTTTAATGGAAAGACATACACTGAGTCACTCTGTTCTCTGTTTCTTTCCTTAATCTGATATAAAGTATCTTGGTTGAGAAATACTAGTTTTGTTCTTTCAGTAAGGCGAAATCATAGCACGTACCTTGTGCTTAAATACTACATTCTATTATGATATATTAACTATTTCATTTATGCTAATACCATGCATGTTGTTATAATACAGGGTCATTAACAGGAGAGCTATGGTCTAAAGTTTTTATCAGATAAATTCACAAGATACCATGGGGATGGGCCTGTGAGAAATTAGATTGAGTAGGTAGATTAGAGGGGGATGAGAAGAAATCCACATATTGAAGTAGGCCCTACTGTAGAGACAAGTTTTAATGAATATAAATTGAAGTTTAATTTTATTGGGAGCACTAGACCCAGGCAAGACCCTGTAGTTCTCTCTGGCTCACCAACTCCTGGACTAACTGAACCCCACTTGGGCTGCCTAGTGTCATAAACACAGTGTGAAATCCTGACTCCACTGGAGTGAATGGCAATACTCCTGTTTTCATCAATAGGACCAGGATTTCATCCAGGGTCTTTATAAATTTTGGCCTGGTTAAATAGTCACGGCATGGATTACTGACTGCACTACATATAATTTGTGTGGCTAAATATCTTGACAAAGACAGGGAAAGATAAGTCTGCTATAAGTCAAATGACTCAATGCAGTTCCACCACAGATGGATTTGGCCCAGGGCTCTTAGATGACCAAGGTCAATAATTAAAACTTTGAAGGCAAATAAATTATTAACTCTGTAGCTACTTACTGCATATCTAAGATTTTACAAGTACTTAATTTATTTACTGTGCCTAAGACAGGAGTAACTAGCTGCCATACAATACTGTTTAAGGAATTAGGTTAACAAATTTACTGGTTTAATTAGATGCCTCTTTTTTTTTTCCTTTTTAAAGGAAAATTTTTGACTGTAGAAAACAGAATTTAATTTGAAGTGAACAGAACCTTACAAGATACCACTTATTTTTATATGATTTATGCTGTATGAAAGATGGTTATTTATGGACTATTAATATGACTTTGACCAATGAGATGTGTTTACATTTATGTCCTGCTTCAAATTTTCAATCAGTCTCTCCCATCTGTCAATTTTTTTAGTGCTGCTAAATGATAAAGCCTTGTTGCTATGGCAATTAGATCCATTACCTAGGTGACAGTGTTGCTGTGATGTCACTGCTAAAGTGATCTAACTCCTGAAACATTTTTAGTCTCAGTTGCAGATGGACCAGAGTCAAAACATCATTCATCAATAGCCCAGAGGTGAGGGGAGGCTGGGTATAACCTGAGTAGTCTCTTTACCACTTGAAGACGTGCACCTCAAGAGTTGAATACCTGAGCTGTATTTCTCAAAGCTGGCTGCCGAGTACCATCTCATCAGCATTCAGAAGCACTGCCACAGGATGAAGAAGAAGAACGAACAAATATGAGCAAAGCTAAAAGCAGAACAGTGAGGAAAGGAGGCAAAAACTGCCTTTTGCCTCTTCTGTGGTGTTTGTGTCTTAAATGAGCCTGCCCCACACCAACCATAAGAATGTGAAGGCACGATCTGCAGATAAATGCACTGGTCTATTTAACATCCATGCATATTTGGCATTATTACTTATATTTTATTTATTATTTGCATTTTAGTAACACTTAGGAACCTGAGTCAAGGATCAGTGCACCAAAGTGCTAGGTTCTATACCGACAAGTAACAAAAATTACAATCCCTGCCCTTAAGAGCTTACAGCCTTGTGGGAACTTTAAGGTAGGAGGCTGGATAGATGTGGACAGCCAGGAAAATGTGAGCAATAATACTAATAATCTTCCTTCTCCCTGAAGTGTGTCATCATCTCATATACAATTTAGTGATAGAACAACTGAAATCCATGGGGAGGAAGTTTGGCTACAATTAAATGGACCATGATGGTGGCACCTGTTATGTTTTTTCCTTGGCTCTACCTCAGATTTCTATGACACACACAAGTTTCAGCTCATATTTGTTAGTCAGCAGCCAGATTGTGTGCTTGTAGAGGGCATTGGTGGGAGGCAGAAGGTGATGGAGGAACAGCTATAGTTGCTGCATTAACAAAGATAGAAAGTGCTTCATTAATTATCCTTAAATTCTCTATTTTCAAGGCAATTATTGCAAATGCCAGTTTAAAGATGTATAATCTGGACTCTTCGCCATTCCCAACCCCAATTTAATTTTTAAGGAACTGACTAGACCTGAGTGAGCAATTTACATCGAATAATCTATTACATGAAACTTGCCTCCCTTTTCTGTTTGAAAATTTCTCATAAAGAAGCCAGTAATTTACCAGGTTTATCCATTATTAAAGGTTATCAGCAAATGTCTACAGAAAGTAATCCTTGCTCTGTTAATCAGCAGTAAACAATTCATTGCAAACACTCACTGTTTGGACTCTTTTGATTAGTCACATAGTCACATGGCATCCTGAATATGTGAATGGCAGTTCCTGAAGGTTGCAATTCTTTGCCTTTGTGCCACTTTCGTCAATATGCCTTGATACCAACAATGCTGTGTCCTACTACTAGTGCACCAGAAACCTTTTTTCATTCAAATCCCTTCTCTCAATCAGTGATCACATCTGCACCTGCAGAATATACATTTATACTACTTTGTCTGCATGGTTCAGAATGTAGGTACCCAATAATTGGGGCCTGTGTCTTCCTTTATGTGTTATACAGAAGCAATCACTGTGATAGTACTGAATAAATAAATAAATATAATTCCACCATGGAAAACATTCTTCTGCTGATGTAGATATAAGTGGACTTTGATTGCATGGTACTACTCTACTCTGGGTTGATGACAAACAGTTCAAGCAATCCACATGCCTAATTCCAATTCAGCTGTGGTCTGGGGCTATACTAACAATTTCTGGCAACCACTAGTGTCCTCATAGTGGCTACTGTTTCATGCTGACCTTCTTCTACTAGGATATTTCAGGAAGTTGACATTTATGATATGCCCTTAATTTGCTAGTATAAGTGCCTCCTTTACAGTGCTTTGTTGGTTTGGGGGGGGGGGGTCTTTCTGCCACTGGCACTCCATTTTCCTGATCACCGCCAAGCCTGTCTGCTTTCTAGCCTGCCTATGTATCTGCTCTTTCTGACCTGCTCCCACTCTGTTGGGCTGTTCATATCTGATTCATTACTTCCAGCTTTCCTATTGCTGTATTTACTAACACTGAATTCAGAATCCAGTGACATATGACTGCATGCTGCAAATCAGGGGGAGGGATAGCTCGGTGGTTTGAGCATTGGCCTACTAAACCCAGGGTTGTGAGCTCAATCTTTGAGGGGGCCATCTGGGGCAAAAATCTGTCAGGGACAGTACTTGGTCCTGCTAGTGAAGGCAGGGGACTTGATTTGATGATCTTTCAAGGTCCCTTCCAGTTTAAACCTGCTTTGAGCAGGGGGTTGGACTAGATGACCTCTTGAGGTCCCTTCCAACCCTGATATTCTATTCTATGAAATCCTGATACACACAGTTTTGCAACATAGTGGTAGTCCCTTCCCAAAACAAGTGCTCTCACAAGAGGTTCATCTTCTGAAACTATTTAAAAGCAGATGTAATTTAAGTGGGCTATATTGCCCTACTGCTTGGCAAAAGAAAATTTTCCCAGGAAGTCCTGGGAAATAGAAAAGGGATTTCAACTACACTCTGAAGTATGGGGGAGGTCAGGGCTTTATTCAAGACCTGGGCTGCTTCCTGAAGCCTAACTGAAATTATGGTAAGTATAAAATAGTCATAAAAAAGAATAACACCATCTGCTCAGTTCACAAGCTTTTCTCCTCCTCAGCCTCTGGAGTGGCCCTAATTTCTCCCATTTCTGGGAGAAGGTTGTTGCTCACACAGAAAGTGATGGGAAACCTAATTCCTGAGAACCACACGTTCTCTATACTAGGGTCTTCTACTGCATTTGTTCTACTCTAGGGCCAAAAAATAGTTTGCTACTCTCTGTCAAATAATGTATTGACAAGACAAAATATTTTTACAGAGAAGTTACTACTACTTTGCTGAGCAACATCAGAGTGCTTGGTTCTGTCCAGTATGTAAAGGAATATGTGGTCTTTTTTTCAAGGAATTTATTTTCCCAATATGTCTTCCTTCTTTTGCCGAGAGGGTAGATTAGATGGCACACAGCACAGATATATGGGCTTTCAATGTCTGTGAGGAACACCAAGCTTTCTAGGGCTATATGACCTGAGCAGTATCTGGAATGACTGCATGTTCCTGCTTACCCAGATATGCCTATATCATTTAAACGGTGACAGGCTTGCATAATAGAACAGCTTTGTAACCCAGCTCAGTCTCTTGGGGCCTGATTTGGTTTACATTGACATCTGTTCCAAAACCTCTATTGACTTCCATGGTACAGGATCAGACCCTTACACTGCCACATTGACAGGACACTCATGTTTCTAAAGGAAGTTAAGGTGTTCATAGGTTTGTAATTTCTCTTATGTCCACTAGTATGACATAAGATTATAGTTATAGAGTCTGCTTGGGCCTAATTTTAAAGCCCAAACCTAGTCTGACCTGGATCTGGACCCAAGTCAGTTTTGCTGCTGTCATCCCCTGCCTGTGGGGCCAATGATGTGGTGTCTGAGTGCCCCGCCACTGCACTGCCATGCCTGTGTGTCCTTGACTCAGTGGTGCAGTCACAGCAAACACACACCGTGCAATGAGGTGGTAGTGGCCAGCCGGAGCTGGCACGCAGCCGTGGTTGCACCAGTTCCATGGCAAGAGGAGGAGAGCTGATCCAACCTGAGCCTGCGAGGGGTGAGTTGTTTTCTCACCTAACCCCACCCAGGGCTGGCTCCAGGGTTTTGGCTGCCCCAAGCAGCCAAAAAAAAAAAAAAAAGCTGTGATCGCGATCTGCAGCGGCAATTCAGTGGAAGGTCCTTCGCTCCAAGTGGGAGTGAGGGACCATCCGCCGAATTGCCGCCGAATAGCTGGACGTGCCGTCCCTCTCCAGAGTGGCCACCCCAAGCACCTGCTTGCCAGGCTGGTGCCTGGAGCCGGCCCTGACCCCACCCAGACACTTGTAGTCACGTCCTGTTGGGTTTGGGTTGGGTTTCAGGGCTATACAGATTTATACATGTTAGTTTATGAGAGACAATAAGAAGTGTATACATAAGAAATGTAATATGATTATGGTCTTACTATTTCACAGCATCTTTCACCTTAAAAGATTCCAAAAGCACTTTTCAAACATAGGCCCTGATTCAGCAAAGCAATTAAGCATGTGCTTACAATTAAGCACTTACATCCCATTCAAGGATGTATAGGATGTAATAGGACTTAAGCACGTGCTTAAAATTAAGCACGTGCATAAGTGCTTTGTGAATCAGGTTTAACAGCAAATTGCTACATTATGCAACAGTTATAGATTAGAAAGTGAAATATACATCCATTTGAAACTGTAAAAAAAAAAGTTTAGATTGTTTTGATCCTGTCTATCAAGGAGGTATTTGGCCAGGACACCGTTGGTACTGCTCCCCATGGGAAATTAGTTAAATTGGAGAAAATGGGAATTAATACAAGAATCAAAAGGTGGGCGAGGAACTGGTTAAAGGGGAGACGACAACAGATCGTGCTGAAAAGTGAACTGTCAGGCTGGTGGGAAGTTACTAGTAGAATTCCTCAAGGATCAGTCTTGAGACCAATTTTATTTAAAATTTTCATTAATGACCTTGGCACAAAAAGAGGGATTGCGCTAATAAAATTTGTGAATGACACAAAGTTGGAAAGTATTGCCAATAGGGAAGAAGACAGGAATATCACACAAGAAGATGTGGATGACTTTGAAAACAGGAATAATAGAAATTGCATGATATTTAATAGCGCACAGTGCAATTGTGATGTGTCTTTATGAAAATATGCTTATTATATGAATGACATAACTGAGATATACTTTATGCAAGATGGCTCATATGAGATATCATTGGAAAGGTTATGATTTACTGAATATGATTATCCTATTTGTATGCATGTATCATTTCTGTATCTGAAATTAGGACTATTGAATATGTATCTATATTTCAACTATGTTACTTTGAGTGACGCTCCCTGCTAACACTTCAAATACAACAATGAAAAGGTCCCACAGTATTGATGGCCCATCAGCAAGAGACAATGGACTCTAAAAGACCTTAGTATTCCTGTGAACGTGTGGGTCAGCCTGCGAAGAATGGCTATGGGGGCACTACAGAGGCATGTGACCATGTCACCTGATACTGGAACCCATCTTGAATTTTGTACTTTTCCATGAGAAGCTGGGAGGAGGGGTAAAACTAGGAAACAAAGGACTCCTGCCTTATGCAAATCCTATTTAAGGGTGGGGAGTGAGGTAATCCAGGTTATCAGTTCTCCCCTGCTACTCCACCCAAGATGACTGCTGGAAACAACTAAGACTGAACTGGGGGAAAGAACTGGACGCAGGCTGGAAAGATGTCTGGCTGGTGAAAAAGATTATTAGAACCACATTTAGGGTGAGAACTTACATGTAACCAGTTGCTTTAGTGTGTTAAGCTTAGTTTGCGTGCTCCTTTTATTTTCTTAATAATCTGCTTTGTTCTGTTTGTTACCCCTTTTACCACTTAAAAACTGCATTATATAGTTAATAAAATATGTTTTCTTTATTATTAAACCCAGTTTCTGTAATTTCTAACTGGGGTGGGGAGGGGTAAGAAGTGTGCCCACACCTCTCTCCACATTGAAGGATGGGGCGAATTTCATAATATATCTTTGAGTCTGCACTCCAAGGGAGGTGGACATCTGAGTTCTGGAGCAAGTCCCTTAAGATGACTCTTCCCAGAGCTGATCTGCAGCTGGGTGTGGCCCTGCCTGTGTGTGTGTTAGAGGACATTTTAAGAGCCTGGCTCAGCAAGACAGGTTAAATGGGGCTCAGGCTGGTAGAACAGGTAGACTCAGTGGTATCTCAGCACATCAAGTGCCTTCCCAAGAGGTCCAACCCATCACAGAAATGTCATGCACTTAAAGACTCACAATAATAATTTGTGCTATAAGCTGGGGACTTAACAGTTAGAAGCACAGAGGAGGAGAATGACCAGTACACCCAGGTCTATAACAGGATGACTATGAGCTGCCACTGTGATGCAGCCATAAAAAAACTAATGAAATCCTAGGATGCATAAAGGGAAGCATTTCCAATAGAGATAGGGAAGTATTATTACAATTGTACAAGGTACTGGTGAGACTTCATCTGGAATACTGTGTGCAGTTCTGGTCTCCTATGTTTAAGAAAGATGAATTGAAACTGGAACAGGTACAGAAAAGAACTATAGAATGGTCAGAGGAATGAAGAACCTGCCTTTCAAGAGGAGATTTAAGGAGCTTGGCTTGTTTAGCCTAACAAAATGAAGGCTATAAGAAGATATGACTGCTCTCTATAAATACATCAGAGAGATAAACACCAGGGAGAGAGAAGAGTTATTCGAGTTAAGGGCCATTGTTGGCACAAGTACAAATGGATATAAACTGGCCATAAACAACTATAGATTTGAAATTAGATAAAGATTTCTAACCATCAAAGGAGTGAAGTTCAGGAACAGCCTTCCAAGGGGAGTAGTGGGGGCAAAAAACCTAATTTGTTTCAAGATTAAGTCTGATAAAATTGAGGGGCTGGTATGATGAGGTTGCCTACAATGACAGAAGGCCCATCCACCACCACTATTAGCAAATATCTCCAACAGTCGGAGATGTGACACTAGATGGGAAGAGCTCTGAGTTACTACAGAGAATTATTTCCCAGGTATCTGGCTGGTTGCTCTTGCCCACATGCTCAGAGAATTCACCATATTTGGAGTCAGGAAAGAATTTCCCCCAGGTCAGATTGGCAGAAAGCCTGTTTTGTTTTGTTTTTTAACTTTCTCTTTAGTATGGGGCTTAGATCACTTGTAGTTGGAACTAGGGTAAACAGTGGACTCTCTGTAACCTGAAGTCTTTAAATCAAGATTCGAGGACATCAGTAACTCAACTAGAGGTTATGGGGTTATTACACAAGAGGTGTGATATTCAGGAGGTCAGATTAGTTGATCATGGTGGTTCCTTCTGACCTTAAAATCTATGAGTCTGTGAAGTACTGTGGAACAGTACTGACCAGAGGCAGTCAGAATTTGAGTTTTATGTATCAGCTGTAAATTAGATGATCAATAAATACTGCTACAATTCTTTGTATATACACAGGTAGGTTCAAATATATGCGGCAAATGTTTCTAAGGGAACATGTCTAGGAGACTGTTAAGTGGCTGGAATAATGTGTCAAATCAAATCACCACCATGCTTACATCTTACACAGTGAGCTCATTAAAAGTATCTGATAAGGCTCTCTGGCTCCTCTCATGAGGATAAGATTTTCTATAGATGCTAACTTTAGACCATCTAAAGAAATGCTATCCAAGCTTGCAATAATGGGTTCAGTAACATAATTACAGAAATTATTGCTGCAGCCAATTTTATAAACTGCATTTATGCATAATGTCTATAATATACTATCAACACAAAAATCCAATTGGAACATACTAAAAAACTGGAATAAAAATATTGCCCTGTGATGGGACAAAACCATTTCCAGTACAAAACCTTAAAAATAACACTGCTTTACTTCCATCTGTACTCAGCTTTGGTACTGTTTTTCAGCAACCTCTCTGAGACAGCCTAATCTAATCCTAGACTGTCATCACATTAGCTAAGAGGTGATTCTATTAGACTTTTCAAGCAATGAAATATGAATTTGATTTTCTACTGCCTGTGGTAAACTTCCGGGAGAAGAGAGAATGATGAGGGGCATTAACAAATGTCTGCCATGATTTTCCATGGTGACCAATTGACTTGTACATTCTGTCTTTAAAGACACACACACACACACACACACACTGACACAGCACAAGCATTGTGTCAGCATTGCCTCACCTTGTGTCACAGAAAAGAAAGTGTTTAACATATGTAATACCAGCATGAGTGCCTTTAAATCCACTCTTCATATTGCCTTATACATTACCTTTAGTCACCAACTCCAGACATACTGTCTTTTAGCAGATATTTGTGTAACACTATGGAAGACTGAATTTCTTTGGATATTTTCCACAAAAACCCATTCTTCTGAAAAATTCGTTCTTACAGAATTCATTTACTTTATAAAGTGCATTTCTTCAGGATAGATAAAAATCTCATGCTACAATATGAGAGATTCACTTCTTCTGCTTCAACTTTTAGAAAGTTCTGGTTCTCTCCACCCCCACTTTGCTTAAAGAAAAAAAAAGCGGGTTCTGCAGTTGTCCCTACTTGCTATCATGTTACAGGCCTTAGACATAGATGGGTATTTTATCACCTTAGGGACTAATCTTGCAGTCCTTACTCATGTAAAGCTCCCATTGATTTCAGTGGAAATTTGTACTTAGGCAGATTTCCTTTTAATTGGGTATCATCAGCCCATGAAGTCCATTTAACAATGTAATTGTTCTTTGTGTACTCTACTTTTAAATTTAGGGACAATACTGTCAATGCAGGCAGCCAGCCATTTTATGTTCTGTTTAGTGCAGTCCGTTACAGAGAAGAGTCACAGTGTGCTCTTCTCATGAAAATTAGATTTTTGTTTATTCTCTTTAACTAAAATATAGATTATCTCAACAGGATTTGTGCATGGCAAAACGTAACAGTCATGGGGAGCAGAGCTCCCTTTTCATGTTAATTCTACGCTCCTCCATTCCTTTGTCTGTCTGCTGCAACCCTTTGAGCAGCTTGTTGCTGAGTGGTGCATTTATACTAACAGAGGTAGTTAGCTCTCCCATTATTTCTATTCCCCTTTCCTCCTCTCTCCTCTTCAGATTGCATATTGCAGTACTATTGCCTAAAATGTATCAGTATGGGGCAGCAGAAAAGCAGAGACAAATATAGTCATAACAGCCATGAAAACCTTAAGGAGAGAGGCTACTTCTTTTGAGCCAACCACAGTTTCCAACAATCTGAATCACCCTTGGGGCTAAGATGTGCCTTGGCTCTTGTTTATTTCAGTCAGTGATACCTGCACAAATCAAGGGCACATATTTGTCCAGTTTGTTGCTAAGAAAAGATGGCCTTGTGCAGCTGTCAGAACAGTGAGGGATTTTGATTGGCTACAAAAGAGAGTTCTTTCTTCATGGAGAACATTCCATTGGTGCAGTCTTGTTTTTTTGTTTTGTGGGTTTTTTTTAAGAAGTGAAGACAAAAGTCAATGGCGAGATTAATAACTCTGCCTAAAAATAAAGAAACATTGTATAATATATTAATATATATATCTTTGGGAGTAAGTACAGCCATACAGTACTCAAGCATTCTCATTCTGTGCTTCTCTCATCTGTACCACTTACAAGACACTTTTGTAACATAAGAGGTAACCCTGGTGATATGTATTTTTTTTTAAAGAATTCCCACAATAGTCTGCCTTACTCAGATCAACTTTTTAGTGACACAAGCAGCCTAAATTACTTTAATTGTAGCTATTGCATTTTCCTTGATACCTGCAGTGTTTGTGTGAAATGTTTGAAGGAGAATAATATAAAGTTGAGAAAGAATCAAGGCCTCTGTTGTGTTTTGGAAAGATTCTTAGTGGTGGACATAACTTTTGTGCACATATGAGACGCACATGGGGGCAAACTATCCCCCCCCCCCCGCCATGCTTACCTCTGCCTCTACTGTAACACTAATAGGGTAAGCTCCTTTACACAGAAGATACAACAGGCTAAACTGGCCAAAGTTTATTTGTTGCATCTAAACACTTTTCAAGGTAAAGCAGGATTCCAAATACTGGGTTTAGTTTGCCTGTAACAAGCCAAGTCAGATTACATGGAGGAATTCCTGTATTTGAGAGGTCTAATTTAGACCTCCAAAAGAAAGATGGTACCAGGAAGGTGATAGCAATGGCTCAACATCCAAGTGGCACATCAAATGAAGAGAACAAAAGCACGGACCTACCATCTAACACCAACACAACTCAGTTTGTTAATGGGCAAGGCACAACATTACAGGAAATTATCAAGGTATTCATGGTTCTGCATACATTAAAGTAACGCATATAAAGATACTTTGGAACTCATTGTTAATTACTTAAACAATATTTGCTCCTTCCCATTCATTCTTCATCCAGTACCAGTCTTTTTACACTGAATATGCTTTACTGTGCAATTGCAACACATTGTCTAATCTAGGTAATACAGCTCCAACAACATTTGGTTTCCAATACTTTTTATTAAAACTTATTTGTGATCAAAGATGTCAATCTAGCCTACCTATTCCAGGCACGTATTTGTCACTAAATGAAGAGGGACAGTAGGAGAGAAAGATGCTTGAGTAGGCTATGTTGGAATGCATAGCTTCTTAGGGTTATTCAAAACCTTCAAGACATAGGGGCCACTTGATTGTACTGGTTTTAGTTCTTGGCCGTAACTGTCCCATTCTCTATGATCTAAAGGAATTTTCCCCTTCAGCAGGCTCATAAGTAATTTGACTGATTTCTAAGTATGTTTGAGGAGGAAAACCTCACTAATGCTATAAATAATCATTGTTTTCAGTGCTATTGAACTGTAAAAACTGCAGAGTAGACAATTAATATGTGAACACCTCATTTGGCATTGTTACTTTAACATATATTGCAAGGGATAGTTTTTGTTAAAATGTAAATGTTGCAACTCCCTGTTTGATCACTCACTAACTAGGTAAATACTGTGGGCTATATAAGTTGTTGAAGCTAAGGAAGATCTAATGAGAGTTGAGAAACACATACTGACTGTATGGCTATAGGGTAGTTATGGAATTAATCCACTTCTAACCCACCCAACTGAACACCACAGGTACCTTAGATTGTGTGTGTGGTTTCTATATCTGTTCTCAAACTTAGAAGAGCATATAGAATATTTGATGGAAAAAGATGTTACATCAAACTGGAATACAATGGTGGTATTAGTTCATAAGCAGTAAGACAAACATTTCAATCACTATATACATTTGCCTACTCTCAGTATAATGTTCACAAAAGCATTGGTAAAATTCTGGCAACTTCTGAACTTTAATAAACTACAAGCACAGGATGAATTTCAGAAATTATTTCTTTATCCTGGGTCACTTGCACAGAGACCAGGTTCTGGAGAACTCTGCCAAGTACTATAAAAGATACATGAATTGATTTTGTACAGAATAGAAAGGTCTTTGAAGCTGTGGAAATAGAAGCATTGTTGAAAGTACAGAAAGATGGAGCAAAAGAATGCGATGTACTGCAAAATGCTGACAAAGTCAAGTTGAAGCATCAGATTGAGCAAGAATAATTTCCAGAATCTTATTAAAAAACTTTTCCCATCTTGCCTGAAGATATTCTGAAGCCAGAGCATCATTCTGCTAAGTGACTTTGTAGAAATGTTGATGTGAGGATCAATATTTATTGTAACTAATTCCCAGATCACATTTGCTCAAGTTTACAAGTAAAAAGATGGGTTTTCTCATGGTCAATAGTATAAACTTAGTCTGGGATCTTAAAGTCAAGATGCAGGTTCTTTCTTGCTCATATGCCATCACCAATAATAGAGGTTATTCCTCTGCAACCCAGTTGTCTTCAGGTTAAGCATTAAAGGCAGAATTTGGCTCTTGCACTGGAATTTAGTTAACAGTTCAGAGATAGCTATAAGAAAGTGAGTTAGATTCAATCTTAATTCTGCAGTGCTAACAGGAATAAGAGGTAAAAAAAAACCTTACTTTTGTCGTGAAAGGAAACAGATATGACTGAGTGCAAACAGGGATCAGATATATTGGTTAAAAAAGAATTTTGTTATGCAGTCACTTTTAAAAGTAGAACTGTGATTTAATGGAAAGAAAATAAATGAATAATAGCTACCTGACTTCACATTTTGAGATTACATTTTTCCCCCAGAAACCTCTTGAGATATTGTAGCAGCAATCACAGAATGAAACTCGAATAATCAGTTTCAATAATCAGGATTCAAGAATCAGATGACTATATAAAACAACTGGAATTATGTTTGAGACAAATGTAGAAGAGAAAAATACAATGGGTTAAAAAAAGGTAAAGCCTATTTAAGAATTCCTCTAACTGATCCAAGTATTGAAAGCTATTCCAAGCAGAAAGATGAAATGATGCTGTATGGACAACCTCTAGAAGACTGATTGGAGAGAAAATGAAGATAACACCATGAAGAGTACCCTTTACACCTATATACTTGGTGGGATACTCTATAAAGCAGAAATATAGCAGTATTTAATTATGTTGTACAGTTTCAGTCAAAAGACTATAACTTTTGAAAATGGTTTCCCACCTCTGCAGATCTGATCAGTCACCTCAGAAAACCTTACTTCTGGAATAATGATCATTTTCCACACATTTAGACACCATAAGCAGGAATTTTCTCAGCCTGTTTTAAAACACAAAGTAAATTCCAGATACAGTCTTGACCTGGGGGTTGGCTTTAGTCAACCAAAAAACAACAATAAACTGACAACATTTAAACTTCACGGCTCCTAGTCTTCTTTTTCCAGGAGTACTGTCCCCACCCCCTGGATTCACTCTCCCTGAGAGACACTCCTATCTCCCTTACATCTAGGAGAGGCAACAAAGCAGCTGCACAAATGAGTCTGCAAAACCCACTTAATCCTTTCTCAGCAGGATCTCCACCTGCTTACAGGATGGGGTGTTTCAAGAAAACATGGTCACAGATACAGGAACATACTTTCCAAAAGATGCCTACTGCTTGCACACAAAACCAAGCAGCAAATCCATACTAATTGAACCACCAGAGTGTGGCACTGGACAGTGTACCTTTAGTGCGGTTTAGCTTCCCAGGAAGGAAGTCTGGAGCAGGGGTGCCACAGAAGCCCATTTTCTGTCATGCAGAGTCAGTTGGGAACCGTGTTCTGCAGAAAAGGACCTGGGGATTACAGTGGATGAGAAGCTGGATATGAGTCAATAGTGTGACCTTGTTGCCAAGAAGGCTAATGGCATATTAGGCCGCAATAGTAGGAACATTGCCAGCAGATCGAGGGAAGTGATTATTCGCCTCTATTTGGCACTGGTGAGTACTGCATCTGGAGTACTGCATCCAGTTTTGGGCCCCCCACTACAGAAAGGATGTGGACAAATTGGAGAGAGTTCAGCAGAGAGCAATGAAAATGATTAGGGGTCTGGGGCGCATGACTTACGAGGAGAAGCTGAGGAAACTGCGTTTATTTAGTCTGCAGAAGAGAAGAATGAGGGGGGATTTGATAGAAAAAGTCTGCATTAGCATGGTCCCTACCTGGGCGGTGTAACACAGTGACTTCATAGGGTTGGAGGGCTAGGTACTGTCTCATAATCCATGCATTCGAATCCTTCATGATCCATCGTAGGGGTGCATGGTCTATAATAAGATGAAAGGGGCTCACTCCCCAGTAGGTAATACTGTAGAGACTCTATCGTCCATTTTACCGCTAATGCTATCTTTTCGATTGTGGAGTACTTGACTTCTCGGGAAAATAGCTTCCAGCTTAGGTACAGCACCGGGTGTTCCTCCACCTCTTGTTCCTGCAATAGCATGACCCCTAGCCCCATTTCTGAGGCATCCGTTTGTAAAATAAAAGGTTTTGAGAAGTCTGGGTGGAACAGGATGGGTTCCTGGGTGAGTTGCTCTTTCAAGGTCCAAAAGGTCCTTTCACAGTCCTCCGACCACCGGACATTCCCTGGCCAGGAGTTCTGTGTTAGGTTGGAGATGGGCAGCTATCGTGGCAAAGTCTGGCACAAACCATCTGTAGTATCCGGCCAAGCCCAGGAACTGTCTTACCTTCCTTTTCATTGTAGGGGCGGGATAGTCCCTCAGGGCCCGTACCTTGTCCACCCGGGGATTGAGTTGGCCCACCCCTACCATGTATCCCAAGTAGGTCATTTCTTTCTGCTGAGGTGACACTTGGTGGGGGTTTGCTGAGAGTCCTGCTTCCTTCAGGGGCTGTAGGCCCCTTGTGAGATGTTGTAGATGTTCCTCCCAACTTGTGCTGTAGACCACAATATTGTCAATATAAGCTGTCGCATACTGCCAGTGTGGCTGCAACAGTTGGTCCGTCAATTGCTGGAATGTAGCTGTGGCCCCATGTAACCTGAAGGGCATGGTATTGAAATGGTATAGACCGAATGGTATAGGGAAGGCTGTCTTCTCCCAGGAAGTCAGGATTAGGGGTATTTGCCAGATTTGGTCAAATCTAGTGTTGATAGAAACTTAGCACTACCCAGCCATTCCAGCAGTTCATCCACCCACAGCATCGGGTAGGCATCAAAGTGGGAAATGGCATTGACCCCCCCTAAAGTTTATACAGAACCTCACAGTCCCATCAGGCTTTGGGACCAGGACAATGGGGCTTCTCCATTTATTCTGGGATACTTCCACTACTCCTAGAGCTAGCATCGCCTCAAGTTCTTTCTGGACCACTTCCCGCATTTTCCCGGGAAGTGGGCGATGTTGGTTGCGGACCTTTCTATGTCTATGTGGTGGCTGGTAATAGTCGTCCCTCCTGGATGAGAATATAAAACAGAGGAGAAGTCTTGGATCAGCCGCTGTAGGATTGCTTGTTGCTATGGGCTCAAGTCCTGCCCCAATGTGATTGGTGTGGTGTTGGGGGCTCCACTGGCTACTGGTCCCAATTCAGGTTCTGGGTGGTAGGAGGCAATCAGTAGATCTTCCCGGGCCTTCCAAGCCTTCAGGAGGTTCACATGGTAGATTTGTAGGTCTTTTCATCGCCCGGGGAGTCTGATCTCATAATCCACCTGTCCCACCCATCGAACAATCTCAAATGGCCCCTGTCATTTGGCAAGTACTTTAGATTCTGACAATGGCAACAGGAGCAAGCCCCTGTCCTCAGTCTTAAAGGTCGGCATCTTGGCCCCCCGATTATATTGGAGTTCCTGGGTTTGCTGGGCCTGGAGTAGGTTCTCCCGAGCGACCTCCCCAAGCTTCCGGAGACATTCCCTCAGTTGCAGGATATATGGGACTGACCCTGTGTCCCTCGACTCTTGTTCCTCCCAGGGCTCTTGGAGCAGGTCTAGGATCACCCTCAGCTGCCTCCTACAAAGGAACTCAAATGGGGAAAATCCTGTTTAGGCCTGGGGGACTTTGCGCATTACGAACAGTAGTGCAGAGAGCAGCTTGTCCCAATATTGTGGGTCATCATCCACGAACTTCCTAAGCATGGTTTTTAGGGTTCTGTTAAATCTTTCTAGTAGGCCATCGGTCTGTGGGTGGTATACCGATGTCTTGAGAGCGTGGATATTTAATAGATGACATAACTTGGCCATCAGTTAGGAGGAGACATTCGTCCCTGGTCTGTCAATATTTCTCTGGGTATCCTGACCCTGGCAAAAATATTAAGAAGCTCTGTGGCTATGACAGGGGCTGTGGTGGCCCATAGCAGGACGGCCTCCGGGTAGCGGGTCACATAGTCAGCTACAACTGGAATATATTGACACCCGGACACGCTCTTCTCCAAGAGTCCTGCTAGATGTAGGCCGATCCGTTTGAAGGGTACCCCCATGACTTGGAGTGGGATCAGAGGAGCCCGCTTTACTCGCTTTGAGCCAGTGAGTTGGCATTCCCGACACAAAGCACAGTAGTCCTGCAACTCCTGGTGTATGCCAGGCCAGAAGAACCTCAGCGCTACACATTGCAGGGTCTTCTCTCACACCATGTGGCCACCCCAGGGCACCATGTGAGCCAACCGTAACAGCTCCCGACGGAACATCTTGGTCTGCGGCACTTGCGTCACCCGGTAGAGGCGATCATTGTAGACCTCAAAGCATGGTCCCTGTGGTCGTCTTGGGCCGACGTCCACCTGGCCTCTGGTATCCTGAACTTGTTCCCAGGCTCGGCTCAAGGTGGGGTCTTCCCTCTGTTCCTGTGGGAAATCTCCATCTAGTATCAGCCACTCTTGGCTGACTTGCTCTGTCCTTCCTTATCAATCCTGGCCTCTCCTGTTCTGAGGTTCGGTCCCCTCATTCTCACAGGAGTTCCCTGAACCAGGGCCAATCACATCCTAAGACTACTGCATATGCCAATGTTGAGGCTAGGCCCACCCAGCACTCTTCCTCATGTTGGCCTATCTCCAGGCACACCTTGGTGGTGGGGTAGGGCTGCACCTCTCCATCGATGCCCTGCATATATACAGGTATCACTTCAGGGTCTGGGGTGTCCACCAGGCTGGCCTGGACTAGTGTCTGGCTGAAGCTGGAGTCAATGAGAGCAGTCATTGGGGTACTGTCTACCCGCCCGGGCACAAGGAGTTTGGTTGGGCCCTTTTTCTGAGCCCAGCGGTCCGCTGTCCACACTTCAGCCCATGGGTCATGTCCTGGAACCCCCGATGTGCCCAGGGGAGTTCCATCACCTTGCAGGGTTAAGCGTGCCACCAGACTCCTACCGGTGTTCCGTGGGGGTCCTGCTACACTGGGTTTACGCTGAGGTCTCCCCATCTCCGGCCTCAGTTGTCAGAGCTCTGGGTTCTGGCTTCCTCCAACCGGTCCTTCTGGTTTGGGGGATTGTCGTTCAGGTCCTTCAGCAGAGAGGCAATCCTCCATCGAAGAAACAGCTTCATTGAGGGTTGCCGGGTGGTGGTGCTGCACCCATTCCTTTGCCCCAGCTGGGAGGATCTGTGTAAATTGTCCCAAAGCTATGGCCTCTGCCACCTGGGGTCCAGTTAAATTCTCTGGGATTCAGTCACTTCCTGCAGTAGTCCCGCACGCATTGGGCTATCATTCATGGTCGAGCTCCCAGCTCTTTGCAAAGTTGCTGTCAATAGGGGTATATCAACACTACAGGATTAATCCGAATTTATATAATTCGAATTTTGGAAACAGATTGTATAAAGTCGAATGTATGCAGCCACACTAAGCACATTAATTCGGTGGTGTGTGTCCATGTACCGGGGCTAGCATCAATTTCTGGAGCACTGCACTCTGGGTAGCTATCCCATAGCTATCCCATAGTTCCTGCAGTCTCCTACACCCATTGGAATTCTGGGTTGAGATCCCAATGCCTGATGGGGCCAAAAACATTGTCACGGGTGGTTCTGGGTATATCCTCCCCCCTCTCCAGGAAAACAACGGCAGACAACCGTTTTGCGCCTTTTTCCTGGGTGAATAGTGCAGACGCCATACCACGGCAAGCATGGAGCCCGCTCAGCTCAAGACAGCAGTCATGAACATTGTAAACACCTCACGCGTTATCGTGCAGTTTATGCTGAACCAGAACCTGCAAAACCAGGCGGCGAGGAGTAGGCTATGGCAGCGAGAGTGATGAGGATATGGACATGGAATTCTATCAAACCACGGGACCCGGTATGCGGATCTTTGGAGATCATGCTGTTAATGGGGCAGGTTATAGCCGTGGAATGCCAATTCTGGGCCCGGGAAACAAGCACAGACTGGTGGGACCGCATAGTGTTGCAGGTGTGGGACGATTCCCAGTGGCTGCGAAACTTTCGCATGCGTAAGGGCACTTTCATGGAACTTTGTGACTTGCTTTCCCCTGCCCTGAAGCGCCAGAATACCAAGATGAGAGCAGCCCTCACAGTTGAGAAGCGAGTGGCGATAGCTCTGTGGAAGCTTGCAACGCCAGACAGCTACCGGTCAGTTGGGAATCAATTTGGAGTGGGCAAATCTACTGTGGGGGCTGCTGTGATGCAAGTAGCCAAAGCAATCACTGAGGTGCTGCTACGAAAGGTAGTGACTCTGGGAAATGTGCAGGTCATAGTGGATGGCTTTGCTGCAATGGGATTCCCTAACTGTGGTGGGGCGATAGAACACTTCAGTAACACTAATCTGTTTAAACAGCTGCAGCAAGGGACTTACTTCCCGGACCAGAAAATAACCATTGGGGATGTTGAAATGCCAGTAGTTATTCTTGGGGATCCAGCCTACCCCTTAATGCCATGGCTCATGAAGCCATACACAGGCAGCCTGGACAGTAGTCAGGAGCTGTTCAACTACAGGCTGAGCAAGTGCAGAATGGTGGTAGAATGTGCATTTGGCTGTTTAAAAGGTCGCTGGCGATCGTTACTGACTCGCTCAAACCTCAGCCAAACCAATATCCCCATTGTTATTTCTGCTTGCTGTGTGCTCCACAATCTCTGTGAAAGTAAGGGGGAGACCTTTATGGTGGGAGGCTGAGGCAAATCGCCTGGCTGCTGATTACGCACAGCCAGACACCAGGGCGATTAGAAGAGCACACCAGGACGCGCTGTGCATCAGAGAAGCTTTGAAAACCAGTTTCATGACTGGCCAGGTTACAGTGTGAAATTTCTGTTTGTTTCTCCTTCATGAAAACCCGTGTTCTTACATGTCTGGGTGAGGAGGATATGGAACATGGTGAGGGGGGAGGGAGGTTATACAGCAGCTGCAGCGGCAGTCTGTTATCCTGCTGCCGTTCCTGAAGCTCCAGCAGACGCCGGAGCATGTCCGTTTGATCACGCAGCAGCCCCAGCGTTGCAGCCTGTCACCTCTCATCTCGAGCGTCCCTCATGACCTCACGTTTACTGGCATCTTTCCTAAATTTAGATACCGTGTCCTTCCACTCATTCAAATGAGCTCTTTCATTGCAGGTGCATTCCATTATTTCCGTGAACATCTCATCTCGCGTCCTCTTTCTCCGCCGCCTTATCTGAGATAGCCTTCGGGCCGGAGGAGGGAGGCTTGAAAAATTTGCAGCTGCTGGAGGGAGGGTTGAAAAAAAGGAGAAGTTTTTAAAATGATACATTTTACAGAACAATGCTTATACTCTTTCATGGTGAACAACACTATTCACATTACATAGCACATGTGATTTCAGTACAATGTCACATTTTCCATCTTAATATTGAGTGCCTGTGGCTTTGGTGTTAGAGATCACAGACGCAGGTCTGGGCAACAGAATTCAGCTTGCATGCGGCCATGGTAAGCCATTGTCTTTCGGCTTCTGCGCCCTCCTTTCCCACATACCAAGCAAAGCCCGTTGACTGCTGCGGTTTTCCTGTTAACCTTCAGCAGCAAAAAACAAACTAACCCCCCCCATCCAATTCTCTGCGATGATTGCTTTATCCCTCCCCCCACCGCGTGGCTGGTATCAGGGAAGATCCCTGCAGAAACCAAACTAACCCCCCCACTCCCCTCTCCTGCCATGAATTATCTGGGATGATCGTTGTACCCCTCCCCCCACCGCGTGGCTGGTAACAGGGAAGATCCCTGCTAGCCAAACACGAAAAGCTCAGGGCCAATTCCGCCCCCCGCGCTTGGCTAACTGCAGGGAAGGATTTCTTTTCAGCCACAGGCAAACAGCCCAGTAGGAACGGCCACCTCTGTCCCCTTAATTAAATTCCCATATTTCAACCAGGTTACCATGAGCAATATCACTCTCCTGAGGATTACACAGCGAGATAAAGAACGGATGTTGCTTGAATGCCAGCAAACACTGGAACCATACGCTGCCAGGCTTTGTAATGCAATGATACCAGATTACTTGCTGCAAGCATGGCGTGGTCAAGTATCCTACCATGGAGGACGGAATAAGGCTGCACTGCCCAGAAACCTTGTGGCAAGGCTTTTGGAGTACCTCCAGGAGAGCTTCATGGAGATGTCCCTGGAGGATTTCCCCAGACACATTAACAGACTTTTCCAGTAGCTGTACTGGCTGCGAATGCATCCCAAGTCCTCAGGGCAAAGTAATCATTAAAAAACACTTGCTTTTAAAACAAGTTTTATATTTTAAAAGGTAAACTCACCTGAGGTCCCTTCCATGGGGTCATGGTCTTGGATATTGGCTTGGGAGGGTTGGGAGAGTACTTCAGTCAGGCTGAGAAAAAGATCCTGGCTGTTGGGGAGAACGGAGTGCTGGGTGCTCTCCGCAAGCTCGTCCTCCTCCTCCTCCTCCTCCTGTTCCCCATCCGCAGAATCCTCAGGTGTAGCTGATGAGATTATCCCCGCCTCAGAATCCACGGTCAGAGGTGGGGTAGTGGTGGTGACCCCCCCTAGAACTGCATGCAGCTTGGCGTAGAAGCGGCATGTCCGCGGCTCTGACCTGGAGCGACCGTTTGCCTCCTTTGTTTTTTGATAGGCTTGTCTGAGCTCCTTGACTTTCACGTGGCACTGATCTGAGTCCCTATTGTGGCCTCTCTCCATCATGCCCTTGGAGATTTTTTCAAAAGTTTTGGCATTTCATCTTTTCGAACGAAGTTCTGCTAGCACTGAATCCTCTCCCCATATAGCGATCAGATCCAGTACCTCCTGTATGGTCCATGCTGGTGCTCTTTTTCAATTATCGGCCTGCATGGTTACCTGTGCTGATGAGCTGAGCTATCTATGGTCACCTGTGCTCTCCACGCTGGGCAAACAGGAAATGAAATTCAAATCTTCACGGGGCTTTTCCTGTCTACCTGACCAGTACATCCGAGTTCAGATTGCTGTCCAGAGCGGTCACAATGGTGCACTGTGGGACAGCTCCCGGAGGCCAATACCATCGAATTGTGGCCACACTAACCCTAATTCGAAATGACAATATCGATTTTGGCGCTACTCTGCTCGTCAGGGTGGAGTACAGAAATCGATTTAAAGAGCCCTTTATTTTGAAATAAATGGCCTCGTTGTGTGGACGGGTGCAGGGTTAATTCGATTTAACGCTGCTAAATCCGAATTAAAGTCATAGTGTAGACCAGGCCTAGGTCTCCGGGCTAATGCTGGTATGGTCTAACATGGCGGCTTTCACAAGGGAGTAGTCCAAGGCCTCACATGGAGCCACATTGCAGTAGGCATTTTGTGCTTGGCCGGTCAAATAAGGGTCCGGTAGTGTGGCCCAATGTTCTGGAGGCCAACAGGCAGCCATAGCGACCCTTTCAAAAGTGACGAGGAACACCTCGGAGTTGTCAATGGGCCCCATCTTAGTGAAGCACAATGGTAGTCCTGCCGGGGGTCCCCCGGCCCTGCCCCTGCATGGACAGGCCTTGCCAGTCCTGATGGTTGCAACAGGGTTGCTACCTGCTAAATTGGGCATTCCTGCTGGGTCTGGTGCTGGGCAACTCTCCGAGCAGCTGCTGTTGTTGCGCTTGATGCTGGGTCATCTGCAGCTGATGTTGGTTAGCGAGCTGCTACATCAGCTAAGGCTGCTGTTGTTGCTGCTGTGCCATCTGCTGCTGTTGACTTTCCAACATCCACGTAAGGAGCTTCTTGGCATCCATTTTGGGTTGTTGCAGGCATCCCACCATCTAATTCCCCTTGTCTGGAACTCTCAGCAAGTCCCGATTGATGCCTGCATTCTCCACCAAGTTGTCGTGGGGTGTGACAGGTCACATAGGGTTAGATAGAAGATACAGGTGATTCTGCAGCCAGTCAGGTCCTATGCCGATAACCCTTCCTGTAACAGGGTGTAGTATTACTTAGTGCCTAGAGTCAATAAGATGCCCTTACTATCATGGCAGGGTGGCCCAATGGCCAGAGTCAGTGAGCGGCCTTTCCCATCAGGGCAGCATGGCCCAATGGCCAGAGTCAGTGAAGTAGCCCACCTCTGTGAGATTGCGCGGCCAGTTGGCCTACTGGGGGAGTGGGGCACCACTCAGGTGCATGTGGCGCCCAGGGTAAGGGGACACGGGCCCTCCCTGCTCCTCTGAGCTCCAGCCCAAGGCCTTGGAGGTGGGGCGAGTGCTCACCACCAAGTCAGTGGGGATCCTCCCGAAACATGCTGACCAGTCCCCCGGTTCACTCACCAGTGAAGAGTTCGAGTCCCCTTTCCCTCTCATGGAAACTCCCTGGGTTGCCTGGGTCTCTGGGGTCCTCAAATGGCCAGGCTCCGACCGGTGCCATCCTTTCTCTGGGTTCGTTGGGCTGCTTGAAGTTTCCAGTCAGGAACTCTGTGAGCTGTAGTCCCGTAGTCAGAGTTTGTAGGAACTCCCTGCAGGGAGCTTGCAGCCTGCATCCTTCCCCATCAGCAGTCTTCCCAGACTGAGCTGGGCTGCTACCTTTTATATTCTGCCTCCAGGCTGAGCATGCCTAGCACGGTCAGAGGGGCAGGGCTTCCTCAGCCCGCAAAGCAGAATTAACCCTTTTGGGGCTGGTGCAGGGTAGGTATGCCCTGTCACAGCTTCTTACACACCTATCTATAATGTATAAGAGAAAAAAAGCTGCTTGATCACGTAGGGGTCTTCAACTGGAGAAACATATGCTGGAGTTCTCATGCTGCCAGTATTAAATCATATTTGGAGCTCAAAAATTGTTGCATCTAACACAAGACTTCTCTTGAGAGATAAAGAGGAACTGAACACAGAACAAAAAATTAATGATAACTTAGTTACAAGTGATTATGACTTGCTTACGTTTATAATGTGCAAACAGAATAATATCCAGGCCAGTGATATCCATATTTTTGGTGCTTTAAATGGGCCAATTTCATAAAGCTGAAAAAAACTATGAATCAAATTAGCTGGGAGGAAGGATCTGATCAGAAAAATTTAATGATAATTGGGAATTATTTAGAGAACACTTCACTAGATGCCCCAAAAAACACAATCCTATAATCGAGGAAGGAGGCTGTATTGGTTAAAAAAACAAATCTTATTTAGAGGGGAAGTGAAAGCAGCTGTAAAAAATAAAAAATAATGATATATAGCAAATGGAAGAAAGGGTAAGTGTATAGTAATGAATATAAATCAGAAGCTAGGAATTGTAGAAAATTGATGCAGGATGCAAAGTGACAAAAACGTCTATGACCAGCTGAGTTAAGGACAATAAAAAGGAGTTTTTAAAGAATACTAGAGAGAAAAAGGCATCCTAACAAAGGTACTGGTCCATTACTAGATGTAAATGGTAGAATTATCAATAATAATGCAGAAAAGGCAAAAGTATTCAATAAATATTTCTGTTCTGTATTTGGGGGGGAAAAAACATGTAGTCATATCATATGATAACACTCTTTTCACTCCACTAGTATCTCATGAGGATGTTAAACAGCAACTACTAAAATTAGACATTTATAAGACAGCAGTTCTGGATATTCTAGCATCCAAGATTTTTAAAAGAGCTTGCTGAGGAGCTTGCTGTACCTTACCTATGGATTTTCCAATAAGTCTTAGGACATTAAGGTCATTCTGTAAGTAAGCTCATGTTGTGCCAATATTTTAAGAGGGTAAACAGGATGACCATGGTAATGACAAGCATGTTAGCCTGACATAGATGCTGGGCAAGATAATGGAATAGCTGATACAGGACTTGATTAATAATGAATTAAAGGAGGGTAATATAATTATTCCCAATTAACATAAGTTTATGGAAAATAGATTCTGTCAAACTAACCTGATTTTTAATGAGATTATAAATTTGGTTGATAAAGGTAATAGTGTTGGTGTAATATACTTGGACTTCTGTAAGGCATTTAACTTGGTACTGCATGACATTTTGATTAAAAACTAGAAAGATATAAAATTAACATGGCACACAAACTGGTTAACTGATAGGTCTGAAAATGTAATTGTAAACAGGGAATCAAATGGATATATTTCATTTGGTTTCCTGGAGGAATTGTTTCTTGCCTCTACTTTGAAAAACAAAATCACTGATAAAGTTTGCAGATGACACAAAAACTGGGGGAGTGGTAAATAACACAGAGGACAGGTTACTGATAGAGTGATCTGGATCGCTTGGTAAGATGGGTTCAAGCAAACAATATGTGTTTTATGTGGCTAAATGTAAATGTGTACATATAGGAACAAAGAATACCATACTTACCGGATGGGGATTATCCTGGGAAGCAGTGACTCTGAAAAAAGATTTTGGGGTTGTGGTGGATAATCAGCTGAACATGAGCTCCCACTGTGTCACTATGGTCCAAAGGGCTAATGCAATCCTTGGATGCATGAACAGGGGAATCTCAAGTAGCAGTATCGAGATTATTTTACCTCTGTATTTGGCACTGGTGTGACTGCTGTTGGAATCTGGTGTCCACAATTCAAGGATGTAGATAAAGTTGGAGAGGGTTCAGAGCATAGCCACAAGAAAACATACCTTATAGTGATAGACTGTTTATGAGACCAGGGGCATGACACACTTTTAACCTAATACTGGATACTCTTTTCTCTGCTGCTGTTACAAATTGTATTTTTGTAGTTTATTTCGCAAGACATCTAAACTGCAGATTCCTTTAGATTCACAGATTCATACATTCCAGGGCCAGAAGGGACCATTGTAATAATCTAGTTTGAACTCCTGTATAACACAGGCCAGGAATCTTCCCCCAAATAGTTCCTACATCATGTCTTTTAGGGGAAAAAATCCGATCTTGATTTTAAAATGGTCACTGATGGAGAATCCACTATGACTCTTAGTAAGTTGTTCCAATGTTATATTGTTAAAATTGCCCTAATTTCTGGTCAGAATTTCTCTACACTCTTTGAAGGGTCAGGGATCAAGATAATTGAGAAAGAGTTTGAGGACATCTTCCAGGGGATAGGGAAGTACTCAGCAGAGTTCAGAATAAAGCTGAAAGAGCCCTGATGTGAACTTTCCTTGGGGACTTGAATGTAGGTCTCCCACAGCCCATGTGAGTGCTTTAGCCACTGAGCTGCACTTTCTCTGTCACAATGAATATTTATACGAAGTGGAATAGCTCCAACGGGGAGACTGAATGAGTGAAACACACTTTATTGCCTGGTTTGGGCGCTGAGATTTGAGAGACCCAGGTTCATGTGCCTACTCTGCCTGATTTAAATCAGGGACCTGAACTTGGGCCTGCTGTCTTACAGGGAAGTGCCCTACCAACTGGTAATTCTGGCATGGGTGAGGCTCTCTCAAAATCCCATCCTGGACTTGAGGAAACCTCTCTCAATAAAGGTTTTGTCAAAACAGATCCCTTTCTGCAAGAAGTTTCTATTTCAATAAATTGGCCTTTTTCTCTCAAATAACATTTCATCAAAAATTTCCCGGCCACTTGTATTCCTATGTTCACTGCATGCCAAAGATGGATACACATGCTTTGAAGATTAATTTTCTTGGTGCTTGCAAAAGCCTCTAGCTCTGTGCTTTTGGGTTTAAGAACATACCCACACCTCAGCTTGGGCATACTGTATGAGTTTTTTTGCTATATCTTCGGTGTTACTTGGTGTGTACCTGTGAATTCTGGAAACAGCACTCTGTTGGGCACACATTTCTGGGTGCACTTACTGGTACTTTACCTGCACATGCCTAGTTTGACTGGAAATCTGCTCCTTTCTCCAAAGCAGAAGGTCCTCCCAGGATTATCTATACTTAAGCCATCATGTTCAGGCTTTGGGGATAAGTTTAAGCATCTAAATTCATATTTGGGCATCTACATAAGTGATCTGATTTTCTGACATGCTGAAAATGCTGAAACCCTGCAGTTTCCATTGAAGCCTACACCTCTGAAAAGAAATCAGGTTACTTTTTCAGTTACCTAACTTTATGCACCTAAGTAAGCCAAAAACGTTCACAGCTGCCAGGAAGTCTTTGATCTGCAATTTTATTGTACCAGCTATATTCTAAAGGCCTTGTGTGCTATATTTCAGATCATCAAGCTCTCCTTCCTGTAATTTGGGCTCAGATGCATATGTTGGTCTCTGAAGGGCCATCTCTGCATTGGAACATTCATTTTCTGCAGATAACGGTACAATACATGCAACCACCAACAAAACCATATCCATTCACAACTTGTTTTCTGTCATTGCTACATTTATTAGGATTACACATGAACAGCTAGTGCTTACTTCCTGATGCACAGGTGAATACTTGGTTTCTCCAACGGTAGAAGATTCAGATGTTTACAACATAAGAGAAATATTGCTGGGGCTTTAGGTTTGCTTGGATTCAGATCCTGTCATGCTGTAGAAGCTGTCTACTTGCAATAATTGCTGGTTTGGGTTTAAAAAAAAAAACTTGTTCACAGTCTGCACTTAGAAGATATTCAAAAATAATTGGTTGTGAGAGAAAGTTTAGGTTAAAGGCAATACCCAAAATGAGTGCATCCTGTAATTCTCCCAAGGATTGTTTTGGTAATGTTATACCTCTTGATATGGCTGTGTGCATCAGAATTGTGTTGTGTAGCAAACTGTTTATGAGCAACACTTATCAAAGGACACTAGCGGAAGATTAGTCAGATAGGTAACAGTACAACTGCTGTTTTGACTAAAACATTCTATTTTAGAGGTTCTTATTTATGAAACAGAAACTTTGCTTCAGGCTTTATGAAAGCAGGTACAGTAGGTGGGGATTACAGAGAGGAAGGTGTGGTACTGTGGTTAAAGGTTATGCAGTGAGCTACAATTACACAGTTCTTTTCAGTGTTTCCGAAATTAACTTAGTTCGGGAGAGAAAAAGTTCTCAGTAATTGGTGTTGCCGAGAGGTGGGGTGGGAGGAAACACTCTTTCAAATGAAACTTCTGCCAAAAGGGAAAACATGCAATTTTAGTAAAGGTATAAGAAGTGACGTTTCTGCTGCAGAGACTTCAACTAAAAACAGTCTGTAGGTACGGGGTTGGTGGGAGAGAATGAGACATATGAAATTTAACATGCTTCACAGGCACATGCTGTGACAGTAGGATTCTCACCTCCTAAAGCCGGTGAAATCAAAGGTGTTGAAGATTCAAGCATTTTTCTCCTGGCTGTGGGTGGCCTAGTCCCTCAGTCCAGCTGCCTTTTTGTATTAGAAAGAGAGCTGAAATCATCTTCACTTATACAAGATTTATTTTACTGTGGAGTTTTTATCCACTACATATAATTTGGTGAATTTCATTTTGATATTCTCCCCCCTTCCTCTGAGAAGAACATTGTGTCCCATTGCAACCTTGTTTGCACACTGCACATATTCTCTTTCAAATCAAGGGGGTTAGACTAGCTTTCCAACATATTGTTTTCCCTTTTTTTAAAAAAAAGGACTCTTAAGCTTCAGCTTGTTTTTGGTGCTCATCTGAAGTGCAGCTTCTCAGAGCAATGTATAGAAGTACTACATATAAGAAATGACAATCCAAATATCACTTTGATTTGCTTAATTTAAAATGAGATTTGTTGTGGTGTTTTCCATATATTTAAAATCAGGTTTTTACTAGTAATGGGCAATCCTCACAGGTTTTAGATGTTTGGTTTGATAAAATATGAATACTCAGGTGATTTATCAAAGCCTGCCTAACTTCACATACTGTCTGTCATTCTTTCCATATAACTGCTTATAACATCTAGGCTGCTGAGGAGGAGCCATTATGCATCATGCCAAAGATACTCAACACTGACATTTCTTTCAAGGGCCGGGCAGGACGGTCCCACGGGCCGGTTGTGGCCCGCGGGCTGTAGTTTGCCCACCTCTGATATAGGATAATGCTGTCATCCTTATTAGAGCATAACTTCCACTGAAGCCACTGAACAACATTTAATGCAAAACTCCCATTGACATCAATAGGAAGATTTTCCTGAGTAGTCTCTGCAGGATCAGTATCAAAGTTAACATCTGGTAATTGCATGGGCCCAGATTTTCAAAAGTGGCTAGTAATTCTGGTGGCTCAATTTTTGGGTGCCTGACGTAAGACACCCGAAAGAGGCTTGATTTTCAGAAAGTGCTGTCTACACACCCTCAGAAAACCATATTCCTTGAAGGTGTCTCAGGGTGGGCAACCAAAATCATGAGTTACTTCTGAAAATCTTGGCCTCCATGTTTGAACTGTTATGTTTATTTTAGGTTTGTAATGTCTTACAGATGTGCCAGCCCCATGCTACCTGCTTTCACTTAGAATAGAAACGTGACACAAGTGCTGGGTAGAAAAAGTTTACTTTGCTCATCTCCCTGCTTCTTCACTAGATTATTGAATTTCCATTTTGACTCTCCAGAAAAAGCAACCATTTGAAATGGAGATGTTATGGTGTGCCCACAGAAATACACTAACACCCATGGTATGCACTAAAAGCCTGCGTTTGTATGTGCAAGTATGTAAATTACAAGGCCCTTCATTTTCAGTTTTTATTTTGTTTAAAATCTCCTGGGAATTTATTGGTGTTTATTACCTAATTTTTCAAAAGGGTCAAAATTGGTGCAAAAATTAAATTCACAGTTGTACTAAGATGAGTCCCTGAAACAAACCCTTGATATCAGAGGCCCGGTATCAGGCCTGAGGCCTGAACTGAAGTAATGATCAAGACTTTGCTAACATAAAGCAAAGTTAAGCTGTGAGCCAGAGGCAGGCCCTGCTCACAGAAGTTGGCAAGAAGAAGGCTGCTAAAAGCACATATACACATATAAGCACTAATAGGATGAACGTGTGACAGGTTGGCACCAGAACATCCCGGTACGAACACATTCCACAGAAATAACAAAGAACATGCTGACCCATCCTAAAGACAGGGTCAAAAGGACAATATGATGGATAGACTTGTTTGTTCAAACCAACCTGTCAGGGGAGAGGCAGCACCCTAATGCGTCGAGGAGTTGTACCTCAATGCGTCAGGAGTGATGTGTAACTTGTTTGTACCTGTGTATAAGAATGCATCCCTGAGTGGATATCTTTATCTGGCCTAGGGGGCAGTGGAGTGTCCTGCCACTGACTGAGCCGGTCCATTGTCAGGGGGCACATATTCGTAGTATGTCCTGTAGAGTCTGCGGGAAACTATTACTGTGCTTTGTTTGACAATAAACCTGGCTGGGTGCCTTCATACCTTATTGGAGTCTGTGGTCATTGGGGGTTCTCTCAGTGTCTGCTGTATCAGCTATCTTCGCAGAGCCGGGGCAGCATACAGCGGGAACACATGTACGCAGCTGACTGTTATCATCATCAAACAAGAGTAGAGTACCACACCGGTGGCGTCTGACGACAATAGTTGTCTGTGTAAATGCCATGGTTAATAGTGGGAGATGGGAAGACAAGGAAAAAAATAACAAATGGAGAAAAGTAAGAGTATTAAAAGCAAAAGCAGTTTAATGCTGTGGCTTACTTCATGAACTGTACATTAAAAGAACATATACACACACGTGTATGTGTGTGTGTATCTTCCATTATATTGCCTTACTTTAATGGATAGGCTCGTATTTACACTTAGAATAATTTATTATTAACATAAACACATCCACCTAATGATATGTACTGGATTTGCTTAACATAATCACTATTTTCATGGACTTTAGTGGTCCAAAATTCAGATGAAAATTCTGTAAAAACCAAATAATAGCCAGCAAGTTAAAGAAGTATGGGCGGGATGAATGGACTGTAAGGTGGATAGAAAGCTGGCTAGATCATCGGGCTCAGTGGGTAGTGATCAATGGCTCCATGTCTAGCTGGCAGCCAGTCTCAAGCGGAGTACCCCAAGGGTTAGTCCTAGGGCTGGTTTTGTTCAATATCTTCATTAATGATCTGGAGGATGGCGTGGACTGCACCCTCAGCAAGTTTGCAGATGACACTAAACTGGGACGAGTGGTAGATACGCTGGAGGGTAGGGATAGGATACAGAGGGACCTAGCCAAATTAGAGAATTGGGCCAAAAGAAATCTGATGAGGTTCAACAAAGACAAGTGCTGAGTCCTGTACTTACGATGGAAGAATCCCATGCACCGCTACAGGCTGGAGACCAACTGGCTAAGCAGCAGTTCTGCAGAAAAGGACCTAGGGATTACAGTGGAAAAGAAGCTGGATATGAGTCAACAGTGTGCCTTTGTTGCCAAGAAGGCTAACAGCATTTTGGGCTGTATAAGCAGAGTCATTGCCAGCAGATTGAGGGACGTGATCATTCCCCTATATTTCACATTGGTGAGGCCTCATCTGGACTACAGTGTTCAATTTTAGGCCCCACACTACAAGAAGGATGTGGAAAAATTGGAAAGAGTCCAGCAGAGGGCAACAAAAATGATTAGGGGGCTGGAGCACATGACTTATGAGGAGAGGCTGAGGGAACTGGGATTATTTAGTCTGCAGAACAGAAAAATGAGGGGGGATTTGATAGCTGCTTTCAACTACCTGAAAGGGGGTTCCAAAGAGGATGGATCTAGAGTGTTCTTAGTGGTACCAGATGACAGAACAAGGAGTAATGCTCTCAAGTTGCAGTTGGGGGAGGTCTAGGTTGGATATTAGGAAAAACTTTTTCACTAGGAGGGTGGTGAAGCACTGGAATGGGTTATCTAGGGACGTGGTGGAATCTCCTTCCTTAGAGGTTTTTAAGGTCAGGCTTGATAAAGCCCTGGCTGGGATGATTTAGTTGGGGCTTGGTCCTGCTTTGAGCAGGGGGTTGGACTAGATGACCTCCTGAGGTCCCTTCCAACCCTGATATTCTATGATTCTATGATTCCATGACCCCAACTAGCCTTCCTTCCAGCTTTCTCCAGAACTCCTGCTACTTGTGTTGAAGCCTTCAATAGAATCATAGAAAATTACAGTTGGAAGAGACATCAGTTGGACCCTTCTTGTTACCCTTCACATCCCTTAGCTAATCTTCAGCTAATCTTGCCATAATCTTGGTGTGATTTTCTTTCCTTTTCACCTTCTTCCTATTAATAACTCTCTTTTCAGCTAGCCTCCCCATCTTTTCCTTTCTCTCCTTCATCACCTTCAGCCTCTCCTGTCTTTTGCCCACTGTTCATGCTCTACAGTCCCGATGTTCTGTATTTTCATTCTAATCTAGTATCCTGCTACAATCCTTTCAGTCACACATTGCAGCTGCCAGCCAAAACCTTAATTCAGCCGGGTGCTTAAGTATAAGCCCACTGAAGCTGCTTCATCCAGCACTGCTGGGATGTTCTGCCATTATCAAAGGGAGGAAAGAGCTGAGGGCTGTGTGAGCAAATTGCACTGAATAATTTATTCAACCAATGTTGCCTCTTTTTCTGTTCTTGAATTGGCTATGAACAAACTGGAAATCTGTAGAATTGATTCATTATTCTGTATTATTTGGAAAGTTCTACTGCAAATACTTTTTGGTATCCAGTTTGCTCATAAGCAGTTAATAGCAGACATTCAAAGTCTGTGTTGTATTGGTTAGTAACACTAGTGGGTTGCTGTGACATTCTATACCTTGGGGGAGTATGCTGTAACCCCCATAATCCTCATTTTCATATAATCACGATCTTACATATAAAGCATGCCTTGTACGGTATCAGGGGAAAGGTTATGATCTCCTGAAAGTCATTTCTCTATCCATATACACCTCTACCCCGATATAAAACGACCTGATATAACACAAATTTGGATATTTGAACGTGGTAAAGCAGTGCTCTGGGCGGGCGGCGCTGCACACTCCGGCGGATCAAAGCAAGTTCGATATAACGCGGTTTCACCTATAACGCGGTAAGATTTTTGGCTCCCGAGGACAGCGTTATATCGGGGTAGAGGTGTATGTATATCATGAATGCATATGAAGTTATGAGAATTGTGTAGTATGGTTATGTGGCACCTTTAAGACTAACAGAAGTATTGGGAGCATAAGCTTTCGTGGGTAAGAACCTCACTTCTTCAGATGCAAGTCAAGTGAGGTTCTTACCCACGAAAGCTTATGCTCCCAATACTTCTGTTAGTCTTAAAGGTGCCACAGGACCCTCTGTTGCTTTTTACAGATTCAGACTAACACAGCTACCCCTCTGATACTTGTAGTATGGTTGTCATTGAAACTGGCTGTAAGTTGGGGGAATCAGCCAGATATTAGCTCCCCAAAGGCAACAGCAAGGAAAGTAACTAACACCTGGGCAAGGTGTCAATCAACCCATCAACAGCCATTGTCCAGCAAGGGAGCTACAATTCAATGACTCATCTGCATGAGGCCACACCAGGGGAATTGCTCAACCTTGCTTGGAGAGACTCAGTAATGCTCACCTGACCCTGAAGGGGTGGGGGTAGGCAAACCCAAGAGGGAGGAAAGGACATGATAAAAGGAAGAGACATTTGCCATGCTCGTCCTCTCTCTCTTCCACCTACATCTACAGACACCACACCAAGCGACTGAAGCTCTGATCAAAGGGAAGAGCAACCAGCCAGCTTGTGGTGAGAAACATCTAAGTTTGTAAGGGCATTGAAAGTGTTAAGATCAGCTTAGAATGTGTTTTGCTTTTTATTTCATTTGACTAAATCTGATTTGTTATGCTTTGACTTATAATCACTTAAAATATATCTTTATAGTTAATAAATTTGTTTATTCTACCTGAAGCAGCGTGTTTGGTTTGAAGCGTGTCAGACACTTGTTTTGGGATAACAAGCCTGGTACATATAAATTTCTTTGTTAAACTGATGAACTCATATAAGCTTGCAGCATCCACTGGGCATAACTGGACACTGCAAGACAGAGGTTCCTAGGGTTCTGTCTGGGAACGGAGATATTGGCTAGTGTCATTTGGTTGCAAGTAGCTGGGAGCAGCTTATATGCCAGAGACTGTGCGTGAACAGCCCAGGAGTGGGGGTTCTCACAGAAGAGCAGGGTAAGGCTGGCTCCCAGAGTCCAGGATTGGAGTGACCTAGCAGATCACTGGTCCAGATAACACCAGAGGGGAATGTCACAGTTGCACACTTTGTAGCTTGTGTAGGATGATCTCATTTCATGCCCCAGGAGTCCCTTGCACCTCTCCATCAATAAAGTGAATTTCAAATAGTGTATTTGAGAGTAAAATCTGCCATTTGAAATTCACAGATCTAGGCTAGGTAAAGAATTCAAAACTCTTTTCTGATGACTTCTGAGCACTTTCTAACTCAGGAACCAATCCATTCAACAAACCTTGATGCCAACTCTGCCCACATATTTACACCAGGGACACCATCACAGGACCTAACCAGATCAGCCACAACATCACTGGTTCATTCACCTGCACATCCACCAATGTAATATACGTCAACATGTGCCAGCAATGCCCCTCTGCTATGTACATCGGCCAAACTGGACAATCCCTACGTAAAAGGATAAATGGACACAAGTCAGATATTAGGAATGGCAATATACAAAAACCTGTAGGAGAACACTTCAACCTCCCTGGACACACAATAGGAGATTTATAGGTAGCCATCATAGAATCATAGAATATCAGGGTTGGAAGGGACCTCAAGAGGTCATCTAGTCCAACTCCCTGCTCAAAGCAGGACCAATTCCCAACTAAATCATCCCAGCCAGGGCTTTTTCAAGCCAGGACTTAAAAACCTCCAAGGAAGGAGACTCCACCACCTCCCTACGTAACGCATTCCAGTGCTTCACCACCCTTCTAGTGAAATAGTGTTTCCTAATCTCCAACCTGGACCTCCCCCACTGCAACTTGAGACCACTGCTCCTTGTTCTGTCATCTGCCACCACTGAGAACAGCCGAGCTCCATCCTCTTTGGAACCCCCCTTCAGGTAGTTGAAGGCTCCTGAAGCAAAAAAACTTCAGGACCAGACTTCAAAGAGAAACTGCTGAGCTTCAGTTCATCTGCAAATTTGACACCATCAGCTCAGGATTAAACAAGGACTGTGAATGGCTAGCCAACTACAAAAGCAGTTTCTCCTCCCTTGGTGTTCACACCTCAACTGCTAGAAGAGGGCCTCATCCTCCCTGATTGAACTAACCTTGTTATCTCTAGACTAATTCTTGCCTGCATATTTATACCTGCCTCTGGAAATTTCCACTACATGCGTCTGACGAAGTGGGTGTTCACCCACGAAAGCTTATGCTCCAATATGTCTGTGAAATTTACTAGTTACCCCCCTTAACAGCTAGCAGCCGTTATGTCAGGCAGTGGCCATTAGGGGGAAGCAGACACCTCAAGTACACAGTAGCCTGAACTTTTCAACTGTGTTCCCTTTCAAGGCCTTAAGGTAGTTGGAGCTGGTCCCAAGCCGGTTTTCACTGACCAGATTGCAAAAGCACGGGTCTGACAACCACCAATCAAGTGTTAACACGGCAAGGGCCTTTGTCTGAATGTGTATAAAGGATCTGTGAAATTTGTGTAAGACCGAGTTTTTGTACCAAGGTGCAAAGCTCTCCTTTCTTCTGCAGAATAAAGCAACTCTTCCTTATCCCTGTCTAGCTGTTATTGGCTCTCAGCTAGGTGGACCTGATATTTTGGTGACAGTTTCTGGTGATTCCACCAGGACTCTCCTAGCTCAGACATTGGACTCCGGACGGCTGTGGCGAACTGGGAACGGCGCCAATGTGGTGTTTCGCCCCTTTTCTCTGCTTCACCGCGGCCCCTGGGGTTCGTGTTCCGATAAGGTGAGTCCTAATAGGATAAGGAGACACTGTCTGGTTCTGGTTCTGGTCTGGTTCTGTTCTGGTTAACCGGTTAATGAATTTCTGTCTTATACATTTGGGCGTTAGGTGTGTGGATGGAACTGAGCCTCTCATTAGTAATTCCTCAGAGTGGAAGCCATCGCGTGCTATGAAGCTTTAAGGTCAAATTGGGATCCTTCTGTCCCGTGCCCTGTAGCGGTCAGTATTAGTAGAAATTCCTGTAATAGGATCCTATTAGGCCATAATTCCCTCTGTTCTCTGTGTAATTCTCTGTTAGAGTGTCGGCAGGCAGATGGGTGGGTCTCTGGTAAAACCCTCTAAGGATAGTCCTTTGGATTATATGTTAAGCAAATGGCCCTTACCCGGTGTTCAAAAAGCGATGTCAAGGAAGCGTTTTTTACAACTTTGCACCCAGGATTGGCCAGCCCTGGGACTGCATGGCCCGAGTATGGCTTCTTTGATATTCCTACCCATTTAACTCCCTTGCGCCTGATATTGGAAAACCAAGCGCCGGGGAAAATGGATTATTGGTTTTTGTGGGATCTGTGTTTTATAAGTTTGAGATGAATTGGTATTGTTTAAAGTTGCAAAAACCGAGAATGCTTTTGCCAGACACAGGAAACTAGTGTTGTTTAATATGGTATTTAGCCTTTAATCCTTAAGGTGACTTAATGCTTTACAAGGTTTAAAATGTTTTAAATAAAGACCAAAGGTTGTGGCTGCAGCAGGGTAGTCAAAGCCAGGAGAATAAACTATTTGAATTTGTTTTTCCGTAACAAAATAGCAGATGAAAGATCTGGTAAAGAGAAAGAAGGACAGTGCCTCTGGCTCTATGTGGTAGAACTGTCTTACTAGGGGTGCATGGAGATTTTGTAAGCACAAAAGAAATAGTTACACCTTGTGTAAAAATTGACGTGGCTATGACGTGGCTAGTGTTGTGGAAATTGAATTGTGGAGAGGATGTGCATTTTCCCCAGAACATGTGCAGTGTATACTGTAGTAGAGGTAAAAGAAATGCAAACCTACCAATATTGGTTGTGTTGTCTTTTTCAGATCACTGTGTGTTTGAAAGCAGAAGTTAGAAGTAAAAGGCAATCAAAAGTCTGGGAAAGTTAATTGTGTTCCTTTTTAAGTAAGAATCTTTAAGCTGTGGATATCTTTGGATCTGGAAGCAAGGCAGAAAGCATCTGTATTAATGCAATTTTCTAACTAATAAGGTAGAAGCCACTGAAACCTGGGCTCCCTATGAAACAAATACAAGGAAATATGGGGTAATTCCTCTGTTTTGCCTAAAATCAACAAGAGTATGTGTATATAAAGGAAATATTTTAAGCAACGACTGACTGTCCAGAAAGGGTAGACCTCTGTTCTTTTGTCTTTCAGATCATCAGAGAAAACGGATGCCAGCTGAATAGCATTCAACGTACCATGCATTTACTGGCACAATAGAAATTATTTTTGTGTTCTATAGCCAAAATTGTTGTTAAATTTTGCATACCAACAGTCTTTGGAAGCAAGGACATGGAAGGCTAACCCACTCCCCATATTGCCCATGGGATCCTTCTGGCTACCTCAGATTTCTAGCCAGAGGACTGGGGAGGGAGGAAAGCTATTGGACACCAGAGGTTGTACCGAGTGGACTCCTCAAAAGTGGGTGTGCTTGTCCTGGTTTGTTGCTCCAAAGCTCTGTAATAAAGTTATTTTACTGGAAGGGTGTACATGGCATACATTGAATAATAAGACTAATGTACTGTATAATGGCAATGTGTATGTGTTCATTGTTGGGAAAAGGTGTATGAGTGAAGAGTGGAAGTTTCCTTTGTAGGTTAAAAAAAACCAAGAAGGGGAGAAGGAAAAAGAACAGAACAAGTTAACTGGAAAAAAATAGCTAGCAAGCTCAGTCCAAAGATAAGATGCTGGCCCCATCCAAGGACACTGCCCACAGCTAAGACTTGGCTGACAGCCAAGAAAAGGGGGGTCTGAATGTGTCCAAGCAACTATGAGATCTGCAAAACACTGCCACACATTAATGAAATGTGTTAGGTTTCTTTTCTCACAGATAGAAGAAGTGCTACCCAAAGACCCTAGTAGCCCTGCCGTTCATTGAAACAAGGAGACTGAGTCTATGTAAAGATCCACCAACAAAAGACTGCTTTGGCTCCATGCTGGAAAGGCCCTTTCCAAGTCCTGTTAACCACCAACACCGCTGTGAAGTGCCAAGGACTGCCTACCTGGACCCATGCTTCTCACTGTAAAAAGACCCCTCCACCTCGGGAGGACTCTCCGACTGATAAGCCTATTTCTCCTTCTAGCTCTGCTGTGCCTTCTGGACAGCAGGAAAAAGGAAAAAAAGACAAGGTGAAGTGCTAGTAACCTCTCCCTTGTCCACTGACAGACCTACTGTGCCTTTGAATTTTTTTAGAAGACACAAAACCATTACGGGGTGATGTGCTAGTAACCTCTCCCCTGTATGATGCTGAACCATGACTGTTTCAGGAAAAGAGAAGAAGGAACACTTGCTCCATTGAAACCACCAAAGTCCAGGTATTCCTGCCTACAAGAGACATTAAGAGGAGGTGCCGGGGGGAGGGGGAGGAGCAGGGGGCCAGGCAAGCTCAGGGAAGGGATGGAATGAGGCGGGAAGAGGTGGGGAACAGCAGGGGTGGGAAGAGGTGGGGTGGGGGTGAGGCCTTGGGGGAAGGAGTGGAGTGGGGGAGGGGCCTGGGGTGGAGCCAGGGGGAGCAACCCCCAACACAAACTTGGTGTGTATGCTATAAGGCTACATTTCTCCCTCCCCATGCATCACTGAAGAACTGGCCAAGTGCACCGGGTGCCACCATCTCCCAGATATGGAGTCGGAGGGAGTCAGGTAGGGATTTTGTGTCCTGTGGCACAGGCCTCTCCCAGTTCCTCCTAAGGCAGTCCATACCATCCATAACATGGTCCAGTCCTCTGAATGGTCAAAGGAAGCCTTAGGAAAAAGACTGTTTTACAGCTCTGTTGTCTTCATCACTTATGTAGACAATCTGCCATCTCCATTCCGTTCCTCATCATAATATTTCAGAAGAGAAATATTCTTTTAGGATTCTGCCTTCAAACATTACATTTAAAGAATCCTGTATTGCTAGATGAGAAATTCTCTGCAAATTGACATTCAGTATTTTTTTTTTAATCCTCTCATTATTTTTACTTGCTTTGGCTTATTTTTATAGCTCTGCCTTTCTTCCTCCTCACCAGATTGTTTATATTTAAAAAAAAAAGCCTTCTGCTTGTTGCACATTCAACTCTTCAAATTTTTCTTAAGTTTCCATTAGTTTCTGTTGTCCTTTTCCATGTTTAGACATAACCAGGATAAATTTCAATGATAGTCTTTCCAACTGTTTCTTAAATATTTCTCACTTTTTTGCAGATAAATTTCCATATGTTATGACATTTAAAGCAAAGTTCCATAAGGTGTTTCATGATCCCTCAAGCCATCTTTTCAACAGCCAAAGGGCTCAGTTTGCTCAGGTGGAACCCAGTTTCTATGCCCACGGAGCCAGTAAATCTGTTAGGAGTAGGAGTTCAGTGGAGCAAGCCACCCACTAACACCTGCTGTGCCAGTGGGCCTAGAGCATGGTGCCAACATTGGGAAGAACCAGCCCAGGGTGGAGGAGATGCATGGATTTCATGCCTTTCCTGGGTAGCCTCTGCTGGTGGAGCCCTAGTGAAGATCCAGTCCAATTGTAAAGATGTTATCATGGCAATTTGTACCGCTCTCGCCCGCAGACATGGATCTGACCTCAAAGTTTAGGCCTGGGCTACACATAATTTTTGTTAGGTAGCTCTGTGATTTCTTTTTCTAAAATAGTTACACCCCACCCCCACCCCCCCACACACACTCCAGTGTGGTTATAATGATAACAGTATAAAGATGTCTTATACCAGTGTAGTTTATTCTCTTCCCATATGGGAATAAGTCATACCATATAAGCACATATATACTGGTATAACTGGGTCCACACTAGGGGCTTGTATCCCCCTAACTTATACTGGCATATTTAAAGGAGTACAACTTTTGTGTGTAGATAAGGCCTTAGGTGATGTGTCATCAGGTACTTATCCTCACAATAATTTCAAATCTGTGTGAAAACTGATCCTACAATCTCCCAAATCACACTTTATTTATCATTCCACTCCTGACTTGTTTCCTCGAATTAGGCTGAGAAACTCAGACTGTTCTAGCTTTTCAGCTAAATTGACTTATCCTGCAGTGCTTTCACACGCAAAAAGCCGTTGGATAGGAATCCACTTCTAATAGAGCTGCCAGAACAGTACCAAACTGTGGGTATTTCAGAAATCCTGAAATCCATTCGTGGCAACCAGGGCTTCTCAGCCTGGCATTTGTGTATGGATTGCAGAAGGTTACAGGCATCCTGCCCTTCCCCTGTCACTAAATGGTAGGTGGACCCCATATGGAAAGGGTTGAGACTCTTTAGGTAGAACAAGGGTCACCTATTTATTTTTTTTTGCAAATGTTAATATCCTACTGGATAACTGAGAAGTTAAGATTTCATGATCTGACATTTTTATTGATCTTCCTAACCTACAGAATGTTAGGACCTTATCAAAACATGCATTTAGTCTAATGGAAACTTTTCCAGTGACTTCAGTTAATATTGGATCAGGCTCTTACTCACTTAGGGATCTGTAGCAATGTTTTAGACCTGTCTGGCCATTCACATTTTTTCTCCTCAGTTTCCTTCCACATTGTCTCTTTGAGGTCAACCAAAAGAAGTGGTCAATTTTACAAAGGTGTTTTATGAGCATTCTTTACAATTGGTATATTTTTAACAGTTTTCTGTTTCTAAAATGTTCATACAAATTGTGGATAATGTGTTGCCTATATAGTGGGTGACATGAAGACCTTAAAAGGAGGTACAGCATCTAAAGATTAGCATGAATTTACATATATTTAGGCTGTAAAGATACTAATGGCTCATGGTTTGCAACTCCTCATTTTCCCGACAATTGCTGGTGATAATGTGATCATTTTGCACTGCCTTCTATTTTCATTACTTTCTTTGTAACATAAATAAGGTGTCAGAGTATTAATATTTTGTGAATGGCATTCTGTAAATTATAGTAATGTACTGTACTTTTTTGACCTTGGCAATACTGTGTCATTTGGTTGACTGGTCATTCTATTTATAGCCCTGATGAGTTGTGTGGAAGGATGGAATGGCTACCAGCTAATGAAAATATAGACTATTGAAAAAGTCAAATGATAGTACTGTCTTACAGCATACTATAATATTTCACAAAATATACAGCATTAATCCTTACAATAAATCATTCTTGTGACAAAATGTATAATGAGATTAGAAAATTGCAACAAAAAGTTAATCCTTTCTAATGACAAAGATTGTATCTAGGCTGGGAAATGGTGTGAATTTAACTTGATCTCATTATAGTCCTAAATTTGTAATCTTATTTTCCTCTTCAGATTCTGTATTTACGTAGACATTAGATTACTTTTGTGGTGATACAGTCTACATTTGGAAAAGTTACTTAAAAAACTTGAACATCCAACTTTTCAACTTCAATGCACCAGGAACAATAAGTAATATTATACATAGGTTAGCCTGATTTAGGGTGTAGTGATAATATTAATTTGGATAATATGAGAATTTAATGTATGAATGTAATTGGGGGAGGGATAGCTCAGTGGTTTGAGCATTGACCTCCTAAACCCACAATAGTGAGTTCAATCCTTGAGGGTGCCACTTAGGGATCTGGGGCAAAATCAGTACTTGGTCCTGCTAGTGAAGGCAAGGGGCTGTACCTATGCAGCTGCACTGTTGTATGATTTCCTGTGTACCCGCACTATGCCGATGGGAGATTGTTCTCCTCTTGACATAATTAAACTACCCCCAACAAGATCTCCCTCCAAGATAGTGCTGTGCACACTAACACTTATGCCAGCTAAATTTACGTTGCTCGGGAAGGGTTTTTTCACACCCCTGAGTGACATAAGTTTTGCTGACATAAGTGGTAGCATAGACATGGCCTTAGTCAGAAACACCCTTTGGGTCATTATTCCTCACCTGCTTCCACCTTATTCCAATGAGGTGTGGATTAGGATGGTGATGGAGGGGAGGCGGCAAAATAAAGCAACAGCAAATTATACAACCTCTTTCAAGCAGAAGGATACCTGGGCTAAGTATGGGATCTAGAAGGAAGGACCAAGATTGCAGAGAGTGGGAAACCCTGCTGTCTTTCCACAACCCCCAGACATAAGGATCCAGGTCACTGTTACCGGAGAGCTCTCTATCCGTGTATCAAACTGAAACTAAGATTAATTGCAGTTAAGTTTTCTAGCAGAAGCCGTCCCTAAAACCTTAAGAGTGGGAATCAGTGGATAAAGGGAAAGACTTACATGCCTTTCCACTTTAATATTGCACCAACACTGTCAATAATGCCCTCCAATGTTCAATAAGGCTTTCACTTCTATCTCCGGTAGACATCCAAAAGCAATACAAAACCCAGTTTCATCAAATTGGCAGTAATGCAAAACCTTAACAGTGACCTCAGCAGTTTTAAGGCAGAATAACTTCCAAAGTCATGAAATGTGGGACAGTGAGATCTCCCAGTCTGGTGATCTAACTGATATGATGGCACTGTTGTTAAGGTTTTGTGTTAATGTAAAGTTCAGTGAAATTTTGGAAGTTTTTGGTTTTGACATTTAAATGAGATTTCTACAAAATAATGGTTGGAAGTTCCTGTTAAGCTGAACTTTGTAATGTAACGTTAGCTATGGTGGAGCTAAATACTTCCAAAATATGGAACAGTTGCTCAGTGGGTGAGCACCATCCTTCATGTACACCGAATGAGACAGGGGTCCAGTGGAAACAACTGAAAGTGGTCATGCAGTTAGAGTGTATCATAATGCATATGCCCAAGGGAGCTGAATTAAGGTTGAAACCTTAACTCTGGCATTTCTTAAACTCTGAGCATTTAACTTTGCAACCTTAATGTTCGTTTAACATATGTGTGTGCGTGTGTCTGGGTGTGTGTGCATGCATGTGCATGTGCATAATTTCCTAGATTTTTTAAAAAGCAAATGTTTAAAAAAATTCTATCATATAGTATTGTAATGACACCCACATGGGTCATCAGCATGGTTGGAACCTTGAACTAATTGAGTGACAGATAGCAATATCAGGTTGTCATCTTTTGTGTTGATTCTCACTAGATGATGCTGAGATACTTTTCCAGTGAACTTCACAAATATTTGCTGACAACAGAGGAATGGTGAGACTCAGGAATCTTGATCTTCATTATAGGCACTGGAGGGGAGTGTTCTTTAGTGGGCACAGATACTTCTGCCATACTTGATCCTTTCTACTCCATCTCCTCCAACCTGTCTTTGCTCCAATCATGTCTTTTCCTCACCCATTGCTCCTCATTCTAGTCCCAATCTCCTTGCCTACCCAGTCCCGATCTCTGTTCCTTAGGTTTCTCATCCCAGTCTCCTTGTCCAGCTAGTTTCAGTTCCCTTCTCCTGGCTCTTGCTCTCTCCTTCCCCATTAGCTTCATGTCTCACCCCCCTATATTCACATTCCCCAATCTCGCTGGCTCCCAGGTCCAGTCTCCCTCCCCAGCTCCTTGTCCAAATTTCAGTGCCCTCTTTCTGCCCCTCCACCATCCCCTTGTCCCAGCTATGTCTACACTTAAACTGCTACAGCAGCTCAGCTGTAGACACTCACGACAGTGACAAGAGATATTCTCAAAATTGCCATAATTAATCCACCTCCCTGAGAGGCAGTAGCTAGGTCAACAGAAGAATCCTTCCATTGACCTTGTGGTGTCAACACGGGGCGATAGGTCAGCATAGGTACATCTCTCAGGGGTGTGAATTTTTTCAGTGTAGACCAGCCCCCAGTCTCTTTGCTCAGCCAATCCCAGATCTCATCACCCTGGCTCCTTGTCAGCTCTATCTCCCTTCTTACGATCTCATGAGAAGTTCCTGCCAGTACAGAATTTGTGGCTGAGCTAGAACTAAATGTTTCTCTTTTTAGTATTTTTACTAATTCTTAAAAAAATTCTGAAGAGTGGGAAGGAGTATTGGTAGCTCAGAGGCAGTGGTGCAAGTAGAATTCATTTCTTACCGGTATGCTGCACCAGCTAAAGAGGGGGGAGGGCACATGACTCCTCACATGACCCCGCCCCATCCCCAGCCCAGGCCCTGCGCTCTCCCCATTCCCTCCCCATGAATCATCCCATGTTACCTGGGGGAGGGTGGGGCTGTCCTACTCCTGCTGTGCCAGAGACTTCTCAACCACAGGGCTCTCTAGAACTGCCGGGGCGAAAGGAGCAGATTGTGGGGTTGCCAGGCGGCCTCCATGCCGGCATGGAGGTACTGCCACAGCCCTTCTAGGCAGCTGTGTCTCCTGAGTCCTGTCTGGGGTCTGTACAGCAGCCACACCGGAGGACAGGGCTGGGGGTGGAGGGGGTCTAGGCTGAGGGCAGTACAGCCGGGCCAGAGGAGCTACCAGCATGGGATTCTGCTCCTTTTGCTGCTGCAGTTCCTGGGAACCTCAGGGCTCTCCTGGAAACCGCAGCAGGAAGAGGAATGTCAGGCGGCCCCATGCCGGCAGCTCCTCCGGCGTGGCTGTACCGGCCCTAGCCCCACCCCCAGAACTGTCCTTTGGCAGTGCTGCTGTACAGATCCCAGACAGGAGACACAGGAACGCAGCTGTGTGGAAGGGTTGGGGGTAGGGTAGGGTTACCATATTTCCACAAGCAAAAAAGAGGACACTTGGGGGGAGGAGCCCCGGTCTAGCCCCATCCCTGCCCTGCCCCCATCCACTCCCTCCCACTTCCCATCCCCTGATTGCCCCCCTCAGAACCTCTCACCCCCCCCTGCTCCTTGTCCCCTGACTGCCCCCTCCTGGAACCCCTGCCACTAACTGCCCCCTAGGACTCCACCCTGCTTCTTGTCCCCTGACTGCCCCCTCCTGAGAACCCCCCACCCTCACTGCCCCCCTACGACCCTACCTGTCCCCTGACTGGCCCGACCCTTATCCTCACCCCCACCCCATATTCACACCTCCATCCCCAGACAGACCCCCGGGGACTCCCATGCCCTATCCAACTGCTCCCCACCCCCGACAGGACTCCCAGAACTCCCGACCCATCCAATCCCCTCTGTTACTTGCCTGTCTCGACCCATCTCCACACCCCTGCCCCCCTGACAGCTCCCCCAAACTCCCAACCCATCCAACACCCCCCCGTCCCCTGACCAGGGCCACTTTAAAGAGCCCAGGAATCGGGCTGCACTCCGGCCGGCGCCGCTGGGGACTGAGCCGCTGGGGCCAGCGCTGCCGAGCCGCTGGAGCCGGGTCGGCGCTGCTGGGGCCCAAGCTGGCTGGGCCCGAGACGGGAGTGCTCAGCCAGCGCCGGGGGCGCGGCACTGGGGCCAGAACCGGGGCCACTGCCCTGGGGCCCGAGCCGGGCTGGAGCCGCCGGGTGCTGCTCGGCCCGTGCCGGAGAGAGCCCCTCGGCCAGGGCCGCGCCTCCCCGGAGCTCTCCTCCTCGCGCGCCCCACCCCACCCCAGCTTACCTGCGGCTGCCTCCCACCTGCCCCTGCTTCTTTTCAGACTTCCCGCAAAGATCTGATTCGCGGGAAGCAGGGGAGGGGGAGGAGCAGGTGGGCGGAGCATTCAGGGGAGGGGAGGAGGGGGAAGACAGCTGCGGGGCCGGCGGCGTGGTAAGGCTGCAGGGGATGTGGGGAGCCGGGAAGGGGCTTTGGCTGCCCAGCGGCGCTTGGCCGCCGCTTTTCTGTCTATAAATAGCTGACCGGGGAGAAATCCTGGACATTTTTAGATTTTTAAAAATCCCCCCCGGATGGCTATTTATAGATCAAAAAGCCGGACATGTCCGGGGAAATCCGGACATATGGTAGCCCTAGGGTAGGGGTTGGGGTGGTACAGCTGCACCGGATCTGCTACGTGTTCTGCTCCTTTCGCCACTGCGGTTTCCGGGAAAGTCCTGAGGTTCAGGGTTCTCCCGGGAACTGCAGCTGCAAAAGGAGCAGAATGTGGGGCCACCAGGTGGCCCCACACTGTCTGCTCCTCCTGCATGGCTGTACTGCCCCCAGCCCTGTTCTCCAGTGGGGCTGCTGTACAGATGCCAGACAGGAGACACAGGCACACAGCTGTGTGGAAGGGCTGGGGGCAGTTCAGCTGCACCAGAGGAGCTGCCGGCATGGGGCCACCGAGATGCCCCACATTTTGCTTCCCCTGTGTCTTTCTGGTATGCCATACCCGCTATAAATAGCTTAATGGTACGGCATACTGTACCATACTGCCCTACTTGCACCACTGCTCAGAGGATTCCTAGAGCATTACTGCCAATCCAACCCTGGTAGGTGGTAACACAAAGTTATCATATGGGAATGATTTGGTGGCCTATGTGAAATGTGTACTCTGGTCTCAGCCCTTAAACTCCTCCTGTGCAGGAAGGGATTTCCTCTATTAGGGGATGTGTGTGTGTGTGGGGGGGGGGTGTCCAATGAATTTAAAACATTCCTTTCCTGCAGAACAAGTGAAATGTTAAGGTTCCAAGCAGACCAGGGTCCCTATCACCAAAAAAACCCAAACCAAACCAAAACAAAAAAAAACAGCTCCAACTGGCACCCTTTCTGGCATTCTCAGCAGTGGTCATGGCACCTGAAATAGCCACTTGCCCCCAGAAGCTGTCAGTCCAGGTCAGAGTTGAAAGATACATCGTAGGAAAGATCACTTTACTGCTGCCACTGCCAGACTTGTTCTGTGAATAGAAGACTTCAGTCTCCAGGGCTGTTAATTATGCATATGTCAAAAACATAAAATTCATAAGTACACAAAAATCTGCGTACTAGCTCCAAAGGAAAAAGGTGAGGATGCTGTGGCAATGAATTAGCAGACAGGGTTTCCATATATGAATTTCTTCATTTTGTCAGATTGTGTTACTGTCTTACTATTATTTAAATACAGCATTTAGTCTGGGCACATGTTAAAAGGCAGATAAGCTCTTGAATTGAAGTCCCTCCTAATTTGTCATGATATGTTGCTACATGGTTGAGCAATCATAATTAATACAGTGACCTGACTCATTTAGTAGCCGTGACTTCTAAGTCTGAACTCCCAGCAGAGACACACCAATACATCATCTGACCCCCAAAGATTTGTAGAAACAGTGCCCCTCACACCTTTATTATAATCCCAACATTTTATGCATTATAAATCAGGTGTGTTTGCTTCACTTAATCTGGGTTGCAAAATCCTTCAGCCTGCATTTAAGACACAATGGTGACTTGCTCTGTTATCCAAGTTCACATTCAATTAGCCACTAAAAATTCCAAGTTCAAATAGCTTTAGGGAAATCATAATCTCTTTAGAAGATATGAGACAAGTTAAGCATGATTTATATGAACAGCAACTGCTTAGTTTAATCAAACATTGCATCTGTTATGTTATCAGATATACTGCAATGTAAGAGCAAATACTGTGTACCTGCAGAGAAGAGAGGTGATAACATGCAATAGAAGTGCACATTAAAAATCAATCTATATGTCGTTATTTAAAGAGGGGTCCCTTGCCACACTTTTTGGACTTGGTCCAAAGTGTTCTAGTTCAGCTCTGTGAGCAACTGGAGTTCCCAACCTGCTCTGAGCACAAGATGCATACACTATATATAGGCCAAATTTACCTCCTTCCTGAGGTTTGGATTTATTAGTAATTTAAATAGTGTAACCCTTCTGCCAGGTGGAGCAGCAGCAACAAGGGCCGGGTTCAGTATCTAGGGGCTCCTTTTCAACAATACAACACAAAACCAGCTTGAGCCCCCACTCAGTGCCATGAGACAATTACACACCACCCCTTGGGGCCTCTAAGAGGCAATACTTCCCCTCTCATAAGCACAGAGTCTGAGAGTAGCAAAAACTTTTAATAAAAGGAGGGAAATAACTAAGCATTAATTTGAGAAAACACTGCAACTAGGGTTCATAAACAGAAATCATGAGCAAAAGTAAAAGTAAATTGGGCAGTGTCCTTTTCCCCTCAGGTTCTTAAGTCCAGCAACCCAAAAGTCCCTTTAATGTGCCCAACCCTTCTCTGCACCCCACTCACAGTTGCTGTCCTGGGCCAGTTCAGCCCCAGAGTTCAGAGGTTCATCTTCAGAGTTCACCTCCCACCCTGTGTGGAAAGGGGGGTAAAGAGGAACCTTACATGCTCCACTATTCAGGCACCCATTTATCGCCGCAATGGCCGATTGCCGTGCCTCTCTGCGGGGCTCTGTTCTGGCCCTCTCCACCAGCTGCCCTGCTGGCTGCACCTGTCCACCAGCCTCCCTGCTGGCCACTTGCCACACCTCTCCACCGGCTGCCCTGCCTCTCTGCCAGCTGCCCTCCTGGTTACGCCTCTCCACCAGCCACCCAGCTGGGTGCTTGCCTTGCCTCTCTGCCAGCCGCCCTGCTGGCGCACCTCTCCACCAGCCTCTCTGATGGCCTGATGGCCACGCCTCTCCACCAGCCACCCTATTGACTGCGCCTCTCCGCCAGCCTCCCTGCTGGCCACTTGCTGCACTTCTCTGCCAGCTGCCCTGCTAGCCATACCTCTCCGCCAGCTGCACCTCTGTCAGTGATTTCAGTTGCTAGTGCAGAAGCCTCACTGCTGGTGCACACTGGGCAGTTTCTTGCAATAGAGATACTATCCCAAAGTAAATTAAATACTTAGATTTAGATATCAGTGATTTCAGCTCAGCAGTATGTTACAAGACTCTCAATTGAATTTAAACTAGCTCTTTTATTATACCATGAAGAGAGAAAGGATCAAATGGTGTGTGGGACCCTGAAACAAGTCCCAGATACAAGTATCTATCCCAACCCTCTCTCAATTCATTGGGCTTTGGAACCCATGTCCCTGCCTAGCGAGTGCCATTCAGTTGAGGGTGAGTCCCTCCATCAGGATATGCCAGGTACAGTTCTGCTGCCCTTGGTTCACACAACAAGGATAACAACACTTTATTACTGCTGCCCCAATAACAAGGAGATTGGGGATCCAACCCCAGCCACAAGTGATCATTTGGGCAAGAAATCCCATCATGCTGAGCAGCTAGGCAGGGTGGGTGAGTCCATGCAAATGAGATGAGCTGCTGAAGTCTTTTTCCACAGCTCATCACTAGATGTCCGGGGAGAACTCATTCAGACTCTGCTTACATCAGCAATTGCAAAACACAAACTTGATCCTAAGATTTTTCACTAAACTTGGTTGTTCATGGGGTTTTCCTTGAAGGACTATTGGAGAGAGACAGCAAAGCCTTTTGGATTCAGCAAAGAAGACATATCTGTTTGGAATTACACTGGTCTACAATTTTTGAGAAGTCGTCTGCTTTAGAGATAAAATGTGCTATTTATTATGTATTTTGATGTGCTGAATTCAAATATGACAATTAAAACAACTGATTGGCTACTGTTTCTAAGATATTTAAGTTTTTACATTTTATGTCTATGTATATTGTGTAGATAGTAGAGTTTTAATCATAAATTGTAAACCTAGGTCTTTTCATGTGTTTATAGGTGCTTTACATGATAATATTTCACCTGTCCTGTTTATGTAACACTTTAAAAATCAGCAAAAGGGTTATATAAATACAATTTATTATGAAACAAAAGGCAAAAAACTATTATGTACATAGTTTAGTCCTATTCAGTGTCTACTCAGTGCTTCTTGGCTTGTCTCTTGTATTCATTAAATGGAGCATCTCTTGTCACTGTCCAGCAATAGTCTGCAAGCATTGATGGGCTCCATTTGCCCTGATAGCGTTTCTCCATTGTTGCGATGCTCTGGTGAAATCGCTCGCCGTGCTCGTTGCTCACTGCTCTGCAGTTCGGTGGAAAAAAATCTAGATGAGAGTGCAAAAAATGTATCTTTAGTGACATGTTGCAACCAAGACTTTTGTATGCCTTGTGGAGGTTTTCCACCTACAACCTGTAGTTGTCTGCCTTGCTGTTTCCGAGAAAATTTATTGCCACTAATTGGAAGGCTTTCCATGACTTCTGGTGCAATTCATATCATGTATGACGCAATACCAGCTTCAGCTTGCATCATTCATTGTTTTGCCTAAAAAGCAAGTACTGTCCAAACCCAGTCACAGATTTATTCATAGATCCAGTCAAAGATGTATTTTAGTCATTTCTGGTTGAAATTGAGATCCTTTATAACTCACTTATCCTCCGCCATTCCCAAGTCAAGGGTCATATATATTGACCCAATAGCATATCTTGAAAACTAGAGCCAATCAACAATTTTAAGCATCATTTTCATTCTCAGTGACCCAGAATTAGTAAAGTTTGACTACATTTATTTCAGAAGCATTTTGGCTGTAGAGCAGTGTTATTAGTGAAAGGAACACACACCTGAAAAACTGAAACAAATGTTGATACCTTATTAAGCATCAGTTTCCAGATTCAGAAAATAAGCTGATAACCTGTGGGAGTCAGGAAGGAATTTTTCTGTGCCCAGCCTCTCATGTTCATTGCAGAATTGCACATTGTATGGACTTTTTACTTTCCTCTAAAGAATCAGGTATATATGAATTGTTAGAAGTGGGATGGATGAGGGTAGATGGACTATTGGACTGTGCCAAAGTAGATGAACTCTGTTCTAGATTTTAGGTTCTTAGACTCACATTGATGTTAAGTTATAGATTTCATTTTACTACCAATGTACTATAGAACAGATAATATGCCGTAAAAGAAAGACCAGTTTTGGACTCAGAGACACAGTCTGGAAATCCATTTGACCTAATTTATGTATGAGACAGAACTAGTCTGAAAATAGTTCTTTTTCCATGGAAAATTTTTAAAAAATTGGTGAATATTTGAAAGCTTTTGGCTAAAAACTAAAAATTTCTATTTGGAAATGCTGCTGGAGTGTCTTATGTCCACATTTTCCCCTATGAGCTGGAGTCCCTGGCCAGACTACATGTACCATAGTGCACCATGTTTCCCTCTTGCCAAGATGCTGTGTTGCATCACAAGTGTTCAATGGCTGCAGTGCACCCTGGGTGACGTAGTCCAGCCCAGAGGGGAAGCATGAGACACCCAAATTACAAAGCCCACATGGCATTGCAGTGGCATTTCTGAATATTTTTTTTTCAGTTTTCAGCCCAAAGTTTTCAGTTTGCGGACGTTCATTTTTTCAACAAGAAGTCAAAATTTTCCATAGACAGCCACTTTTTGAGGAAAAATTGTTTAGTTGAAAACTTAATTTTTCATTGAAAAACAGTCTTGATGGACATTTTTCAACCAGCCCCAGTATTACACTTCTAAAATAATTTTTCCGCCTTCTCCCTCCAAAAATGTGTTTCCTCTTTACTTTCTGTTAATGAATAAGGAGGATTATTGCATTAGCATTATGATGTGAGAATAAAATGAAACTAATTCCACAAAAAGGAACTAAGCTATTTCTTTCCCACCCTTATTTCCTTTGTGTTATGGGCATGTTACTTCTGTGTTATCTTTCATCAATATGGATTGGTGTTGTGAAATGAAATCAATAACCATTGTGTCTAAATTGACCTCTGGGGGAAAACCCCCCCACAAGTATTATTATTGCTTTCATTTCTTATTTACTTTGCCTTGCCCACATGTTGAAATTTCCACCTGGACCAAATGAGTGCAAATGAATATAAAGCACTATCACAGCAGAACAGCTGTGTTTGGTTGGTTGGTTGGCTGTTTTTTTTATAGCCATTTTGCAGTCACTTGGTACAGGTGTAAATGACTAAACAAGACAGAAGATAGTAAAGAATCACATCCTTTGCACTGTGAATTTGTGACTTTGCTATGAGAGAAGCATGATATTTTAAGGAAGAAGGGAGGATGCTAAAGGTGCAAATACTACCGCTCCTTGAGACTGTCTCTATTAGTTTATTTTCTGGCAGATAGTCAACTGTGTAAGTTTTAAAGTAAAAAATAAAACATCTAGACTATGGGCATTCATGTAGCCAGTGACATCACAAAAGTGCAGTTTAAGGTGAGCAAATTTCAAAATGATCATTGAGAACATCTCATTTTTGCTCATAGAATGATTGATCTCAGCTGGAGTTTGCACAGAGCTATACTAGGCATCAGATTTGTAGTTACCATTGTGCTGCCTAGGCTCAGCAGGAACAAAGATCCAGCTGATAGTGTATATCCTGGGTATTGAATAGTCTGGATATTTTGGCTGTCCTCCTTTGCATTCACCTTCCCTTCCTTCCTCACCCCCTTCCTACCATAATGTTTATTTTCCTTTAGCAAAAATGTTAGGCTTGGATAGATGAAAATAAAATTGGACAGAAACATAGGTTAAATAAAACAAAAGTGGAAAGAATCCTGATAAAATACTGTCTCCTGTTTATATCATATTCCAAAACATTAAAGGAATATACAGGCACAAGAGTTCACAGTACATACTGGTGGGGTGTTTTTGCTATTGGAAGGTACTATGCACCTTGAAGCAAAATGAATTATTAAATAGAACCTTAGGCAGTTCTTGCTTATGTCCTGAGCTTACAGAACATTTCACTATATGTATTTGTGTATTGCTTGTTATTGACTTTATTCAATACAAAAATTTAGCTAATTTTGTAAAGCGACTATCTCATAGTACTTTAGGTAACGCTGTTAACCCCATAGTAACGCTTTACTACAGTTAACTTCTATGTGTTTTCCCTGGGCAAAAGCTTCCATTTTTTTCTTTATTCTATTCCTGACGTGAGAACTATAATGATGCCTCCAATGTTATTGTTCAGTAAATGTTCAGGGGACAAATGGTTTGGTGAGAAGTGGAAAATTGGACAAATGACCATGGAGGAGTATAAAAATATTGCTCAGGGATGCAGGAGTGAAATCAGGAAGGCCAAATCACACTTGGAGTTGCAGCTAGCAAGGGATGTTAAGAGTAACAAGAAGGGTTTCTTCAGGTATGTTAGCAACAAGAAGAAGGTGAAGGAAAGTGTGGGCTGAATGAGGGAGGCAACATAGTGACAGAGGATGTGGAAAATCCTAATGTACTCAATGCTTTTTTTGCCTGTGTCTTCACGAACAAGGTCAGTTCCCAGACTACTGCACTGGGCAGCACAATATGGGGAGGAGGTGACCAGCCCTCTGTAGAGAGAGAAGTGGTTCAGGACTACTTAGAAAAACTGGATGAGAACAAGTCCATCGGGCCAGATGCACTGCATCCGAGGGTACTAAAGGAGTTGGTGGATGTGACTGCAGAGCCATTGACCATTATCTCTGAAAACTAATGGTGATTGGGGGAGGTCCTGGATGACTGGAAAAAGGCTAATATAGTGCCCATCTTTAAAAAAGGAGGATCCAGGGAACTACAAGCCAGCCAGCCTCACCTGAGTCCCTGGAAAACTCATGGAGCAGGTCCTCAAGGAATCAATTCTGAAGCACTTAGAGGAGAGGAAAGTGATCAGGAACATGGATTCATCATGGGCAAGTCGTGCCTGTCTAACCTAATTGACGTCTATGAGAAGATAACTGGCTCTGTGGATAAGGGGAAAACAGTGGATGTGTTATTCCTTGACTTTAGCAAAGCTTTTGATACAGCCTCCCACAGTATTCTTGCCAGCAAGTTAAAGAAGTATGGGCTGGATGAATGGACCATAAGGTGGATAGAAAGCTGGCTAGATCATTGGGCTCAAAGGGTAGCGATCAATTGCTCCATGTCTAGTTGGCAGCCAGTATCAAGCGGAGTGCCCCAAGGATTGGTTCTGGGGCCGGTTTTGTTCAATATCTTCATTAGTGATCTGGAGGATGCCATGGACTGCACTCTCAGCAGATTGAGGGACGTGATTATTCCCCTCTATTCGGCATTGGTGAGGCCTCATCTGGAGTACTGTGTCCAGTTTTGGGCCCCACACTACAAGAAAGATGTGGAAAAATTGGAAAGAGTCCAGTGGACGGCAACAAAAATGATTAGAGGTCTGGAGCACATGACTTATGAGGAGAGGCTGAAGGAACTGGGGTTATTTAGTCTGCAGAAGAGAAGAATGAGGGGGGATTTGATAGCAGCCTTCAACTACCTGAAAGGGGGTTCCAAAGAGGATGGATCTAGACTGTTCTCAGTGGTAGCAGATGACAGAACAAGGAATAATGCTCTCAAGTTGCAGTTGGGGGAGGTTTAGGTTGGATATTAGGAAAATCTTTTTCACTAGGAGGGTGGTGAAGCACTGGAATGGGTTACCTAGGGAGGTGGTGGGATCTCCTTCCTTAGAGGTTTTTAAGGTCAGGCTTGACAAAGCCCTGGCTGGGATGATTTAGTTGGGGGTTTGTCCTGCTTTGAGCAGTGGGTTGGACTAGATGATCTCCTGAGGTTCATTCCAACATTGATATTCTATGATTCTATGATTTTTTTTCACCCTCCTAGCTGACATAGCTATGCTGGCAAAGCTTTATAGTGTAGACTAAGCCGAAATAAAATAACAGATAGCTAAGTAAAGGAGAAGGCACACACACACAAAGCTTTGACCATGCCAAGATCAGGAGCATAGGTCTTGAAAACAATGGCCTAGCTCTCCACTACCTGTACAAAGTGGTTGCAGCATACACCTGCTCACATGGAGGGTGATAGTTTACAGTCTCTCTGCACAGGTGTAAATGGATACACAGGGTTAAAGGAAGTAAGGAATCAGGCCCAACATGCCCTAACTCTGACCAATAGTGGCCATATTCTTTTCCATTATAGTAGCTTATATTAAAAATTGCCTGGCCTTCGATTTGAGTTCTTATTCTGAACTGACACAGCCCCTGATGCAAAGAACAGGTCAGGTATTGTTTTAAAAGAAAGGGGAACAGGGAAAGAGAACTCATGCAGATGGAGGAAGCTAGATGGCAAATGATGGGACAGAATGAATGTGCTGCTCAGTTTTATCTCTCTTGAATTAAAAAGAAAATAGGGGGTGGGAGAGGAAATGAACTGTAACTGTAACTGGAGGTCTCTTGGGAGAGGGTATTTCAGGTCTCCTGATCATGTTCATATGGGGGACAAAAGTTGGCACAAACTTGCTCTCAGTTCAGGAATCATTTTTCACAAAATTAAAAAAAAATCATAATTGATTAACGTTTTAAATACTCTGTTATTGGCATTAGTCTCTTCCACAGTTCCTTCTAATGCTGAGTCCCTGGAATGCTACCTGTCTGTTAAGGCTACCTATATAGTCAGATTCTGCGGCTGTCTCAGTCCTTAGATTCAAGCACAGATCTAAACTCTGGCCCTCTCACTTCCTCTGTTGGCTGTTTTCCTTGATTCCCCTCACCCAATTGTGATCTGATGTTGTGTGGGAGCACAAAGGGTGATGGGAAAATTTAAAAAAAGAGTTCTGGAAACTGCTTCCTTCTACCATCTCTCTCATCTGTCTAGGTAAGCTTTCATACCAGGCTCATTACCATGATATATTGGAGCATCTACACAGCACCATAGTGGGCTAGGTTCCTATCTAGCACTGAAGACAGAACTATGGGCTTTTAGGCTTAGCTAATGCACTTGATGGGGCTACACTGTCCTAATGGGCGTCTGGTCTGCAGTTTAGGGGGAGTGGTCTTTTGGCTAGTGAGTAATCCTGGCCTGCTCCAGCAGGATGGATCTAGTGCCGGACATGAAGCTATGGAGCATCACTCCCCATGCCCCTTCCTGCTCTGCAATGTCACTTATGGACAAGATTTTATCCTTCATTTTTTAATAAGCTGTGTACTTATATATCCTGTTATTATTACTTATTATTTGTATTTTTGTACTGCCTAGAGGCCCCAGTTAGGAATCAGGGCTCCATTGTGCTAAGCACTGTACACACAGGTAATGAAAAGAGGGTTACTGCCCCAAATAACTTGCAATCTATGTGCAGATTAGTAAGTGGTTCTTCTTATTATTATTGTTATGTTGGAAGGTGTTAATGGCTGCTATCAGTCACAGGTCTGAGGGAAGTTTATGGGTGTACTAAGCAACTTTCATTCAGAATAAATTGAAAGAGCAATTAAATGTCCCATTGTATAGCAATAGCTAAACAATTAGAGCCACAGCTTAAGGTACTGGCCAGCAATGGCAAGGCCCTGGCAGAAGCTAAGCCATGAGGGCTGAGGGATTTCTCTGGAGGCTGATTACAAAAGCAAGGTCTGCAGAATCGATTAGTAGCAGATATATGTATTTGGGTGAAAGAGAGGCAGAAAGCCAGCAGACAGAGTGACAAGAAGTAGAGCAGGGGTGAGCAACCTATGGCACACGTGCCGAAGGTGGCATGTGAGCTGATTTTCAGTGGCACTCAAACTGCCCGGGTCCTGGCCACTGGTCCAGGGGGCTCTGCATTTTAATTTAATTTTAAATGAAGCTTCTTAAATATTTTAAAAACCTTATTTACTTTACATACAATAGTTTAGTTATATATTATAGACTTATAGAAAGAGCCCTTCTAAAAAGGTTAAAATGTATTACTGGCATGCAAAACCTTAAATTAGAGTGAATAAATGAAGACTCGGCACACCACTTCTGAAAGGTTGCCGACCCCTGCAGTAGAGAATGTGGCTCTGAGGCAGAATAGAGACAGAGTTCCTTGGAGCACAGGACCATGGGTGATGGGTATCAAAGGCAGAAGAATGCTGAGCCTTCCCAAATTGCCTGCATGGCCCCACCCACACTCCATCGCTAGGCCCCCTCCAGCTTCCTGCCACACTCTGCTGTGGCTCTTCCTTCCCCTGTGGCTGGGGCACTGGATCAGTGGCACTGAAACTGTGGAGGAGGGGCATGGGACCATAGCCCTCCCACTTTTTGAAAGTGGACGGGCCTAGCTCCAGCCATACTGGATCAGACTAATGGTCCATCCCGTCCAGTATCCCGTCTTCTGACATTGGCCATGCCTGGTGCTTCAGAGGGAATAAACTGCCAGCTTCTGGAAAACAGAGGATAGGGACACTTCAGAGCTTGGTAATGCATCCTTGCACATCCTGGCTAATAGCCATTGATGACCTATCCTCCATGAACTTGTCTAGTTCTTTTTTGAACCTTTTGGCCTTCACAACATCCTCTGGCAAAGTGTTCCATAGGTTGACTATGTGTTGTGTGAAGAAATACTTCCTTTTGTTTGTTTTAAACCTGCTGCCTATTAATTTCATTTGGTGACCCCTAGTTCTTGTGTAATGAGAAGGAGTAAAGAACACTTCTTTATTTACTTTCTCCACACCAGTCATGATTTTATAGATCTCTATTATATCACCTTTAGTCGTCTCTTTTCCAAGCTGAAAAGTCCCAATCTTATTAATCTCTCCTCATATGGAAGCTGTTCCTTATCCCTAACCATTTTTGTTGCCCTTCTCTGCACCTTTTTCAATTCCAATATATCTTTTTTGAGATGGGTCAACCGGATCTGCACTCAGTATTCAAGATGGGGCATTCCATGGATTTATATGGAGGCAATATGATATTTTCTTATTATCTATCCCTTTCCTAAATGATTCCCAACATTCTGTTAGCTTTTTTTGAATGCCTCTGCACATTGAGCAGATGTTTTCAAAGAACTATTCACAATGACTCCAAGATCTCTTTCTTGAGAAGTAACAGTTAATTTAGACCCCAACATTTTATATGTATAGTTCGTTTTATGTTTTCCAATGTGCATTACTTTGCATTTATCAACATGAAATTCATCTGCCATTTTATTGGCAAGTCACCCAGTTTTGTGAGATCCTTTTGTAACTCTTTGCAGTCTGCTTTGGACTTTTCCTCAGATTTTTCAGCTAAGAAGAATGAATCAGGTTTGGGAATCTCCCTTACATCCTCATCCATGGAGACTGATGCAAACAATTCATTTAGTTTCTCTGCAATGATCTTATCGTCCTTTAGTGCTCCTTTAGCATCTCAATCGTCCAGTGGCCCCACTGGTTGTTTAGCAGGCTTCCTACTTCTGATGTATTTAATTATTATTTTTTTGCTGTTACTTTTTGAGTCTTTGGCCAGCTGTTCTTTAAATTATTTTTTGGCCTTCCTAATTATATTTTAACACTTCACTTGCCAGAGTTTATGCTCCTTTCTATTTTCCTCAATAGGATTTAACCTCCATTTCTTAATGGATGTCTTTTTACCTGTAACTGCTTCTTTTACTTTGTTGTTTGGTCACGGTGGCACTTTTTTGGTCTTCTTACTATGTTTTTTAATTTGGGGTATACATTTAAATTGAGCCTCTCTTATAATGTCTTTCAAAAGTTCTATTCAGCTTGCAGGGATTTCACTTTTGACACTGTACCTTTTAATTTCGTTTTAAGTAACTTCCTCATTTTTGTGTAGTTCCTCTTTCGGACATTAAATGTTACCATGGTGGTCTGCTTTGGTGTTTTCCCCACCACAGGGATGTTACATTTTATTATGTGACTCTCACTATCACCAAGCAGTTCAGCTATATTCACCTTTTGGACCAGATCCTGTGCTCCAGTTAGGATTAAATCAAGAATTGCCTCTCCGCTTGTGGGTTCCAGAACTAGTTGCTCCAAGAAGTAGTCATTTAAGGATTCAAGAAACTTTATCTCTGCATCCCATCCTGAGGTGATATGTAACAAGTCAATATGGGAATAGTTGAAAACCCCCATTATTACTGAGTTTTTAATTTTTATAGCCTTTCTAATCTCCCTAAGCATTTCACAGTCACTGTCACCATCCTGGTCAGGTAGTCAGTGGTATATCCTTACTACTATATTCTTATTATTCAAGCATGGAAGATATGTCATTGGGTATTTGGGGGGTGTGAGGTGGGAGATAAATAAAAAAAACAATCAAAGGTTATATTTAGAAAACAGCTTCTATACATATACGTGCTTCTCATTTTCAAATGAAAGTTTCATACATATTTTCTGCACGGGGGCCAAGCATGATCTGCAGATTTTAAGAGTTCCCAAGTATGGTACCACCAATAGATCCCTCACAATCTATCAGCACCAAATCTTGTCATTCAAAAGATCATGAACATCTAATGGGAGCTGTTAGGGTATAAATATAATATAGGGTATAAATATAATGTGTTTTAAAGGTTATTAACTGTCACATTAATCTAATAAACCTGGAGGGCAGCTTCAAAGCCAATTAAGAGTTATTTTTAAAAGACCATAAAGACACATCAGAAGTGGAGCCAAAGGATATGCTTATTGTCTATTACAGGAATAATAGGTTAAAAAATCTCTGGACTCCCAGACAGTACAATTCCATAAATAAGATTGCATTTAGGCTAACAGCTAGGTGTAAGTGAACTAGTTTGGGCAAAAAAAAACTTTGTCCTCAAAACTCAGCCTGTGAGGTTCAAAACAATTGCATTGGACCTGTGCTCTTGTACATACACACACACCACACACAAAGACAGAACTTTCCTCCATCTACCCACTCCCTCCACTTCCCCACCAGTGTCCTAATTTTTCATAGATGATAATTTGGTCAAACAGCAGGGGAGGTTGGAGGTAGTGAAGGAGGTTGAGTATGAAATGCCAGCACTTATCTTGGGCCTCAGCTGCGACTGCTTTAGCACCATCTAGCTGATTCCTATGGCTACCACATTATTCCCTCTCTAAAAATCTATTTCTCTCAGCAGGAGCATGACATAGTAATTGTAAAAAGTTGTGTGCCATAAAAATTAACCAAAAGAGTTTCTAGTGTTAAAGCATATACCGGAAATAATATGAATACAGTAAATCATTCAGAAAGTTCATATATATATACACAGCATATGGCACATAATATACTGTCTGGTTCATACAAGTGTCTTCTGTTTCAAAGTTACGCTAACCTGGCAATAGTTCAGTCTATTGGGGAACATGTGTAGAAAACAAGTGAACATCAGAGTCAAGGTTCAGGTGTACACTTCCTCTATACCAGTGTTTTCAACCTGTGGTCCCCAGATCCCTGGGGGTCCGCAGACTATGTCTAAGATTTTAAAAGGGGTCCGCACCCCTTGAAATTTTTTTATGGATCTGCAAATTAAAAAAGATTGAAAACTACTGCTCTATACCATATACTAAATAGATGGAAGAGGTATATAATTCCTTGTGCTCCTGTTTGATGGTTTATACATATAAACCTTTACATCAAGGCAGGAATGTAGAGGAATGTGCACAAGACTGGGAGTCTGGAACTCTTGAATTCTAACCCCTCCCTTCTGCCATTATGTGGCATTGGGTAAGTCATAAATACTCTGTGTTTCCCTACCTGAAAAATAGGAATGAGAAGACTTATTTACTATACTTTCTCAGAATTGTGCTATGAGCATGAATTAGTTAATTCTGGTATAGCACCTAGAAGATGAAAAGGTTTTTTTTTTTTTTTTTAAACAATTAGAAGGGCTTTTCTGCCCTTCCTTGAAGTGGAACTCTAAACTCATTGTATTGTGCTTTTTTTTTTTTTTTTAAATCCAGGCTTGCAAATTCTTACAAAAGAAGCACCCTTGAATTCTGGCTTAGAGAATGTTAAGACTGCATTATTTATTTATTTATTTGATTTGATTTATATTGTGGTAGTCCCTGTAGGCCAGGTGCTGTGCAAACATATAATAATGAGATGGTCTCTGCTCCAAACAGCTTTAAATCTAAGTAGGGCCCTAACAGTGGTGGAACGCTCCGCCACTGGGTCAGTGGGGAATCCGGCACAACACACTGACCTGGATTCAGGCAGCAATGCAGCCAGACTACAGTCGTCTGTCCCTGGGCTTCTTCCTACCTCCATTTAGGGTGTACCTGGATCTTGGGGTCGTCCTGTGTCTCACCAGGATATACAGACAATGGTAGTCCGAGCAGCTATTCAGTGTCTGGACTGGCTGGCAGCTCTGGAAGCTTGGGTGAGTCCTCAGGGCAGCAGAAGTACTCCTCAGCATCCCACTCCAGCAGCAGAGGAGAAGCACCTGTCTCCCTCAGCAGCTCCAGCACAACTGAGGTTCAGGGCCCACCTTTTGTACTTCCTGTTCTGTCCCTCTGCTTCTGGCAGGGTGGGCGGGACTTTACTGGCTCCTCCCACCAGGGCAAGTGCGACCACCCATCCCTGTTAGTCAGAGGGTGGCCATGCCTCCTCGCTACAGTGTCTAACCTGCTTAGGTGCTTTTGAAAATCCCAATCTGTCTAAGTACTGCCAAGCATAGGTGCCCAAATACCTCTAAAAAACTGCCCCAATGTGCCTTCATTTCAGAGGGCTAAGGGACTGCCTTTACTTGCTAAATTATCTCAATTTAGCCCATTAATCACAAAACCAGGAGGTTATTTTTTATTTAAGTGGTTATGCCAAGTCATTGTGGATTATATTGATCCTTAATCCTATGGGTTTTTACGGTGGGTTCTTTAATATACAGGAACTGCCATAGTAAGAGACATAGTTAAGGACACAGTGTAAGTTTCAGATGTGAATTTCTTGGCTTCTGTTGGTGTCATGCCAAAGCATTACTTTAGCCCAATTATTTTTATATGAATTTGAGAACTGGAGCAAACTTCTTTTTCTGATCCCACTGCTCCCTGTCTTGGCATGCTGAACTCTAAAGATGGATGGTTAAGGAACTGGCCTAAGACCCAGAAAAAAATGAGTTCTATTCTTGCCAATCCTACAGACTCCCTATCTGACCTTGGAAAAGTCACATAATCTTTCCTGCCTCAGAGCACAATGTGTGAAATAGGGATAATGCCATTTCCCTACCTCACAGGGGTGCCGTCAGGATAAATGTCATTGATATTTATGGGGTGCTCAAAAAATAAGGGACAGGAGCCCCTTAAATACCTAGCCAGAGAAGGGGAACAGTCAGTTAAATGTGCACAGGGCAAGAAGACTTTGTAGAATACCCAAACTCTGCTGAATGAATTCTTTCTAATTGTATTCCATATTGTATTTTTATGAGTATCTCTGTGAAAATGGTGCATGAACTGTAATGAATTCAAGCCTATAAGGTCCCCTCTGGATTTAAATTCTAACTATTCATATAAATACAGCTCCATAAAATTATTCGATTGGCAAATCAAAAAGCATGCACAGATGTACTCCAACAGTTTAATTTTGTAAGCAAGGTGCTGTGTTCTGATCTCAGTTATATTGCTGTAAATTTACAGCAATGCAATTGACTTCAGTGGAGTTACTCCAGATTTACACCAGTGTAACTGAGAGCAACATTTGGTCCAAGGACTCTAGTACATAAAACATATAATTAATGTCTCCTGTCCAAAAGTGCAATTTACTCAGAAAATTTACAGCTACAGTAAAAATGCTGCTCCAATCAATTCTCACTATGTCTAAACATCATGTTTTTCATTTCTTTTGTTAATTAAATAACATTTGTTATTTTCTTGCTTTCATGTCAAGGAGCAAATAGAGTCCTGCTTGTTTCACATTCAAAGGTTTAGTGCTAATTTTTATTGAAAAGGAATCAATTTAGTTTAGTGAGAGATTATGTGTAGAAAGCAATAGTCTAATCAAAGACCTGAGGGCTTTGAAATATTAAGTTACATTTTGTTTCAAGTTATTTCTGTTATCTGCTTTTTCTGTGAAAACATTCAGCAGAAAGAATACGTTATGAATGGCTTAACTGTTTTGTTAAGATCACTACAAAATTTCAGGGCTGATAAACAATGTATTGTAACTGTCAATCAAACTGTAAATGAAAATATATACATGCCATAGATTAATTACTCATCAAATAATAAGGTTAGGATAGTTCCCTTTATTCCTTGAAGAAAGTTTTGTGTTGTTCAAGCAGTATCATGCAGTCACTTGCCAAAGCCTGGATCTAAGTTATCTTCTCTTCAGTCATTTAGGGGCATTGCTACCTACCATTTTCTGACCTTCAATTTTTCTTCAAACATCACTTGCCAGGACTTAAATTTTTAATTTCTTTCACTCACTGAAGCATATATACTGCTTGGAATCAAGATGTAAAGATTAAATAAAATATATAGCAAGAATAAAAAAATAACATAAAATAAAACCACCTTTAAAACCCTAAGTTGCAATTCTTTGCGTATTTTGTTAAAATATATAGTGAGTACTGCAAGCAAACTAAAAGCACTTTGCTTAAATGCCTGTAAAGAGTCCTCGGTGGAATGAGTATGATGGCCTCATTTTCTAACATATAATATTGATATTAAACTATTATATGTACAGTACATTAGCACAATCCAAAACTAATGGTGGCCTTTGCTTTAAAGCAGCCTGTACTGAACTTGAAATAACATTTATCTCTGGAAATAAGTATTGTCTTTTGTAGGGAGGAAAAATGTTCAGGCAGCATAATGGGAGTTGCTTAGGAGCAAAGGAACAAACTTATGCCATGTTGGAGCAGAGCATGGAATAGAAAACAAATCTTAATTCTGAATGTCTGTCCAGAATCCTGACTTCAGCAATGGTCTATACCTGATGCTTTTCAGGAAGTAGACCCCTGTTCGAAAATACACCTGCTTTTGAGAGAGAAAGAGAGAGAGAGACAGACAGACAGACAGAGACAGAGAAATTCCTTTCTGAAACCTATATATGATTAGACAACACCCTGAATGTTAAGGGTTGATTTTGGGCAATTTTTTCCACATCTGTAATTATACTTCTTTATATGCTGTAAACATGGAAATTTATAAACTGATTGCACTACAGTAGATGTTGAGGGGAGAGGAGAAGGTTGAAAAATTTAGCTTCATGTGCTTCCTTTCCTGATCATTTAATACGGAAAGATGTTGATGTAGTAAAAAAATAGTTTCCTGATGGATGTTTTTATGACTGTACGTGTAACACTGAAGTTTGCATAACCCCTAGGGCAGGGGTGGGCAAACATTTTGACTCGAGGGCCACATTGGGGTTGCAAATGGAGGTCCGGGTAGGGAAGGCTGTGCCTCCTCAAACAGCCTGGCCCCCACCCCTTATCCACCCCCTCCCACTTCCTCCCCCCTCAGAACCGCCAACCCATCCAAACCCCCCTGCTCCTTGTCCCCTGACTGCCCATTCCTGGAACCTCCCACACCTAATTCCCCCCCTGGGACCCCATCCCTATCCAACCCCCCCTTCTCCCTGTCCCCTGACTTCCCTGACCCCTATCCACACCCCTGCCCCCTGACAGGCCCCCCGGGACCCCTATGCCTACCCCCCGTTCCCCAGCTCCTGATCCCTATCCACACCCCCATCCCCTGACAACCCCCCCGGGACTCCCACGCTTATCCAACCCCCCCATTCCCCATCCCCTGACTGCCCCCCCCATAACCTCTGCCCCATCCAACCGCCCCCTGCTCCCTGTCCCCTGACTGCCCTCTGGAACCCCCCGTCCCTTATACAACCCCCACCCCCGGCCCCCTTACCATGCCGCTCAGAGCAGCATGTCTGGCAGCCGTGACCCACGTGGTGACATGGCTGCTGGGGAGGGGGCACAGCAGGGGAGGGACCGGGGGCTAGCCTCCCAGGCCGGGAGCTCAAGGGCTGGGCAGGACGGTGTATACATTGCCCACCTCTGCCCTAGGGGATATTGCAGCATAGAGGGGTTTAATTATTTTGCTGATGGTCAAAGGCAGTCATTAATAGGACTGGGGTTGTCTGACTCCCAGTCCACTACTGACCACTAGAGCACCCTGTCTTTCCATATCTGTGTGGCACTCCCCAGTTAAATCTTGTCAAAGTTCATGTGGGAAGAGAGGACAAACTTTCAGGCAGGTAAGCGGTGCAGCCATACATTGAGGCTGTCTTAACAAATTTAGCAATCTTGGGTCACTGACTCTTCGCTTGTCTGACTCATTGGAGTTCTTAGCCTCCATTCCCTTTTGGCACCACTCTATTATTTCTGATTTGTGCTGGGCCTGACTCCTTCATCCATCCCTATCTACTTGTGGCAAAAACAGGAGTAAATGGAAGCTGGTGACTGGAACAGCTATAGCACAGAAGGGCCACACAATGTGAGGGTTGTGACTGTGGCACTGAACACTGTGCCAGGCTACCCTAGAAGAGCTGCTGGGAATGCACTTTGTCCACCTTTAGACAGATAATAGACCTACTGCATGATGCCCATTCCCTGGAATCAGACCAAGAAATAACCACAAACAAAGGTCGAACTAAAGCAGTATTGAGGGTTGATTTATTGCTTGCTTTCCTTATTTGCGTAATTATACTCACACACACATCCCATTCATACTGGTGACAGATTGCAGACGTCGGTGTTGTTTTTGATCTTAGGTGACTGAGACTGGCCAGGTTCCAGCTTCCCAGAGATCAAACCGCTAGGCGACAAGAGTCCCAGAAGCCCTTTCATGTCTGTGGGAGGGCTCTACTGCTTCCGGTCCGGTCCTGAGTTTTTGCTGTTGTGGGTTATATTTCTCTCTGGCCTCTACTGGCATAGGTTTATATACAGTCCCATATATACCTTGATTATCCTTACACGGTAATATTTCAGTTCAAGCCTTGCGATTGGTTTCTTACACTCATACCATCTCACTCATTCCTAATATATTGATTACATATTCATAAGCATGAATTCAATTGGTAATATAGTTTTAAGCATGAATCAGGGGAGGCATAGCTCAGTGGTTTGAGCATTGGCCTGCTAAACCCAGGGTTGTGAGCTCAACCTTGAGGGGGCCATTTAGGGATATGGGGCAAAAATTGGTTGGATGATTTAATTGGGGATTGGTCCTGCTTTGAGCAGGGGGTTGGACTAGATGATCTCCTGAGGTCCCTTCCAACCCTGATATTCTATTCTGTGTGACATCAGCTGGGACTTCTGCTGTTATTTGTGGTTCAGACAGGAAACTGTGCAAACTGCACTTTAACGACATGACAGGAAGTCTACACACAAACAGATTGCATTCGAAAAAGCAGATGCAGGGGGGCCATGGGCTGCCCCTTCTCCCCTTGGAGCTTTTGCTGTCTGGGGAAGGCCAAGCCACGGATGGGGAACGTGGCCAGCGACACTGCACACCTCAATAATAAAAGGAACACTTTACTGCAGGCATTCTGGACTGGAGCATTATGACCTGGCTTTAAATCTCATGTGTGATGATAATTTAGGGCAGTGGTCCTCAACCACAGGTACATGTGCCCCGGTGGTACACAGAGGTATTCCAGGGGGTACATCAACTTTTCTAGATATTTGCCTACTTTTACAGCAGGCTACATAAAAAGCAGTAGCAAAGTCAGTACAAACTTAAATTTCATACAGACAATGCCTTGTTTATACTGCTCTATATACTATACATTGAAATGTAAATACAATATTTATATTCCAATTGATTTATTTTATAATTATATTGTAAAAATGGAAAGTAAACAATTTTTCAGTAATAGTATGCTGTGATATTTCTATATGTTATGTCTGACTTTGTAAGCAAGTAGTTTTAAAGTGAGATGTAACTTGGGAGTACGCAAGACAAATCAGACTCCTGAAGGGGTACAATAGTCTGGAAAGGTTGAGAACCTAGAGAGGGGAAAAATGAATTGAACAAAATATGTATATTTCTTATTATAGGAGGAGGGCACATACACTATTATTCCTCACTACTTGGGTACTTTCCATAACAAAAGATTTAGCGATAATATAAAGAGCAAGATACTATGCCAAAGGTGTTTTAAGATTAACCAGCCTACTTGTACTGCCAAATGGAGAAAAGCTTAGAAACAGCCTGAGATTTTTCTGACCCTGGGGTGGTGAAGGTGATGTATTCAGTCTCTGGAAGAAGCATTTGCCTTCTTCATACAATGGCTGCATCTTTATGCCTTCCCCACTCGCCAGCTTATTGATGCAGCCATGGTATTGGCATGGCGTCTGGAGGGAGTTATTTGTCTGTTTTGTAGAGATAAGATTCCATAATGGAAGCTGCAAACCAAGGGCAAAAGAATCTAGACAGAGAAATGTGGGAATCAGACAGTAGGTAAAAATAAAGTAAAATGAGAGCTATTGTTTGCTTCAGAAATGAATCACCATGTTCTCTAACTGATTAAAAGCTGAGCTGTTTTCTTTATTGGGGTGAGGAATGGGGCAAAGTGGGACTCAGATAACACAGATAAAGATTTTTGGCTAGCTGAAAATTCAGACACGATTATTATTTTGGGAGGAACATTTAGTTCATTGCTGGGAGGTGAAAGTTAATTTTCAGAAATCCTTTTAAGTTGTCCCTTTTTCTTTCAGATAAAATGTACTTCCCTATTCACCAAACAACACCCATGTGCCCTGTAATATGTCATAATACTTGTTCCTGCAAGTGGCCTACTTTTGAGAATATTCAACATCAGACTCTTTCAACAGGTAAGAGCTTAATCCTTTATGATCAACATTTAAAATGATCTTCCTAGTAACTAATGGGCACCAGATTTAGAGTAATTGTTAAAAAAAACCCCACAGTTCCTAGAAGCTTTACTCCACTGTTTAATACCTTTTAATAGTTATTTGTAGCTCGCTGTTGATTGACTGGCACTTGCAAATTTTATCATTAGAAATGAGCACACCAATTTTTATGAGATAATGCCCTCCAGACCTCTTGCTCCGTCTTACCCCCAGGGCATATGACATATTGGCAGCTGTGTTATTTTTCTGCTCCAGCCCTTCTACAGTAAATTGCATTGTGCTACAGAATTGAAGCAATGAGACATAACAGAGATGGTGCTGGAGACTATGGTCAATAAGAGGACCTGTAAAGAAAAGGAGTTGGTGCAGGGGCCGGTGTAGCATAGAGATGGGGCTGGGAGGATTGAAAGGACTAAAACATGGAATGGATGGTTGTGAGTTCAATCGTTGAGGGGGCCATTTAGGGATCTGGGGGGAAAATCTTTCTGGGGACTGGTCCTGCTTTGAGCAGGGGGTTGGACTAGATGACCTCCTGAGGTCCCTTCCAACCCTGGTATTCTATGATGGATGGGTGATGAGTGGACTTAGAAGGAGAAGGGAATAAATATTAGGGGCATTGAGGTAAAGGCCCTGGATGATAAGTGGAAGGATTTTGTAATGGAAGTAGAAGTGGAGTTCTTGTGATTTTGATGTGAAAAGAGAAGGAGGAAAAGAAAGCCACATGGATTTAGTGAGAGGGAAGAGGGACTCCATACTGTCAGCATGTCCATTAATTTTAAATTATTCAAATTAGTGAAAACCTCATTAGATGTACTATAGAATTCCACAGAAATTGATAACTTTTCCTATAGGTGTGTTAAATTCTATAGGGTGATCCAATAGAAAAAAATATCCCTGCTATAGAATTCTACAGAATGTTTTTTAAAAAGGAAATTGTTCTTGGTTAAATTCTACAGGGTTTTATAGCATTTCCATACAAACCTTTTGTTATCCTCCCTGTCAAAAAATATATATCTTTTCCATATGGGAAAATTTACATTCCCATCCAGACTTTTAGATGCTTCTCCTAAACTTTGAAATTGTTCAAACTCTTCTCTCACTAGTGAGAGATTTGTGAGAATTTGAAAATGCCCTCCTGGTAAACAAGATCTTTCTTTTCAAAAGCTCTCCAAGCTTGAGAATTAAACCTAAAGTCAGTGAAGAAAAAGATCAATTCTAGTCCTCCACACAGACCTTGTCCTTCAGTGTAAACCATGAATTCTTTATAACAAGGTGGAGTAAAAAAAAATCATGTGCCAAAAATACCTGTAACAGCCAAACAAAACATGAGTTCTGAATGCATACAGCCATATAATTCCACCCACTGCATCTCATGGGTGTAATGATGTTATCACGACATTAAATTATTCAAAGATAAGTCCTTACACACTTTCAAAAGTACCACTTTGGAATAGACCATCTTAAAATTTGACAATCAACAATTATTTGGATTTAACCATAATACAAAATGTATACAGATTAGTGAGCATATTTTTCTTATTAAGATATTTTATTTGCATTGTAAATGCACATTGATTGTCATGTGAAAAAATCAGCATTTAATCCACAGTTACCACACAGTGGTATTACTTGTAGGGTGAAATCCTGGTTCTCATTGACTGGAATGTTGCCAGGATTTCACCCATTATAACAGGGAAGTATCTGAATTAACTCTGTAGGAATTCTGGGTAAATGTTGACCTTTTTAATGATAACCAATATATGTGTTTTTCATCACATCGCTGGGAATTCACCAATGGTAATGTTTTGTATTTGCGGTACGATTGTATTTTCTATGCCTGGATCACTGTCACCCCACAGAATTTCTGTAAAGTTAATTTATGTACATGGCATCTAACTTGCACTGATCACTAATCAATGAAAATGCAGTGGGACAAATTGCCTGTTGGTATGACTCCTTTGATTTCATTGGAGTTCTACCTACAGGGAATTCAATCCACTTGCTCTAGCTCATTTTTAAAACAGAATATATTTTGGATGTTCTCTGTGAAATATGGATCAGAAATGTAATGCTGCAATTAGACCAGAATAATTCATGATTAAATATTGACGTATCATTAGCATAGGATTTGACAAATCCCTTTAAAAAAATAAAAATAAGAAGCAAGCCAAAACTTGAACAAAACCCAAATCAACCTCCTTTTTTGTTTTGTTTTGAGTTTTAAGTCAAAAAGATTTTAGTCAACTTTTTTTTTAAGTTTCACATATCAGATTTTTCTGGATGTTTGGGCAGCACCGGAAGCAGCTAATGTACTCAATGATTTTTTTGCCTCTGTCTTCACAAACAAGGTCAGCTCCCAGACTGCTGCACTGTACAGCACAGTATGGGGAGAAGGTGACCAACCCTCTGTGGAGAAAGAAGTGGTTCGGGACTATTTAGAAAAACTGGACGAGCAGAAGTCCATGGGGCCGGAAGCGCTGCATCTGAGGGTGCTAAAGGAATTGGCGGATGTGATTGCAGAGCCATTGGCCATTATCTTTGAAAACTCATGGCGATCGGGGGAGGTCCCGGATGACTGGAAAAAGGCTAATGTAGTGCCCATCTTTAAAAAAGGGAAGAAGGAGGATCCGGGAAACTACAGGTCAGTCAGCCTTACCTCAGTCCCTGGAAAAATCATGGAGCAGGTCCTCAAGGAATCAATTATGAAACACTTAGAGGAGAGGAAAGTGATCAGGAGCAGTCAGCATGAATTCACCAAGGGGAAGTCGAGCCTGACTAATCTAATTGCCTTCTATGATGAGATAACTGGGTCTGTGGATGAGGGGAAAGCAATGGATGTGTTATTCCTTGACTTTAGCAAAGCTTTTGATACGGTCTCCCACAGTATCCTTGCCGCCAAGTTAAAGAAGTATGGGCTGGATGAGTGGACTGTAAGGTGGATAGAAAGCTGGCTAGATCGTCGGGCTCAATGGGTAGTGATCAATGGCACCATGTCTAGTTGGCAGATGGTTTCAAGCGGAGTGCCCCATGGGTTGGTCCTGGGGCCGGTTTTGTTTAATATCTTTATTAATGATCTGGAGGATGGTGTGGACTGCACTCTCAGCAAGTTTGCAGATGAAACTAAACTAGGAGGCGTGGTAGATACACTGGAGGGTAGGGATCGGATACAGAGAGACCTAGACAAATTAGAGGATTGGGCCAAAAACAACCTGATGACGTTCAAGAAGGACAAGTGCAGAGTCCTGCACTTAGGAAGAATCCTATGCACTGCTACAGACTAGGGACCGAAAGGCTAAGTAGCAGTTCTGCAGAAAAGGACCTAGGGGTTACAGTGGACGAGAAGCTGGATATGAGTCAACAGTGTGCTCTTGTTGCCAAGAAGGCTAACGGCATTTTGGGCTGTATAAGTAGGGGCATTGCCAGCAGATCGAGGAATGTGATCATTCCCCTTTATTCGACATTGGTGAGGCCTCATCTGGGGTACTGTGTCCAGTTTTGGGCCCCACACTACAAGAAGGATCTGGAAAAATTGGAAAGAGTCCAGTGGAGGGCAACAAAAATGATTAGGGGTCTGGAGCACATGACTTATGAGGAGAGGCTGAGGGAACTGGGATTGTTTAGTCTCCAGAAGAGAAGAATGAGGCGGGATTTGATAGCTGCTTTCAACTACCTGAAGGGGGGTTCCAAAGAGGATGGAGCTCGGCTGTTCTCAGTGGTGGCAGATGACAGAAGAAAGAGCAATGGTCTCAAGTTGCAGTGGGGGAGGTCTAGGTTGGATATTAGGAAACACTATTTCACTAGGAGGGTGGTGAAGCACTGGAATGTGTTACCTAGGGAGGTGGTGGAATCTCCTTCCTTGGAGGTTTTTAAGGCCCGGCTTGACAAAGCCCTGGCTGGGATGATTTAGTTGGGAATTGGTCCTGCTTTGAGCAGGGGGTTGGACTAGATGACCTCCTGAGGTCCCTTCCAACCCTGATATTCTATGATTCTATGATTCTAAGCAGAAGATACTAAATAAATGGAGAGGCTGAATATATAATTTTACTGTACACATATAAACTATACACAATACATTGTACATATATTTAGTCACAATGCTTTCTTCTATAATTCAAATATATTTGCCCTGTTTTTATATCAAATATCTTTGTTTATTCATCAATGAATGTCATGTATGGAAAATGTCAGAAAATATCAAATAATGAGGAGTGGAAAAACTATTTCGTGGGTGAATACCCACTTCTTTGGATGCATGTAGTGGAAATTTCCAGAGGCAGGTATAGATATGCAAGCAAGAGTGAGTCAGGCTAGAGATAACGAGGTTAGTTCAATCAGGGAGGATGAGGTCCTCTTCTAGCAGTTAAGGTGTGAACACCAAGGGAGGAGAAACTGCTTTTGTAGTAGGCTAGCCATTCACAGTCCTTGTTTAATCCTTGAGCTGATGGTGTCAAATTTGCAGATGAACTGAAGCTCAGCAGTTTCTCTTTGAAGTCTGGTCCTGAAGTTTGTTTGCTGCAGGATGGCTACCTTTAAATCTGCTATTGTGTGCCACACCAATACCGGTTCATTCACCTGCACGTCCACCAATGTAATATACGCCATCATATGCCAGCAATGCCCCTCTGCTATGTACATCGGCCAAACTGGACAGTCCCTACGTAAAAGGATAAATGGACACAAATCAGATATTAGGAATGGCAATATACAAAAACCTGTAGGAGAACACTTCAACCTTCCTGGACACACAATAGCAGATTTAAAGGTAGCCATCCTGCAGCAAAAAAACTTCAGGACCAGACTTCAAAGAGAAACTGCTGAGCTTCAGTTCATCTGCAAATTTGACACCATCAGCTCAGGATTAAACATAACCTCCTTTTCCAAATGCAAATGGATGGACATCATACCAAATAGACTGAAGGTGAAAAATCCAATGCTATCTACATACTACACAGACCACAGTGAGAGATTTTGCCATACTCTATCAAAGAAACTGAGGAACCACCTGATCAGCATCCTATACAGCAAACAGAAAAACATCAAGAAAGAGCTCTCCAACCTGGAGACTCTCATAAATAACCAAACTTCTACACAAACGGACTTCGCTAAAATAAGACAGGAGATCTACATTACACATTTCACCTCTCTACAAAGAAAAAAGGACTGTAAGCTAAAATCCTACCTGCCACATGGGGCCACAACAGTGGTACCCCTAACCCACGCAGCAATATTGTCAATCTATCCAACTACACAGTCAGCCCGGCAGAAGAGTCTGTCCTATCTCGGGGACTCTCTTTCTGCCCTGCCACCCCCACAAACATGATACAGTTCTGTGGCGATCTGGAAGCCTACTTTCGCCGTCTCCGACTCAAAGAATATTTTCAAGATAACATTGAACAGCACACTGATACACAGATATCCTCCCACCAACAGCACAAGAAGAAGAACTCCACATGGACTCCTCCTGAGGGTCGAAATGACAGTCTGGACCTATACATAGAATGCTTTCACCAACGTGCACAGGCAGAAATTGTGGAAAAACAACATCGCTTGCCTCATAACCTAAGTCGTGCAGAATGCAATGCCATCCACAGCCTCAGAAACCACCCTGACATTATCATCAAAGAGGCTGATAAAGGAGGTGCTGTTGTCATCATGAACAGGTCATAGTGGATCACAAGTTCATATGAGTCAACAATCAATGTAACACTGTTGCAAAAAAAGCAAACATCATTCTGGGATGTATTAGCAAGAGTGTTGTAAGCAAGACACAAAAAGTAATTCTTCCACTCTACTCCACGCTGATTAGGCCTCAACTGGAGTATTGTGTCCAGTCCTGGGCGCCACATTTTAGGAAAGATGTGGACAAATTGGAGAAAGTCCAGAGGAGAGTAACAAAACATGACCTGTGAGGGAAGCATGAAAAAATTGGGTTTGTTTAGTCTGGAGAAGAGAAGACTGAGGTAGGACATAATAACAGTTTTCAAATACATAAAAGGGTTGTTACAAGGGAGAACAATTGTTCTTGTTAACTTCTGAGGATAGGACAAGAAGCAATTGGCTTAAATTGCAGCAAGGGCAGTTTAGGTTGGACATTAGGAAAAACTTCCTATCAGGGTGTTTAAGCCCTAGACTAAATTGCCTAGGGAGGTTGTGGAATCTCCATCATTGGAGATTTTTAAGATCTGGTTACACAAACACCTGTCAGGGGTGGTCTAGATCATGAGTGCAGGGGACTGGACTAGATGACCTCTTGAGGACCCTTCCAGTCCTAAGATTCTATGATTCTAGAAGGAACTCTGCCATCCTACCACCTACAAAAAGCTCCCTTCCACCCTGTCATCATTTTCATTCATTTCTATATGGAAAGTATATGTTCATAGATAATGTGCCAGTTGACAGCACTTAAGAATATGTAACGATGTTCGTGGAGTTGCAGACCTGATAAGACTTATTGTTTTTTGTGATATTGGGGACTGACCCAGATCCCTGAAGGTATTTAGACACCAAACTCCTGCAATGGGAGTTAGATGTCTACATACCTTTGAGGATCTGTGCCTGTGCCTTTAAGAGCTGAACATTCCAGAGAGAATGTGGGTAGGGTCCTGTGTTTTGCACAGCCAGTTGGAACCAAACACAGAATAAAGCAGAGCTCTTGCAAGCACCTTAAGCACTGAATGATCACTGAACACCAGAGTTACATCCATTACAAATAGCTTGATTTTCATGCAGCTCTTAACAAGAATTAGCTATTGTGACCACCACTCATTCTGTCTCTCATGCCAACTCTTAGCTCTTTGCCCACACTCTTAAAAACAAAGCGTCCCTCCATTGTTAAGATTTCACACCTGTGTTTCCAGGGCTAGGTGTTTTGTGTGTATGTTTCCCAACAGTAACATGAAACCTAGATAAACTTGTGATTTTGTGTAGCATTTGAAAATGTATTTAATTTTCTTTTTATGTACACCGTTGACTATCTCCATGCTGCAAGAAACAAAACCCATACAAATAAAACAGCATAGCCATTTAGAGACAGATTGTGAACTACTTACTCCTGCTGGTGAGCAGTTACTCTAGGAGCAATTTTATATGAGCAGAATTGACTTCAGAGAAACTACTCCCTGTGAGGAACTGCTCATCAGTAGGTATAAAGGGCTCACAAACTGGCTTTAAATGATCTCTCATTAGCCTAAAGCCAGCCATAGTTAATACAATACATATTTAATATTACAGCCCAGTTTGCTATTAGGCTACATCACCATACAAGTGGAAATGTCTGCTTTGGGGGCTGTTGAATAGTGTGGAATGATATACTGTAGCACAGAGACATGCACTGAAAAATACTGTGCTCATCCAGGGTAAAAATTCAGGGCTCAGTAGCTTCCTTCACTGTGAAGAAGGTCTAGTGGCTATAAACTGGGCTATAGCATGGAAGAGAAAATCAAGTACCGTAATTGTTCTGCTTGTTTGTCTTTTCTATTCATATCCATTTGACCTGGATGAGATAAATCTGTTCATATGAAATGAAATTGCCAACAAACAAAATAAAGAGAAGGGGCACTTTTTATTGCTCTGTGTTATACTTCTCCAGTATGATATATTGTTCTTTATTCTTTTATTTATGGGTGTTTTTTTTACTTTAAGGAAAATGTGATGTAGAATAGCTGTCCAATAAAAGCAGTTTTTGTTAGAAGAAAAAGAACTGCAATAATTTACTGAATACTAGTCATGGCAGGATACTTTTATAGCAAGTAGACAACAAACCTAATGGTGGTTGAATACCAACGGATAGCTACTAAGGGTTTGATTCACAAACAGATATGTCTGGTTTTGTTGCTAAGAGTGCCTATAGTCCCTTTGTACAGTAGGTTAGTACTGAAAGCTCTCACTGAATTACAAAATAGTTTGATACACATCTAACTGCATGGAAGTTTGGAATGTAAATGATCTGCACCCATTTGTCTCACACTTTTTCTGATGCAGGAAGAGCAAAAGTCAGATTTTCCATTGCGTTTCAGCTCCCTTTGTGCCACCTGGCTACTGGATCTGTTCAGTTCTGAATTCCCCCCATGTGGGAAAGCTCTCAGAAGGGGCAGAGCTGTGATACCTGGCTCAGGCACCCACACTTAGTCCTGACATGAATGTCATGGCAGAGATGATTGGGAAAGAGGTGTGGCTGCAACATGCTGCACTCTGGCTATGTTCAGTGGACATATGGTCTCGTAAGAAACTTTGCCATCCTTGTATATTTTATAGCAGTCCCCATGCTGTTCTAGCCTGCTCTGGGGATTTGATGGTGCAAGTCTGCCCTCAGAATCAGGGAGCTGTAACCAGGATAACTTTGGTTCCACTGGGAACAGAAAAACAGTGCAACTGAGTAGAATCCACAGTGTCTGTTCAGTTTCTTAACACAATAACCACATTTAATATTTAATCATATAACTTTAGGTAATATATAAACAAAATCTTCCAAAATATGTTTTTTCCTTCATAGCAATATGCAAAAAGCAAGACATACAGTTAAAAGATTTTTACAATTTTTCACAATTTTTATGTATACATTGAGGGTTAATTTTTCAAAATTGTACCTCAAAATTGCATGTGTGCTCTTTGTGCATACAAAGTTTCCAAATCTTTATTTGTACAAAGTAAGAGCTTGCACCTAAGAACATGGGGAGTTAGATGAATATGTACTTGATTTATAGGCTTGACTATGGGTCTGCATGATCAAATGACAGGTTTTGATCTCAAACAGATGAATATGAAATTTTGCTGAAAAAATTTGACACCGCTTCTAAAAATTTGTCAGGCCCAGATCCTCAAAGGTATTTAGGAACCTAAGTTCCATTGCAATCAAGTGAAATCATTGGGAATTAGGCACTTAAATACCTTTAAGGATCTGGGCCTTAGTCCTCTGTATTACTGAAGAAATAGAGAATCTCTTATGCATTCTGGGCTTGGGTCTGTCTTTCCTTCTGCCATTCGGGTGTAGTACAATCTTTGTCCAAGGTGGTTAAGTAGAAAAGAATATATATTTTCATTCTTTGCCTCAATGGACTTTGTGAAATCAGTTACTGGTCTCAGTCTACTTCCCAGAGGTTAAATGTCCACATCACAAAAACCATCCCACAGTTTGCACCATTACTGGCAGCCTCAGCACAATGGTCAAGACAGAGAGTGCACAAACTTCCCCTGCACCCTTTCTTAGGGTATGTCTACACTACAAAATTAGGTCGAATTAATAGAAGCCAGTTTTATAGAAATCGGTTGTATACAGCCGATTGTATGTGTCCCCACACATTTTGTGTGTGCTCTAGTCGGCGGACCGCGTCCACAGTACCGAGGCTAGCGTCAACTTCCGGAGCATTGAACTATGGGTAGCTATCCACAGTTCCCGCAGTCTCCGCCGCCCATTGGAATTCTGGGTTGAGATCCCAATGCCCGGATGATGCAAAACAGTGTCGCGGGAGGTTCTGGGTACATGTCGTCAGGCCCCTCCCCCTCCGTCAGAGCAACTGCAGACAATAGATTCGCGCCTTTTTACCTGGGTTACCTGTGCAGACAACATACCACGGCAAGCATGGAGCCCGCTCAGCTCACCGTCACCATATGTCATCTGGGTGCCGGCAGACGTGGGACTGCATTGCTACACAGCAGCAGCTGCTAACTGCCATTTGGCGGTAGACGGTGTAGCATGACTAATAGCCCTGGGGCTGGCAGCTGTAGGGCTGCATTGCACCAGCCCCTTGCCTTTTGGTAGAAGATGATATATTATGACTGGTATCCGTCGTCGTCGTACTGCAGTGGCTGTCAATCATGGGCACCTGGGCAGACATGCTACTGTGTCGATGATGATGGCTATCAGTCGTAGTATGCTATTTTCTGCCAATTGCCCAGTATTGTCTGCTAAGCACCAAGAAGAGGCCGAGGGCGATCTGGGTGTTGGCAGACGTGGGGCTGGCAGACGTGGGGCTGCATTGCTACACAGCAGCAGCCCCTTGCCTTTTGGTAGAAGATGGTATATTACGACTGGTATCCATCGTCATCGTACTGCAGAGGCTATCAGTCATGCTGCACCATTGGCTGCCAGCTTAAGATGTAAAAAATAGATTTGTTCTGTATTCATTTGCTTCCCCTCCCTCCGTGAAATCAACGGCCTGCTAAACCCAGGGTTTTCAGTTTAATCTTTGGGGGGACCATTCTGTGTGACAGTTGTTTGTGTTTCTCTCTGATGCACAGCCACCTTTCTTGATTTTAATTCCCTGTACCTGTACGCCATGTCGTTACTTGGCCCTCCCTCCCTCCCGCCCTCCTTCTCCTGGTCCATCAGATACTAGTTTCACGCCTTTTTTCAGACCAGGCACCATAGCTAGCACTGGGATCATGGAGACCGCTCAGATCACCGCGGCAATTATGAGCACTATGAACACCACGCGCATTGTCCTGGAGTATATGCAGAGCCAGGACATGCCAAGGCGAAACCTGGACCAGCCGAGGAGGCGATTGCAGCGCGGCGAAGAGAGTGATGAGGAAATTGACATGGACATAGACCTCTCACAAGGCACAGGCCCCAGCAATGTGTAAATCATGGTGTTACTGGGGCAGGTTCATGGCGTGGAACACCGATTCTGGGCCCGGGAAACAAGCACAGACTGGTGGGACCGCATCGTGCTGCAGGTGTGGGACGATTCCCAGTGGCTGCAAAACTTTCGCATGCGTAAGGGCACTTTCATGGAACTTTGTGACTTGCTTTCCCCGCCCTGAAGCGCCAGAATATCAGGATGAGAGCAGCCCTCACAGTTGAGAAGCGAGTGGTGATAGCCCTGTGGAAGCTTGCAACGCCAGACAGCTACCGGTCAGTCGGGAATCAATTTGGATTGGGCAAATCTACTGTGGGGGCTGCTGTGATCTAAGTTGCCAGGGCAATGAAAGACCTGGTGATATCAAGGGTAGTGACTCTGGGCAATGTGCAGGCAATAGTGGATGGTTTTGCTGAAATGGGATTCCCAAACTGTGGTGGGGCCATAGACAGAACCCATATCCCTATCTTGGCACCGGAATACCAAGCCACCGAGTACATAAACCGCAAGGGGTACTTTTCAATGCTGCTGCAAGCCCTGGTGGATCACAAGGGACGTTTCACCAACATCAAGGTGGGATGGCCGGGAAAGGTACATGATGCTCGCGTCTTCAGGCACTCTGGTCTGTTTCGAAAGTTGGAGGAAGGGACTTTCTTCCCGGACCAGAAAGTAACCGTTGGGGATGTTGAAATGCCTATCGTGATCCTTGGGGACCCAGCCTACCCCTTAATGCCATGGCTCATGAAGCCGTACACAGGCAGCCTGGACAGGAGTCAGGACCTGTTCAACTATAGGCTGAGCAAGTGCCGAATGGTGGTGGAATGTGCATTTGGACATTTAAAAGTGCGCTGGAGCAGCTTACTGACTCGCTCAGACCTCAGCGAAAAGAATATCCCCATTGTTATTGCTGCTTGCTGTGCGCTCCACAATATCTGTGAGAGTAAGGGGGAGACATTTATGGCGGGGTGGGAGGTTGAGGCGACTCGCCTGGCCGCTGATTACGCGCAGCCAGACACCAGGGCGGTTAGAGGAGCACAGCAGGGCGCAGTGCGCATCAGAGAAGCTTTGAAAATGAGTTATGTGACTGGCCAGGCTACGGTGTGAAACTTCTGTTTGTTTCTCCTTGATGAACCCTCCGTCCCCTCCCCACCCGGTTCACTCTACTTCCCTGTAAACAAACCACCCCACCCTCCCCTTCCCTCTTCGAGCACCGCTTGCAAAGGCAATAAAGTCATTGTTACTTCTCATTCATGCATTCTTTATTAATTCATCACACAACTAGGGGGATAATTGCCAAGGTAGCATGGGACGGGTGGGGGAGGAGGGAAGGAAAAGGACACACTGCATTTTAAAACTTTAACTCTTATTGAAGGCCAGCCTTCTGATGCTTGGGCAATCATCTGGGGTGGAGTGACTGGGTGGCCGGAGGCCCCCCCACCATGTTCTTGGGCGTCTGGGTGAGGAGGCTATGGAACTTGGGGAGGAGGGCTGTTGGTTACACAGGGGCTGTAGCGGCGGTCTCTGCTCCTGCTGCCTTTCCTGCAGCTCAACCATACGCTGGAGCATATCAGTTTGATGCTCCAGCAGACGGAGCATTGACTCTTGCCTTCTGTCTGCAAGCTGACGCCACCTATCATCTTCAGCCTGCCACTTGCTCTTTTCATCCCGCCATTCAGCCCGCCACCTCTCCTCTCGTTCATATTGTGCTTTTCTCATGTCTGACATTGACTGCCTCCACGCATTCCGCTATGCTCTATCAGCGTGGGAGTACATCTGGAGCTCCGTGAACATATCGTCCCGCGTCCTCCGTTTTCTCTTTCTAATGTTCACTAGCCTCTGTGAAGGAGAAACATTTGCAGCTGGTGGAGGAGAAGGGAGAGGTGGTTAAAAAAGACACATTTTAGAGAACAATGGGTACACTCTTTCGTTACAAGGTCACATTTTTCCTCTGCCTGCTGGTTTGGTATGAGAGATCATTCACTCAGTGCCAGGCAACAGATTTCGGCTTGCAACCAGCCATGGTAATCCACAGTCTTTTGGCTTTTTTAACCTTCTTAACATGTGGGAATGGTTTCAAACAGCAGTGCATTTCCCATATCAAGGATGAATTGGGTTGGCCATTTAAAATGGGTTTTCAATGTAAAAGGAGGGGCTGTGGTTTCCGGGTTAACATGCAGCACAAACCCAAGTAAACCACCCCCCCCCCCCACACACACACACACGATTCTCTGGGATGATCACTTCACCCCTCCCCCCACTGCGTGGTTAACAGCGGGGAACATTTCTGTTCAGAAGAGCAGGAACGGGTACCTCTGAATGTCCCCTTAATAAAATCACCCCATTTCAACCAGGTGACCGTGAATGATATCACTCTCCTGAGGATAACAAAGAGAGATAAGGAATGGATGTTGTCTGCATGCCAGCAAACACCGGGACCATGCGCTGCCATGCTTTGTTATGCAATGATTCCAGACTACGTGCTACTGGCCTGGCATGCTAAAGTGTCCTACCATGGTGGACGGGATAAGGCAGCCCTCCCCAGAAACCTTTTGCAAAGGCTTTGGGAGTACATGAAGGAGAGCTTTCTGGAGATGTCCCTGGAGGATTTCCGCTCCATCCCCATACACGTTAACAGACTTTTCTAGTAGCTGTACTGGCCGCGATTGCCAGGGCAAATTAATCATTAATCATTAAACACGCTTGCTTTTAAACCATGTGTAATATTTACAAAGGTACACTCACCAGAGGTCTCCTGTGTGCCCTCAGGGTCTTGGGTGAGTTCGGGGGTTACTGGTTCCAGGTCCAGGGTGACAAACATATCCTGGCTGTTGGGGAAACCGGTTTCTCCGCTTCTTGCTGCTGTGAGCTACCTACATTACCTCCATCCTCATCTTCCTCATTCCCCGAACCCTCTTCCCTGTGTGTTTCTCCATTGACGGAGTCATAGCACACGGTTGGGGTAGTGGTGGCTGCACTCCCTAGAATGGCATGCAGCTCCGCGTAGAAGCGGCAAGTTTGCGGCTCTGCCCCGGACCTTCCATTTGCTTCTCTGGCTTTGTGGTAGGCTTGCCGTAGCTCCTTAATTTTCACGCGGCACTGCTGTGTGTCCCTGTTATGGCCTCGGTCCTTCATGGCCTTGGCGACTTTTTCTAATACTTTGCCATTTCTTTTACTGCTATGGAGTTCAGCTAGCACTGATTCATCTCCCCATATGTCGAGCAGATCCCGTACCTCCCGTTCGGTCCATGCTGGAGCTCTTTTGCAATCCTGGGACTCCATCACAGTTACCTGTGCTGATGAGCTCTGCGTGGTCACCTGTGCTCTCCACGCTGAGCAAACAGGAAATGAAATTCAAACGTTCGCGGGTCTTTTCCTGTCTACCTGGTCAGTGCATCTGAGTTGAGAGCGCTGTCCAGAGCGGTCACAATGAAGCACTGTGGGATAGCTCCCGGAGGCCAATAACGTCGAATTCCGTCCACACTACCCCAATTCCGACCCGCAAAGGCCGATTTTATCGCTAATCCCCTCGTCGAAGGTGGTGTAAAGAAACCGGTTTAAAGGGCCCTTTAAGTCGAAAGAAAGGGCTTCATCGTGTGAACGTGTCCAGGCTTAATTTGATTTAACGCTGCTAAAGTCGACCTAAACCCATAGTGTAGACCAGGCCTTACCAAAAGAGGTTATGTTTCCAGGTCCAGGTTGATCCACACTGGTAGGACAATGATGGGAAGCTTTGTCACTATGGCCTGGGCTGAACTTGTTGTGTGGATGCAGAATGTCATTCTCCAGGAATGTCAAGAGTGCACATTTCACTGGTATGAAATTCACACAAATATACCTTTTTTTAATTTTTTTTTTAAGTGAACGTATGGGTTGACAAATAATACCAGATCTGAAGGAATAATATGTGATCTGGGACAAATGTACTTCTAATAATCCTAAAGGAAGAACTGCATAAGATAAATTTTATTGTAAAAAGAGGAGGATTTGCTGCCTAGGTTATAAGATGGGAGCCAAAAACCTTCTGCTTTTTTATTTTAAAGAAAATTGTCCTCCTTACAGATAGGGAAAGTTTAACTTGTTCAATTCCCTGCACTACATAATGTCCCTCACTCATTGACCCATGCTACTACACTTTTGTTATAAATCATTGCCAGAGTGGCAACATCAAACTGTGATATACAGTTGTATTGAAATCATACTCTGTTTTCTACCTCTAATGAATTTGCTTGTTATAGAGATGTGTGAGTTATAAATAGGACAACACATAATAAGCTTCATTGCAAACAGATGCTAGGAAATAGTTCTCCAATGGGGAACAAGACTTTTCAAAAAGACTTTCAATTTTGGTGCCACAGTATGTACTCAGGATGGTACTCAATTGAAAATAGTAATGCCTAGTGGATGTATCAGGACATTGAGATTTAATTATTCAGGACTCCTGGGTTCTAGTGCCAATTTTGCCACTAATTGTAAGTTTAATGTGTCTTTCTCAATTTACTCATCTATACAATTCCTGAGCAAAGGAATGTAGAAATTGCCCAGGTGGACCAGACCCGTGATCCATCTAGTTTAGTATCCTGCTGCACACAGTGGACAGCCCCATCAAAGGCACACGGTGCTTCACCATTCCAGGAGCAGACCAGAGAACGAATTGTGACTCAAAGTCACAATTCTTCCCCACTCTCCCTTGCCCTGGGGAAACAGTAACATTATACTGTTTGTGAAGCAGCTTATTCCCCATCTGCATCCAGCAAGTTACTCTGGCCAGTGAGTGGGAAACGCAGAGGGTTCCTCCTACTCTCCAGTCCCCACCAAAAGTAGTCCTTGCCATCCCCACCACAGCTGGTGTCAGTCTGAGTGTGTGTAGAGGGGAATGCCTTGTTCCCCTGTGTGAGTGAATACGGTCTGTGACATTATCACCCTTAATTCATAAGGATACTGTGAGGTTTAAAACTTTGAAGCACTGTCATATCATCATAGCAAAGAAGAGGCTGGGGGGGACCAACACCTCAGGAGACAGGAACCTGCCATGTCCCTGCTGGGTGGCGTCAGGCAAGTCACTCTACCTCTTTGTGACTCTGTTTCCTCTCTCACCCTTTGTCTGTCTTGATTATTAAGAAGGTAAGCTCTTTGGGGAGAAGCTCTTAGGCTACATCTACACTTGGAGCAAGGAGTGTGATTTCCAGATTGTGTACACATACTTGCAGTAGCTCTCATCAGGCTAACAAACTATAACCAGCAATGTAACTGCAGTTGCAAGGTTGCAAGCTGCCTCGCATACAACCAGCCTGAACCCCATATATACGTGCTCGGGGTAGCCTGCTTGTGGCTACACTACTCTTTTTTAGTGAACTAACTCAATGAGAGCTAGTGTGAGAATGTCTATACGAGTTGGGAATCACACCCCTAGCTCCAAGTTTAGACACAGCCTTAGTATGTGTTGGTACATTGTACAGTGCCAGGAATAGTGGATCCCTGATCTCAGCTGGGGTTTGCAAGCACCTCTGTAATACTATCTGCTGTAATAACAGCACTATATAAAGGCACCTGATATATTATTATTGCATTAATATTAATAAATTACTTACACCATTGTTATGAGCTTGTCAAATTTTCTATATGAGAGGGCAAATAGGTGATCCCATAGGATGAAAAGCACCTTTAGTTTGGATGGAAAGTAGATTAAATGAAAGTCACAGAACAAGAAATTATTAATTTTTGAATGCTTCTCATTGTCTGCTGTTGTGATGTATGTTTTTCTTTCCCTTCCCCCTAAAGTTTTATTGGGTCTTGCTTGTTATACACTGTCTCCATTAGGAGAACATACTTTGTTGCTATAGCAATTCTTTCCCACTTTGATATTTTATTGCACTTAGAGTTGCTGCAGGCAAAAAAAAAAAAGTATGACTTGCCTCCTCACAAATGGTTGGCCAGTCTCCCTGATATCCTATTTCTGAACAACTTTTAACTATATCTCACAGCAATCTATATTCTGGTAAACACTGTGTGTTAGGCACTATCTAGAAAGGTTGATCTTTGCTCTATAAGTGTTGCACAGCATGCAGTAGGATACAATGCAGCATATTGTATATCACAGCAGATATAGATTGTTAAAATAAGTTCATCCTGTTTTGCTCCAAACCCATTCACAATCTGATGTCTTGATATCCCCCTGTCCACCTAAGGATGTTATTAAGTAAACGAAGATGTATGAAAGGCTTCCTCATTTTGCTTTCAGAATGCGTTCTAGAAAAGTAAAGGAATGTATTTATGTGGAGTGAATGTAGGGCTTGTGAAAAATGCTAGATTGAAAGCCCGGGAGACTGAAATTTTCAGTCCAAAACCAGTCACTGGATGGGAGAAACGGTGAAAGGTTTTCCACCCTGCCAAAGCAATGTATCTAAACCTAAAATGCAAGCAGGGCCGGCTCCAGGCACCAGCTTAACAAGCAGGTGCTTAGGACGGCCAAGGGAGAGGGGGGGCATGTGCAGTAATTCGGGAGCGGTAGTCCCTTACTCCCTCTAGGAGCAAAGGACCTGCCACCAAACTGCCACCGCCGATCGCGGCTTTTTTTTTTCCCCCAATTGCCGCCACTGGTCGCGATTGCGATCGAAGCTTTTTTTTTTTTTTTTTTGCTTAGGGCGGCAGAAATGCTGGAGCCGGCCCTCAATGCAAGATTTGTTAATTTTCCATGGCCATTCAGTCTTTGATCTTGTCTACTGAGAATCTAAAAAAGGGGCTAATTAGGGCCTGTCCCAAAACCTGGTGAAGTCACAGAAAAACTCAGTGGGCTTTGAATCAAGCTCTTGTTGCCAGCTATAGTGGTATTGTGATGTGGACTCTTGTACTCGTGGAGCTGGACTGAGACCACTAAACTCGTTACATAGAGGGAGATCTTTAAACATCAGACAGTCACAATTTTCAGTCAAGACCAGGTTGGGCAAGCTTTGAACTGTCTGGCTGAATATGAAATGCTGTAAACCACCAGACCCCTGAGACACCCAGTCTCCATTAAATAAAAATGCATTAATAATTGTCATTTTGATCTGTCAGAAAGTATTTACCAGAAATTTGGGGTTTTATTTTTAATATTAAAACAATTAATTCATGATTCCATTTTTAAATGTGTTGTTAGATACTGTATATAGCATAGCTGGCAGTTCACTCTATGGTTACTTCCATATAGCCCTCAATTTTTAGCTACTCATAATTTTGGCAAAAATTCCTTTGGAGTGAAATTTTGCATCCTTAGACTCAGTTCAAAGGTACAGCTTTTGGGAGTTTTTAGTAAAACTGATTCAGAACCTCTTTGTAGTAAGTCAACAATGGGTGAACTGATTTGTTTTAACTGTCTTATTCTGTAGATCTTACTGAAATCTACCAAAGTAACTAATTTTAAAGGAAATTGGTTCTGATTTTTTAAAATGAGGAGTGAACAGTCTGCAATCACTCCAAATAAATACATTCCTTTACTTTTCTAGAAAGTTTCCCCCCTACCTGCCGCAGATTGAAGTTTTTTGACTCACTAGTTTAAAAAAATTATTGTGGTGTGAAGTACTGTAGCTTGATTTTGAAATTGCAGTAATTTCTGCTCTTTGTAGAGTGTGACCCACAACACTCAGAAGCAGCCTCTACTTAAAGAACACTAGCTCTCCCTGTTGCGTGATTTGCCTTTTAGAGTGACTTTTTCACAGAATGCACTTGCAGGGATTTAAATTTGGCAGAGCCAAACAGCTGCAGTTTTAAAATGCCCATTTTGCAATAGGTAACTGTTTGCTTCTCCTCCCCTCTCTTCCACTTGGTAAGTATTTTTAACTTCTATTATTTTTCTCTTGTCATTCCTCAGAGTTGGCACACTCTCTGACCTACCAAACTTTAAATAAATAGCAGAGGTGGTGGTCATGTTCAGGAAGGTATATTCCAGAGGAATAGTAGAAGGCTGGGGGCCTAGAATGAGTTCTACTCCCACTTCTCATCCTGGTTGACCTTAATAAATACCTTTGCTCACATTCTACAGCATGCTGTATGTGTTATCCATTTCCTCATATAAAACAGGTAAATATCAGTACTCCCGATTTATTCCCCCTGAAGTGTAAGATCTCCTGCGTAAGGATTTGATTCGCTGTTAAAATAATAACAATTCCTTTGCCTCTTATCTAACCCCAAACTTTCAGTTTTTCTTTTCATATGTGTCCAGTTGCTAGTTCATTCACAGAGTCAAACTCTGTTGACAGACTCAATGCTTTTGCAAGGAGTATTGTTGCCACATGCCAAAATATCAGTTTGTTCCATTTGTGTTCTGTGGGCCTGGATGCAGTTTTTGCAAGTGCAAAACTTCAGTAGGGGCAGGGAGGGTGTGTGTGTGATTTTGCTGAAGCCCTTAAAAGTTAAAAGTGGTTTTAAAGTCTCTCAAGTTGCATTCATGGAAAGGGCTATAAATGATCCCTGTGGGTGGAATCTCCACCTGGACAGTACGAGGCTTATGCCTTACTGAAGGCATTAACTTGCATGGTTCATAAGCCTTTCACTAGCCCTCTGTAAAGGTGTGATTCCACGCCATGGAAATCAGAGACGGGCTCAAACCAGAACACTAGACCTATCCCCAACTAACTGAGAAATGTAAAAGGACACCTTGGAATCTCCTCTTCATTTCCATAATGCTTAATTTATTTGATTCAATTTATCTTCACCTACAATGCTAATCACATAATATGATGCATTTCTACTCCATTTGATCATAATCAGGATTTTGTTGCCTTCTTCAGCTTTATAAGAAGATGCACATGGGGGGCGGGTGGGGAGGAATTCTTCTCTTGGAGGCACACATCCAGTGTTCCCAACTCCCATTACTTTATCACTAGGACTGTCAAGTGATTAAAAAATTAATCATGATTAATCGTGCAATAAAAAAAATTAATCACAATTAATTGCATGATTAATCACACTATTAAACAATAATAGAATACCATTTATTTAAATATTTTTGGATGTTTTCTACATTTTCAAATATATTGACTTCAATTACAACACAGAATACAAAGTGTACAGTGCTCATTTTATATTTATTTTTGATTGCAAGTACTTGAAATGTAAAAAACCCCCAAAAGAAATGGTATTTTTCAATTCACCTAATACAATGTAGTGCAATCTATTTATCATGAAAGTTGAATTTACAAATCTAGAATTATGTAGAAAAAAACCCTGCATTTTTGAAAATAAAACAATGTAAAATTGTAGAGCCTGCAAGTCCATTCAGTCCTACTTCTTCTTCAGCCAATTGCTCAGACAAACAAGTTTGTTTACATTTGCAGGAGATAATGCTGCCTGCTTCTTGTTTACAATGTCACCTGAAAGTGAGCACAGGCATTCTCATGGCACTGTGTAACTGGCATCGCAAGATACATGTCAAATGTGCTATAGATTCATATGTCCCTTCATGCTTCACCCACCATTCCAGAGTACATGCTTCCATACTGATGACGGATACTGCTCAATAACAATCCAAAGCAGGGCGGACCGACGCATGTTCATTTTCGTTATCTGAGTCAGATGCCACCAGCAGAAAGTTGATTTTCTTTTTTGGTGATTTGGGTTCTGTAGTTTCTGCATAAGAGTGTTGCTTTTTTAAGACTTCTGAAAGAATGCTCCACACCTCATCCCTCTCAGATTTTGGAGGGCACTTCAGATTCTTAAACCTTGGGCAGAGTGCTGTAGCTATCTTTAGAAATCTCACATTGGTACCTTCTTTGCGTTTTGTCAAATCTGCAGTGAAAGTGTTCTTAAAATGAACACCATGTGCTGGGTCATCATCCGAGACTGCTATAACATGAACTATATGGCAGAATGTGGGTAAAACAGAGCAGGGGACATACAATTTGCCCCCAAGGAGTTCAGTCACAAATGTAATTAATGCATTATTTTTTTAACGAGCCTTGTCGGCATGGAAGCATGTCCTCTGGAATGGTGGCTGAACCATGAAGGGGCATATGAATGTTTAGTATATCTGGCATGTAAATACCTTGCAATGCTAGCTACGAAAGTGCTGTGCACTGTTCTCACTTTCTGCTGACTTTATAAATAAGAAGAGGGTAAACAAACTTGTTTGTCTTAGTGATTGGCTGAACAAGAAGTAGGACTGAGTGGACTTATAGGCTCTGAAGTTTTACACTGTTTTACATTGTTTTGTTTTTAGTGCAGTTATGTAACAAAAAAAATCTACATTTGTAAATTGCACTTTCATGACAAAGGGATTGCACTATAGTACTTGTATGAGGTGAATTGAAAAATACTATTTCTTTTGTTTATCATTTTTACAGTAGAAATATTTGTAATCAAAAATATTATACACTTTGATTTCAATTACAACACAGAATACAATATAGAAAATGTAGAAAAACATCCAAAATATTTAATAAATTTCAACTGGTATTTTATTAACAGTGCAATTAAAACTGTGATTAATCATGATTAATTTTTTAAAATTGCAATTAATTTTTTGAGTCAATCCTGTGAGTTAACTTTGATTAATCAGCAGCCCTATTTATCACAAGTCTCAAATAGCTGGGTTTTATTTCAAAGCTTCGCTCTTGAAGTAACGTGATTACATGAGAATCTCAGTGCTTTTTGTGAGTGTCCATTTCTATCCCCCATTGTTGCACAGAAAAGCTCAGAAATGTGAGCCCAGTGTAACCTAAAGACTCAGGAACCATAAGGCACAGGGGGTAAATCTATTTTTAAACTCATTTTTCCAGTTTTTTGAATACTTGGATATGGCAGTACCACATCTCCACTCTCATTCTTCTGGATGGGATCAGAGACTATTGAGTCTGAGCTCACTGGTAAGGAATCAAATGAGGTTTGTCCACAGAAGAGAAACAAAACACAAAGGTGTTACACTCAAGGCAACAATGATTTGTATTCACCTCTCAAGGAAAGAGTAATATTGAACATAATATTACTCAGCGAACATAGTATTAAATGTATCCATCTAGATTCATCTAATGGTGTTTTCCTAACTCCAGACAGATGCTGCTAGGTTAATATGATTATCATTTTATGGATTCTCAGCACAGGAGTCACTCACAAACAGGTGTCAAGATCTAGCATATACCCTGTCCTTTCCAAATTGTTAAAAGGTGGGAGAGGGGTCCCAGCTAGATTCTAGCTAAGGATCCTGGTAAGGAAAAGGGTGAGAACCACTATTCTATTTTCATGATTATAGAGCATACATAGTGCCTCCATGTGGTCCCATAACACAGCCTACTTTTCTCTATTTGATTCAGTCACAATCAGGGGTCAGACTGGAGGGAAGAGGAAAGCAGAGTACACTTTTAAAACTTTGTACATGATCCTATGGAGCACACCAATTAGTACGGAGTAGTTGATATTTATGTTGAATGTGTAACAACAATATCTAAAGTCTCAACATTAGGCTTCAGAGTCAATTCAGGGGCAATTCATCTTCACAGAGCTGCCATTTCAATTTCTGTAGCTCAAAATAACAGAAGTGTTTTGAGCAACAGAGGATCCTGTGGCACCTTTAAGACTAACAGAAGTATTGGGAGCATAAGCTTTCGTGGGTAAGAACCATAGGAGCTGTAGTAGGAAGAGAGCCTGAGATATGAGCCTTTGTATCAGAGGCCTTGTATGAGGCAAGATCCGCCCACAGAATCTGGCAAGAACAGGGCTGATATTGCAGAAATACACATTCCTAATAAGTGCTAGTGACAGAGTACTCACACAAACACATCCCAATATCAAGTGGTAGCAAAAAATCCAGATATCAAGGATGGTACAAAAACTTTCCCCGAGAATAACAGGAACACACTGACCCCTCCTAAAAGATAAGGTCAGATAGAGATGTTTTGATTGAACCAAGATGTACAAAGTGATAGGTGATAACTAGCCACGCCAGGGGGCAGTAACTAACTATGTCATAGGGGCATTACTAACTTGTTTGTATCGGGGTATAAAAATGTATCTCAGAGGGAGTATCTTTGTCCAGCTTAGGGAGGAACAGAAAATCCTGTCATTCACTGAGATAGTCCATTGTTATGGGCATACATGTATTAGTGGTTTGGTAGAGTCTGCAGGATGCTAGTACCGTTCTTCATCAACAATAAACCTGGCTGGGTGCCTTTGTTCCTTAACAGTTCTTGTGGTCATTGGGCGGTTTGCTCGAGGTCTGCTGTGCCAGCTGTCTGCGCAGAGCTGGGGAGGAACACACACACGTAGCCAAACATCTATCAACATCTAACCACGGGAGCCAGCCATCTACATTTTTATAGATGAAAACTTAAATTCTGAACAGGCTGATCAAACCATCAACAAAGTGCTGCTATTTCTGCATATCTGCTCAATACAATCCTTGACCTCAATGGGAAAAATTCTGCTTGCCATTTTAAACATGCATTCTCACCAAAATGGGTCCAGTGACATCCATGTACCTGAGAGCAGAATTTCTCTAATCAATTAATATCATCCATCAAAACCCAAGTACATAAGGCAGGATAACAATTTGATAACCTAGGACACAACATCTATAGATAATTAATAAAATTGCATGTTTATGTGATGCATTACTTTTCAATAGTGTAAACTATATGAATCCATTAGAAAAATGACCTGATCCTCAATATCATTAGATTGCTACCAATAAATATATTGATTACTTGCAAAGCATTAATCTGAATATTTCACAATACCATTATCTCTCCCTCCCATCTTTCTGTCACCAAACACTAATAGGTCCGGTCTAAACTACAAAATGTTACTGTGTCCAAACTCGATTGTGAACACTCATGTTAGCTGGCACAATGCTGAACATGGTTTAGCAGTCAGTGCAGGCCAGGACAAATCATATTCAGCATTGTGTCTAATTGGGATTAAAACCTCAATAAAGAGAGTTTAATTGTGGTTAGTAGGCATGCTGCTAAACATTGCTGCTAGAAAGGAAGGATGGGTCAGTGGTTTGGGCACTAACCTAGGACCTAGGAGACCTGTATTCAAATCCCTGCTCTGCCACACATTTCCTGTGTGACATTGGGCAAATCACTTAGTTTCCCTGTGCAGTTCTCCATCTGTAAAATGGGAATAATAACACTTCCCAACTTGACAGGGATGCTGTGGGGATAAATGCATTAAATTCTTATGCACTCATACTACAGTAATTGGGGCTATATAAATACCTAAAATAGATAGATCCAAACATGAATTGTCTTGGTCTGTACTCACCGCTAAACCATCTTGAACATCAGGTCAACTAATTTTTCACAACCCTGTAGAGACCTGGTTTTGTAGTGTTTACCAGTCCTAAGGTCTTTCCTCTCAGGTGGAGCTCTAGGCCAAGAGCTGGTAACTTTTAGGACACTCTTCTAGATGAAAGTCCCTTTGGCCTTGTCCTCACTAAGAAAGTTACTGCCCAAGGAGGCTTACTGCTTTCAGGACGGTGCAGTTTGTTCCTTTGGCTTTTCATGATACTGCACAGAGTATTAAATGAGGTCAACATTAAAAACACAACCAACTGATGCAAAATTTGCTACCAATTAGTTAAAAGGGGTAAACTATCTTGTAATACACCTACTACATTTCCAAATGGACGACCTACCTAATTCTCAATTACTGAGGGACAATCTCCACTCATTGATATATTTTGCTTTCCACAACCAAATCTCTGCACAACTTTTCATGAGTGATGTACCCAAGTACTTGGATTCTAATATCTAAACTGTATTGTTAAATCTTTTCACATAAATTTGGGTTATTGCTGATTATGTACTCTATGTATCATCAAAAAAAGAACAGGAGTACTTGTGGCACCTTAGAGACTAACAAATTTATTTGAGCATAAGCTTTCGTGGGCTACAGCCCACTTCTTCGGATGCATCATATGACATTTAAAAACAAACTTTGTATTTGTGGATAATCTAAACACTATACTCAGATGTACAGACACTCTTTTTCCAACCTATGTATTATATAAGTTTTTTAACATTAGCGTTAATAAAAATTTTATACCTACTACAAGGGAGCAAAATAGTTCACCATAATCCTTAAGTCAAAGCTCCTGTATTATGTGGAGATGATAAATTGACCTTATTGCCTGAATAATTAAGTCAAAGACAATTGTCATATTTTTAAAAAAACCCTAATACTCACAGCTTTGAATATTGGCCTGGCACTAGCAGCTGAGCAGCGACATCATTATCTGTATCATTTCCTGTGTAATCTTTTTTGTTTAAATGTTTTTAATTCTATTTATGTCAGAGAGTGAAGGGGAAGGGAGTCAGAGGATATGAAACACACTGTATTTTACAGCATCTATACTTCCATTTATATGTGGTTATGCCTTATAAAGATTAAGTTCCTTTCTAGCTGTTAATATACATGCTGGAATATTTGGTGTGGCGTTCTGGAAATAATGACCATATATCTTCAAATACCCATGTACTATTTATATGGAAAGCAAGATAAGATTTAACACAAAGAGCTTCCTGTTGTAGCACAGAACAGCTTGGTATAGCAGATATGTCAGGAATGCTTTAAATGCTACTTACACAAAATAAGTAGATATCTTCATCTGAAAACATACAAAATGCAAATCAGTATTGCCCTCTCTAAAATCCCTCTGCTCCAAAGAAGTGATTTCAAATGAAATTTTAGATCTCAGTTCTTTAAATTCTGTTTGGCTCTCATACCATGAGCCAGCACAGGGCTGTGCAAGATAGTTTTTTTGAGAGGTAAGGGACTATTTTCCCAGTGTAAAATATTTAAATAAACTGGGAGCATATTGCTTTAGCTTTTTAAATGAAACTATTAACCTTTTAAGCGTATGAACAAAATGAAATATACATATACAAGAATGAAATTCTCTAAGTGCCATTTGTATATGTCTTTGGAGATTTTAATACTCTATATCACATGGTGACATTGCAAGTCATCATGGTACATCAAAAGCTGTGTGTTCCCAGCACGGCCTTCTTCAGTACCAGGTTCACAAACACTGGTACTGGGATACATGACTATACAGCATCACTGACAGGCCACACAGCGCTCGTTGTGAATCTAAGTGCATTACTTTTCCCATTTTAAAACCTTTTTTTCTTGTATTTCTGAGTATTGGGGCTTGACAGAGCTTTGGGTCTCTGATCTCACTCAGCAGTGTAGTGAGGCTTTAATCATAAGTATCTGTGACATGCTCTGAGATCCTCTATGAGAAGGCACCAATAGAAGTGCAAAGTATTATTCTATTAAAGTACACCTGACTTTAGGCATGGTATTAGAGCCATGCATACTGGAGCCTGGAGCCTCCATTTGCAACAGTTGAAACTGGCCCAGCCCCTCTGGGCATGGAAGTGTAGGTTGTACAGAAACTCATCTCTAGGAAATCTCTGTAGTTGTTGCCTTCCTCTAGGCCTTGGGTTTTCAGCCTGGGGGTAGTGATCTCCAAGGGAGTAGCAAACAGGTTATCAGGGTTTGTGCTCACCCTTCACTTCCCAAACTGCTTAACAGGGGGGGTTGGAGGGTCTTAGGTAGATCCTGACTAGCTGGGAGGGATCAGAAAAGGTTGAGACCCACTACTTTAGGCTGTGTGGAGCCTCTTATTTACCTTTTGATGTCTTTACAGGTTCCTGGCAGCCTACAGTCTGCCCATTAGACTATTTCTAAAGTAGGTGGCCTCCTCCACTCTCCCCAGGAACCTCTGGGGAAGCTGAATACCTGCTGCTCCAGTTTTGTTCCGGGTGCCGAATTGTTACATTCTCCTGCCCCGAATCTATAAAGTGTTCTATAGAGCAGTGTATGAGATAGGACAATTAGGCAAACAGTACCAGCCCACATTTGGGCCCCTTTCCCTAACCTGAACTTGAGGTGAATATTAATATATAATATACTGAATTGACCTTCATTTCTGGCAGGATTTGGCTTCTATATAACCTTTTGCACCTTTGTAATTCTAACATACATTTCTTAGTAGTGCAAGTATATCATGAGGCATAAACAATAAAAACCAGAACCAAAAATAGGAGCATAAAATAACTAAAGCAAAAATGAGAGCAAGGGAAGTCAGAAAGAAAATAGAGTGCAGAAGAGCCACATATGAAAAGGGATGTGATATGAGCAACCAATATCATATCATAGGGGATTAAATGAAACTAGTTCAGTGAAACCAATGCATGAAACTGTTTCCCTTTGTCAAATTCCACTTAGTGTGTAAATTCAGAAGGGGATTCCAGATTTGTTTGCTGCTGTCTAATCTAATGATGCCCACCACCAGAGTACTTAGATCTTGTAAAGGTACATTTATTATCCCATTACTAACTTCAACAAAGAATTATGTTCTTTGGCACCTCTGTGGCCTTTCATCAGAGCCTCTCAAAGCACTTTGCAAGCATCTCCATTGCATTTCATAAAACTTCTGTGACGCAGATTAGTATCAGCCCCATTTTACAAATAGTGAAACATAAGAGAAGGGCCAGGGCTTAGGATCTTACTCTATCTCTTTGGTGTTGTTCCAACAACACAAAGGGGACTGAGAGATGACCTAAAAGACATAGGGGCGATCCATGGCTGGCATGTAGCTGACTCTATGACATTAACTCATCCGACAGGCGCAGAGGACATTCTTGAGCAGGCTGCAAGGGCCTAGAAAACCACTTTAGCTGGCATAACTTAGGCTTCTTTCAGTTATACCAAAGGCTGGTTTGGTCCCTAGGTGGCTTAAGATCAGTGGAACAGAAAGATGTCTTACAGTCACTTTACCTATATCACACTAGGTCCTGTGCTGAGCACATCACACCACAACTCAAGGGTTTGGCCCAAAGAGGTTAAGGCCAAAACTTTCCAATTTTCAGGTGCCCAACTTGAGATACCAAAGGCCTCATTTCAAAGGTGCTGTGCAGCTGCAGTTGTCATCAGCTGGAGATGAATGATCAGCGCTTCTGCAAAGTGTCTTAAATATGGCCCCACAAAGTTGAGGCAAAATAATTACTGACCACTTCTGAAAATCAGGGCCTAAATGATTTTCTCAAAGCAGCACACAAAGGGAATGATGCGGGGTGGGAATCAGTCTTGGAAATTTTCACTCCAAATTCTCTGTTCTAATCACTAGACAATCTTCAGTATTTATACTGAGCATGAACTTGGTTTTCTATCATTCTGTTATGACTTTTGTGTTTGGGGTTTTGTTTTTGGTTGTTAATGTGTCTTGGAGGAACCATTTCTTCTCTTGATAACTCATAAAGCTCTGTGGTATGCACAGAAATACAAGCTGATATAAGAGTTATATTGAAGTACAGTGCAAAATCCTTTCTAGAATTTGCCCCCAAAAGGGATTATTACCTCACCCCCCCCCCCAAAGAATTTATTTCTGTGTTCCTTGCTCTTTGGAATTCTGGTATTCTATTTTTGTGAAGGCTAGCTCTGTAGTGAGGGACGGTAGTGCCATTAGGCAGCATAGAGCCTCTGCCCTAACAGTTTTCTCTCCTTATACCTAATTTGACAAACTGGAAAGAACATCTGATTCTGTGTACCATGATGGGTCTTTTATTTGAGGCTATTAGAAACTGGGACCTTGGGGAGAAAACACAACTGGTTCAGTGAGCTGGTTGTAGTCTTTTTTTTTTTTTTAAGGTACAAATGGTTCGCTAGAGTTACCAGGTTCGCGGATATGATGAGCTTAATTAAAATTATCAGAGCATTTCAATTAGGCTCTAGTCTTTCCCACTAATGGATCGCCCTTGCAACCTATCCTAAGTGAAGCAATGTGGCATGATCTGAAGATTGATTAGTGCTGGCCTGCATACAGCTGTGCATGTCAGTCACATAGGTCTTTGATCCAGTACTTGGTAGCCAGAGCTTTGAGGGAGGCAGATACTGCCCACTGTTGCTGTTGTACAGAGAGAGTAGTCTCCTGGTACTGATAAGCTGCTGCCTTTACAATGGGCTCAATGGGGAGCCAGAGCCACTACTGCAACTTTCTGTCCTGGACTGTTTCTGTCCTGGATTGGCCACTCTCTTTTACTCAGTACTTTTGGGGAGGAAATTGTTTTGGCTGGAATTAAAAGGGAACAGGTGGTATCACCTGCTTTCCAGTTCTCTGTTTATTGTTGGTGCCACAAAAGGTTTTTGTTCTTATATTTGAACAGTTTACTCAACTGTCTGTTCACCCCCTTTGGGAGGGGAGGGATAGCTCAGTGGTTTGAGCACTGGCCTGCTAAACCCAGGGTTGTGAGTTGAATCCTTGAGGGGGCCATTTAGGGATCTGGGGCAAAAATCTGTCTGGGGATTGGTCCTGCTTTGAGCAGGGGTTTGGACTAGATAACCTTCTGAGGGTCCTTCCAACCCTGACATTCTATGATTCTATGAACACAGGCTAAAACAACACAGGGCTGTTGGCACTTCGGACTTCCCAAGTTGGCAACCACAAGCACATCACAGTGGTTGAGCTGCTTTCTAGACAATGCCTGAGCACAGAGGTGTCCAGATGACTTCAAGCCTGAATTGCCATGCAAGCTCTGTCACTGTAATGTGTTTACTCTTCCACACCATCTGCCCCAGAAAGATATTAAAGCACTTAGTGAATTTAGCCTGAAAATATCCCTGTGGTGTCAGTATCTTTATTCCCATTTCACAGATGGAGAAATTAAGGCGTAGAGAGTTTGACTTACTCTAGTTTGCATAAGTCCAGTAGCAGTAAATATGACCTGAATCAAGGCTGAAAAAGGCCTGATGCAATGGGAGGGCTTTTTGACACTAGGTGTGAGTGGCCTTTCAAATGTAGTGACTGGAGCTGTGCAAAATTTCAGGGAAGTTCAGTGACCTGTGTTATGGAGGAGATTAGACTACTCAATCGCAATGGTCCCTTCCAGCCTTGGAAATTGATGAATCTATGAAAATAGATTCTGGCACTATAGTGTCACAGACCTGTATCAAATCTCAATGTCACTTCTGTGTTGTGTGCATTGTCTTAGTATGGGATGTTGCTCTGGCAACCACACCGTTAACATCAGCACAATACCCACTGACACTCACATCACATGCAGTCTTCTGTACCTGTGGGAGTAGAACCCATTAATGGTGCCCAGGGGTATTCTGCTTCCCTATAATACTCCCACCTTCACTGGTTGAGTCTTGAGTCTGAGTAAAGTTCTGCAGACTTAGCCTGTGCAATCTGTGTATTGTGTTGTTTCTGTGACTGAGCTAAGAGATGCTAACACAGAAATAAGTTTTCAAGCAAAACCTTAGCACAGACATACTGTAATGGTAACAGTGCTCTCAAGTAGATCTTGCCCCCCGTTGCCCTTACCAAAGGCTCTTAAGCAAAATAAGCAGTCATGGGATAAGAGGGAAGGTTTTCTCATGTATTGGTAACTGATTAAAAGATCGGAAACAAAGGGTAGGAATAAATGGTTAGTTTTCAGAATGGAGAGAGGTAAATAGTGGTGTTCCCCAGGGATCTGTACTGGGCCCAGTCCTATTTAACATATTTATAAATGATCTGGAAAAAGGGGTAAATAGTGAGGTGGCAAAATTTGCAGATGATACAAAACTACTCAAGATAGTTAAGTCCCAGGCAGACTGTGAAGAGCTACAAAAGGATCTCACAAAACTGGGTGACTGGGCAACAAAATGGCAGATGAAATTTAATGTTGATAAATGCAAAGTAATGCACATTGGAAAACATAATCCTAACTATACATATACAATGAGGGGGTCTAAATTAGCTGTTACCACTCAAGAAAGAGATCTGGATTCCTTGTAGATAGTTCTCTGAAAATATCCACTCAATGTGCAGCAGCAGTCAAAAAAGTTAACAGAATGTTGGGAATCGTTTAGGAAAGGGATAGATAATAAGAGAAAATATCATATTGCCGCCATATAAATCCATGTAACACCCACATCTTGAATACTGTGTGCAGATCTGGTTGCCCCATCTCATAAAAGATATATTGGAATTGGAAAAGGTTCAGAAAAGGGCAACAAAAATGATTAAGGGTATAGAACAGCTTCCGTATGAGGAGAGATTAATAAGACTGGGACTTTTCAGCTTGGAAAAGAGGCGACTAAGGGGGGATATGATAGAGGTCTATAAAATCATGAGTGGCATAGAGAAAGTAAATAAGGAAGTGTTATTTACTCCTTCTCATAATACAAGAACAAGGAACCACCAAATGAAATTAATGGGTAGCAGGTTTAGAACGAACACAAGAAAGTATTTTTTCACACAATGCACCGTCTGGAACTCCTTGCCAGAGGATGTTGTGAAGGCCAATACTATAAAGGATTTCAAAAGGGAGCTAGATAGATTCAGGGAAGATAGGTCCGTCAATGGCTATTAGCCAGGATGGGCAGGAATGGTGTCCCTAGCCTCTGTTTGCCAGAGGCTGGGATTGGGTGACAGGGCATGGATCACTTGATGATAACCTGTCTGATCATTCCTTTTGGGGAACCTGCCATTGGCCACTGTCAGAGGACAGGATACTGGGCTTGATGGACTTTTGGTCTGACCCAGTATGGCCGTTCTTATGTTCTATTCTGCTTTTCGTATATGTGTAGAAACTCCTTTTGTGTTAATTGGATCTCTTTGCCTTTGAAAAACAAACCAGTGGAAATGACATCTTACCTCTCTCTTGCTCAGCTTTGAGCAAAAGCTTTGCATGGCTTTGATGTGCATTGAGGGGTTAAGGACTCCAGGGTTGGGCCATTAATCAGCAGACTGGAATTCTTGATGGGAGGCAACAGGCAAATGGGCAGGCCTCATTGAAAGGCTCCAGAACCATTTGCAGATAGCATGGTATTAATACAGCAATGGGAAGATTTAAAGAGACATTTTAGGAATATATTTTGTACATATCCCTTTTTATATATAGTCATTCAGTAAATACAATAGTCATTTAAAAAGTGACACTGACCCACACCTTCACAAATCTTCACCACCCACCTATTAGCTCTGCCCACAAACACCTTCACACTTCCTCCAATGTGCCTTTTACATATGGGAAAAAACTCTAATCAAATCAGTCCAGCTACCTCCTTGTCCTCCTTCAAATCCCTCCTGAAAACCCACCTTTCCTGTGATGACTACACAGGAGATTGCCAGCTAGACAGGTGGAGAGCCTTGTCACTGCCCATTTTGCTAAGACATATTTTTTTACTGTTTACCTCATCCTTCATCTATGCCACAACAGTTTTGTTTCATCTGTGTCCTCTTGTAAGAGCTTTGGAGGAAGACCATCTCTTTAATTATTGGTATAGTGCCTAATGCAAGGTGGTTGCTCCTGACTGACTTATGCACTACCATAATAAAAGGCCAGGGCATTACAAGTAATCCTTGCAATTTTCTTTTAAATAACATTGCAGTTAATTGATTGTGAAACTAGATGTCAAGATAGGGATGTAGGTGGTCCAGAGTAGCAGCCACTCAAAGTCTCTCAGCTGCTTAGACAACTTTCTGTGCTGCCTCTTGGATTAAATGGTATGATGAGGCCAACTGGGGGTGTTGGTCATCATTCCCAATTAGAATCCTGCTGGTGGAGCCTTTGGGAGGGAGAGAGCTGGGAGAGCTTGCCCATTGGTGGCCAGGATGTGAGGGCTACCTGGGAATCCATGAGCCTGTGTCTGAGACCCATGGGCCATTACACTAGACTGAAATAATAACTCATCAATAATCAATTAGCTTCATAATATGGGAGGTACAATGAGTAGATGGTAAGACAGGTACTGTAACTGACTGACTTCTCAGAGGGAAAATAAGTAGCTAAGACTTATTGAATTGTTTATTTGTTCACTAGTGGAAGATGAATTTTAGCCAGAAACTGGCCACATAGAGACACTTAAAAACACTATGATTTAATGTATGTACTACAGTTAAATCTTATGTTGATTGCAGTACTGAAGCATTGAGCATTAAACCACCACTTGACATAAACAAATTGTAGAACTGTAGGAGTCCTACTGAATAGAAGTTTTAAGCAAAAATGGAGTTTGCATGCTTGGTCATTAGCCTTGTCACTGCCCATTTTGCTAAGACATATTTTTTTACTGTTTACCTCATCCTTCATCTATGCCACAACAGTTTTGTTTCATCTGTGTCCTCTTGTAAGAGCTTTGGAGGAAGACCATCTCTTTAATTATTGGTATAGTGCCTAATGCAAGGTGGTTGCTCCTGACTGACTTATGCACTACCATAATAAAAGGCCAGGGCATTACAAGTAATCCTTGCAATTTTCTTTTAAATAACATTGCAGTTAATTGATTGTGAAACTAGATGTCAAGATAGGGATGTAGGTGGTCCAGAGTAGCAGCCACTCAAAGTCTCTCAGCTGCTTAGACAACTTTCTGTGCTGCCTCTTGGATTAAATGGTATGATGAGGCCAACTGGGGGTGTTGGTCATCATTCCCAATTAGAATCCTGCTGGTGGAGCCTTTGGGAGGGAGAGAGCTGGGAGAGCTTGCCCATTGGTGGCCAGGATGTGAGGGCTACCTGGGAATCCATGAGCCTGTGTCTGAGACCCATGGGCCATTACACTAGACTGAAATAATAACTCATCAATAATCAATTAGCTTCATAATATGGGAGGTACAATGAGTAGATGGTAAGACAGGTACTGTAACTGACTGACTTCTCAGAGGGAAAATAAGTAGCTAAGACTTATTGAATTGTTTATTTGTTCACTAGTGGAAGATGAATTTTAGCCAGAAACTGGCCACATAGAGACACTTAAAAACACTATGATTTAATGTATGTACTACAGTTAAATCTTATGTTGATTGCAGTACTGAAGCATTGAGCATTAAACCACCACTTGACATAAACAAATTGTAGAACTGTAGGAGTCCTACTGAATAGAAGTTTTAAGCAAAAATGGAGTTTGCATGCTTGGTCATTAGTACTTAATTTATCCAGTATCAACAAATAACTGCCTTCTGCCCTTGGAGAAAAGAATAAAACTGCCATTTTGTGGTCCACATAATATAACATTTGAATATATACTAAATGGAGCGATGGTTCCAGGGAGGAAGTCATTTGGAAAGTCAGCCTCCACTGGCCTTCCTGCAGTATTGCTTTTCTCTTTTCATTTCCTTTATAAACAAAAAACAAACAAACAAGCAAAAACAGCCTCCCACTCAGCGACAGATGTAAAGGAATTACAATAGAATGTCACAGTCACACATTTCTTCAAAGAAAAAGGTAACCTCAATTATGGGAAAACCTTTCTTTTTTCTTGTTTAACATCTGTTAATCAATTGTCAAAGTGCTTTCAATAAAGCAGTGAGACAAAATGGGGCAATAAAGCTGCCACTAAAACATGCTATGAAAATATCACTGTTTTCAGTTTTATTTTGGGCTTTCTGGGTTTACTTTAAAAGAGATGGGCTGCACTTGCAGCCTCAGGTCTGAATACCTTCAAAGTTCAGGTATAGGGGCAGAAGTTAAACTCTAAAATCCTAGTTTCAAAACTTCCCCCTACAATTTGGTTATAGGCCAAGTCCAGTGGTTTAATTTCCAGTTCAGATGCAGCCAAAACCTCTTTAAAGAACTGTTTGCAAGACTTAACACCAAGATCATGGAAATCTTTAGAATTTTGCAAGGTTTCTGGTATTTTGGGTCAAAATCTCAAAAAATAAGTTATGAGATTCAGTTCAGTTCAAGCACAACTTTTAATTACTGACCAAAAAATTTTAAGTGAAGGTGGATACGTGTGCACAAAAATGTGCAAACTTGCACTTGTATTTGACTGACCCAATTCCTACTTGTGCATGCAAATGGGAAAATATGTGCAAAAGGGGAATCTGAATGTGCAAAATATAGTAATTCCTCACTTAACGTTAACAACAAGGAGTCTGGTGGCACCTTAAAGACTAACAGATTTATTTGGGCATAAGCTTTCGTGGGTAAAAACCTCACTTAATGTTGTAGTTATGTTCCTGAAAAATGCTACTTGAAGCAAATGAAGCACGAATGGAGGGAGGAGACACAGCATGACAGAGAGACAGAGACACACTCTGTGTGTGTGTATGTATGTGTGTGTGTGTGTGTGTGTGTGTGAGAGAGAGAGAGAGAGAGAGAGAGAGAGAGAGAGAAAGAGAGAGAGAGACGCATTGCCCCTTTAAGTACGTTGATCACACTCTAAATACACTACCCTTTTAAGTAGATCAGCAAGTTGAGACAGCAGCTGCTGCCAGCAAGCTCCCTCCGTTCTGAGCGCTGTCATGTCCCCCAACCCTGCTCTGTGGAGATAAGTTACAGGAGTGGGGGGGCAGGAGCAGGGGGAGGGGGACACCCTGACATTAGCAGACCTATTCCCTCCCCCACACAACAAGCAGGAGGCTCCTAGGAGCAGCTCCAAGGCAGAGGGCTGGAGCAGCAAACGGCAGTGGGGGGCGGGACAGCTGAACTGCCCTGCAATTGATAGTCTGCTGGGTGGCTGCCGCACAGTGAACTTAGGGAAGCTGATAGGGGGAGCTGATAGGGGGCCTGTCGGCCCACCCTGGTTCCAAGCCCTCACCAGCTAGCTCCAATGGGTTGGTCTTCTTGCAAGCAGTGGACAAAGCAGGTGGCTGCCAAACTACATTATAAAGGAGCATTGTGCAACTTCAAAAGAGCATGTTCCCTAATTGATCAGCAATGTAACAACGAAACTACGTTAACTGGGATGATGTTAAATGAGGAGTTTCTGTACTGTATTAGCCTGAGGCTGCATGATCTGAAGCCTATTCTACAGTAGAAAATGTTAGCTGGTATAGCTGCATCAGCAAACCTTCCTAGTGTAGACTCAGCTTATACCAGCTTTTACCAGTATATCTTACATTGGTTCCATGACCAAAATAAACTATACTGGCAAAAACATTTGTATGATCATATAAGTGTCTCTACAACAGGATTTGCTGGTATTGCAACACCATAAAAAAAATCACCCCTAGCTGGTATTACAGTACCAGCAAAAGGGTCTTGTGTAGACCTGGCCAGAGATGATCAGGGTAGGTGCATGTATTCCCAGGTAATATCCACTTCAGTAAGTATGCCAAACTTTTTGAGCATTTGGCCATGCATATTTGTACAGAAAAACAAATTCCTCACCTCTACTGTTCCTTGCTCCCCACTCACCTACCCATGTAACTAGGTGCCACTTTTTATTCCGTTCACACTGGGAAGATGTGCTAGAATGATGGTTGGCTAGTAGAGTGTACATTAAATAGCACACACACACAAAACACCTTAGAAATTTGGGCTTTCTTTCCAGCTTTGAATTTATTTATTTATTTCTGCCATAATTAAAAAGATTCTGATTCTTAGAAGTGACATAAAAAGAAGCCTAAATTATATGCCACCTTTTAAAAGCAGAATTCTGGGAAGAGAATAAAACCTTCTTTATTAGATGCCAAAATAAGAATCCTCTCAGTTGGGGTGCTAGAGTCCTATGAATAGTTGCACAAGGCAATGGCAGCTATAGTCACAGAATGGGATGCATAATGACATTGACTTATCTTAGGCTGAGGACTGTTACCTAGGGGGTTCAGATCGACTGGGACCCAATTCCAAACAAACCCTGGTTTTACTTTTATAAGAGCAGATCCTGACCAAGGAAGTCCCTGTGAGAAATCATCTTTAACATGGGGATACTATGGTGCTTCGTGGAGGTAGAGGAGGTAAGGGGATATTTTGATACCAGCCCATCTCTACATGTTACAATTTGTTTGAGGTATTTATTTATTTATTTATTTGCTTAGCTGTTTTTTAGGAGTGCTTTATTAAAGATGTTATAAAAGTTGCAAAAAAAATCCATCTTCAAAGTCATGCACTGAGAACTTAAGGCTATCTATAGCTTTGCTGAGAAATGGCTCATCTGTAAAATGTATAAATCTTACGGACAAAACCTCAAATAAAATAGTTGAAAATCAGTTTAGCAATCTCCATGAAGAGGAAAATGTTGAATTCATTCAAAATCTTTATGGTCTTGCTTACTTATTTGTGGAGGGCGGGAAGTGATGGGGAAAGATTTCAAAAGCACTCTGTGTTGCCCTATCTCTGCTCTGAATGGGAGTCTTAGCACTGAGTTTCATGAGAGCAGAATGAGATCAGTGCTGAGCACTTTTGAAAACCAACCCCATGTTATACAATGTGATATGTATACACTACACTGCTCTACAGCCAAAATGCTTCTGAAATAAATGTAGTCAAACTTTACTAATTCTGGGTCACTGAGAATGAAAATGATGCTTAAAATTGTTGATTGGCTCTAGTTTTCAAGATATGCCATTGGGTCAGTATATACGACCCTTGACTTGGGAATGGCGGAGGTTAAGTGAGTTATAAAGGGAAGGGATCTCAATTTAAACCAGAAATCAATAAAATACATCTTTGACTGGATCTATGAATAAATCTATGCCTGGGTTTGGACAGTACTTGCTTTTTAGGCAAAACAATGAATGATGCAATCTGAAGCTGGTATTGTGTCATAGATGATATGAATTGCATCATGTTATTCCTAGAAGTCATGGATGATGCAATCATAATGAAGCTTACATCACTCTGCTGAACAAATTGCCCTATATCAGCTCTAGAAATCATACAGTGTCGTGCTCTCTTATTTGTCAGTGTTTGATTTTGCAAAGGGACACATTTCTGTTTAGCCAAAGTGAGCAGAGATGCCTCGTACTTGTGTGAACAGTGCAGATAACTTCTGCTAGGTTTGTGGTGAAGTGACTTTTGCATCACAAAACGCAGTATAACCACTATGGTTAAGAAAACCTATCACCTTTATTTTGGCTGCAAAATTGGAGATCAGGACAGGAGGTGGGCCCCACACATATGCTGCAACACTTGTGCAACAAATCTTTGTCAGTGGTTGAACAGGAAAAGGAAATCTATGCAGTGCCAATGATTTGGAGAGAGCCAACAAATCATACCAGCAATTGTTACTTCTGCATGGTGCCTCCAGTTGGGAAAGGTGTGTCAAAGAAGAAAAAGTGGACTGTGCATTATCCAAACATTCCATCAGCTATACGCCCAGTACCCCACGGAGAAGGACTGCCGGTTCCTGATGCACCAGAATCATTCTCACTTGAGTCAGACGAGGAAGAGGAAGAGGATGAAACTTTGGTCCAGAACCATCAATGTCACAGGACCCACATTTTCTCCCATCCTCCTCCTCTGAACCACACCTCATAACACAAGGTGAACTGAATGACCTTGTCAGGGATTTGGAACTACCCAAGAGTAAGGCAGAGCTGTTGGGCTCCAGACTACAGCAGTGGAATCTCCTGGGAGGTGATGTTAGGGTTTCCATGTTCCATGACCGTCAAAAGGATCTTGTCCCATTCTTCTTCATGGGAGGTGATCTTGTAGCCTGCAACAATATGGATGGTGTGATGGCAGCCCTCAACATTGTTCATGATCCAGATGAGTGGAGACTGTTCATTGATTCATCGAAGAGGAGTGTTAAAGCTGTTTTACTGCATAATGGCAATGTTTTGCCATCAATTCCAGTTGGTCATGCAGTCCATATGAAGGAAACCTATGACAACATGAAACAACTTTTGGGGTGTATAAACTATGACCAACATCAGTGGCAGCTTTGTGGCGATTTGAAGGTTGTTGCTCTCTTGCTTGGTCTGAAGACTGGATACACAAAGTACTGCTGTTTTCTCTGCGAATGGGATAGTCGTGCAATAGATTCCCACTAGATCAAGAAAGATTGGCCACTCCGACAGTCATTGGAGCCTGGGAGGAAAAGTGTTCAGCACTCACCACTTATTGAATCAAGGAAGATTTTGTTACCACCCTTACACATCAGGCTGGGTCTGATGAAGAACTTTGTCAAGGCCATAGACAAAACACAAGCAGCTTTCAAGTACCTCTGTGGAAAATTTCCAAGATTAAGTGAAGCTAAGATAAAGGAAGGTGTCTTTGTTGGTCCGCAGATTCGTGAACTTCTTCAAGATGATGCATTTGACCATGCACTGCATGGCAAAGAAAAGACGGCATGGAAAGCCTTCCAGTTAGTGGCAATAAATTTTCTCGGCAACAACAAGGCAGACAACTACAGGTTGTTGGTGGAAAACCTCCTCAAGGCATACAAAAGCCTTGGTTGCAATGTGTCACTAAAGATACATTTTTTGCACTCTTATCTAGATTTTTTTCCACCGAACTGCGGAGCAGTGAGCGACAAGTACGGCGAGCGATTTCACCAGGATATTGCAACAATGGAGAAACGCTATCAGGGCAAATGGAACCCATCAATGCTTGCAGACTATTGCTGGACAGTTGCAAGAGATGCTCCATTTCATGAATACAAAAGACAAGCCAAGAAGCGCCGAGTAGACACTGAATAGGACTAAACTATGTACATAATAGTTTTTTGCCTTTTGTTTCATAATAAATTGTATTTATATAACCCTTTTGCTGATTTTTAAAGTGTTACATAAACAGGACAGGTGAAATATTATTATGTAAAGCGACCATAAACACATGAAAAGACCTAGGTTTACACTTTATGATTAAAACTCTACTAACTACACAATATACATAGACATAAAATGTAAAAACTTAAATATCTTAGAAACAGTAGCCAATCAGTTGTTTTAATTGTCATATTTGAATTCAGCACATCAAAATACATAATAAATAGCACATTTTATCTCTGAAGCAGACGACTTCTCAAAAATTGTAGACCAGTGTTATTGGCAAAGACTTGTCTTATTGTTTAAAGCAATGGAGGAGTAACACTGGAATGGGTTACCTAGGGAGGTGGTGGAATCTCCTTCCTTAGAGTTTTTTAAGGTCAGGCTTGACAAAGCCCTGGCTGGGATGATTTAGTTGGGGATTGGTCCTGCTTTGAGCAGGGGGTTGGAATAGATGACCTCCTGAGGTCCCTTCCAACCCTGATATTCTATGAGTCTATGAGTCCATGAGTATGCAGACACATATCAGGTCAATAATAATAATAATGGTTGTAAGCAGAAATGGGTCAAAACTGGAAGCATTTCCTGTAGGCTGAGGGCTGTTACTTCGGGGGTTCAGATCGACTGGGACCCAATTTCAAACAAACCCTGGTTTTACTTTTATAAGAGCAGATCCTGGTCAAGGAAGTCCCTGTGAGCCTAAATCAGAACCACCCTAGTTTTGCCCATATTTGTCAATGCTAAACAATACAGGGCAGAGCCTCACATGCTTTAAATTATCATAGCTCTGTTAATTTCAATAGAGCTACAACAATTGACACAAGCTGAGGAACTGTCCTTTCATAGCTAAGTACAATCTGTCTGTACCCACAACGTAATTTACAGTATTCAATGCTAACTCCATGTGTTTGTAGTTGCTGAGCAGGAGTGAAAACTCTGGCTGAGAATGGGCAGATGCATATTTAAGTAGCATTTTTTTTTTACAGAATCACCGCATAAGGGGTTTCAAAAAATAGATTTCTGCAATAGAGTTGCATGCAGCACCTGATAGTCAAAGTATGCTATCCCCAAAATATTCCATTTAGCACAATCCATCAAGTTTTACTTGCCTAATTTGACACTATATGCTTTCTGCCAACAAACACCCACGCTATGGCAACATACAGAGTTTACAGCAGTGAAGCTGCACTGATACAGCTGCACCGCTGTAGCACTGCTAGTGCAGATGCTCTAAACCAACATGAGAGATCTCTCCCATTGACTTAATGACTCCAGCCTCCATGAGCAGTGGTACCTATGTCAGCAGGAGAAACTCTTCTGCTGACATAGCGCTGTCCACACCGGCACTTAGGTCGGTGTAACTTATGTCATTCAGAGGGGTGGCTTATTCACACCCCTGAGCAACATAACTTATACCATCTTTAGTGTACACATAGCCTCAGACAATTTTACATTATCTCTGCTAATCTCTACAATGTAACCATAAAAAAAAAAAAAAAACCATTCTTCCTAAATGATGCACTAAATGGTACATGCAGTTTTATTTTTTATAGAATATGTAAGAGACAAACTCTGCTAACTAAAGCTAAGGTTGAAGAATCCAAATTCTGCTTTGAAAAGTGTTTTGGCTGAAGCAAGGTTTGTGAAAACTTCTAGTGCCAAGGTTAAATTGCAAATGTTTTCAAAGCTCCACAGACAACCTAGTTTAAAACACAGTTTCTAATTATGTAAGAGACTGTTTCATGCTTGGGTGCAAGCTCCAAGCAGAGAAGTAAAAGTAGCCAGGGGAAGATCAGTAGCACTAAAGTAATAATTCTTTAGGAATGTGTCACTGTAAGAAATCCCACTCTGCTTTGAATGTGTGTGAAGAAGCTATGTGAAACCCTGGATTTATATTGCTTGTGATAATGGAACAAATAGGATGTTTGTCATAAAAAGTGGAAAATTTGTACCTCTACATTGTTTTGCATTAGCTTGTCTGTGACTTACTCCAAGGCACTGGAGTCTGTCACTACCACATGTTAAATGTCAATGGTGTTCAACCTTTCTGACTTGAGAAAAGTTAGAGAAAAAATCAAGGGGCCACAATCAATACTTCAGAGCAGGTTCTCTGCCCTGTTCTGTTGACTTTGCACCACCCAAGGAATGCAAAGGAAGCAGAAATCACACTCAGATTTAGGACATCATTTCCTAGGTTTTTAAAAAAGAAAAATGAAAACGATCAATTCCATGGTGTGGAACTATATTGATTCATCTCAGTCCCTGGAAAAATCATGGATCTGGTCCTCAAGGAATCCTTTTGAAGCACTTGGAGGAGCAGAAGGTGATCAGGAACAGTCAACATGGATTCACCAAGGGCAAGTCATGCCTGACCAACCTGATTGCCTTCTATATTGAGATAACTGGCTCTGTGGATGAGGGGAAAGCCATGGTCGTGTTATTTCTTGACTTTAGCAAAACTTTTGATATGGTCTCCCATAGTATTCTTCCCAGCAAGTTAAAAAAGTATGGATTGGATGAATAGACTATAAGGTGGATAGAAATCTGGCTAGATTGTCAGGCTCAATGAATAGTGATCAACAGCTCGATGTCTAGTTGGCAGCCGGTATCAAGCAGAGTGCCCCAGGGGTCGGTCCTGGGGCTGGTTTTGTTCAACATCTTCATTAATGATCTGGATAATGGGATGGATTGCACCCTCAGCAAGTTTGCAGATGATACTAAGCTGGGGGAAGAGGTAGGTACACTGGATGGTAGGGATGGGGTCCAGAGTGACCTAGGCAAATTGGAGGATTGGGCCAAAAGAAATCTGATGAGGTTCAACAAGGACAAGTGCAGAGTCCTGCACTTAGGATGGAAGAATCCAATGCACTTCTACAGGCTAGGGACTGACTGGCTAAGCAGCAGTTCCGCAGAAAAGGACCTGGGGATTACAGTGAACGAGAAGTTGGATATGAGTCAACTTGTTGGTGTCACTAGGCGTAGCTACCAGGTAACTCGGGGGGGATGGAAGGCCATAAGTGCTGATGAAACTCCCTTGCTCTGGGTCTAAGTGAGCCACAGTAACTCCATCTTGTGAACTTTCACCTACTTCCATGCTAACTGCTTACATGCTGTAGCAGAAAATGTGATGGTCAGCTTTTCTAGCAGACAGCTGCAGTTTCGCTCACACTAGCAAACGTAGTGATAAGACGGAGGAGAAAGAAGGGAGGGAAGACTGCATGCGCACAGGCCTTGCAAGGCCAAAGATAAGCAGGCAAACGGGAAACTTTTATAACAAGCCACGATTTGTACATGCTGTAACTGCTCGGGACGGGAGGGGTAGAGGGAAGAGTAACAGAACAAAGCTTACACACAAACAGCTTGGACTATAAAAGGGGAAACTTGCTTGTATGTGCTGTGCTTGATTTGAGACGTGCCTATCTCCCTGCACCACTTTGAGATCTCAAATAAACTTTGTTTGCTTCTCCACCCCTGGTGTGTCTATTGGTTAGACAAACCCTGTTGCCCGCTCGGGGCCCATCTGGGCCAGCAACAAACTGAGTGCCCTTGTTGCAAAGAAGGCATAACGGCATTAGTAGGATCACTGCCAGCAGATCGAGGGAAGTATTTATTCCCCTCTATTCGGCACTGGTAAGGCTATAGCTTGAGTATTGCATCCAGTCTTGAGCCCCCCAGTACAAAAAGGATGTGGACAAATTTGAGAGAGTTCAGTGGAGGGCAATGAAAAGTATTAGGGGCTGGGGCACATTATTTATGAGGAGAAGCTGAGGGAACTGGGCTTATTTAGTCTGCAGAAAAGAAGAGTGAGGGGGGATTTGATAGCAGCCTTCAACTACCTGAAGGAGGGTTCCCAAGATGTGGAGCTAGGCTGTTCTTAGTGGTGGCAGATGACAGAACAAGGAGCAATGGTCTCAAGTTGCAGTGGGGGAGGTCTAAGTTGGAAATTAGGAAACACTGTTGCACTAGGAGGCTGGTGAAATATTGGAATGGGTTACCTAGTGAGGTGGTGGAATCTCCATCCTTAGAGGTTTTTAAGGCCCGGCTTGACAAAGCCCTGGCTGGGATGATTTAGTTGGGGTTGGTCGTGCTTTGAGTAGGGGGTTGGAGTAGATGACCTCCTGAGGTCTCTTCCAATTCTAATCTTCTATGATTCTATGACTCCCACATGGTACATCAATGGGGTTAGAATCTTTAGATCCATAGCGCAGATCTATGCAACTCAACCAACAAAGTAACTCATAGCTATAGTGGACTGGCATCATCTGTATAGGCCAGCCACTAGAAGGAGGCATATATTTTGTCATTGTTTCACCACTATTTACTGATAGAGGAATGATGAGACTCAGGAATCCTGGGTTCTGTTCTAGATTCTAAAGGTAGTGTTCTTTCATGGTTCCAGACCCTTCTGTCCTTGGCCCTCCCAGCTAGTTGTCATCCCAGTCTGTCTCTTCCACCCCACCGCCCCCCCACCCCGTCCATTAGCTCCTCCAATTCCAGTCTTTCCCTCAAGATTTAGTTCCAGTCCCCTGCCACTCATTACTCACTCTGACAAATATGACTCTTCAGCACTCTGTGTTCCAGGCAGGTTTCCTCCTTCTCCATGCTGCCTGGGCACCAGTAGGGGGAACATGAAGAATGCATGAAATAGTTTTCTTACTCTTGGATCTTGTGCCCAGGACCTCAGCAGCCCTTGGCTTGCACAGAGGAGCAATTGCAGGAAATTCCTGATCAGCCCCTGTACTCCTGAACTGGAGCCAACATTCTTATCACTTTTGGGGATGGCACATGTACAGTCTAGTTGGCATATAAGTGCTGTGAGAAAATGGAGCATGCTTAGTGCAGATGGAATGTTCAGAACATTTAGCTGCCAAACTAACAAGTTTCTATTGTATATGTGTGAACTGAGATTTTCATAGGTTCATAATTTGACCAAATTTGGGCCAATTTTTACTAATATGGTAAAAGGAACATCTCTAATACTTGCCAAATTTCAAGTCTCTGCTTCAAAGCTTGAAGGTGCTAAAACTTCTCAACCAAATGATTGTAAGAATATAACATGGGCAAAATATATTTGTCTTAATCTCATTCTGAGAAATGGCTGAACCATTTTTGCTGAAATTTTCTGCAATAATTCAGCCTGAGGCACACACCTGGCATGGAAAATTTTAGCCAAACTGTTAGTTTGGCAAAGTTATAGGTAACTGAAATCAGGATCTTATAATGGGAAGTGTCAAGCAATCTTAAATGAAAGGTTTTGCTACCTGTACTGCCTAGATATACTTTATTTTAAATCAAGTAAATGTAGCTTTTATTTAATATCACTTGCACTTACCGCCATATACTTCAGCTGGACATAATCTGCATTCTGTGTCTCTGAGCATCACCTCTCCTATTTCTTCAGCCAGGTTACTCTCAGACCAGTCCTTCCTTGCAGAGGGAAGGTGGTGTGGAGTGCCAAATTCAAGCTTCAGGTGGAAGATTTGTGGGTTCTAGAACAGACAATAGGAAGCATCTAGTTCTAGGGCTGGGCTAATCAAGTAGGTTGGATATTCTGCGGGAGTTGTCTTGTTTGAGTGATGGGCAAAAGAAACAGCGAGTGGGAATAGAGATGAGGAGTTTGTATGTTATCTATCTTAAACTAAAATTCCCAGATATCATCTAACACAAAAATAACATTAAACAAACAAAACAATATTTATCTGAAAAATTAAAATATATACGGAAACTTGCCTTAAATCCATAATTTTCAATTGTCTTTTAAGCCAAATGAGTTTCTTCATGTCAGTTCATGTCTGTTAGCAGCAAAAATGGCAGCTGCCACAGAATAAGTATTTTTTCTCCTTTGTTAACCATGTTATTTTAGAAGCAAGACAGTTTCTATTGTTTTGATACTCCTCAATAACTTTTAAATTTTTGGAAAACAAAACAAAACATATATTTTTCTTTAAGAAAGAAACTCACAAAGCTGAATAATATGTTATTAATTCATATGGAATGTCTATATTTCAAGTCTCATTCTAATGGCTATCATACTTTGCTAGCTCACTCCATGGGTGCTTGTATTGCACAAATGTGAATCCATCAGGTGAAATCCTAGCCCCAGAAAAGTCACTTGTAAAACTCCTGTCCACATCAGTGGGATCAAGATTTCATCCACAGAGCCCTCAAAAAGAAAGGAAGTCAATTCTTTGCCTTCTTGAACCTGTCACGATTAACATGGCAGGATTTAAGAATACAGAGGTAAATGAATGAGAGGTTCTCTGACAGGGATCAAGAAAATAATTTACTGCCTGAAAGATACCTTGTAACGAAAAAGGAATAGAATTTACAGAAGAAAAGGAAGAGGCCAACTGCATTGTCAACAGTGTGAAAATAACAGCTTCTGAAAATGAGCCCAGACCTCCTAAGGACCAGAGATCAGAATCCAGGTGTTCACCTTCTTGGTCTGATTATCTCATAACACTATTAAATAAAAGAAGTCCTGACCGCTGATGATAAAGTTAAGCAACATTTGCATGCTAGCAATCTATGTAAAGAGCAATCATTTAAATGCTGTAGAAGAGCTGAAAGAAAATTAAACAGCAGAGATGAAGCATTCTGAGAATACCAAGGATGCAGAACAATTAAAGATAATTAAATTATGTAAAAATAAATTAGTTGCCGTAATGGTCAGATTAGAAAATAAAACATAAAATTATAATCCTGCCAGTTGTGTAGAGCTGGAACTTTGCTTAACTGACAACTATGAGAAGAGAGATTTATAGCTTGAGCCTGAATGTACAGGCAGCAATGAGTATGAAGCTTTTACTGTCAAACCACAAACTATACAAAACTCATCTCATTTGCAGTTCGTTACAATCCCCAGTTCAGGCCCTTTCAGCAAAGTATTACACAAATCTTCTCTGATTTATGGCTTTGACCCAAAATCGTGTTCAACTTGGTGGTTTCCATGGAATTTCACTTTGAGTTTTGGTTTAATGCAAACTCAAAACACTTTTGGGGCATGAACTCATGTGAAATACAGACTCAAAGGGTTTTCTGAACACTTGTGAATTGGAACTGCTGGGTTTTTCACGGATCTAGTAATAAGTCTCCTACACAGCCTAAGCCATTATTTTGACCTAATTACCAATGGTTTTTTAGTGTGTGTATCTTTTAAAACAACCCCCCCAAAAATATCTTAAATCAGTGAGATATTATCTTGCTTTAGCACTTCTTAAAGTCATCAGGATGAATTAAATGGCTGTATTTTCACCAGCATTCAGTTGGCTTCTCTCCAACAGGAGATAATGTAATATTTACAGAAGGAATTGTTGTAGTCTGCCAACAAGTGGCCAGACACTAGCATAGACTCAGCCAATTAGAATTGTGGCCAGATTCCTTTGTAAATGCTGCACATTACTGCCATCAAGGCTTAAAGAGCATCATTCAAAGGCAGCAGCTGTACTCTAGGTTGAACATGCCTCTGGATGAGCTTTGCTAAGCTTGCCCTAGTTGAGAGACTGAGTATTAAAGATGGGCCTGGAGGGACCCTCTGAATTTTAAACAAAGAATCTGTTTTCAAGGGACTGATTCCTGATCCAGGGTTTCATTCAAAACTACATGGACTTCTAAATCTTCAGTTCATGCTCCTCAACCTATTCCCACTGAAGTCAGTAGTTTTTCCATTGTGAGAAGAAGCAGGACCTACATTATGTGAAATGATTGGACCCTATGACTTATCCCTATATCCTATGGCTTTTTTATTAATGTTTGTGAGTTTTATTGAATTGAGGCATCTTTCTAATATCAAGGTGCAGTCTTGATCTAGGACTTTTTATACAATTTCCCTTTTTCCTAGTCAATTTTGTATTTGCATATGTTGAATGAAGCTCTTATTATAGTTTAACATTACAAATAAATACCAGTTAGGAAATGATGCTCATGTTTCATTTGCATACTAAAAATCACTCATGGAGGCTAAGTAAAATTAGCAATAAAAAGAAACTCTAGGAAGGTGTATATTATAATTCTTTAATTACAGAGTATGCAAAGTGTGCTGTACAAATTAATGGTGATGTTGGGATATAATGACATCAAGTTAGCAAGTCACCACAAAGTTCTACAAATCTTTGCACCAATGTATCCAACCTTCTCCACATGGTTCTTCCAGTACCCTTGCTACTGGAGTCCTGAGAAATTGCTAATTGTGGTGTACTTAAATGTTAGTCATGTGCTAATCATACATAGGTGGTTTTCTCTTGTTCTTTTGCAGAGTATCCTTTTCATGGTGGTAGAATGCACCTATTTGGGTTTTGAGTTTTTAGACTAATTGGAAAAAAATATAAGATCCCAATTGTTGTGTAACCCTCAATGGAAAAGATCCGCAAAGATCTCAACAGAAGCATAGTATACTATGATCCCAACTGTGATAGGTCAATGTAGAGTTGAATAAAGTGCTTCCTGTTTCGAGGGATAAATTCTGCCTTTGGATATATATGCATGATTCCCCTTTATCAATTGCATACATCCAAGGACAGAATTTACCCCTAAATTATTTTCCATAATTTACTGATATCCACAAGTAACACAGATATTTTTAAGGTGTTTGTAAGTGAGACCGATATTATTATACAGGTTTGTTCTGCATTTTTTGAGGGACAACAATTATCTTCAGCAGATGAGAAGTGCAAGATTACTGTAGGTGTCCATAGTAATTGTAAGCATTACAGGGAGATATAAGTACTTAGCTTGGAGTTCCTGGTTATTCATATTATAAATCTACACTATAGGACATTACAAGACCATTCATGGCTACTGTCTGCTTCATATTTTTTGTGTCTGTTGTAATGAACTGAGAGAGTATGTACTGTACTGCATTTGGTATTAAAATAATTTTGACAGCTATAGTAATGGAGATGTTTAACATTGCAAGTGAATGGTAGTTTTTAAAAAAATACTTATAAATAAAACATCACTTAAGCAAACAGTTGGACAGTTATCACCTCCTACACATCTGAAATTATCTGTAGTTTTCAAGAGACCAAAGTTAAATCCTGAAAGAAATAGAAATTATTCTTTCCTCAAATAATGAAAAGAGGAATGTTAAAGATAATTGTTAACTGGTTAAAAGCTAGAATTAAAAAAACATCCAAGATCTGTCACCAGGAGATTGGTATGAAAATAAATGAAATGCAAGAAAATAAAAATAAAAGCAAATGAAGGCCAGATCCTCAGCTAGTATAAATCTTTGTAGCTCCACTTGCTTCACTACAACACTAGAAAATCATTGGGACTATGGTGATCTACACTAGCTGAAAATCCAGCCCTAATGGCTGAATCCTTAGGTGCACCTAAACTGAGTTTGGTCCATCTCAAGAGGTGTTGTTATACCCAGCCTTTCTGCTCCTGGAATCTTAGGTCCAGCAGAGGGTTTATGTAACCCCCGGATTACTTAGAGAAACCTCAGAGATGCTCCAATTTGTTTAATCCAGAATGTCTCCCTATAGTTTGTTCTGCTGGCTGAAGTTGGGCAGGAGCACTGCACACTCCTGCCCTGTCCTAATGTGTCACCACCTTCATACCTCTTACATGCCTCCTGCACCAAGATTGGAGAGCAGATGGAGGCTGTATTCCACCTGAAGATTTCCCCATGCTGGGAAATCCTCAGCTATCTTTAGAGCAGCTGTAAGGTCATTTTGTGCCACTGCTGCAACACATAGTGACCCTACAAGGCCGGGGCCTGACCTTCAAACCCTAAAATTTGTCCTGTTGTAAGCTTTTATACCCTGTGTTATACTCCTGGTAGAATGCATCAAGATCAATCTCAGAAGTCTTCATTGTTTCTCAAGGGCTGCATTGTGTCAGGCTCTAACACCGGTGTGTTGAGAGGGTAGGGACACAGGGAGCTTTCTGTCTCATATGTTGCATGCATAATATGCAAAGTCCAGACAGAAGAGCAGTACTTATGCTTGGAGGAGAGAGGAATCAAAATCCTAGCCCTGCTCCTTCCTCACCACACCAGTCAATGGATCTGGCTCAGAAGAGTAGGCTGCACCATCCTAAGCAATAGTGCAGTATGAACAATCGACTTCCATTTCAGGAGTGTGGGGAGGTGATAGTGTCAGGAGATACTATCTCCTCTGGAGCTCCTCATGGGATGTGCAGTCACACACTGTCCTTAGTGCAAGTCTGCATGTATCTGGCACAACTTCATTCTATTTGTCAACCCTCTGCCATATGCTATTGTGCGCGAAAACTGTAGAACTTCAGGTTGAAAGTGCTTCATGCAGTCTCAACAATAATGGAAACTGCTGTTTAGTCAGCTCTCAAGATGGTATACCACAGACTCATAATAATGTAGGGCTATAAGAGACCTGAAGAGATTACCTAGCCCATCTCCCATGCTGACTAATTAAAGTAAAAAAGTTTCTCCAGTCATTGGAATACTGAAGAGACGAGTCACAGCTATCAAATACATTGCAAGACTTTCATCATTTTTTGGGACCTGACTCATGATTTTTGAATGCTTCTGGCTGGCAATGCTATGGCCCATTTTATGTTGTCTAAAATAGTTCGATATGGTGAAAGTCTGTGGCTAGAAGTAGTTTGAATGATCAGATATCTCCAGAAATGAATACTGTTGATTTATTTGTAATACTGCAAATACCAATTTTAAAAATATGGCATGAGACAGCGTTGGTTGCTATTTTCCATCCTAATCAATGAGCAAGCCCCCATTCAGAGAACAGTAGGTAAATCAGAGTCAAATGTATGTACATTTGAACAACAACTGTATTTAGTAATCTGCTAAGTCAACAAATCAATATTTATTTGCTGCCTATATATAACAAACATCCAGAGATGTAGAATCAGTTTCCCAGAATAAGGATGTTCAATACAGTTAGGACAATACTATCAGTGAGTAGATGATGATTCATATGGCATCAGTTTGGTAAAAGCACTATTTTGTAGAATATCAGTTTCTTTTAATGGAGAGTTCTCTCATTAGACTGTTTTTAGTCTTCAGATTTCAGCTGTTCCATTTAAAGGAACCATGCCTTCCAGAATTGTTTGGGTTATTCCCCTTAATGTCAAGGCTAATTCCCCACTCTGGCATTTCAAGTGCAGAAGGTGAGGGCCCGCAAGGACTCTAAAAATTAATACTCGCCACTCCAGGCTTGTATTAAACTCCCAAGATTACAACTTTTCCCTGATCTTGAATGGGTAGATGCTGCCACCACCCAAGTGCAAAACCCCTTTGAGAACCCACAAAGGCACACTTGGGAATTCCTTCCTGTGGGGTTCCCTCAAGACCTTTCACCCCACTCCAGGGAAGAGCTGAGAAAGCAAAAACAAAGAAAATTAGCTATTGCTACCAGCTAATAAAAAAAAAGAATGTGCACAAACCTCTTAAGACACAGCACTCCAATCCTGTTCTTAGAAAAGGTAACTTTAATTAAAAAACAAAGAAGAAAATACATCTGAAAACTCAGACTATTGCTAGATTTAAAAAGAGCAAATACAAGAATTAAGCATTAAAAATAGCTCTCTTTAGGTCCACTTTAAAGGTTACCAGCAAAACAAAAGCACCTGGGGTTAGCACAGAGGAATCTACAAGCCATACAAAAATAAACGAGATAAACCTAATTGCATCTTTCTAGACATTTCCTAATCTACTTACATATCTAGGGTTTTAGATGAGTAGTTTCTAGGTATGAAACTGATGATTTTTCATACCTGGCCCAAAGCTTCGTACAGCATCGCTGTTCCCAGTCTGTTTCTCCCCGAGAACAACAACAGACAGACAAAAGAGGAATCTTGTTTCAATTTTAAAAAGATCTAGCCTTCCCATTGGCTCTTTTGGCCAGGTGCTCACTCACTTCCTTTTACCTATGCATCACAGTGAGAGTTTTAACCCTTTACAGGTAAAGCAAGTAGAGAACAGCTATTAAAAGGGATTTTATAGTTAACTAGCCGGCTGGGTCCATAAAAGGGAGCTACCCCCCACCTTCATTTATCACAGTATGTTTGTGTGTTAACTTCACTAAACTTTTGATAATTTCATTAACTTGAATTTTCTAAGGTCATTTCACATCTGAAATTCACACTTTCAGTATATACTTTTAGGCTATTAATCCAAATGTAATAATATCTACATCTGCCTTATTATAGGCCTTATACATAGTTTATACCCAGCAAATATAACAAGGGGGTGAAGGGTACAAAATTTTCAGTCATGCTCACATACAATTCACGGGAGATTTTAGAATAGAATAGAATATCAGGGTTGGAAGGGACCTCAGGAGGTCATCTAGTACAACCCCCGGCTCAAAGCAGGACCAATCCCCAACCAAATCATCCCAGCCAGGGCTTTGTCAAGCCTGACCTTAAAAACCTCTAAGGAAGGAGATTCCACCACTGAGAACAGACTAGATCCATCCTCTTTGGAACCCCCTTTCAGGTAGTTGAAAGCAGCTACCATTTTAAATAAATGTGTTCAACACAGTTAAACAATTGCTGCTTCATCTAGTAAAACAAGTATGTCCTTTCCATAAGGTATAAAGGGATGTTGAACTGGATGCTAATAATAGCTGATCTTCAATAAAAAATTAGATTGACCCAGCTATGTCACTCTGGGGTGTAAAAAATCCACCCCCCTGAGCGACATAGTTAAGCTGATCTAACCCCTGGTATAGATAGCACTTGGTTGATGAAAGCTACCACCTCTCAGGGAGGTGGATTTATTGCAATGACAGGAGAACCTTTCCCATCGCTGTAGTAAGGGTCTACATTGAGCACGACAGTAGTGCAGCTGCAGCTATGCCACTGTAGCATTGTAAATCTAGACATAGGATCAGATTTTTCCAAAGTGCTTTGCACCCAACTGTTCCCATTGAGAACAATTCTCTCATTTCGAAATCTAGTCACTTCATTTCGGTGCCTAAACAGCACCTAACAGCTCCTGTGCAGCTTAGAAGATCTGGCCCTAAATTCTAAAATATTAAATATAACACCTATGTGTAGCTAAAAAACTGATACTAATTACAGAATTACATTAATCCCCCTAAGTCCTTATTTAGGCACTCATACTTAAATTTCACACACTTTGACATAGATAGGGATAAAACACTCAAATGGGAACCATTTTCGGTTATCAGCACATAAAAGATATTATCACATAAACAATAACCTATCCCCTCTAAAGCCATGCAAAATTTCTCCGTTGCCATGCATGTTGAGAGATGTACATTAGGAGAAGCTTTGAGAGTCTTTGCGGTAATTTGGTTGTATTAACTACCGATAATGAAATCCTTTTGAAAACTAAAGTAAGACTCTAGCTTTACATTCTGAAAACTCTTCTCTTTATTAAAGTGATAAGACCCTCCAATTAGGAAGCATTATCAGTGATCAAGTCCAGTCTAGCAAAAAAGGACCAAAGACAAAACAGTATCGTCCTTCATAATTGCTTCCATATAGAGTCCTAGTGTAAGACAACAGACTAATTGTAAATCAACATTTCCCTTTCCCTTTTACTTACTGTATAATTCAGTGTTCCATTTAGCATGTTTATTATGTGCTTCATAATATGTGACCCGGGAGGGGAGGGGGCGGATGGGATGGGACGGGAGCTTCGGGGGTGGTACCCGCAGGCGAGGGCAGCTCCTCTGCCTCCCCACTCCCCCAGAGGCTGCAGGGACGTGGTGCCAGCTGCTTCTGGAAGTGGCGCAGGGCTAGGGCAGGCAGGGAGCCAGGGCAGGCAGGGAGCCTGCCCTAGCCCTGCTGTGTGCTGCTGTGACCCCGGAACTGCTCAAGGTACCCGGGGCCAGACTGGAGCCTGAACCCCAGCCCCCTGCCCTGAGCCCCCTCCCACATCCCTCCTCCACCCCAACCCCCTGCCCTGAGCCCCCTCCCGCACTCCACACCCCCTCCTACACCCCAATCCCCTGCCCTGAGCCCCCTCCTGCACACCGCACGCCCTCCCACTCTCCGTACTCCCTCCCGTACCCCAACCCCCTGCCCCAGCCTTACATTCATGGCCCTGCATGCAATTTCCCTACCCAGATGTGGCTCTCTGGCCAAAAAGTTTGCCCACCCCTGCCTTACTGGGTTCCAACTTAATTGCATCAGTTCAGGAGGAAGTCTTGGTATCACTGTGAACTGCTCAGTGAAGGCTTCTGCTCAATTTGCAGCTATGGTCAAAAAAGCAAACACAATTATAGGGTGCATAAGGAATGGGATGGAAAATATTATATTATAAATTAATGGTTTGCTATTATGTGGAATGGTTTGCTATTTAGTTCTGGTAAAACCATATTAAAAGGATTATAGCAGAAATAGAATGGCTTTGGAAAAATGTCACAAAAATGATTTATAGATGCTGAATATGTCTCCTCTGAAGGCAGGTTAAAAAGAAGGGATTATTTATCGTAGAGAGGGGATGAATATGAAGGGACATGAGAATAGTATACAAAATAACAAATGGTATAGAGAAAGCAGTTCAGGGTCTTTTGGTTCACCGTTTCTCACAATACAATAATGAGGGGGCTTTCAGTGAAACAGAAAGGAGATAAATCCAGGCCTGATAAAAAAAGGAAATACTCTTGCATATAATACACCATTAGCCCGTGGAACTGATGGGCACAAGATATTAAGACCAAGAGCTCAACTGCCTTTTTCAGAAAAAAGGATTGGACTTTTATTTGGACAGTAAGAAAATCCAGAGTTGTAGTAAATACTAATAAAATAAGCAAGAGTTTTGGAAGGCATATAAGCCCTCAAGCTTGGGGGCACAAACCCAACCTCTAATTACTGGGGGCTAGGAGGAAACTTATGTTAAGTGAACATTATACCATAACTGCCTACTGCAGTGTTTCTTCCTCTGACGCAGCTGGTACTGGCAAGAAGCAAGAGAGTGGACTAGATGGACCACTGCTGTCATCCAGTATGGCAATTCCTTTATTACTTTGCTAACTTTAACTCGGAACAGCCTGCTTCTATCAGGTTGACTCAGAACCTTATTTTTAATTTTTCTTTTGTGACATCTGTTTTGGTGAATGCTACAGTATTTTAGGATCTTCCAATGCATGGCAAAGTGCAATGAAGCCTTTGATGAATCTTCTGTTAGAAAGAAGGGGGCGGATAAGGATAAGGAGTGGGCGGATAAGGGGTGGGGACCAGGCTATTTGGGGAAGCACAGCCTTCCCTACCCGGCCCTCCATACAGTTTTGCAACCCCAATGTGGCCCTCGGGCCAAAAAGTTTGCCCACTCCTGTCCTATATAGTAAAAATATACTGATGATTCTTAAGATGTTGACAACAATCTATACACATACATTGATATTTCTACACACAGCTATTTTTCTTATCTACATTGTTATTAACATTGTTGTCTACCACATTTATATGCTTCACAGCAAGACCCCAAGATTCCCCAAGATCAGAAAATAAGTTCCCTTGAGAATGTCCTTCTCCCATTTCCCTGGGAAGATCACAGTAACACAACTTTTTTTTTCTTTTTTTGCATGGTGCAAAAAAATTGATTATTAAAAAAAATTAAAATACAATTCCCTGATTCCCTGTTACGTTGAGCTTAACTGCATGCCTTGGGGCTGCATCATTTAAACACCCTCCAAATTACAGGATGCTTGGACCCCAGCCCCCTGCCCTGAGGGTCAAATTGTGTTTGTTGTCGGTGGTGAAATGTATGTCATCATGTTTATAAAAGAAACCCTCTTAATCCACTTTACCATATCTGCCACCTGTATTTGGCTAGAGTGCATAGGATGAGAGAGCTTTCCTTGTGACAAAGGAAATCTTGCCAGGTCCACTACCCAGATGGTGCTCCGTGAAGAAAAAAACATTCCTATCAAAACATTACACAAAAAATCAATCAATCAATCCATTCTCTAAAGGCTGGATGCTCAGAGGTGCTCTTAAAATGTGCTGAGTACCCTAAAGTTCCACTGAAGATAATCATAGAATCATAGAAGATTAGGGTTGGAAGAGACCTCAGGAGGTTATCTAGTCCAACCCCTTGCTCAAAACAGGACCAACACCAACTAAATCATCCCAGCCAGGGCTTTGCCAAGCTGGGCCTTAAAAACCTCCAAGGATGGAGATTCCATCACCTCCCTAGGTAACCCATTCCAGTGCTTCACCATACTTCTAGTGAAATAGTGTTTCCTAATATCCAACCTAGACCTCCCTCACTGCAACTTGAGACCATTGCTCTTTATTCTGTCATCTGCCACCACTGAGAACAGCCAAGCTCCATCCTCTTTGGAACCCCCTTCAGGTAGTTGAAGGCTGCTATCAAATCCCCCCTTCACTCTTCTCTTTTGCAGAATAAACAAGCCCAATTCGCTCAGCCTCTCCTCATAAGTCATGTGCCCCAGCCCCCTTATCATTTTCATTGCCCTCCTCTGGACTCTCTCCAGTTTGTCCACATCCTTTCTGTAGTGGGGGGACCAAAACTGGACACAATACTCCAGATGTGGCCTCACCAGTGCTTAATAGAGGGGAATAATCACTTCCCTCGATCTGCTGGCAATGCTCCTACTAATGCAGCCCAATATGCTGTTAGCCTTCTTGGCAAAAAGGGCACACTGCTGATTCATATCCAGCTTCTCATCCACTGTAATCCCCAGGTCCTTTTCTGCAGAACTCCTGCTTAGCCAGGCGGTCCCCAGCCTGTAGTGGTGCATGGGATTCTTCCTTCCTAAGTCCAGGAGTCTGCACTTGTCTTTGTTGAACCTCATCAGATTTCTTTTGGCTCAGTCCACCAATTTATCTAGGTTACTCTGGACCATATCCCTACCCTCCAGTATATCTATCTCTCCCCCCAGCTTAGTGTCATCCATGAACTTGCTGAAGATGTAATCCATCCTATCATCCAGATAATTAATGAAGATGTTGAACAAAACTGGTCCCAGGACCAACTCTTGGTGCACTCCGCTTGATACTGGCTGCCAGCTAGACATCACTACCCGTTGAACCCGATGAACTAACCATCTTTCTCTCCACCTTATAGTCCATTCATCTAATCCATACTTTTTTTAACTTGCTAGCAAGAATACTGTGGGACATAGGCATGTGCAGCACATTTCATTAGGGTGTGCACCTAGGGAGCCCTGCCCTAGCCCCACCCCCACCCTGCCCCATCCACTCCCTCCTACTTCCTGCCCCCTAACTGACCCCCTCAGAACTCCCAACCCTCTCTGCTCCTTGTCCCCTGACTACTCACTCCTAGGACCCCTGCCCCTAACTGTCCCTCAGAACCCCACCCCCTATCTAGGCCTCCCAGCTCCTTGTCCCCTGACCACCCGCTCCAGAGAACCCCCCACCCTAACTGCCCCCCCCCAGGACTCTCCTTGCTTCCTGTCCCCTGACTGGCCTGACCCCTATCCACCCCCTGCCCCCTGACAGACCCTGGGACTCCCATGCCCCATCCAACTCCCCCCGCTCCCTGACTGCCTCCTCCAGAGACCCCCCACCCCTAACCACCCTCCCGGGATCCCACCCCCTATCCATCCCACCCTGCTCCCTGTCCCCTGATTGCCCCAACCTGTTATCCAACCCCCCCCCCCCGGACCCGGACCCCTTACCATGAGGCTCCTAGCAGCATGTTTTGCTCTGCGCAGAGCCAGACACGCTGCCCTGTGCATGGGTGACAGGTTTGTAGAAATTTTGGTGGTGCCCAGAACCTGCCCCCCCAACTCCACTCCCCACCTGCCTAAGGCTCTGGGAGGGAGTTTGGGTGGGGGGGGGATGTCTGGGGTGCAGGTCCTGGGCTGGGGATTAGGGTGCAGGAGGGGTGCAGGATGCAAGCTCTGGGATGGAGTTTGGGTGGGGGAGGGGGTCTGGGGTGCAAGCTCTGGGATGGAGTTTGGGTGCTGGGTGCAGGTTCCGGGCTGGGGCAGGGGGTGGGGGCATAGGAGGGGTGAGGGGTGCAGGCTCTGGGAGGGAGTTTGGGGGCAGGAGGGGGTGTATGGGAAGGGGGAGGGGGTGCACGCTCTGGGAGGGAGTTTGGGGATAAGAGGGGTGCAGGGGTGAGGATGAGGGATTCATGATGCAGGAGGGAGCTCAGGGCTGGGGCAGAGGATTAGGGTGCGGGAGATGAGGGCTCTACCTGGGGCTGGGGTGGGGCTCAGGACTGGGGAAGAGGATTAGGGTGTGGGGAGATGAGGGCTGGGACTGGGGATGAGGGTTCACGATGCAGGAGGGGGCTCAGGGCTGGGGCAGAGGATTAGGGTGCAGAGGGGATGAGGGCTCTGGCTGGGGCTGGGGGGGGGGGGGGCTCATCACCTCACAGTATTGGACCCTGAGCTCCTGAATATTATTCACATCAGCTTATTGCCATGAATTTTAATATATTATCCTCATCAGATATCATAAGTCAGAACATAGTTAATGCATTGATACTAAGCAGTGTGATGTTAGTGATACCCATTAGCAGCTCTTCAAGTCAAATCAAAGGGAATTTTGCAATTCCTATCAACTTGTCTGTTAGTATATAGGTCTGTATGTTAGTACAGTGGGAACAGATAAGAGCTGTTAAAGTGTTACTTGAGAGCACACTTTAAGATTGCCTCAACCCCTATCTCAAGGCAAAATCAAGCAACCAGTTGGAAGGGGCAAAGGAGATTGGAGAGAAGGTATAAAACACTAAAAGGCCAAAGAAATGCCTGTCCTTGACAGCAGCACAACCTCACTCCTTACCCCTCCCATGGGATACAAAAGAGGTGGGACGAAGATCCCAGACACAAAATGGAACATGACCCTAAGTTGTAAGGGATGGGACTGTGAGCGTGTATTGCAGATATATTTGGGCCTGCTAAGAAGGAGGAGGGGGGGAATGGGAAATGAGAATAGGAAATAGGGAATGAGGAGGGAATAGGGAATGGGTAAACAGGCAAGGCTCTGTGGCATCAGAGATGGGAAGGGGGATACATGGTAAAGGCTCTGTGATATCAGAGCTGGGAAGGGGGACATGGGGTAAATACTTTGAAGTGTCAGAGCTGGGAACGGAACACTGGGAAACAGACTCTGCTGGTGCATAGAACTATGGATATGCTTGTTTGGAACTAATCCCAATAAACATTGCATTGTCTGAACTTTGGACTTCTGCTTTCTGTCTGTGTGACAAGAACCAGGGGAGAGGGTGAAGGGAAAGCACTCTAACATCTTGGTGTCCTGACTCAGCTACATCACACTGGACAGGTAAGTAGCAGCCAGGTAAGTTCCCCTCCCCAACATTCCATGTATCTGCTTGGAGGGGGTATGGTAGGCTTTCATGATGGCAAGCTGGGGTAACGGTATTTTTGGATAAGTGGATATAGAAGAATCAAGGCCCATTCCAGGTATGGGGTTCAACCTGGGATGACATTAAAAAGGAAATGTGGACAGTGTTATGGAATCCAGAGGGATGGGGACTGGCTGAGTAGCCCACTCTCCTTGGTAAATGGGTAGCAGAAGGATGTCTGTGCCCATGGGGACAGGATGCCTTCCAGGTAAAGGAGGCACTTAAGTTCACTTGTAAGAGGTTAGAAGTAAAGACAACATTATGGAAGGCTGCCAATAATTTTTCAAGTTCGGTGCAACTCCAGCAAAGGCAACTGGAGGATTGTAAATTAGAATTAGGGGTGGCTAAAGATAATTTGTCAAAACAGGGTTTGGAGTCAGAAGCAGAGTTAACAGACCACATTAAGAGATGGGAGCTGCAACTTGATCCTAGGGGAATGAAGAAAAAAAAGTTTCAAAGTGGAAAAGTGGAGAGTGACAGGGTTAACACATGGAGTTGCTTGGAAGCAGTTAACTGCAACAGAGAAGGGCACTCCTGTAATTCACTTGGGGTGCAAACAAATGCAACAGACACTGGGGGAACAAATTCATGGTTTGCAAGAAGGGATAACAACCTCAACTCTTCTCTCAGAGCCAGGATAAAAACCTGGGGGTAAGGGTTCCCAACTGTTTAAATGTAGAGAGTCCTACCCTTTGCTCAGAGGTAACTATATCCTTTTTTCCTTCTTCTTCTTCTTAATTTGCTTAATTTGCTGCTGTTAGCCTGTACTTTAAACTAACTTCACAGGGTTAACTGGTTGCTTTCCACCCCTCCCCCCCCCCCGCCTCTCTCACACTTTTTGTTTTTCTGAAGTTTTAATGGAAGGTACTTTAGATACTTATGTGAAATGTGTGTGTGGGGGGGGGGTGCGGATATTGGACAAAGCATGACAGAGGTCTGCTGTATTCCATTGAAATTTTTGGAGTAAAAGACCCATGGGTGACCATGGAAACAAATGTTTTACTGCCTTTTTAAATGATCCCCAGGTAAAGGAAGCACAGGGAAAGGCAGCTGTGTTGCAGGGATTGTACTTAGTGGCTAAGTTGCCCCAGGCAAAATGTACCACCTTAAAGAATTGAATGCGGAAGTAAGTGATTTAAAGTGAGTGAGGAGTTACAAGTAGCTGTTGTAAATAATTAATACTACAGAGTTTGGAGGGAGTTTGGAGGGAAATAAACAGTTGGGAGTTGTGGAAATGTTAAAAAGTAACGGTTGTGAAGATGTTAAAGAGTAACAGTTGTGGTATTATGAAAGGGGAATTCGTGGTTTGATAATAATACCCAGTTATGTAAATGTAATTATATGTAAGCAGAGTCAGGATGAGCTCTACCCTGACATCTGGTGGTGAATTATGGCGAGTGTGGAAAAGAACTCCAGGGGCTGATCTTGTTTGCATAGGCACACCCACCTGCCTGGCATGAGACAACAGCAACTGATAGTGGTTACTTTGGATGGGGTGGGATCCCCAGTTTCTCTGTTATTGGGGCAGGAGGAATAAAGTGTTGTTACCCTGATTATGTGAATTAAGGACAATGAAACTGTTTTATGACAGAGTGTCTCACCATCATCTAAGTAGCACTCGCTAGACATGGGACATGGGTTCCACAACCCAGTGAATATGGACAGACTGACCCACCCTACTAAGAGCTGAAATCACAAAAGAGCTAAAGTTATTAAGAGCTGAGATCATTGAGTGCTATGTTAAATAGTGGGGGAGCCTCAAGCTATATTGCTAAGCGGCTGGAGGAGCAGCGAGTGGCGTGGAGCCTTGCGGGGACGGTTGGAGCGACCCAAGGAACGGCAAGTGGAGCCGTTTGTGGGGACGGCTGGAGCGGCTCTCAGGTCGGTGAGTGGAGCAGCTCATAGAGCAGAGCAGTTCGTGGGGTCTCGAGACGGTTTTTCATTGCGTTATTGAAATGGAACCCCTAGATACAGAACCCGGCCCTTGTTGCTGCCAACTTAGATGGGCAGAAGGGTTACATATATGTGAAACTCAGTACAATCACATTGGGTGGAACCCTGGCAGTTAAATAAATTATATAAGGGGCTCAGGTGACTACTACCACCACTATGTTTTTGTCCCCAGGAGCCTTTACAGCTATTCTGAGGGAAAATGGGCCCTTTTCCCACAGAAATGGTTTGTAAATATGATTTAATCAAAATCACTAAAGAAATATGAGCGGTTTCTATTGGAACTTAACTTGACTGCCTCCGATTGTACAAGATGAGAATGTAATTTGGTTACAGTTGTGTAAAAATAATGAAAGCAGTGCAAGGGGTGATGACAAAAGAGAATTTTTGAGTGCGAATCTTTTTGTGTAGTTATGTAAGGTTTTAAGGACCTAAAACCAAAACTCATGGTGATACCAGTCAGCTCTGTGTTCTTGGGGAACCAGGGTGCAGTATCCAGCCAGACTCATGAAAGACACCCCCCCCACACACACACCAGCCTCTGCTTAAACCAAAACCCATCAGAGGAAAAAATGTCCAGAGACCAGTCAAGGGCGTTGGGAGACACACCTAGACCCCTCCTGACAAGGGTGACAAAATTAAGACATCTCTATTAGCATACAGAATGAAGAACAGAGACAACTCCCCTAGCCTCATCTGCATGAAAGATGGGACAGGGAGACATCTCAGTTTGCATACAGAATGGAGAACAGAGAACCGCACTGAACTCTGGGACCAGAAAAATCAGGGAAGCACTGCATCATGGGAATCTCTGCTCCAGTTGTTAATGTTAATGCCTGCCCACACCCAGCTCAGGAGTTATCAGACCAATTCTAGTAATGAATCCTTGATTGATGTCCAAAATACTGAAACAGCCTAGTTGTATTGTGAACTCCCTGGAAGAAAACACCACCCATAGTCAAGAGTGATCAGCTCCTATTGTCTAGCGTAAAGAAAACCCTGGAGTCATCAGTTTACCTATAAACAAATCTAGTGTTCTCCCTTGAACCATTGTATTTTCTCTACAAAAATCCCTACACACCCCCCAGTAATTGTTCTGATTCTTAGATCCAAACCATGCATCAGTTCCACTGGGACTCCATCTTCTCCTGACTGATCGTGCTGGGGGCTCTGCCTGTCTCCAGCACTCAGGACCCTGAGCTACCACCATCACCTGGGAACCCCGACCAGATCAAGCCTCATGGAGTGGGTGAGATCCCCCTCTTTCTCTCGCTCTGTTTTCCTTTCTACCTTATGTATTAACCTTTAATAATGTATGGTTATGTTGGTTTAGCCCTCCTTGTGTAGTTATCACTATTATTCAATAAATAACTTTTATGGTTAAGCTGGTTGCTTCTCTCTCTCTTGTTGAACTTTACTCTTTTGTGTTTTTAGCTTCCCCCATTCACTCTACAGCAACACTTCTTTTACCCTGCTGCACCCAAAATACTGTGTGGTTTGCTCATCAAGTAGGTTTCTGCCAGTACAATTGTGATGTGAGAGTGGGGATAGGGACGTGCTGAATGTGGGTGACAGCTTGAAAGTGCTGCTTGACCCAGTTCATGGAGCCCAGGGGCATATAAGGGGAAGCAGCTTGAAAGTGCTGCTTCATCCAGCCCAGTGAATCCAAAGACATATAAGGGGTCTTGAAAATGCTGATTGACCCGGTCCGCTCAGACTTGCTCTGTTAATGTATGTGTGGGTGTTCATCCAGTTCTGGGGCTAGAGAAACCCAGCCATAGGGAACCTAGGTCCTGCAGGATAGCTCCATTGGGAGGGGACTTGCAGAAGGGAGAAGTAGAGCTCCATATGAAAACACAAGTGACACAAGCAGTACATTGATAGAATTACAGAACGCCCCCTCCCCCTCCCGAAGAGTAACCCGAATAAATGAGCATACCCCAGAGTAATGGGTAAATCTAGTAACAATGGTTTGTAAAATCCTGTTTGTCGATTTAAGATCAATTGGTTTGGTTTTGTTTTTTAAATAAAAAGAACAATGCCATTAAAACCCCATTTGAATCTCTCATTCAAAGTTGCAACACTGACAGATCCTTGTGCCAGACACGGGCAGCAAGTGTAATGTGGCTTTGGTATTTAGCATGTAACCCTTTGGGTACTTACATGTTTTTATAAAGTTTAATATCTTTTTAAATAAGGACTAGAGAATGTGGTCCTGGCTGGGGCAGCCAGAACTGGGAGAATGGGCAGAGATTCTGGATCCTTTTTTGGTAATAAATAGCAGGAGGGGAACAAAAAGTTAGAAGGCAGTGTACCTCTGAAACAAAGGCAGGAGTGGAATGTACAAAAGAAGCAATGTCAAAAACACTGAGCCTTGAGGTGGCTCTGAGTAATCAAACTGTCACAATGTTAAACCTTGGGATAAATGCTAGTGAATAATCCCATAACAATGTATAATGTGTATGATTTGGGGGAAATTTTTAAGCAAGTTAAAAATGGTAATTGAAAGCAAATCTCATGTCAAAAGTCTCATGGTAATACCTCTCAGCTATTACCTGTGAATAACCATAAAGCTTGGCACAGCAGAAAAACCAATACAAACCTGATCTGTTGTACAAGAGGGGAAACTGAGGTACACCACCTCATGAATAAAGAGTGGGATAATTCACTAGTCTGCCTATACAACAAAACAAGGAAAGTATGGAGGTAATTCTTCTGTTTTTCCTGCAGTCAGCGAGGAGCTTTCTAAAAGGAAGGGGTACCCCAATGGCTGGGAAATGTTTCTTTTGTTTTTCAGACACAGTATAGGCAAGCTGGCACCAGTGGAAGAACAACTGAGAATACTATGGGTCTACTGTCATGACATAGATTGTGTTGTGTGTTTTGTGTCTTTTGTCTTGTTATTATCATTATTTTGGTGGATATTGTATAAGGAGGGTTAACACATATAGCAGCAAAGGCCAGTGCATGGTATGGCTTCCTTGGAGAGCACGGTCTATCCAAGGGCGGGGCGGGGGGGAATCAAGTGATGTACCAGATTCCAGGAGAACACCATCTATTTCCAGCTTCTAAATGCAGAGGTCCTTACCTATTGAGACCGATTGAGACCAAGCCTGCTGCTATTAGAAATGGAGAATGAAGGGTGGGAATGGGTTCATTGCACGCAAATAAAAAAGCATGGAATGGGGATTATGAAGGAGGATGGATAAATTATGTTGCATGCATTTTACAGGTAGACCCGCAAAAAAAAAAAAAAAAAACAAGGACGCCCTGGCCTGAAATGGAACAATTATTGCTGCTCATCACAATTGTTGTTGTTGTAAATCCTATCTAGATCCTGCAATGTGAAGTGGCAAAGGGAGGAAACACATGGACCACTACACCACCAAATTATGGTAATAAGGCAGATGAAGATTTTAAGGAACTACCCGTAGGAAATTGTATCTCTGATCCCCCCCAGGGGAATTTGGCAGTGTTGTTATGTGGTGTACAGATTGAAAGGGGGGGTCCCAACCCAGTGGATATTATTAAATTTATCAGGAAATATTGCATGGTATTCTCTAGGCTATGCCATGATCAATGACAGTGGGAAACACAGTCTTCCAGACATGTGGTTTGTCACAAAGGGCCCAAAAATATAACCTTCTAGCCTCCTAGGGTGTTTGGGTTATGGCGTCCCACAATTAGGGTGTGATGTTACCATGGATAATCATAATGGTACCTCCACAAAGGAAAATTCCTGGGCGTACAGTTGTTATGTACATATCACGTTGGGCATAAAGTCTCCCCCGGAATGATGGGTATACGACAATTTAACATTTACATTGCAGAATGTAATCCTATAGGTAATATGGATGCCACGCTGGAAGGATCCTGATTTAAGCTGGTTGCAGCCTGGAGCCAGAAATACTTACCTACAGGTGAACGTCTGGGAGCCACTGTGCGAGCGGGTGCAACCAGTGCTTTTCAATGTGTCTTTTCAAAGTATTACATGAGTAGTACACCCCAGAGAATGGTGGGTGGACTGGGTACACCCCAACTGTAGTAAATACCTAGACGGGTTGAAGCAACAATTTAATTGGTGGGTGAGGGGACGCACGTGGAATCGTCATTGGAAAAGGGATTTGTGGGCAGTAGGAACCCCAGGGTTGAGTATATGAAATCTGGGGGACAGTTGGGTAACCAAGCAATTGATAAGCCAAAATGTGAAATTGCAGCAGAAAATCTATGAGCTACTGGCACTGCAACTGTCTGCAATCACAACAGGATGGAAAAGGGCAGCAGAGGTGAACCTGAGGTTAACTCAATAGACAGGGAACCTCATGACGTGAGTGGGGGATGGCTTTTGAAGGCTAATCTGGGGGGAGGTGTGTGTGGAAATACAAAATGCTCAACTAGGGGGTTAGCACCTGTGTAATAGTTATCATGGTACCTTGGAATGGGACAGCAATTAAGTGATCCCCATGAGCACTATGGAAATAATGGAACCACTGGGGGTTAGATGAGGAGGATGGAATAGTGTAAATTAGACAATAATTCAGTTAAGTAATTGTCCAGAGAAAATATTTGGGTGTGTCCCTCCCTGATAACCATAGAGGGGCAGAGCCAATGGCCTGTTGTCGGGGTAGATGATTGAGTGTAATGTATATGGGGTATGGAGTGCTCTGCCTGGAGTGTACACAATTCGGTAATATAACACTTGGGAGTAAAAGTGCATCAGCATCTGGCACAGTTATACACATTTACATGCTGCCATAAGGACTTTGGTGCAGAAATGGATCTGTGGAATTCGTTGTTATGAACAATCAAACAAGGCTGTCCCCACTTTGAACGTTAGGGTACAAATGTAGGGGCCTGCATGAAAACTTCTAAGCTTAACTACCAGCTTAGTTCTGGTCCGCTGCCACCATTCTCAAAAACTAATTCCCTTCCCTGGGTAGCCTTGAGAAACCTTCACCAATTCCCTGGTGAATACAGATCCAAACCCCTTGGATCTAAAAACAAGGAGAAATTAACCATTCCCCTCCTTCCTCCCACCAACTCCTGGTGAATACAGATCCAACCCCCTTGGATCTAAAAACAAGGAAAAATTAATCAGGTTCTTAAAAAGAAGGCTTTTAATTAAAGAAAAAGGTAAAAATCATCTCTGTAAAATCAGTATGGAAAATAACTTTACAGGGTAATCAAACTTAAAGAGCTCAGAGGACTCCCCTCTAGTCTTAGGTTCAAAGTACAGCAAACAAAGATAAACACTCTAGTAAAAGGTACATTTACAAGTTGAGAAAACAAAGGAAAACTAAGATGCCTTGCCTGGCTATTTACTTACAAGTTTGAAATAGGAGAGACTTGTTTAGAAAGATGTGGAGAACCTGGATTGATGTCTGGTCCCTCTCAGTCCCAAGAGCGAACGAACTCCCAAACAAAGAGCACAAACAAAAGCCTTTCCCCCTCCCCCAAGATTTGAAAGTATCTTGTCCCCTTATTGGTCCTTTAGGTCAGATGCCAGCCAGGTTACCTGAGCTTCTTAACCCTTTACAGGGAAAAGGATTTTGGAGTCTCTGGCCAGGAGGGATTTTATAGTACTGTACACAGGACAGCTGTTACACTCTTCCCTTTATAGTTATGACAGTACTACACAATTCCATACCCAGTGGTTGAGTTGCTTTGGACAATACCCCATTTTTCTGTGACTATCCAGTGGACTTATGATATGGCAAGAGCACATCAACACTACAGGGGCAGCTTGCTGCAACTGCCAACAACTGGACACATTTAAAATATATTCTACAGAATGGTGTTAAAAGGATTTTAATGCTGTCAAAGGAGGAGAAGCAATGTTTCTGGTGGTAGCCCGGGACAATGGTCAGGGCTCCCGATGATACTGTGAATTATTATGGCATCAGTCTATTGTTGAGTATACTAATCCTGCCATGTATTCTGCGGTGGTTAAGGGGGACACATACATGCAAGGTGCAACCACTAATTGTAACATATGAGTAATGTAATAGCCACTCCACCAAAGTGTGACAGATAACCTGGACATAACCTTATCAGGCCCACCATTATGCAAGTCTGACACACTAATTGGAATATACGTGCAGTGTGTCCGTACGAGGGAAGGTGCAGGGCACTATACTGTACAGGGAGCAGTGGGGCAAATGGAGCATCAACACATTCTGATACCTGGCCATTTCAAGAAATGTGCCACCATATGCCCTATGTTTTTCCCTGGACACCTGGGCAGGAGGATCCCAGAAGAAATGAAAAAAAGGGGTGGAGTGTTAGCATATAGGTCTGTTTGTTAGTAGAATGGGAATAGATAAGAGCAGTTAAAGTGTTACTTGAGAGCACACTTTAAGATTGCCTCAACCCCTATCTCAAGGCAAAATCAAGCAACCAGTTGGAAGGGGCAAAGGGGATTGGGGAGAAGGTATAAAACATTAAAAGACCAAAGTAATGCCGGTCTCTGACTGCAGCACAACCTCACTCTTTACCCCTCCCATGGGGTATAAAAGAGGAGGGATGAAGATCCCAGACCCAAAATGGAACATGATCCTAAGTTGTAAGGGGTGGGACTGTGGGCATGCATTGCAAGTATACTGGGGCCTGCTAAGAAGGAGGAGGGGTGAATACGGAATGAGAAATAGGAAATGAGAATGGGGAATAGGGAAATAGGGAATGGGGAGGGAATAGGGATTGGGGAATAGGGAAGGGGAACACAGGCAAGCCTCTGTGGCGTCAGAGCTGGGAAGGGGGACATGGGGTAAATGCTCTGTGGTGATAGAGCTGGGAACGGAACACTGGGAAACAGACTCTGCTGGTGTGTAGAGCTATGGATATGCTCGTTTGGGACTAACCCCAATAAACATCATATTGCCTGCACTTTGGACGTCTGGTCTTCTGCTTTCTGTCTGCGTGACAAGAACCAGGGGAGAGGGTGAAGGGAAAGTCCTCTAATAATGTCCTATACATTTGCAGCTCTGTAAATGCAATCAAGGTTTCACCTAATTTCTGTGAAATGATTCAATAAAGATTAGGTGAGTATTTCAAACAACATATCAGGGAAACAGGCAACAGAGAAAGTGCAGCTCCCCAGTCTGCTCAGCTTGGTGTGGGTTTTTTTTCATTTGTAAAGGGGAAGGGAGAGAAAGGAGTGTTGCATTCAGACTAGTGGTTTGATTTTTTTTAAGTCAGGGAATTTAAATAAAAACTGGATAAATAGAAAGTGTAATGGACGGGATGTGGGTGGTCCGGCATAGGGGAGGGCAGTGACAAGGAATCTTCTCCCATTCTACAACTCATCAAAGGCCAGCTCCAATCCAAGAGGGAGAGTGCACTGCTACAGACGAGGGACCGAATGGCTAGGCAGCAGTTCTGCAGAAAAGGACCTAGGTGTTACAGTGGACGAGAAGCTGGATATGAGTCAACAATCTGCCCTTGTTGCCAAGAAGGCTAAAGGCATTTTGGGCTGTATAAGTAGGGGCACTGCCAGCAGATTAAGAGACGTGATCATTCCTCTCTATTCAACATTGGTGAGGCCTCATCTGGAGTACTGTGTCCAGTTTGGGCCCCACACTACAAGAAGGATGTGGAAATAATGGAAAGAATCTAGTGGAGGGCAACAAAAATGATTAGGGGGCTGGAGCACATGATTTATGAGGAGAGGCTGAGGGAACTGGGATTATTTAGTCTGCAGAAGAGAAGAATGAGGGGAGATTTGATAGCTGTTTTCAACTACCTGAAAGGGGGTTCCAAAGAGGATGGATCTAGACTGTTTTCAGTTGTACCAGATGACAGAACAAGGAGTAATGGCCTCAAGTTTCAGTGGGGAAGGTTTAGGTTGGATATTAGGAAAAACTTTTTCACTAGGAGGGTGGTGAAGTACTGGAATGGGTTACCTAGGGAGGTGGTGGAATCTCCTTCCTTAGAGGTTTTTAAGGACAGGCTTGACAAAGCCCTGGCTGGGATGATTTAGTTGGGGATTGGTCCTGCTTTGAGCAGTGGGTTGGACTAGATGACCTCCTGAGGTCCCTTCCAACCCTGTTATTCTATTCTATTCTATGATTACATTAGGCTAGTGCCATCAATGACACACACAGAAGTTGCACCAGTCTAACTAGGGCCTTGGCTACACTTGCGAGTTACAGCGTGGTAAAGCCGCCCCCAGCACTGTAACTCACTCCCCATCCACACTGGCAAGGCATTTGCTGCGCTGTATCTCCGTGGTTGCAGCGCTGCATATACTCCACGTCCTCGAGAGGAATAGTGAGTATTGCGCTGCTGCTGCAGCACTGCAGCGCCAGTGTGGCCGCCTAATGCACTGTGAATGGCCTCCAGAATTATTCGGCAGTATCCCACAATGCCTGTTCTAGCCACTCTAGTCATCAGTTCAAACTCTACTGCCCTGGTCTCAGGTAACCAACCATGTGACCCACCCTTTACATTCCCCGGGAATTTTAAAAATCCCCTTCCTGTTTGCTCAGCCCGGCGTGGTGTGGAGTGCTATCAGCGAATCTTTCCAGGTGATCATGCCTCCACGCACCAAGCGAGCCCCAGCATGGAGCAATGGCGAGTTGCTGGACCTCATCAGTGTTTTTGGGGGAGGAAGCTGTACAGTCCCAGTTGCGCTCCAGCCGTAGAAATTATGATACCTTCGGGAAGGTATCAAAGGACATGATGGAAAGGGGCCATGACCGGGACGCCCTGCAGTGCAGGATTAAAGTGAAGGAGCTGTGGAGTGCCTACCAGAAAGCCAGCGATGCAAACGGCCGCTCGGGTGCTCCCCCCGCGACCTGCCGATTCTACAAAGAGCTGGATGCGATACTTGGGGTTAACCCCACCTCCACTCCGAGCACCACCGTGGACACTTCAGAGACGGTGTGGGGTAGAGGAGGAGGAAGAGGAGGAGGAGGAGGAGGAGGAAAATGGGAGTGAGGGTGGTGGGCCGGATGGAGACACCTCGGAATCCCTGGAGGCATGCAGCCAGGAGCTCTTCTCGAGCCAGTAGGAAGGTAGCCAGTCGCAGCAGCTGGTACTTGGTGGAGGACAAACAGAAGAGCAGTTTCCCGGTAAGCATTTTTTTTTCGGGAAGGAATTTTTTCGGTGTGGGCTCTTTGGGAGAGGAGGGTTAGGCATGCATGCCTAGATGTTGGAATAGTGTATTGATGTGGTTTATCACATCGTGGTAATCGGCCTCGGTAATCTCCTTGAATGTCTCATCCAGAATGTGTGCAATGCGCTTGCACAGGTTTTATCGGGAGAGCCACTGTGGTCCTTGTCCCAGCCAGGCTAACGTGTCCGCGCCACTGTGCTGTGAGGGGCGGGGGGACCATTGCTGCACACAGGCAAGCTGCATATGGGCCAGGGCAGAAGCCGCATTGCAGTAGAAGACCCTCCCTTGCTTCCTAGGTCACCCTCAGCAGCGAGATATCGTCCAGGACGAACTCCTGTGTAAAATGTTGGGACAGTGTTCAGTGTAGCTCCCCCCTGAAGCTGTTGTCTCTCCCCAAGGCACAGAAACCCAGAGGACAGTGCAACCCTGAAACAATCAGTCCCCCTTACTCACCATTTTGAGGCTCCCGTGGGATATGTGTGCTCTGTTTCGGACGGGAAAATTATGCAATTGTGTAGACCCTGTGTGTTTTCTACTCCTTAAGTGCGGGGGAAATCATTACTCTGTCTGGTATAAACAATGCTGCCTCTGTTAAATGTTGCATTTTGCCTATACAGCAGCATCAACCTTGAGACATCAGCCGTCCCTCTTATCGCCTGCTCAGAGACTGCAAAGACTCAGGAAGAGACCGTGAAAAAGCAAAGAAGACATGCTGCAAGAAGTGATGTGGCAATCTATTAAAGAGAATGAGAAAGCACAGAACTGGAGGGAGAGAGAAAGCAGGATCCGCCAGGAAAACGCAGCGCACCGGCGGCAAAGCACGGAGCACCGGCAGCAAAGCACGGATCGGCTCATAAGCATCCTGGAGCGCCAAGCAGACGCTATCCAGGGGCTCGTAGTCATGTAGAAAGAGGAGCAGTACCGCAAACGCAAACGCCACCCCCCCCACAGCCCTTGTCACAAAACTCTTTCCGTTGTGCCCCACTGTCACCTCCAACCCACTTTCCCCAACTTCCGTGTTCTTCATGCCACCCGCTGCCTCCAACACCAGTATCTTCACCACCCAGCCCTGAAAACCACGACCCTTACCCTCTGCACTCCACCCCCATCACCATGCAGCTATCCTGAAGTGCAGCACTCACTGCACAGCACACCAGACAGGACATACGCGAATCTGTGATTGTACCGTTCCCCACTCCACCCCCTTGTTTCTTTTCAATAAATAATTTTTTTTCTTTTCAATAAATGGATTTTTTGGCTTCGAAAACATTCTTTATTATTGCATAAAGTAAAAGACTCCTTAGCCCAGGAAATAAACAGGCACTGCAAGTCTGCTTGTCTGCTTAGCAAACACTGATTCCTAAAGATTGGAACTACTGCACTTCACTCCCGTGCAGAGCACCAGATATCACTGCTCAAATTGCTCCCTCAAGGCATCCCTAATTCTTTCAGCCCCGTGCTGGGCCCCTATAATAGCCCTGCTCTCTGGCTGTGCAAATTCAGCCTCAAGGTGTTGAACCTCAGAGGTCCATGCCTGAGTGAAGCTTTCACCCTTCCCTTCACAAATATTATGGAGGGCACAGCATGCGGCTATAACCCCAGGGATGCTGTTTTCGGCCAAGTCCAGCTTCCCATACAGAGATCACCAGCAGCCCTTTAAACGGCCAAAGGCACACTCCACAGTCATTCAGCACCGGCTCAGCCTGTAGTTGAACCATTCCTTGCTGCTGTCAAGGCTCCCTGTGTAGGGTTTCATAAGCCACGGCATTAACGGGTAAGCAGGATCTCCAAGGAACACAATGGGCATTTCGACTTCCCCTACCATGATCTTCCGCTCTGGGAAAAAAGTCCTGGCCTGCATCTTTCTGAACAGCCAAGTGTTCCGAAAGATGCATGCGTCATGAACCATTCCGGGCCAGCCTGTGTTAATGTCAATGAAATGCCCATGGTGATCCACAAGCGCCTGGAGAACCATAGAGAAATACCCCTTCCGATTAATGTACTCGGATCCTAGGTGGGGTGGTGCCAGAATAGGAATATGCGTCCCATCTATCGCCCCTCCACAGTTAGGGAACCCCATTTGTGCAAAGCCATCCACTATTTCCTGCATGTTACCCAGAGTCACGGTTCTTCTGAGTAGGATGCGATTAACGGCCTTGCAAACTTGCATCAACACGATTCCAACGGTCGACTTTCCCACTCCAAACTGGTTTGCGACTGACCGGTAGCTGTCTGGAGTTGCCAGCTTCCAGATTGCAATAGCCACCTGCTTCTCCACTGGCAGGGCAGCTCTCAATCTCGTGTCCTTGCGCCGCAGGGTGGGGGCAAGCTCCTCACACAGTCCCATGAAAGTGGCTTTTCTCATCTGAAAGTTCTGCAGTCACTGCTCGTTATCTCAGACTTCCATGACGATGTGATCCCACCACTTGGTGGTTGTTTCCCGAGCACAAAAGCAGTGTTCCACGGTGCTGAGCATATCCGTGAATGCCACAAGCAATTTCGTGTCGTACGCATTACGCGGCTCGATAGCATCATCGGACTCCTCACTCTCACTGTCACTTTGGATCTTAAGGAATAGTTCGACAGCCAAACGTGACGTGCTGGCGAGATAAGTCAGCATACACCTCAGCAGTTCAGGCTCCATTTCCAGCACACAGATCGCGCTGCACAGAAACGGTTGAAAAATGGCGCCAAAGGTGGATGGAAACAAAGGGATTTCTGGGATGCGAAGCGATGCATCATGGGGCGTTGGGACAGGACCCAGAATGCCCCGCACCCACGCCCCCTTCCCACAACCCATGGCGCCAGAATGGGAAGAGGTGCTCTGTGGGATAGCTGCCCATAATGCACCACTCCCAATAGTGCTGCAATTGCCACAAATGTGGCCACGACAGTGCACTGGGCAGCTGTCAGTGTGGACAGACTGCAGAGCTTTCCCTACTCAGCTGCACAAAGTCAGGTTTAACTCATAGCGCTGTACATGTGCAAGTGTAGCCAAGGCCTAGAAGTGTGAGGTTAAACTAGTGCAGCTTTGTTTATGGATACTTACATTTGATTGAGCAGGGTGTAGCTTGCAGCTGTAGAATAAAAAGCTGAAAGCTAAACTGATATAGGCCATGCTCAAACCAATGTCAGAGCATCCACCCACAAAGGTACACTTGTTTTACTAAATGGGTTTAACACCTGTTACCACACCTTTTGTGAACCTCTGTGCATAGACAATGGCTAGTCTTCTCAACAGGTGTGAGATGGGGTGAAATTAAGGTGGAGCATTAGGCCTTCATCCCCCTTCTAGACTTGGGGCTGAACTGGAGAGTTTAGCTGAAGTTTCCCTATGTTGATTGTTATCTGGATTGCGGTTCTGGTTCCGATCAATTATAGAGCCTGATCTTCTGGTGTAAATGGGTGAAACACAACTGCAGTTGATGGAGCTCAGCTATGCCATTTATACTAGCAGAGAGTTTGGCCCAAAAATTGATATTAGCTCTTCCAGAAGTCTATGTGGTTCAGATCTAGGGTTCTGGTTTGAGCCCATTCAGGGAAGTGTTATAAAAATAGAGACTGGATCCAAAACATGTGAATGTCTGCTCTCTAAAGATAGGGCTAAATCTTTCCTCTCTACAGGGAAAGGGCATATGTTCCAAAGGGAGCTGTTATTGTGTGTTTGCATTTTGAATAGCAACAATTAAACAAAGTGACAGTTTATTTAAATGTTTTAATTTAAATTCTAAAAGAGAGGGAAAGAGATGCCAACACTCCAGGCACCTTAGCACGTATTTAAATACTATCCATTCAGGAAATACTACCAAGTGACATAGACAGCAACAAATTACGCTTCAACCTACCCCCAAAAAATCCATCTCCTCCTTCTCTGATTTCTCTCCAAAGATCCAACCAAATGGATGGTTTTTGCAACGTGCCTAAAAGGTGCTCTTTTTTCATTGGTTCACAGAGTTGGATTTGCATTTCCCAAAGTTCTCCATGTTGTTATTACTGTAGCATCTAGGAGCCCTCCTCATGGATCAGGAACCCACTTTGGCGGGTATTGTACAAACACGGAACAGAAATATCCCTGTCCTATGGGGTTGCCTCTTACCTTCCTCCTCTTTTTTATGTTTAGGGGGATGTCTGTCTTCTGACACTCTAAGGCTGGGTCTACACTACCCGCCTGAATCGGCGGGTAGAAATCGACCTCTCGGGGATCGATTTATTGCATCCCATGGGGACGCGACAATCGATCCCCGAATCAATGCTCTTACTCCACCAGAGGAGGTGGAAGTAAGCGTCGTCGACGGAAAGCCGCAGAGGTCGATTTTGCCGCCGTCCCTACAGCGGGGTAAGTCGGCTGCGATATGTCGAATTCAGCTACGCTATTCGCGTAGCTGAATTTGCGTATCTTAAATCGACCCCCCCCCGTAGTGTAGATGTAGCCTAATACATTATGCTCAAGTAGCCTCCATTCTAAGCTGAAGGATTCTAATGGTCTCACTTTGATGTTAGTCTTTTTGATTGTATTCTTCCACTTTTTTACAAAAATCCCCCCTTCTAAAGTTTAACATCACAGGGCTGGGTTTTGGTCCAATCTCTCCCATCAAAATATTGAACTTAATTATATATTGTGCTCATATTGCTTAGTGGCTCAGTACAGGTACTTCTTGGATCAACTCCTGTGTCTCACAGAGCTAATCTTTCCTTTTGTATGCTTGGAAACTAGCTTTTCAGAGAAGAAAGCACTAAAGGTATAGAGAAATTGCTCCTCTAAACCTAGTCCTGATGTGTGACATTATGCAGGTAGTCCAAGTTATCCATGATTATTGCTTTATTAGATTTAGTTGCCTATTTGATCCCTCTCACTAATGCACATTAATTATCATTTTCCTGTAGTATAACTCTACTAGTATATTTCTAGTCTTATAACTTGAGATTAGTATCCATACAGATCTATTGAATCCATTCAGAACCTTTGTTTTATGAGATTCTAAGGAATTTATGCATAATGCTATTCCCCAGTTTTCAAGATCTAATCTGCTCATTATAAGCAGTTTAAATAGCCAGGCATTCCAGCATTCCATTGCCCTTCTTATTTACTTTATACTCTGATATTACAATATCTGATTAAAGGAGCCCAATGTAGGAGTCATTCTACCATGTTTCACTTGATGTCAGAATTGTCTTCCACCTCCAAGTTGTCTAGCTCCCTTTTTTTTTTTTTTTTTTTTTTTTTTTGCTTTTAAGCTGCTTGCTTTGGTATATTTTTTATTTTTGACTTTTTTTTATTTATCTCCTTTATCTGACACCCTGTCACTCTGCTGAAATGTACCTCTGTGATCTCAACCTGTCTTACCTCTACTGCAGCTATAATTTCTGCTTTTGCTTTATTGCTGACTATAGAGTTACTTTTGTAGTACTGACAGTCCTTGCAGATGTCTTTGTCTGACCTGAGTGCTCCTCAGCACCTGTCGGCTTTTGCCCAATTAGGCTCTTATAAAACTCAATTATTTCTCTAACTATTTATTATTGTTGCTCTAAACTCACCTCTTCAGGAAAATTAACTGATAAATAAAATGTTATCTCCAGCTGTTTTTATAACTAGGAGCTCACAACAAGAGGAGTAGAAACTGTATGGAGATTATAGCAAAGGTCTGTTAATCAGGACTCCTGGATATCATTCACATAACAGCTCTATGACACAGTTTACTCATCCATAAAATGGGTATAACATCAACTATCCTATAGTATCTCATAGGATAATTATAGGATTCTTAATGTTAAACTACATTCCTGATTCTCTCTCACACACACATACCCCGCCACCCCACCATATCTACCAACCACAGAAAAAATTAAGCTCAACACCAACATGTGAAATTGTATAAGGTGCTTGCTCCACATGCAATCTTCAAAAAAATGAAGGGGATAGGTAGATAGGCAGATGTCCTCTTCTAAAAACAAACTACCCCTTAAGGAACTAATTTTATCTTCTAGCATTAGTAAAAATACTGAACATATTTTTTAAAATTTGAGTTTTAGGACAGCAATCATTGGTATGAATACTTTTAGTGAGATTAAGACCCCAATCCTGTGGAACTCAGAGCAGGAACTGTGTTTTAATGAAATTTTATTTGACTTTTTTTATTGTAAATAATTTTTTACTAGTCTATGGTAGTGTCATTAGTAATAGATGTCTCATCCCTTTAATTTTTGCTAAGAAGCATAAATATAGTACATTTTTTAAAGTTATTATTTTCCAATTTACCCTAGGTACAAACTGATCCTCCCCTTCCCTTGTGCATAGAGCAGAATATTTCTCATTTATTAGCAGCTTTAGAGACTCCCTCCCCACAATTCTGTATTTTGTAGATATTTTTAAAAAGAATGAAAATAAAAAACAAACAAAAAACACCACAGACAGAAAAACAGAAACCAGTAATGGGTACAATTGTAGAACATCATCAGAATGTGAAGCCAAGAATGTCCAAAAATACAGATCTGAAGTTGTTCTTTCAATAAATAAATAAATAAATACTTACAACTTTGAATTTGTGGACTATATTTACCATGGCATTAATAATTTAGAATCCCTGGCATCCCCCATGAAAGAGAAAGGGCTGCTTTTAATCTTGTTTAAAATCCTCCCTTACTGTATTATACATCAGCCTAATCTGAACACGTGATGCCTGGTATCTGTCTGCAGGGCTAATTGGGCTAAAATGTGGCATGACCTAATTTTTCAGCACATACCATCTAGGTCCCAGAGTCCTAAATGCTTTAAAGTCTTCGAACAGTTTTGTTGTTTTCTATTACTTAAGACTTTGATGTATCTAGCTGCCAGCAGAGGGAGAGAATGCAATATGAAGTTTAGAAATGTAATACAACATACCATCGCTTATCCTCACTGCTGAAATAAATATGATGTGGCTTAAACCATTTTTTTCTAGGACAGGGTAGACTCATTGTCAATCCCCTAACCTACAAAGCCACCTGATTCATTTCCTCCCTCTTTTCTTTTTCCTTTTTCCTTTCCTCCTGTGCAGGTGGAATCTTTAGGGGATGACTAAAGACTGGAAGAGTTATGCAGAGGGTTTTATTATAAAGCCGGAAATCATTTGTTTGACATTAATGGGAAAGTCTATCTTTTAGAGAGGTCCACATTTCTGGATGCTATTTCCTGCTCTCAAGGTTCTCTAATGCAATGAACCTAAATATATGAACTCTCCAGAGTCTAACATCAGACTTTTGTTTGGATCTTCAGCTCACTTGCACCCGCCTGACAGGAGAGATGGTAAATACTTTACTTCTCTCATGCTTCAGAAATATGTGTATATGAGATGAGTTGCCTAAGGGCTACATTCTTTTTAAATACGATTGCTAAGTGTTTTAGATAGATGTGCTCCTGTTTTATTTAACAGTATTTGTGCCATTCAGCTTAGAAATGTAGTGTTTTAATCAGACCTTACCATGTTTTTCCCTAAATTCCAAAGGAATTTTAAAAAAAGACAAATGATACATTGTTTAAATACAGTATCTTGCTATTCTCGCTCCTCAGGGGAAGGAAACTTGCCTGCTGTAGCAGCAACAGGAGGCAGTTACCTCATGCACCCTGGCCAGTCACCGCCTCCTAGCTGCAGTGCTGGGGAAGCATGAATGGCTGGGTCAAACTTGAGTGATCGTAATTAGACCTGACACACCAGAAAAAGAGTGGGTAGACAGGGAGGTGACTGATCATCACAATCTGTCCAAATGCAACAACACAAGGCTGGGGAGGGAGGCATTTGAGACTGACTAGTTTAATGCTCTTCTGGGCAGGAACATCATCAACCTCTGTCGGATACATTAGGACATGACTATCTGCTTTGTGGCAGGGGCAGCATGTGCAGCTATGCTTCCCCAGGACTAGAATTCTAGAGTCACAATTTGTCCTCTTTCCCCTTTGCTCCTGGGGAAGTAATCTGCTCCTAGCTGGATCGCTTGGTAATAGTGACCATAATATCATTACATTTGACATCCCTGTGGTGGGGAAAACACCAAAGCTGCCCACCATGGTAATATTTAATGTCCAAAAGGGGAACTGCACAAAAATGAGGAAGTTACTTAAAAAGAAATTAAATATTTCAAGAAATAATAAACAGTGCCAAAAGTGAAATCCCTGCAAGCTGCATGGAAACTTTTTAAAGACAACATAATAGAGTCTCAACTTAAATATACATCCCAAATTAAAAAGCATAGTAAGATAACCAAAAAAGTGCCACCATGGCTAAACAAAATAAAAGAAGCAGTGAGAAGCAAAAAGGCATCCTTTAAAAAGTGGAAGTTACCCCTAGTGAGGAAAATAGAAAGGAGCATAAACTCTGGCAAGTGATGTGTTAAAATATAATTAGGAAGGCCAAAAAATAATTTGAAGAACAGCTGGCCAAAGGTTCAAAAAGTAACAGCAAAAAAAATAAATTAAATACATCAGAAGCAGTAAGCCTGCTAAACAAACCAGTGGGACCACTCGACAATTGAGATGCTAAAGGAGCACTCAAGGACGATAAGGCCATTGTGAAACTTAATGGTCTTCATGGCTGAGGATGTGAGGGAGATTCCCAAACCTGAGCCATTCTTTTTAGCTGACAAATCTGAAGAACTTTCCCAGATTGTGGTATCATTGGAGGAGGTTTTGGAACAAATTGATAAATTGAATGGTAATAAGTCATCAGGACCAGATGGTATTCACCCAAGAGTTCTGAAGGAACTCAAATGTGAAATTGCAGAAATACTAACTGTGGTTTGCCAACCTATCATTTAAATCAGTTTCTGTACCAAATGACTGGAGGATAGCTAATGTGACTTCAATTTTTTAAAAGGGCTCCAGAGCTGATCTCAGCAATTACAGGCCAGTAAGCCTGACTTCAGTGCCAGGAAAATTGGTTGAAACTATAGTAAAGAACAGAATTATCAGACACATAGATGAACATGATTTGTTGGGGAAGAGTCAACATGGTTTTTGTAAAGGGAAATCATGCCTCACCAATCTACTAGAATTCTTTGATGGGGTCAATAGGCATGTGAACAAGGGGGATCAAGTGGATACTGTGTACTTCGATTTTCAGAACGTCTTTGACAATGTCCCTCACCAAAGGCTTTTAAGCAAAGTAAGCTGTCATGGGATAAGAGGGAAGGTCCTTTCATGGATCAGTAACTGGTGAAAAGATAGGAAATAAAGGGTAGGAATAAATGGTCTGTTTTCAGACTGGAGAGAGGTAAATAGTGGTGTACTCAGACAAGTCCTATTCAACATATTCCTATATGATCTAGAAAAAGGGGTAAACAATGAGGAGGAAAAAATTGCAGATAATACAAAACTACTCAAGATAGTTAAGTCCAAAGCAGACTGCAAAGAGCTACAAAGGGACCTCACAAAACTGGGTGACTGGACAACAAAATGGCAGATGAATTTCGATGTTGATAAATGCAAAGTAATGTACAATGGAAAACATAATCCCAACTATACATATACAATGAGGGGGTCTAAATTAGCTGTTACCACTCAAGAAAGAGATCTGGATTCCTTGTAGATAGTTCTCTGAAAATATCCACTCAATGTGCAGCAGCAGTCAAAAAAGTTAACAGAATGTTGGGAATCGTTTAGGAAAGGGATAGATAATAAGAGAAAATATCATATTGCCGCCATATAAATCCATGTAACACCCACATCTTGAATACTGTGTGCAGATCTGGTTGCCCCATCTCAAAAAATATATTGTAACTCTTTGCCAGAGGATGTTGTGAAGGCCATGACCATAACGGGGTTAAAAAAAGAACGTAGATAATTTCATGGAGGATAAATCCAACAATGGCTATTAGCAAGGATTAGCAGGGATGGTGTCCCTAGCCTCTGTAAGCCAGAAGCTGGGAACGGGTGACAGGGAATAGATCACTTGATGATTACCTGTTCTGTTCATTCCCTCTAGGTACTTATCATTGGGCACTGTCAGAAGACAAGATACTGGGCTAGATGCACCTTTGGTCTGACCCAGAATGGCCGATCCTATGTTCTTATGTTTATAGCAGTAACAAATTGTTCCACCCTTGCATGTTGGCTCAGCCAAGGCTCTGACCAAACCCTGTCCCTGCCTGCTCACCTGTGCAAGAGGGAGAGTAATCACCTTTAGGAGACCTGTCTGCCTTTACATTGTTACCCACAATATAAGCAATCCACTCAAAGGAGTAAGAGGACATCTTATGCCAATCTAGAGGGGAATATCAGTAATAGTAGGAGTGACATATCCAACTGCCTGGGTTGTTGGGAGGTCAAACAACAAGTAGCACTCAGGGGATAAAGGTCTTTCATCCATACAGGTAGCTGTGGATTGGTGCTATTTAAGAATGGAAATGGGCTTTACCAAGAGCACCGCAGAATCATTGTTCTTGGAGTCTGGATATGGGCCTGATTCATCACTGTGCAACCCCTATGTTATGCTGGTGCAACTCACTGAGCCTGATTCTCAGTGAAGCCACTGGCAATGGAAAATAAAGTACAACTATGCAAATAACTGATTTTTTGTTTTGTTTTGGTCTCAGTTCTGAAAAATAATAATAAAAAATCATTCTGAGTCAATGTAAAAAGAATTTTGTCAATGTTTTTGGTGAACTGAAAAGTAAAAACACATTCATTTCAGGTCTAGCTACACATTTCTTTTCAAGCTTTTGGAAACTTTTTTAATAGCTGAAATGGAAGAAAATTTCAAAACAGAAAATAATTTCAAATTGAAAAATCAAAATGTTTCATTTAGGAAATCTGAAAACAAAATATTTCAATTTCGGAGGGTTGTGGGGTTTTGTTTTTTTTTTTGGTTGGCTGATTTTTTCTTAAAAAATAATTCAGCAAATTCTACATGAATTTGCAAAATGTTTCAGTTGACCCCTATCTCCAATTTTTGACAAAAAAATTCAGTTACAAAATTTCACCCAACTCTAATTTAAAGGCATCTTTATACTGCCACAGTGGTGTAAAGAGGCTTTAGGCTACATCTACACAGTCTGCAGTCGCAAGCCTCCCAGCCTGGGTCGAATGACGCAGGCTTACATTACCGTGTTAAAAATAGCAGTTTAGACAGTTGTGGCTTGGGCTCTGAAGCCTACCCCACTCCCTAGGCTGAAGAGCCCAAGCTGCAGCCTGACCCACAATTTCAAAGCACTGTCTAGACCATTATTTTTCGAGTGCTTGCCCTGCCAGTCCAAGTCTGTGGAGCTCGGCTGGGAGGCTGTCACAGGTGATGTAGATTTACCTCCAGCCTCCTGGAAAATAAGGTACATTGACTTCAATGGCATTACACAGGTGTAACAGCAGAGAATCAGGCCCCTTGTGTTTGAGACAGTTTTGTTTGCTTTAGTTCAGCATGGCAAGGGCTATTTGCCTGTATTATTTTATTGTTTCTTGTTTAAAGAATTTGTGGCCTTGTTTTCCTCACAAAAATCATGATTCTTACTCTCATTTGTGACATGTCAGGGACAAGTCAAGCATAAGAAGTATACTGAAACCAGGAGTCTAGTAGCCTAGCACACTTTAGGGTTACAGTGCTAGTGGCATTTGCTGCTTGCATTACCTTACAAAAATGAAGCAGGCAAAGAAAAATTGCTTCCTAACTTGTAAGTCTGACAGCTTGTTCAAATTATGCTGACTCACTTCTAGAGAGGCAAGTGTTTTTTGAATCAGTATTAGAATTGGGGACATAACATTTTGCTGTAAATGAGGCTGCAGCCAGAGCTTTCCTGCTTATTGTTAGTCATAGACATCACCAGCAAAAAAGTGCAACATAATTGATCTCCTGGAAACAATGCTTAATAAAAGGCACATAAAGGGAAAGTAATTCCACATTTTCAAATACCATTCTCAAGTTAATTTTGCCTGAGTTGTTTGTAAGCAGCCAGGAATACCTAAAATCAATATGTGCAAGCTGAAGTTGATGGACCTGATTCTGATCTCACTCACAATGGTGTAAATCAGGAGTAACTCCACCTAAGCCACTCAGGGCCACCCAGAGGATTCAGGGGGCCTGGGGCAAAGCAATTTCAGGGGCCCCTTCCATTAAAAAAGTTGCAATACTATAGAATACTATATTCTCGTGGGGGCCCCTGTGGGGGCTGGGGCAAATTGCCCCACTTGCCCCCCTCTCTGGGCAGCCCTGAAGCCACTGTGGTCGCACTGGCATAAAATTGGTGTAGATGAAAACAGTGTGCAGAGAGGTCTAGAAAAAAAAAACCTTCAATTGGCTGGTTCTTTCAAGTCAGAGTGAAAAGAGTATTTATTGGCAGAAAAATATGGAGGAACTATTACATTTTATGCTCTGCATACAAATAACAAACTATCTACTTACTTTCATCACTGTAGCTGTTAAAAAAAAAACACAGTACCTGCATCTTTAATGCTCTACAAAGGCAGCTGTGGTCTGGCAGCTCTTTGTATATAGATCATGGCTTGCTTCAAATTTGCAAAAGGCATTGTGACGGGTTGGATCACAGAAACCCCCTTGGGAGCTGCCACCCGATGTGTAAAGACTACCCCTGCTTCTGTTTTCCCTGCCAGCTAAGGACTCCAGCACCCTGTCTTGCTGAGCCAGACACTCCCATCTGGCTTCAGACACAGACCCAGGGTCTGAATCACTTGTCCCAAAGCTGCAAGTTTACCTGAAAACAGCTCACAGTAGTGTGCTTGTCTATAGCACTCAGATGCCCAACTCCCAATGGGGTCTAAACCCAGATAAATCCGTTTTACCCTGCATAAAGCTTATGCAGGGCAAACTCATAAATTGTTCGCCCTCTATAACACTGATAGAGAGATATGCACAACTGTTTGCTCCCCCAGGTATTAATACATACTCTGAGTAAATTACTAAATAAAAAGTGATTTTATTAAATACAGATAGTAGGATTTAAGTGGTTCCAAGTAGTAACAGACAGAACAAAGTAAGTCACCAAGAAAAATAAAATAAAATGCGCAAATCTATGTCTAATCAAACTAAATGCAGATAATCTCACCCTCAGAGATGCTTCAGTAAGTTTTTCTCAGACTGGACACTTTCCAGGCCTGGGCACAATTCTTTTCCCTGGTACAGCTCTTGTTGCAGCTCAGGTGATAGCTAGGGGATACTTCATGATGGCTCCTCCCTCACCTTGTTCTCTTCCACCCCTTTATATATCTTTTGCATAAGGCAGGAACCCTTTGTCCCTCTGGGTTTCCACCACCCCCCTCACTGGAAAAGCACCAGGTTAAAGATGGATTCTAGTTCAGGTGACATGATCACATGTCACTGCAAGACTTTATTACTCACTTGCCAGCACACACATATACAGGAAGACTCACAGGTAAATACAGCCATCTGCAGACAATGGGAGTCATCAAGATTCCAAACCGTCCTTAATGGCCCACACTTTACATAATTACAATAGGCCCTCAGAGTTATGTTTTATATTTCTAGTTTTAGATACAAGAGTGGTACATTTCTACAAATAGGATGATCACACTCAGTAGATTATGAGCTTTGTAATGATACCTTACAAGAGACCTTTTGCACGAAGCATATCCCAGTTACATTATATTCACTTAAATTTTTATAAAACCATATAGACTGCACAACGTCACAGGCATATGTTTAAATACTGTGGGCCAAATTCATAGCTAACATACCTGGGCACAACTCCATTGACTTCAGTGGAATTACACTACAGCAGTGGTCATAAAAATATTTTCTTGATAAATTTCGGTACAAAGCCACATAAACTAAAAGTAGAAGCTGCAAAATTTGGAAGGGCAATAGCTACCAGTAGTTTTTTACCTGCTGGTGATATAAAGAAAAGAGCCCAGAGTTTGTAAATCATTTGAGCCCATCATTGCTTGCAGAGATTAAGATAAAGAACACCAAACTGTTTTCTTGTGAACTGGTTTAAGTTATCCAAAATGAGTGAAAATTAACCATTTACTGCACTCTTCACCACTGTGTATCATTTGTATCCAGAAGTAAAAAATAAAGACCGAAAGAACTATGTCTTCTACAAATGTTATCTTCTCATGCTTAAAGTTTGCCAGTTCTGTCTCATGGTGGCTCTGGATGCAGAAAGTTCTCAGCAAAGCAGGAACATTTGTTTTTAATATTTTATACGTCATATAACGTAGCCAACCTTCATAATAAATTATTATACCAAAGGCTGAATGTGTCATAATAGCATCCAAACAGCAGTTAACAATGTATAAGAAACAGGAGAGCAAACCACAAAGGTCAACATAGAAGAAGAACAGTGGCATAGAGAGAGAGGTGTGTTACCTACAAAAATCTAGGGCACCTCACCTATACCCTACCGAGGGCTCAAGGTCTGACCCAGTTAATTTAGGTACTCCCACCCTTTCCCTACCGAGGGCTTAGGGTATATAGCACCTACCCATACCCCTGGGGCTCAGGAAAACCTGGTCAATTTAAGTACCTGCCCTCACCCATCGGGCTCAGGGCCATACGAGTCTGCAGAACCTTTCGCCAGTGAAAGAGCCTTACACAGCTGTGCTCTAAATGTCTATTTATTAGCAATACAGAGAGAATACATATCCCAAACAAATCGCTTATGCTCATCACTCCCAACGTATAGACAAACTTCACCCTATGGCCAGTCTGGATCCTCTTGTCTTGGGGTGTCAGCGATACCTCTGCACTTCAAGGTCATGCAAAGGGGTCAGAGTTCTGGCAGCTTGATGTTGAACAGCAGTCCAGAGATGGTGCACAAAGAGCATTGCTTTTTATTCACATTATATAGGCAAAACTAGCTACCTCCTTTAACTTCACTAAACCTATCACATTATTCGATACCCATAGGTACCAAAATGTAACCAGTCGTGCACTGGCACCTGTTTCCTCCTCCCTGCTCAAATCTTTATACATTTTATCTTTCATGCCCGAACTGTCACTTATTTATGACCTTCTTTGTGTGTGCAGATTGTCAGCATAAATTCTCTGGTCAGAGCTTATCTTATCTGTCTTACCATTTTGGGGTCTTTCTGTCTCCTCCCTAAACTTCCCGGGGTGTATCTACTTTACAATCCTTGGTGTTATAACTCTTGTTAGGGGCATTCCTGAGGTGGGGGTGCCTTAGCAGCAGCAGAGCATTTTTTTTCTTAATTGTAGTGGTGAAATCCCTGAGTTTCCCCCAAGGCTAATCAAGGCTAGTTTAGTATGGGGGTGAGTTAAGCCCCAGGCCTACAGGCATGCCAGCTACAGGTGCAAACTTAGCATAATGCTTAACTACAAGTATACAAGGCGATGGGGGGAGGGAGTATTGGGGGGGATGAGGGGAGCAAAGGGAACATTGATTAGTCATGGTATTTCTAACTATCATGTCTGCTACATATGACATCATAAAGACCTTGGGTAATTTATACAAATATATGAGTAAATCTGATATTTTTGTTTATTCCATATAGAATGTATATATTCTATTAATGCACAGACACAAACAACAACATCATCATAATTCAGGTTACAGAGCCAAGCATTCAAGATTTAGTAAATGCCAGAATTTAGGTTGCTCATTCAACGTTAAGTTTTCCCCATTGTACATATGCATTATTCTATTCTATTCGGGTTCTTAACCCACTCTCACCACAGTAGTGACTAAGCACTTTCCAGTAGTGCATTAAGTGATGTAACTTACATTGGTCATAATACAGTCTTTGATCATATCCTATCTTTTTCCCCACAAGAGCTCTCCTCATCCCATGAACAAGAATCTGGATCATAATTTACAATCACAATGCAAAATAATCATGGTATTCAACGCTATTTGGTATGATGGGGGTTTCTGAAGACCAAGACAAATCAGATGTATCTGCAACAAAGAGCCACCTGAATGGTCATTGTGTCAAAATAAATACACAGATCCTGATGGACAAAGTGCTTAATCCCCAAATATTTTCTCCAAGAAATTAGTTAGAATGATACAAATCTGATGGCTCATTTATTTGCTGATATTCTATTTTTGTGAACACTTTCTATTGATGTGATATTAATAACGTAAATAACTTTACAATGTCATGTTAAGATAGTAATCTCTTCCCTTGCCCTGCAGTCTTCCAGGACAACTTGAAAATCAAGTGTTACTATGCACACTGTAGCGGGGTGGTCACTCACTCCTGCCTTAAAAGGCTTAAAACAGCCTGGGGAGAGGGCTGTGGCAGGGAAGAAAAAGCGGGGCTGATTGGGGGAAGCAGCCTCAGTTGGGGGCTACACCCCAGTCAGGCCGCAGCTGGCTTAATGAGGGCCAAGATGGCTCTTATAGAGGGCTGGGGCCAGAAGCCAGAGCAGGACTCTCCCTCTAGTTCTTGAGGGAGAAGGGCCTGGCTGTCTGGGAGCTAAGAAAGAGTACCTAAAGTGGAGCAGGGCTGGGGGAAGGCTAGAAGAGCTGGGGGAGCTCCAGCCTGGAAACTCCCCAGGCTGCAGGCCTTGTTAAAGGCCGGAAAGGGTACTGGGGTTGCAGAGGGGCAGCCCAAGGGTAGGCAGAGGCAGCAGGTCCAAACCCCCTTGCTGGTGATGAGTGGCATTTACACTGCAGTCTGCCCCAGTGAATGGGGGCTAGATTGATATTGGCAGTAGCCATAGTCTGAGACAAGGTGGGGATAAAGGGGTTCCCCGGAGAGGGGAGACCCAGATCTGTGGGGGTACTACCAGGGGGCAGCACTCCACCCTGAAAGGTGCACCCAGGTCCAGGAGGGACTTGGGCCCAGCAGCAAACGGGACACCAGCCTGCAGAGGGCGCTCCAGATGATGGAAACACCAATTCCCTGGACGACCAGCAGGAGGCGCCGCAGATGTGAGTCCCGCCCCGTGACACACACAATAGCATATAACAAAGTATGCAGTGGTATAAATATATTTGTAGTATGTTTTAAAAATGTAAACCCACATAATATAAAAGTGTTAAGAATTATAAATAGATTATATACATAATATACCTGTTGTATATGGAGAATTTGTAACCCCCCATTCCATTTGCCTAAATTATCTTTCCAATAGAAACCATAGAGTTTTGTGAGACTTGCCAGCTGCTGTTCTCAAGGTTCAGACTATAAACATGTAATTTTTACGGCATGTAATTATCCATGATTTGGATCATGGCTTATGGCTTTGATCCAAATATCACATTAACATCCATTGTCTGATGGTATAGTTTCATGGCCATGAATATTATTATATACCTATGCAAGGTCTGACTATGTTTATCATTTAATTTTTATCCAGTTTTAACCTTCAACTGTAATTGAGTCATCCATAGGCCTTATAACCATATGGGCCACCTGTAACCGTAGAATGTATTTGGAGGAAACCATAGAACCTCATAATCAACTAAAACACATTTGAAGGATGTAATGTCAAAGCCTAATGCCTAAATATAGCTGAGCATATTTATTATTGGTCACAAGGCAGAGGATAAAACTAGAGGATGAAACTGTGGGATGGACATCTTTCCCTCCAAAAAAAAGAGTCTGAAGCATTATTTTAAAAGAGTGTTTTTAAAGAGCTCTGGTTGTGACTGCTGTTACTCTATGGGTTACTGGTAGATTTCAAACATGTTATTGCCTGTTTACATTCTTCTTTTTATCCAGCGCATTTTGGAAACACAAATTTCACATTGCAGGACACCCTATTTTGCTGAAAGTGGCCTCTTTTTTAAATGGTGCATTCTCATTATAAATGGGTAGATAGCTCCATGCTATGGGAAGAATAAGTTTTAAATAGTTCCAGCTGAAATCAGAAAGATGCTTAAAATGAAGCATAAAACATATAAACCGCTTTATGAAAATAGGTTTACTGCCAAACTAAAAATTAAGATCTATAGTATACTACACGTTAAATACATTTAGATTCAGAAAATAACATCTTAATTCATCTTATGAAAAGAAAAGACTAATGTGGCCTTTTACATCAAGATTCTTCTTTTACTAATCCCAGTGTGTATTCTGAATAACTCCACTGAAGTCACCAGAGTTACAATTGGGCAAAATTATTACAAATGAGAGGATAATCATACCTAATATTGCACACAGCATATGATTTGAATGATAGACTAGAACAGATCTTTAGCTGGCATAAATCAGCATAGCTCTATTGACTATAATATGACATTGTTAAGTTACACCAGCTACGGATCTGGTCCAACGTTAGCAAAACTTTGTTTAGTCTTACATTAGGAAAACTGAAAAGAAGTGTTGGAGCCAGTGCAAAAGTAGATGGAATGATTATATTGGTGAAAATCCTTGAATCAATTTACTATTTGAAAGAACATGAATGCAAATAAATGCACAAGGTTAAAAATAAAAGCTGCCATTAAAAACAGCAACCACAACTGAATAAATAAAATAAATAAAAGCGGTGGCAGTGATTCATCTTTCTTTTACAATTAAAAACTAATTATTTGTCAAAACAAATTGTCATAATTTTTATTTATTATACTGAGAAAACAGGGGTGAAAAGCCCAAATTAGGGAGAGACTCCAGTCTTTTTGCTAAAGGAAATTAACATGATAATTTTACTATTACCAGCATTTATGCCGCAGCATTAGCACAATGATCAAAATAAGTGGCTACAGCAAAGAAATTGGAACAATGACATTAATAAAACCATAGGGGCTCACCATCTTGTGAACCACAGGGAATCCAGTTTTGCACAGTTAGTGCTTTGAGACACATATGTGACACAAGTAGAAGAACAAAATAAGTTTCTCATTGCTGAGGCATTTACTGCAAATTGAGTCATTAATTTCATATATAAAATGGGCACGATGGATCGAGCAATATGATTAGCTGATGATAATTCTTCTCACCAGTGTGTGTATATCTCAATCTCATATATTTTATACTCTGGTCATTTTAGCTACATATAATGACACTACAAGCCTTGAGGTACTGGAAGGATTATTACTATTATATTTATATTATGGGAGGATCTGATGCACCCATGGAAAAAAAATAGTGGGTGCTCAGCGCCCACCAGCAGCCCAGTGGATCAGGCCTCTCCCTATCCCCAGCACCACCCGCCTGCCTGTGGCCCCGCTGATCAGCTCCTCTCCCTCCCTCCCAGCACCTCCTGCCTGCCACAGATCAGCTGTTCAGTGGCATGCAGGAAGAACAGGGTGGGAGAGGGAGGAGCGAGGGTGGAGTGCACTCAGGGGAGGGGGTGGAATGGGGCAGGGTGGGCATGGGAAGAGGCAGGGCAGGGGTGGGCAATTGTGGGAAGGGGTGGAGTGGGGGCAGGGCCTGGGGCAGAGTGGGGGTCAAGCACTCCCCGGCAACTCTTGAAGATGGCACCTATGTACAATATGCTTTGCATGGTGTCAGTGAATACAAGAGCTTGTATGGTGTAGCTGCAACCCTTTCTGATCTCAGATCCATTGTTTTATTTTAATAACATTAGTGGATTGGTTACTTTGCCCAACACAATTAGAATAATTCCTATATAAACGGGTGAACTGAGAGACATTTGCCCAGGGTCATAGAATGAATCAATAGCAGAGTAGCTAGTAGAGCACAGGTAGCCAGATAGTGAGGCCCCTTTGCTAACCTAGAGGACACTTCCTTCTCCTGTGAATAAGTTTTTAACACTGAAGATAGGTAAAAGCAAAAGCACTAAAGCAATCAGCTGTATTGCTTTTACATCTTTTCCTTTTAGTTGCTTGATTCTAAAGCCTTCCACTTTGAAAGCATAGCCAGTTGGGTGACTCATGCCATGCTTACTTTAATTATGGCATCTAATGTAATGCAATGTGACTGATATGACCAGACGTGAGCAATCACAGAACAAGCCCTCAGCTCAGGAATATGGAAGGATTCAGCCCACAAATAACAGTGTTTGAAAGGAGCCCATTAGGGATGGAGATGGGAGAGAAGGGGTCTGAAACTCTTTATTTAGCAAACCGCCCAAATCTCCATACTGGGCACTTTGATTGTTTTTAATTTAAAAAAAAAAATTCTCCTGCTGGGGTCAGGAACTGGGATTACTGGCTGGCAATAGCCAATTCAGAAATGTCAGTACAATCTCACCCCCGGAGACATCAGGAAGCATGTCCTCTACACCCGGAGGGTGGAATGAACGTGGGCGATTTAAGCTATGATATGTTAATGGCCAGTATTTGCCAATTCAGGGATAGGTTCTACCACCCTGTCCAATCTCATTAAAACTGAGGAGTAAGGTACAACCCAGCATGAGTAAGGGTGGTAGAGTCTGCCCCCCAGGATATAATTATGGATCACACTTTATTTCAGACACAACATTATTAAAGAAACAAAAAAAAAATCACATTATTAGTGGAAAGAGTTAGTGGTAAAACCTCATGCTTCAGGTCTTTAGCAAATCTCTTAGTATTTGGGATTAAGACAAGACTTTCCCGGGGGCAGATGACTCCACATCTATCTACTGTGGGGTTCTAATGTTCCTCTGAAGCAGCTGGTACTATCCACAGTCAGGCACAGGATACAGGACTAGATGAAGCGTGGGTCTGATCTAGTAGGGCAATCCTTATTTCCTCTTTCTTTCTCAGATACAAACCCAGTGAAATTCTGGGACCATGTGTTAACATGTCCAGTGTACATGAATATATCTCCCTAACAATTTACAGTCCAGCTAAAAACACAGTAAACAGAAAAGAAGGACAGAAAAGGTTAGCAGCTATGTAATAATGTATCATGGGCCTCATATCTTTATAGCATGACCAAAGCTCATAGTCAGTTTGGAGAGGGAATTGTAATGCCCCAGAGACCTGTGAGAGAATGCTGAAGAGGACTTTTAAAGCTACCCTAAAAACAACAATATTCTTAAAAAGACAGGAAGAAGTAGGCAAAAGGAAAAATAAGTCAAATACTTACCAAGCCAGAAGAGGAATTACTGCAGCTTGCTTGTATTCCTAACAAGTATCTTAGGGGCACACCTATTTGTTTCTCCTGGATTTAAGTGGCCAGCTACTAAAGCAGAGCATGTTGGGAAACTACCTTATAAAAGCTGTGCCTTCTTCCTAATGTATGCGCAACATACCTGAGGTGGCATGTGACTAGGTTCTTCCCCAAATCTGCTCCACTGGTTGGATCATTAGCTTCCCTGGGCCAGGTACCGACAGGGATCATGACATGAATGCTGATCCATGTCCCCCCAAAATGTACCAACAAGACTGGAGAAGAGAGTTGTGATGAATTAGTCAATGAGAAAATAGTTCTGGTTAGTATGAGATGATAAATTGCTAACTCCCTTGAAAATGTAGGGTTTGGTGAAAGATATCCTGATGTGTTCCACTGCTAAAGTCTGATGTTTTGACTATGTTGGATACCCAGGTCCTACTTTGATTTGGTCTTGATTGTTTGATGTTTATAAATGAAAATAGAAATCTGGGACTCCTTTTCTGCATCAAATGATTCCTGTGCTTGAGGCTCACTCATCACCTCCTCAGAGAAAGCCGTAGCATAACAGAGATAATCAGGTGATAGAGCAACAAAAATGATACAAGGCTTAGAAAATCTAATTCATGAGGACAGATTAAAAAATCTGGGCATGTTTAGTTTAGAGAAAAGTTTCAGAGTAACAGCCGTGTTAGTCTGTATCCGCAAAAAGAAGAACAGGAGTACTTGTGGCACCTTAGAGACTAACAAATTTATTAGAGCATAAGCTTTCGTGGACTACAGCCCACTTCTTCGGATGCATATAGAATGGAACATATAATGAGGAGATATATATACACACATACAGAGAGCATAAACAGGTGGGAGTTGTCTTACCAACTCTGAGAGGCCAATTAATTAAGAGAAAAAAAAAAACTTTTGAAGTGATAATCAAGCTAGCCGAGTACAGACAGTGTGATAAGAAGTGTGAGAGTACTTACAAGGGGAGATAGAGTCAACGTTTGTAATGGCTCAGCCATTCCCAGTCCTTATTCAAACCGGAGTTGATTGTGTCTAGTTTGCATATCAATTCTAGCTCTGGAGTCTGTGACTCCAAAGAGAGACTGCAGAGCTAGAATTGATATGCAAACTAGACACAATCAACTCCGGTTTGAATAAGGACTGGGAATGGCTGAGCCATTACAAACGTTGACTCTATCTCCCCTTGTAAGTACTCTCACACTTCTTATCACACTGTCTGTACTCGGCTAGCTTGATTATCACTTCAAAAGTTTTTTTTTTTTTTTTCTCTTAATTAATTGGCCTCTCAGAGTTGGTAAGACAACTCCCACCTGTTTATGCTCTCTGTATGTGTGTATATATATCTCCTCATTATATGTTCCATTCTATATGCATCCGAAGAAGTGGGCTGTAGTCCACGAAAGCTTATGCTCTAATAAATTTGTTAGTCTCTAAGGTGCCACAAGTACTCCTGTTCTTCTTTTTTTAGAGAAAAGAAGACTGAGGGTGGGACCTGATAAGTCTTCAGCTTGTTAAGGACTGTTATAAAGAGGACAGTGATCAGTTGTTCTTCATGTCAATTGAAGGTAGGAAAAGAAGTAATGGGTGTAATCTACAGCAAGAGAGATTTAGGTTAGATATTAGGGAAAACTTTCTAACTATGGGCTTGTCTTCACTTATTGGGGAATCGACACGTAGCAATCGATCCACTGGGTGTCGATATAGCAGGTCTAGTGAAGGTCTAAATTGACTGCCAATCGCTCTCTCATCAACTCCGGTACTCCACCAGAATGAGACGCATAAGGTAAGTCAATGGGAGAGTTTCTCCTGTTGACCCAGCGCGGTGTAGACACCGCAAAAGGTCGACCTGAGCTATGTCGACTCTATCTACGTTATTCACATAGCTGGAGTTGCGTAATTTAGGTCAACTGAGCCCCATACTGTAGACCAGGGGTTGGCAACCTATGGCACACATGCCAAAGATGACAAGCGAGCCAATTTTCAATGGCACGCTGCTGCCTGCCGGGGTCCCGGCCTCCGGCCCCGGCAGGCAGCAGCGTGCCATTAAAAATCCTGCCCGGCCCAACCTGCTCTTCTCCGGCCCCCACCCACTGCTCTCTCCTGAGGAGGCAGGGGGCAGAAGCTTGGTCCTGTTGGCTGCTGCTGCAGGGCAGCCTCCACTGGCAGCCAAGCTCCCTCCTCCCCAGTCTCTTCCCCCAGTGTGCTGGGTTCCTGTCCCTCCTCCTCTCCCTCCCTGCGGCCGAACAGCTGATGGCCTTGGAGAGGGAGTGAGAGAAGCGGAGCCGGAACTGCAGCTGCAGCGTGCTCACTGCTCTGGAGAAGAGGCGGCGACGGGGCCTTGGGCAAGGAGGGTGGAATCAGGGCATATCTCCTCCAACCCACTGCCATGAGCTGCTCAGGGCAGGGGGCTGAGAGCATCCCCACTACTCCAGCCCACACTCGCAGCCCCCTGCCCTGACTCCTGAACCCCACCCCCAGCCCTTTGCCCTGAGCCCTTAACTCCCACACCTCCCAGGCCCCTGCCCTGACCCCTGCACCCCCCTCATACACACCCAGCCCTCTGCCCTGATCCCTTCACCCCCCACAACCCCAGCCCTGACTCCGGTACCCCCCACACATACCCAGCTCCCGCACACTCCATGCCGTGACTCCTGCACCCCCTCACACACCCCCAGTCCTCTGCCCTGACTCCTGCACCCTCCTCAAACACCCCAACCCCCAGCCTGCTCCTTCACCCCCAGCCCTGTGCTCAGTGCACTACCACCCTCAGCTCAGTGCAGAGAGAGAGGAAGAGAATGGACTAAAACCAGGGAGAAGATAGGTACCCACTCTATGTGGGCTTGGCCGGGACCCCAGACCGGCAGTGGGTTGAGCGGGGCCAGCAGCCAGGACCCTGGCTGGCAGGAGCCGGTGGCTGGAACTGTAGACCGGCAGCGGATTGAACGGCAGCGGGCTGAGACGCTCAGCCCACTGCCAGTATGGGGTCCCGGCCGCTGGTTCCGCTCAGCCTGCTGCCGGTCTGGGGTTCTAGCTGCCGGCCCCTTGCCAGCCGGGGTCCTGGCTGCAGGCCCCACTCAGCCCACTGCTGGCCTAGGTGAATGGAACCCCAGGCCGGCAGCGGGCTGAGCGGGCCGGCGGCGTAAGATCAGCATTTTAATTTAATTTTAAATGAAGTTTCTTAAACATTTTGAAAACCTTGTTTACTTTACGTAACTAAACTTTGACAATAGTTTAGTTATATAATATATAGACTTATAGAGAGAGACCTTCTAAAAAACGTTAAAATATGTTACTGGCATGCGAAACCTTAAATTAAAGTGAATAAATGAAGACTCGGCACACCACTTCTGAAAGGTTGCCGACCCCTGGTGTAGACCTTCCCTATGAGGACAGCTTAGTTGTGGAATAGGCTTCTAAGGGAGGTTGTGGAATCCTTGTCACTGGAAGGTTTTAAGAACAGGTTGTAAAAACACCCGGCAGAGATGGTCTAGGTTTATTTGTTTCTGCCTCAGTGTAGGAGCTGGGCTTGATGACTTCTCGAGGACTCTTCCAGTCCTAAATTTCTGTTATAGAATGGCTAAAATGTCTGCTGCCCTTGCCTCTCCTCTGTTTTACTGCTAAGCCTTCTGCCTTGGCTATTTTACAATAAATATCCAATCTAAATGTATTACAGGAGATGGCATCCAAGTTCATCTATAATTTAAACTCAATCTAAAATTTAAAACAAAACAAAGCCTGTGAAGGGCTCTGAGGATTGGACAGACCAGGGCCTCTATCTTTCAATCAGATCTACTTCACAAAGGCAGAGGTTGAGGGTAACAGATCTAGCTGCAGGATCCTAATATGGGTTTAAATAAGTAGGTTGTACGATCTTTAGGGCAGGTACTGCCATTTACGATGTTTGCACAATGTCCTACACCAGTGGTGGGGAACCTGTGGCCTGCAGCCCATCAGGGTAATCTGATTGCAGGTCATGAGACATTTTGCTGATGTTGACTGTCCGCAGGCACAACTCCCCACAGCTCCCAGTGGCCGCAGGTTGCCCACCACTGTCCTACACAGTGGGGCCCAAAGTTGTTTGAGGGCTCCAGGCATTTTGGCAGTACAAATATTACATTATTATGATGAATTAATAACGGATTCCATCCTTCATCCAGAACTCAGTATTGTTTCTGGGATTTAGAAAAGTTTAGTTAACTTTTTTAATGCTGTTATTTTTCATTACCATGAACCTCCACACTTCCTGTATCCAACAAAAGGTGAAAGTGCTGATACATCACAAGAAAAGCTGTTCGTATTTCCAGCCTAAAGGGAAGCAAGAAATAACAGAACTCTCACGAAAAAAAGATTATTTCTGGCCCAGTTTTTCAGACCAATGAGAGCTGGATGATTTGGATAAAGCTCCAAGTCAGTACTATGATATTACAACTAATAATGACACTTGAGAGCAGCATTACCCTCACTTACTATGATCTTATTTTTCTGTGACCAAAGAGGCTTTCACATCTGCCTTTTCCAACTGGCACTATAAAAGTCTCATCCTGCAATCCTACACTAATGTGAAAAAAATGATGCTAGGAAGCAACCGTATTAATTCACTGCAGAATATACTAGTGTGAGTTAATGTACTACAGTCACTGGATTCCAGGAATATTATCATAATAACCCATTGTGGCATGTGTTTTTGCCTTGTGCATTCACTGCATTTCTAGTTAGTATGCATTTTCTGTGACTTAGAGTAAACACTGGAAGTCTAAACTATTAACATTTAGAACAGTTGCTGGAGTTTGTGAAATATTAGCTGACCTACTTCATCACAGCTTTAATTAGATATAACTTCCAAGCTGTTTTTGCTCCTGTGGGAATGATAAAGCTGGCAGTAATATAACTGTATCTAAGATAAGACAATCCACCAAAAAGGAAGTAGTTTTGGAATACATCATTCAAAATACAGAGGAGGACAACACTGTGTTGTGTTATCTGATCCAGACCAGCCTCTCTCTGTATCCAAAGTGCAATTCCCACAGTACATATTAAGACATGTCACATGTTAGGAAGTAATGTGTCAGAGTTGTTTTCCAAGAAAGACACAAAACATATCTCTTTGCAATTAGTCTGGATTCTTGAAGAAAGCAGACTATTCCAAGAAGGTACTGCTTTACCACTGCTTTACCAGTCACTGGGAATGATCATCTGCAGCTGTAGAATAACGACAAACTGCAAGCTTCTTGCATGTCATTTTAAAACAAACAACTACCACAATCATTGTTTTAATTTTCCAAAATGTGTCTTGTTGCTTCATGCCTGAATGAGTGAAATTGTTCCAGATAAATTATTTTTAGTTTAAAGAGAGCCTGTTGAGGAATATTTTTTTAAAAAATGCTATTTATTACCTTAAGAATCATGATATTACAGTTGTTTTGGTTTGATTTATTTCCACATTGTTGTTCAATTGTACACTGCTAGCTGGAAAACCATACTCCCTAGACATTTTTAAGGAAGAAATTTTTATTGTTATTTTGGCTTTTGGCAAGATGAATAACAGATGCATGCAAAATCTCAGTACTGTATGTCCAAAAATAAATGCCAATGTATTGAGCAAGAATATGGTTCCATGATGCAATAAGGTCCTGAACAGGGGGAGGTCCTGGTCTCTCATTGAAGTGTCCTATGGGAGAACACACCCCTTACTAGTCACTTTCCTCTAATTAGCCATAAAAACAATTCATGGGATGTGAAGAAATTGATACCTATGAAACTGCCCCAACAGGCATTCAGAAACAAAAGTGTAAGTTAAAAGTTGCCACAGTAGTATTTGAACCCCATGTACGACAGGTGCTTTTTATTATTCAAAGGGACAGCATTGGGAGTTGTTTGTTTTTATAACTCTTCCTGCAGGCTATGGGTTTCAATAGTTTTCCTTCACCTATGCTGGTAACTTTTACTTTGCCTTTACATAGCTTACTCGAGAGCAATTAAAAAGTGTCCCAAATCTTCCTTTTCCCTTCCAAATGAATGTTAAAGTGGCTACATACAAATCCAATTAAACTGATGGCTCAGGCTTACTTTTCATCTTTTGAATCAAGTCATTTTTCATTAAAGCAGCTTGAAAACCTTGAAATTTGAGGTGAGCAAATGAATCACAGAAGCTTCAGTGTTTGGTTCAAATAAAATACCCAAGAGTTTGAGGGTCTGATTCTGTACTGCTCTGTGCCTTCTGTAGTTGTTTTTCTCTGTGCAAAATGAATGCATTTTGATTTGATAGCATTCGTTTCCTGCTTTGCACAGGTGTAAATGACCACACAACTTTCAAGGCATTGAAGAATTAGGCATTGTATCTAGGACTGGCTGAGAACTTTCCATCAAACAATTTTCTCAACAGAAAACTGGATTTTCCACTAAACTCTCTCCATCCACCAGCAAACTTTTTATGGGGGTCCCATAGGGCTCTGTCCTTGATCCTCTTCTCTTTTCCTTCTACTAGCACTCGGCAATTATTTGTGCTAAACTATTTTTTGGCAAAAAATGCATATTTAGATTGACCAAAACAATTTGTGAATTTGGGTCAATTTTGGCAATTGTTTCAGACAGGAAAACAATATTCAATTTTCAGTTTCAGTTTTCAGTTACAGAAAACAAACAAAAATGGTTTTCATCTTTTGACATCATTTTAGAATTTTCTACTGAATTTCAGTTAAGATGTGTTTTTTGTTTTTTTGTTTTTTGTTTTAATTTTCATTAAAAACATTTTGGGGGAAAAATCCCCATTTGCTGACTAGCTTAACTTATAGGCAGCTGTACCTGTATGCTTATCAAATGTGTGGCCAGGCTATCTCTATATACCATTTACCTCAACAAAACTGGACTGGAAAACTTCCAAGAAGTGATATTATTATAAACAGTTCTTTGGTACTTCCTGCTTCTGAACAGGCCCAATCTATTAGAAGGATAGCATCTCTCACAATGCAAACCCATACGCAGTTGGAACCAAGGGCAGGGATACACACCAGCAAAAAGTAGTAGGTGCAAAAATTAATCAAACTTCACATTTTGTGTATGTCTATACTGCAAACGTATGTGTGATATGGCATAGATAGCCATATCTATGCTTGTTTTTTTTCTCTCTGTCCCATTGACTGTTCCCCTGTGGATAAATACTTCAATAGTCATTGGGCCAGGGACAGAAAGAGAGCAAATGGGAATGATTCTGTAGTCTAATGATTAGAGCACCTACTTCCAAGCTGGGAGACCCATAGTGTATCAGCTACAGAAAGAGAGATTGAGAGAGCCCTATATTGGAATATCCCATAGCTCAGTGGGTAGATCACTCTCCTGAGAAGTGGGAGACACCTGTTTAAATAATTTCACTTCCTCTGGTAGAGAGAGGAGAACTTGAACATGGGTCTCCCATGTCCCAGGTGAGTGCTCTAACCACTGGGCTAAAATTTATAATGTTACCACCTCTGCTTCTTTCCTCCCTCCCTCTTACTGGGGCCTGATCTTGTAGGCACCCTCTGAGCATGCCTATGTGATTGGGCCCTGCATACAACTTAGGCAACTGAATGCCTGTCTTCCCCTAGCTAATGGATTGCTCTGGGGCTTAGTCAGGAGGTAGGCCTCCAGATGCCTAGAGTGAGATGGCAAGTCATGTTCCCAAAGACAGAAACATAGGTGCTTAGGGAACTTTTATGCTGAAAAACTTAGGTGTGGGGTGAGCTTAGGTGCCTACAGCATTCAGTGAGTTTTGTGGACCACAAAGGAGCCAAAATTGGGACTTGGGCACCTAAATATTTTCATGGATCGCACCTGTTTTGCCTGAATCATGAGGGCAGGCTTGGGCCCAGTCACAGAGGATTAGATAAGGGAGGCGGCTCTCACCAAAATTTGTTCTGATGGGCATCACCCCATAAGACTGGACAATCACATTCCACATGCAGATATTCTAATACAGTGGTTCTCAACCAGGGGTCCGGGGCTCCCTGGGGGCCGCAACCAGGTTTCAAGGGGTCTGCCAAGCAGGGAAGTCATTAGACTTGCTGGGGCCCAGGGCAGAAAGCCAAATCCCCACTGCATGGGGTTGAAGCCCAGGGCCCCAAGGGCCACCACCCGGGGCAGAAACCAAAGTCTGAGCAACTCAGCTTCACAGGAGCCCTCTGTGGCATGGGGTCCTGGGCAGTTACCTTGCTTGCTACCCCCTAACACTGGTCCTGGCTTTTATATGCAGAAAAACAGCTGTTGTGGCACAGGTGGGCTGTGGAGTTTGTGATTTTGCACTCCATATGATTTTATGAAAATATGCTAATGAGTGTGAATATACTGGAATATGTTTCATGCAAAAGGTCTCTTGTAAGGTATCATTACAAAGCTTATAATCTACTGAGTGTGGTCATCCTATTTGCATAAATGTATCATTCTTGTATCTGAGACTAAAAATATAAAATATAACTCTGAGGTCCTATTGTAATTATGCAAAGTGTGGGCCATTAATGGTGGTTTGGAATCTTGATGGCTCCCATCAACTAAGACAATTATTTGTAAATGGCTCTGTTTACTTGCAAGCCTTCCTGTGTGTCAGACCAGGAAGAATGAAGGCTTGGGGTCTCACAGGACATGTGACCATGTCATCTGGTACTGGAATCCATCTTAAACCTGGTGCTTTTCCATTTAGAAGGAGAGGTGGGGAGAGAGAGACAAAAGATTCCCGCCTTGTGCCAAAGCTATATAAGGGGGTGGAACAGAACAAAGGAGGTTTCAGTCATAAGAAATCCCCTAGTTACCACCTGAGCTGGAGCTAACAAGAACTGTACCAGGTGAAAGGATTAGGCCAAGACTAGGAAGGAGTCCAGTCTGTGAAATAAGCTTATTAGAACATCTCTGAGGGTGAGATTTTATCTGTAATCAGTTTCTTAATGTATTAGGCTTAGACTTGTGTGTTTTGTTTTATTTTGCTTGGTAACTTACTTTGTTCTGTCTGTTATTACTTGGAACCACTTAAATCCCACTTGTTATACTTAATAAAATCACTTTTGTTTATTAATTAACCCAGAGTAAGTAATTAATACCTGGGGGAGCAAACAGCTGTGCATATCTCTCTATCAGTGTTATAGAGGGCAGACAATTTATGAGTTTACCCTTTATACAGAGTAAAACAGATTCATTTGGGGTTTGGATCCCATTGGGAGCTGGGCATCTGGGTGCTGGAGACGGGATAACTTCTTAAGCTGTTTTCAGTTAAGTCTGCCTCTTTGGGGCATGTGGGACAGACCCTGGGTCTGGTGTTGGAGCAGACTGGTGTATCTGGCTCAACAAGCCAGGGTTCTTGAGACCCAAACTGGCAGAGAAAATGGGCTCAGAGGTAGTCTCAGCACATCAGGTGACAGTCCCAAGGGGGTCTCTGTGACTGAACCCATCCCAGAGTTTCTACAGCATGTTGGGGCAGGGATATCAGAAAGAAAAAGGTTGACAACCCCTGTTCTAATGCACCACATTTTGAATCAGACAAAACTGGAAATCATCCCAAGCATCTACAAAGAGGATGAGCTTTCCCCCTACGCAGAGGGTCTGTACACATTTAAAACCAAGCTGAAGGGATTCAAAGGGCTTTGTATATGACTCCGGATCATCCCAATGGCATAAAGGTTATGACAAATATGCCTTATCTTATCTATAGGTAACACTGTAGCAGATTCACATTCTTACAATGTTGCGTTATACTTAAAAATGAAAATTATTAATAAAATAAAACTTGGTTATAATAGAGCAGTAGAAAAACACACAAGAAGTTTATGATTTTCTGAACGCTATAATTTAAAAATCCTTATATACAAATATCTTCCTGGACTGTAAATCATATTTTAGCTGGGAGCAATTTTTTCCCCGCAGAAATATAATCTGCTAAACCCCCAAAGTTTGTTGTGAAAGCTCTAGCTTAACTAGCATGGGCACTGTAATAATAGACACATCTGTGGTTACTCATGTTTTAATCAGTCGTCAAAGTTGTGTCATGTTCAGTGTGTGCAGCGAGATATCCTTTTCAGCTGAACATATAAGCAAAAAGCACTCAGGCAATTCCTACTGCCTGGACTCTCTACTTCTCATAAAAACGTATTTATTCTCACATTTCATTTTTATTGCTATTTGCAGCTCCAATGTTGCGTCTACTAGAATCTCACTTTGATTATAACAAAAGACAGTCATGCAACACTTAGGCTGGTCTTTGAAAACAGCATGCCATGAAAACATGTCTTCAGGGAGTTGGTGGCAAGTTATTGAAAAGGATGATGTACTTATGCCTTTAAAGCTGGGCTAGATGTGGTGAAGTCAGGGTTTGAATGGAGGCACTTTCACATGATTGGAGAAAAATGTGTTTATAATGAGGGAAAGATTAATATGTTTTGCTCTTGTGGAAATATATATAGTGAATCATTCAGCCAGTCAATTAATTTAATTTCCATGGTTATAGTGTCTTGGGTTATAAATATATTGGTAACATGCACAGAAAGGACTGTTTTGTAAATCACCACATTTCTATTCACATTCCTTAATTTTAAAAACACTTACATTAATATTCAATACCAAAAAAATAAAATAATTTGTCTAGGTCCCTCTGTATTCTATCCCTATCCTCCAGCGTATCTACTCCTCCTCCCAGTTTAGTGTCATCTGCAAACTTTGCTGAGGGTGCAGTCCACACCATCCTCTAGATCATTAATGATGATATTTGAACAAAGCTGGCCCCAGGACCAAACTTTAGGGCATGCTGCTTGATACTGGCTGCCAACTAGACATGGAGCCATTGATCGCTACCTGTTGAGCCCGATGATCTAGCCAGCTTTCTATCCACCTTACAGTCCATTCATCCAGCCCATACTTCTTTAACTTGCCGGCAAGAATACTGTGGGAGACTGTATCAAAAGCTTTGCTAAAGTCAAGAATTAACATGTCCACTGCTTTCCCCTCATCCGCAGAGCCAGTTATTTCGTCATAGATGGCAATTAGGTTAGTCGGGCATGACTTGCCCTTGGTGAATCCATGCTGACTGTTCCTGATCACTTTCCTCTCCTCTAAGTGCTTCAAAATGGATTCCTTGAGGACCTGCTCCATGATTTTTCCAGGGACTGAGATGAGGCTGACTGGCCTGTAGTTCCCCGGATCCTCCTTCTTCCCTTTTTTAAAGATGGGCACTACATTAGCCTTTTTCCAGTCATCAGGGACCTCCCCCAGTTGCCATGAGTTTTCAAAGATAATGGCCAATGGCTCTGCAATCACATCCACCAACTCCTTTAGCACCCTCGGATGCAGCACAGCCAGCCCCATGGACTTGTGCTCATCCAGCTTTTCTAAATAGTCCTGAACCATTTCTTTCTCCACAGAGGGCTGGTCACCTCCTCCCCATGCTGTGCTGCCCAGTGCAGCAGTCTGGGAGCTGACCTTGTTCGTGAAGACAGAGGTAAAAAAAAAACATTGAGTACATTATCTTTTTCCACATCCTATGTAACTAGGTTGCCTGCCTCATTCAGTAAGAGGCCCACACTTTCCTTGATTTCCTTCTTGTTGTTCACATACCTGAAGAAACCCTTCTTGTTACTCTTAACATCTCTTGCTAGCTGCAACTCCAAGTGTGATTTGGCCTTCCTGATTTCACTCCTGCATGCCTGAGCAATATTTTATACTCCTCCGTGGTCATTTGTCTAATCTTCCACTTCTTGTAAGCTTCTTTTTTGTGTTTAAGATCAGCAAGTCATTTCACTGTTAAGGCAAACTGATCACCTGCCATATTTACTATTCTTTCTACACATTGGGATAGTTTGTTCCTGCAACCTCAATAAGAATTCTTTAAAATACAGCCAGCTCTCCTGGACTCCTTTCCCCCTCATGTTATTCTCCCAGGGGATCCTGCCCATCAGTTCCCTGAGGGAATCAAAGTCTGCTTTTCTGAAGTCCAGGGTCCGTATTCTGTTGCTCTTTTTTGTGTTTAAGATCAGCAAGTCATTTCACTGTTTAGCCAAGCTGATCGCCTGCCATATTTACTATTCTATCCTGATCAATATTTTTATACTCCTCCGTGGTCATTTGTCCAATCTTCCACTTCTTGTATTCGCTGTATTCCTCTCCCAGCAGATATCAGGGTGATTGATGCAACTCCCCCACCTTTTCTGCCCTGTCTGTCCTTCCTGAACAGTTTATATCCATCCATGACAGTACTCCAGTCATGTGAGTTATCCCTCCAAGTCTCTGTTATTCCAATCACATCATAGTTCCTTGACTGTGCCAGGACTTCCAGTTCTCCCTGCTTGTTTCCCAGGCTTCTTGCATTTGTGTATAGGCACTTAAGATAACTCGCTGATTGTCCTGCTTTCTCAGTCTGAGATAGGAGTCCTCCCCTCTTGCACTCTCCTGCTTGTGCTTCTTCCCGAAATCCCATTTCCCCACTTACCTCCGGGCTTTGGTCTCCTTCCCCCGGTGAACCTAGTTTAAAGCCCTCCTCACTAGGTTAGCCAGCCTGCTTGCGAAGATGCTCTTCCTTCTCTTCATTAGGTGGAGCCCGTCTCTGCCTAGCACTCCTCCTTGGAACGCCATCCCATGGTCGAAGAATCCAAAGCATTGCAATCCCTCCCAGCTTGGTATCATATGCAAACTTTATAAATGTACTCTCTCTGCCATTATCTAAATCATTATAAAGATATTGAACAGAACCAGAACCAGGCCTGATCTCTACGGCACCACACTTGATATGTCCTTTCAGCTTGACTGTGAACCCCTAACCCCAAATGTGTCCGTATGAATCCTGTCTCTATGTTGTTTATGACCATTTAATATATAAGCTATCCAATATCCCATAAACCCGGTGAATAAGATTTAAAAGTTCCAGTCTTTGTCTTCCATTTACTGGCACTGTTTCAATCTGTTCACATATGTCCTTTCATTCATCTGCCCTGCACAATATTCTACAGTAAGATAACTTTCCCAGTTAGTCTTTATATTCTTCTTTCCAGAGCACATGTTTGTTTATTAGTTAATGATATAGATTAGTGACTTTCTTTTCAGCAAGTTCTTTAATGATAAATGGCTATTCTAATGAGTTAAACTCCAGATCCTCTTCTCATAACAGGGAGAATAGTGATTCTCAATAGCATTAAAGCCTTTACAAAGCTCTTTAGAGTTTCTTCCTAGTATCATTCTGAAACTAGTTATTAGTAGAGTGAAAAAGATTCTGTTTTAGAATTAGGGTATGTCCCTGGCTTCCTGTATTTCCTTTATCTGATGGAACAGCTGATCAAACATGAGATTATGATTTTGAGATTTTAAAATCCAACCTTAAGAGTAGAGAAAATTCCAGCATTGACATATGCTAGGATTTTAGATTCTATTATTTTAATGGTACGTGTGTGTGTGTGTGTGTTGGCACGCAAAGTTCCCTCAAATTTTTCCCATGCATATGCGGAATGAATTTTGTTATGTGCACCAATATGGAGGTGATGTATGGTGGGGTGGGGCCGAGGGGTTTGGCGTGTGGGAGGGGGGCTCAGGGCGGAGATGCAGGGGGTGAGGGCTTCATCTGGGGATGTGGGCTCTGGGGTGGGGCCGGGGATGAGGGATTCAAGGTGCAGGAAGGTGCTCAGGGCTGGTGCAGAGGGTTTGGATGCAGGGGGGTGAGGGCTCCAGCTGGGGGTACAGGCTCTCGGGTGGGGCTGGGGATGAGATGTTTGGGGTGCAGGCTGCCCCAGGGCCACAGCAGGGAGAGAGGACTCCTCCCAGCCCTCTCTCCCCGTAGCAGCACCTGGTCTGGGGTGGAGAGGCTCTGGGGCTGGGACTAGGGGAGAGGCGCCTCTCCCCGGCTGCAGCTGTGAACACCTCCATGGCCCTTGATAGACTGCTGTGTGACTGCGCAGCTTAGAGGGAACTTAGGTTGGCAGGGGTGTTCTTTCCCCATATGCACACCAACAGGACTGGCTACTGGCCACTTTAGAATCTTGAACCTACTATTTCCCCTTTTCAGGGATTTGAATTCTAAATTAATATCCTGTAGATTAGGGCCCAAGACAGATCCAGGTTTGGATGGCAAACCACCCCTAAGTTTAAAAGTTTTTGAATTTCATTATAAAGATACGGCCTAGTGAAAAAAATTTGAATTGGTTCAGGATTTTGATCCCACAAAATTGGGCAATATGACTTCACATTTTAGGTTCATGTTTCTCTGTTACCTAGTCATTACACCTCTCCTTTAGATCATCAGAATTGTCATAAATCATCTTCTAATCAATAAATTTTTCATGAGTTTGGAACTCTGCTAAAGAATCCTGCAAGCCCCTTTCCACCAGTCAATGACAATAAATGCTGCAATGACAATGACAGTCAGAAGCGGGCTCCAGGAAGATATTTAGTTCATGCCGTACTATTTTTGTACCTTTTCTTATAAAAACATCTATTGCCTGGCTGTTGAAGATTGAACACCTAAGGGAGCATAACAGAAAAGTTGTACAATTGACCAAGGAGGGAAAAGGGAGGAAGATTGCTGGTTGAGGTCTCTTAAGTTTAAGCTGTCTTGTTCAATGTTTTATTCCACAGACTCTTTCACAAGAGAAGAGCATTATCATGCCCCCTCATCACATCTTAATGTCCCACTGCTTGGTTTTACATATTCATTCTGCAGACCAGACCTGGCTGGACTGCTAATGTTGATTTTCAATAAGTCTTGGAACGCCAGGGAAATTCCAGAAGAAAGCACAAGTTGTACCAATTTTTAAAGAGGGTAAATGGGATGATCCTAGTAATTAAATGCCTGTCAGTCTGACATGGATCCCAGGAAAGATAATGAAGCAATTGATACGGGACTTGATTAATGAAGAATTAAAGAGGGGTAATATAATTAATACCAATCAATATGTATTTATGGAAAATAATTTTTTTGTCAATCAAACTTAATATATTTTTTTGATGAGATTACAAGTTTGGTTGATAAAGCTAACAGTATTCGTGTAATACACTTAGACTTCCGCAAGACATTTGATTGAGTACTGCATGACATTTTGATTAAAAACTAGAACAATATAAGATTAACATGGCACACATTAAATGGATGAAAAGCTGGCTAACTGATCAGCCACAAAATGTAATTGTAAATGGGGAATCATCATCATTGAGCAGGTGTTTTTCCAGTGGGGTCCTGCAGGCAGAGGTTCTTGGCCTTACGCTATTTAACATTTTTATTAATGACCAGGAAGAAAACATAAAATCACCAGTGATAAAGTTTGCAGATGATACCAATACCGGGGGAGTGGTAAATGATGAAGAGGACAGGTAACTGATATAGAGCGCTCTGGATTGGTTGGTAAATTGGGTGCAAGCAAACAATATGCCTTCAATATGGATAAATGTATACATCTAGGAACAAAGAATGTAGGCCGTATTTACACAATGGGGGAGTCTATCAGGAGAAGCAGTGACTCTGAAAAAAGTTGTGTTCGTTATGGTGGATAATCAGCTGAATATCATTTCTCAGTGCAACGCTGTGACCATAAGGGCTAATGAAATCCTTGGATGCACAAACAGGGGAATCTCAAGTAAGAGCAATGAGGTTATTTTACCTCTGTATTTGGCACTAGTTTGACCGCTGCTGGAATACTGAATCCAGTTCTTGTGTCCACACTTCAAGAAGGACATTGATAAAATTGGAGTGGGTTCACAGAAGAGGCACATGAATGACTAAGAGATTAGAAAACATGCCTTATAGAAATAGCCTCAAGGAACTCAATCTATTTAGTTTACCAAAGAGAAGGGGGGGTGACTTGATCACACTTTATAAGCAGCCGGATGGGGAACATACATTTAATAATAGGGTCATCAATATAGCAGAGAAAGGTATAACATGATTCATGGCAGCTGGAAGTTGAAACTAGACAAATTTAGACTGGAAATAAGATATAAATTTTGAACAGTGAAAGAAATTAGCCACTAGAACAACTGAACTTAGGTCATGGTGGATTCTTCATTACTAAGCATTTTAAAATCACGATTGGATGTTTTTCTAAAAGATATGCTCTAGGAAAAAAATTTTTGGAGGGGAATTGGTGTGGAAGTTCTATGGCCTGTGTTATATTTCCAGTCCAATTTCGGGGGTGGAGTCTTGAACATTAAGACCAAAAGAGACAGAATTTCTTTGAATGCTGTATATTGGAATATTTGATGCTGAGCAACCTCAAGCATGTGAGTAGTCTTAGAGATTTCAAGGGAAACTGCTTAACCTGCTTAAAGCTAAATATGTGCTTAAGTGCTTTGCTTGGCTGAAACCAGACTGCTCAGTACCTCACAGGCTCAAGCCCTAATAGACTTGAGGCTGATGAGTATTACAGTAAAGAGCATAGCTGAAGAAAGAAGTGAACTGTATGTAAATATTGCTGCAGATATTAACTTGCTACATGCTTCCTCAGGGCAAGTGCAGCAGTGTGTACCCTTAGCACAAAGTAAAAAAAAAAAATGTTTGCTATCGTAGTCACTGTGAAAGTCATGCACATTGTGCTCCTACTTCATCACACACTGCATTCATTTGCAAAGAAGTCCTGAACATCAAAAACAAAAGACACTGAATTTCTTTGAATGCACCAAATATCTAATTCTTTGAGTGCCACTTCACAAGCTCAAGTGCGAGAAAGGAATAAGTAATTAAGCAATAATGACCTTTAGGTTGGGCATTCCTGGCAGTTAATCCAGCCTTTAACCCAGTGGAGTTTTGCTCCTGAGAAGCCCCAATCCAGAGGTTGCCATGGGAGTCTTTAAAATAAAGTAATTACCATTTTGATGTGTTGAAAAGTTAAAAACTGAACTGCACATTGTCATGGATACAGTGTTCTATTTACAGAACTGGTCCTTCCCTAGCAGGTAAAGGTCAGTATAACTAACAGGACTTCACTCTGAATGTTTCAATTTATATACTTTCCTATACAGGAAGTACTGAGGTAAATGTTATTCAGTTATCTAAGGCTATTGGTAAGTTTTAAGGGCAAACACTGTATACCAAACTGTCTTTACCTATTCTAGTTCTTATACTGCACCCATTTCCCTAGTATCTGCCAATCAGGGCACAGGGATTCTGTACAGTAGACTGAAACCACGTGGGACCTGCAGACTTTGTGCAACGCATTGCATACCCATGCAAAAACTGGTTGAGGAGTTAAACCAGGTTTGCTAATATTTTTAGCAAACCAGTGGTGTTGACATCTAAAAAAATATGGATTTATATTATTTGAGTTAGTTAGGCATCAGACAAGCACTGGGTATTAGTGAAAAATGTGAGTCCCCAAACATTCATGAACTTTACCATAAGTGTTTATTGGTTCAAAAATTCATACGGAAGTTTGTCATCCATTATTCTCCAGTTTTAAGTGTTGCGATCATCATATCAAGGGCTAGAAACAATACTACATCTTTCAGGTAGAAATCACACACCACAAATATTGAATAAGGAATCACCAAAACAAACAACCCATAGGATGAACATTCTTTGTCAAAATTCTTTGGATAAACACTTACCAATGACAATACATTAGAAGAAATTCAAGATTTGTTTGTCCAAAATTCAGCACCTAATTAGCAAACATTATTCTTACTAAGTAGTATGAAAAGAGCTCCAGCTGTCACACATTTTCTATAAGCATTGGTTGTACCAGCTGATTACAAACCTTGGATCTTTTAAATAACTTCATGCCAGAAACCTACAAGCATTGCAATGGCACTGGATCAGCTGGGTCTCCTCATTCCATCATACAATGCAGTGTCTAGGGCTTGGATATTAGTCAAATCCCCCTTTTCTCACCAACAGTGTCAGGCACTGTGGGACAGGTGCTTCAAAAATCCCAGCATGCCATGGTACAAAGATGGATGTAAGGGAAAGTGGGTGGAGAGGTGCCATAAAATTAATTTCAAACAAACAAACTAAATCCTAGCAAGAAGAAATTAATTAATGTCATCTTATAGCTAAGGCACTGAATTGGCACTCAGCTTGTGCAGGTTTCCTTCCTTGCTCTGCCACAAGCTTTCTGTATGACCTTCGGCAAGTCACTGTGCCTCAGTTCCCCATCTGTGAAAAGGGGATAATCCTCTTTTCTCCGACCCTTTGACTATCTTGTCTATTTAGACTGTAATGTCATTAAGCCATCGGCTGTCTCTTATTATGTATCTGCATGGTGCAGAACACAATGGGGTTGGACTGGTCAGAAACAAAACCCAACCCAGAAAAAGTTTCAGAAGTTATATGATTATAAATAATAAATCAGTTTGAGAACTATCAAACTGCCTACAAAACAACACCCACCTGCTCTTTAAGCCCTATTAAGAGGAGTTAAGTTGGATCCAAGTAGTACATAGGCTTAGTGCTGGTCTTCCGCATGGAGGGAGGGGAGTTTTCTCCAACAGAAAAAGAGTCTAAGAGATCAGTGGCTCACAGCTTCCTGAGGATAGGAAAGAGTAAGCAAGTTAGTGGAAAGCAATCTATGACTCCTACCTCCTCAGGTGCAGCTCAGTCACATCAGAGGATCTCGGCTATGTCTACACTCACAGTGGCATGTAAAGTACAGACACTGCACACCCAACTAGTAGTAGGCATCCTTCAGTCTAAAGAGACCATGGATATGTACCCTGAGAAGTAAAGAATTTTGATTTTATGACAGCTGTGGCTGAAGAGATCCACTCAAAAGAGACAAACTCTGTTGCATCTGACTCATTTAAAGCCAACTTCAAAGAAGACATCCCCATTGAAATCAACAATAGGGGAAACAATTGACGACTACACCTAGCAGATGGATCACTGGGTAGAACACTACTCTGAGCTTTACTCTCATGAAAACATTGTTATGGGTGCAGCCATCAACACCATTGAAAGCCTGCCTGTTATGAAGCAACTCAATGATGAACCAACTGTTGAGGAGCTTAGTCTTGCCATAGATGGCCTCCCCAATGGAAAGGCCCCTGAGAAAGACTGCATACCATCAGAGGGGGAAAGAGAGAGAGTATGTGTGTGTGTGTGTGTGTGTGTGAGGGGGGGGGAGGGAGGGACAGAGAGAGACACTATGTGAGCTGGCTGCTGGGGAAGTCTCAGAAACGTGCACTGTCTCTTTAAGAAAGGCACTCACCGTTCAGACCTCAGATCGCAGCAGCTCCGAGTACTGAGCCAGGCTGTCCCCTCTCCCCTGCTCTGCAGAGATGGGGTACAGGGGCAGGGGAGGGGGACACCCTGACATCAGCACTCCCCTCCCTTCCTCCCACTTTGCACAGCCAGCAGGAGGGTCCCAGGAGCAGCTGCAGGATGGAGCAACATGGCTGCAAAGTGGGGGGGGAAAGGGGCACCTGAACACATGCTGACAGATGTGTGTGCTCTGCTAATCAACTGGCCGGCACTTGAATCTCTCCTGGGCGGCCGCAGCTTAGAGGGAACAAAGGTGACAACCCACACAAAAGCCCATCTCTAAAACCTCATTGATAGTTTTTCCAAAAGCCTGCCAAGACTTCATGCTCACCATAAGCCTAAAAAGGATGAACATAATGTGCCAAGGAGTTGAAGAAGCACCCTCCATCAAGATCAACAACTATGAATTTGAAATGGTGAACGAGTTGATGAATGGGGTCCACCACTGCAGTCAACCTCTCACTTGAAATGGAACTCAAAATCCGTATTGGAAAAGTCACCACCAGAATGTCTAAACTGAGCAAGAGAGTATGGCAAAACAACAAACTGACAGAACGTACAAAGATCTGTGTGTCTGGTGCCTGTGTTATCAGCACACTTTTGTACAGGAGAGAGGCATGAACCTTATACTCTCATCAGAAAAAGAGGCTCAACCGCTTTCATATGTGTTGCCTTCGTCAAATCTTTGGAATCTCCTGAAGGGACAGAGTCACCAACACTGAGGTGCTCAGGCGGGACCCCAGCCTGACTAGCATCTTAAGAAAGAATGTTAGTTGTGTGAATTGTTGCCTGGGATTCTGCCAGGCTTTGTCTTATCAGCATTCAGCACAGCTGTCTCCTGTGTAGGAGGGGAACAAACCCCACTGAAATATGAGAAGGAGAGAGAAAATGAGAGCAGTGCTAAGAAAGGCTTCCTACATTACTTACACTCTGAACTTTCCTTCAGCTAATGCATCCCCAAACTCACCTCTGGTCAAATAACTGGCAGCATACAGCATGTTCTGCAAATGAAGCAGTAGCACACACAGAGCTCTATTTATCTGTTGCAGAGATGCTGTAATTTAAATGCCCTGTACATGATCTTCATTCATTTTCTTTTAATCAATGAGAGGCTGCTGTCTCTTGCAATGGCATTCTCTGTCCCTCAGAGCAGTGAACTATGCAGCAAGTATCTACCTTTTTAAGAGTAACATTTCCCCCTAACTGGTGTATGATAACACACAGAGAAAAATGTTTTCTTCTTCTACTCCAGTGGAAAAGAGAGAGAGAACAGTTATGCACGTTAACCATCCAGAGAAAAAGATACATGATTTCCAAGCATTACTCCCAAAGACAGGGGGATCGAGATTGGGATCTCAGGGGAGAGAGTCAGAGTTTAACAAATATCCTCAATGTGGAACCCAAAGTGGAAATAGTTGAGACAAGGACAAATAAAAAAGATCTGAAAGAGAGAGACATAGTGATGGTAAAAGTAAAATAAATAGACCATTGCATCAGCAGTAACAACTGTTGGGACTTCAAGTTAAAAAACAAAAGCCTTCTCTAGCCATCCTGCTATAACAGTGGCAGTATCACATAAATTCAGAGTTGGATGGGGCGTTCTCACTTCCTGCTGCAGTGTAGATTATTCAAACCACAGGGGTGACACCAGTTTTACTTCCAGGGATGGGATATGCCAGCCATGGGCTGCCCCTCTGATTCCATGTGACCTCGTTTGCCTAAATCACGTAGTGGTGTTACTATCAGCTTGGAGGGAAGCTGAGCCTCCATCCTTCCCAGGGCTGGCTACATAAGTGCCTTTCCAGGCAATTCATAGCTTCTACTCCAAGGAGCACTTTGCATCATTTCTTGTAGATTGTACTTGTGAGGTGCACAAATTTGAGACTTTCAGTACCAAGTTTTTATAGTACAATCAGTGTTAATGACTGAAGCATGAGTCTTATATCTAGCTTCATCCTAACAGCTCATATGTTTTATTAGAGCCAATTATTCCCCTCTCTTTTGAAAAACAGATAAATGCTACACAATTTTATTCCAAACCAAGATTTTGGAGATTTCATAGCCCATCTATGTTGCTTGAAACCTTCAAGCCAAGTCTTTTCAGTCACCTGACTTAGACCCTGATTCATCAAGGTATTTAAGTGAGTGACTAACCTTAAGCATATTAATAGTCCAATTGACTTTAATGATGTTACTCAGATGCTTAAAATTAGGCACATGCTTAAGTACCTTGATTTATCAGAACCATATAGACTTGACAGGGCATCATAACTTCAAGGCTTTCTCTTGCATCAAGCTATCCTGATTCTTCTCTCATAGATACCAGTTTTTCAATAGGGTAACTGACTTTAATGGAGTTACTCCTGATTTACACTAGCTGAAGAGACAGGAGAAGCAGGTGAGGTCCAAAGGTATTTAGCATATGGCTCCATGCTTTGCATGTAGGGCAATATCTGTGGCAGAAATCCCAGGTGAAATCTTGATAAAGAGGATAAGTAAATCGATTGTGCAGTAAATCTCATACATGTGGGTCAGATGCCTCAGCTCCAACTACATACATCCACAGTATGGATATAAGTGCAGGGGAAAGGCAGGAGTAGCAGCTAGGATCCTGTGGGTTAACACAGTTTACAGATTCAGCTATCCCTACCCCTAGCCTACCTTTACCACAACACCCCATCTCTGCTATGTGGTTCTCAAGATTTGCAGTGTCCTCCTGTGCAGGCTTCTGCAGCCTGGTCCTCCCTGCACAGCAGAAACATAGCATTTCTGCAGCATCCAAATTTTTAAAGACATTTAGGCTCCTAAAGATTCAGATAGGGGTGCCTAGTGGGATTTTCAAAAATAACCAGACACCTCTCTGCTTTTTTAGGCATCTAAATACCTTTAAAATTCTGTCCCCAATTTCTCTGAGACAGGAATTATCATTAATTCTATGTTTGTGCAGCACCTAGCACAATGCAGCCCAACCTGCTTGTGGCCTATATGCACCACTACAATATAAGTGTTAATAATTTCTGTTAGGCTTTTGGCATTGCTGGTGGGGAGCAGATTTCACCCTACATACAGTTGCATAAGTGACTGTCCTTGTAAAGTATCAGGGGATAGCCGTGTTAGTCTGTATCCACAAAAACAACACGGAGTCCGGTGGCACCATAAAGACTAACAGATTTATTTGGGCATAAGGTTTCGAGGGTAAAAAACCCACTTTGTTAGTCTTTAAGGTGCCACCGGACTCCTTGTTGTCCTTGTAAATGTACTCATGTTATCTCCTAGGATACCGTGACGCACGCTAAACCATAAGCAGCATGGGATTTAGCCCACACGTACAGCAATACCTTTGGACTCACAAAATATCCATGTCTCAAAAAAAAATCATATTCTTTGATGCATACTGCGTCTGTCAGTGCACAAAGCTGATTGTCAGCATGGGTCAAGAGAAGAAAGGCATGTTTGACAACTGCTTTTTCAGCTACTTTTTTAAAATGAATCTCCACGAGGATCACTTTTGTTTAGATTCACTTATACCTACTCCTATCGTCCATGTTACAGGATATATGAAACACAACCTGACCAGTGAGTCAGGGGCAACCTGTTCATAAAGTGAAAGCGCACATGAAGCTTGTTAAAAAACAAAGTTGAAAACACATGTAGCAGGTGTGGGGTCAAATGTCCCGAGTTCTTCTTTGAATACACCACACTGACCATGCCAAAGAAAGCATTTTGCTTCCCGTGCTGCACTCCCAGTCCCTGGGGATCTGGGAAATAAAAGATCAGAACTGAGGGACTAAGTCCATCTCTTTCACATGCCAGTGCAGCAGCAACAGATCAGCTAGGCCACAAAATTTGATAGGGAACTCCCCCCTCCTCCCGCCGCAAGTTTGTATTATAGCATGAACCTGGTGTGAATTATGGGTAGAAACAAACAGTTACATTTCAAGATGATCAGCAAAATCATAGCTGATTCAAGCACTTCAAGAAATTTATCATCCCAGTAAAACATGTCATACAGATGTTCTGTAATACACTATTTACACATCTGGTCGAAAAGGGACCCTGGCGGCTCCGGTCAGCACTGCTGATTGGGTCTTTAAAAGTCTGGCTGGAAGAGCAGCAGGGCTAATGCAGGGTCCTTGCCTGCAGTGGCTCCACGCGGCTCTCAGAAGCAGCGGCATGTCCCCCCTCTGACTCCTAGGCATAGGGGCAGCCAGGGAGCTCCATGTGCTGCTCCCACCTCAAGCGCCAGCTACGCAGCTCCAATTGGCCAGGAATCCCAAAACCTGCACCCCCAGCTGGATTCCTCACCTCCTCCTGCACTCCAATCCCCTGAGCTAGCCCGGTGAAAATGAGTGAGTGAGTGAGAGTGCGGAGAGTGAAGGACAAAGGGAGGGGGGGATGGAAGATTGGACAAATGACAAGGGAGGAGTATAAAAATATTGCTCAGGCATGCAGGAGAGAAATCAGGAAGGCCAAATCACACTTGCAGTTGCATCTAGCAAGAGATGTTAAGAGTAGCAAGAAGGGTTTCTTCAGGTATGTTAGCAACAAGAAGAAAATCAAGGAAAGTGTGGGCCTCGTACTGAATGAGGGAGGCAACCTAGTGACAGAGGATGTGGAAAAAGCTAATGTACTCAATGCTTCTTTTGCCTCTGTCTTCACAAACAAGGTCAGCTCCCAGACTGCTGCACTGGGCAGCACAGTATGGGGAGGAGGTGACCAGGCCTCTATGGAGAAAGAAGTGGTTCAGGACTATTTAGAAAAGCTGGACGAGTCCATGGGGCCGGAAGCGCTGCATCCGAGGGTGTTAAAGGAATTGGTGGATGTGATTGCAGAGCCATTGGCCATTATCTTTGGAAACTCATGGCAATTGGGGGAGGTCCCGGGTGACTGGAAAAAGGCTAATGTGGTGTCTTTAAAAAAGGGAAGAAGGAGGATCCAGGGAACTACAGGCCAGTCAGCCTCATCTCAGTCCCTGGAAAAATCATGGAGCAGGTCCTCAAGGAATCCATTCTGAAGCACTTAAAGGAGAGGAAAGTGATCAGGAACAATCAGCATGGATTCACCAAGGGCAAGTCATGCCTGACTAACCTAATTGCCTTTTATGATGAGATAACTGGCTCTGTGGGTGAGGGGAAAACAGTGGACGTGTTATTCCTTGACTTTAGCAAAGCTTTTGATACGGTCTCCTACAGTATTCTTGCTGGCAAGTTAAAGAAGTATGGACTAGATGAATGGACTATAAGGTGGATAGAAAGCTAGCTAGGTCATCGGGCTCAACGGGTAGCAATTAATGGCTTCATGTCTAGTTGGCAGCTGGTATCAAGCGGAGTGCCCGAAGGGTTGGTCCTGGGGCTGGTTTTGTTCAATATCTTCATTAATTATCTGGAGGATGTCATGGACTGCATCCTCAGCAAGGTTGCAGATGACACTAAACTGGGAGGAGTGGTAGAAATGCTGGAGGGTAGGAATAGGATACAGAGGGACCTAGACACATTAGAGGATTGGGCCAAAAGTAATCTGATGAGGTTCAACAAGGACAAGTGCAGAGTCCTGCACTTAGGATGGAAGAATCCCACGCACTGCTACAGACTAGGTACCAAATGGCTAGGAGCAGTTCTGCAGAAAAGGACCTAGGGATTATAGTAGACAAGAAGCTGGATATGAGTCAAGAGTGTGCCTTTCATGCCAAGAAGGCTAATGATATTTTGGGCTGTATAAGTAGGTGCATTGCCAGCAGATTGAGAGACGTGATCATTCCCCTCTATTTAGCATTGGTGAGGCCTCATCTGGAGTACTGTGTCCAGCTTTGGGCCCCACACTACAAAAAGGATATGGAAAAATTGGAAAGAGTCCAGCAGAGGACAACAAAAATGATTAGGGGGCTGGAGCACACGACTTATGAGGAGAGGCTGAGGGATCCAAGATTGTTTAGTCTGCAGAAGAGAAGAATGAGGTGGGATTTGATAGCTGCTTTCAACTACTTGAAAGGGAGTTCCAAAGAGGATGAATCTAGACTGTTTTCAGTTGTACCAGATGACAGAACAAGGAGTAATGGTCTCAAGTTGCAGGGGGACAGCTTTAGGTTGGATATTAGGAAAAACTTCTTCACTAGGAGGGTGGTGAAGCATTGGAATGTGTTACCTAGGGAGGTGGTGGAATCCCCTTCCTTAGAGGTTTTTAAGGTCAGGCTTGATGAAGTCCTGGCTGGGATGATTTAGTTGGGAATTGGTCCTGCTTTGAGCAGGGGGTTGGATTTGATGACCTCCTGAGAGCCCTTTCAACCATGATAGTCTATGATTCTATGGGGTGAGCAGGGATGGAGCTTCAAAGAAGGGGTGGTCCTTGGAGGAGGGGCAGGGTAGGCGAAAGGTGTTCATTTTTTTGCAAGTAGAAAGTTGGCAGACCTATGACAGAGACAAGTTTTTGAGCTTACACAGAGCTCTTCTTCACCCACCCACCTTGTGTTTCTATTTACACAGGCGTCACTCTCACCCAAAGTTAAATTTTTTATCCACTGAAACCCTTTGATTCCATTGTTGGGGCAGGTCTACTATTTCTAATGGCTCAATAAATCAGAGGAGGGGTGTAGTCTCACTCCTGTACATATATGAAATGACTAATAATGCTAGTGGGAATTACATACATATTGAAGAGGCCCCTTAGTGTGTGCCCTCAGGCCATACAAGTGATGCTCAACTCTACTTAGTTTCTAGCAGTGAAAAAAAAATACCTCAAGCATCTGGGATGAGGGAACCAGACATGTGAACATCCATTGACAATAATGGAATTGCTCTGACTGACCTGTAAGGAGACTAATTCTTTAGTTTTTAGGATTTCCTCACAAAGCCTTACGGTCTGGAAGTAAGTTCTGATACTGGTGAGTATGCTGGTTCTGTACATTGAAGGTTAATAGTGTTTAGGATTCTTGTCACTGATATAATAGGAGGTGTCTTATAAATGGGCCCATTTTCTAAGACTTATGTGTACTCTATTCAGAGAGAAGTTTCTATGGCTTCACTCTAAATGCCTGTCTTGTTGCCATTCATCGCTCCCTTAAACATCATCTTTTTGTTAGCTTAGCAGCCATAGTGTTTACGGACTATTTTAGAAAATCTTTACTTATTAAGAGATTACTTCTACTAATTTGTGGGGGGAATTAGATAAGACAACTGCTAATGTTCAGACATTAGAAGTCAAAACCTTCAGAACGGGGTGGGCAAACTTTTTGGCCCAAGGGCCACATTGGGGTTGCAAAATTGTATGGAGGGCCGGGTAGGGAAGGCTGTGCCTCCCCAAACAGCCTGACCCCCACACCCTATACGCCCCCTCCCACTTCCTGCCCCCTGACTGCCCCCCTCAGAACCGCCGACCCATCCAACCCCCCCTGCTTCTTGTCCCCTGACCGCCCACTCCTGGGACCCCCGACCCCTAAACACCCCCCCCCAAGACCCTACCCCCTATTCAACCCCCCCTGCTCTCTGTCCCCTGACTGCCCCAACCCCTATCCACACCCCCGCCCCCTGACAGGCCCCCTGGGACCCCCAAGCCTACCCCCCTGTTCCCTATCTCCTGATCCCTATCCACAGCCCCACCCCCAGACAGCCCCCCCGGGACTCCCACATTTATCCAACCCCCCATTCCCCATCCCCTGACTGCCCCCCCCAGAACCTCCGCCCCATCCAACCGCCCCCTGCTCCCTGTTCCCTGTCTGCCCCCGGGATCCCCCTCCCCTTATCCAACCCTCCTGCCCCCGGACCTCTTACCATACTGCTCAGAGCAGCATGTCTGGCAGCCGTGCCGCCCAGCTGGAGCTAGACACGCTGCTGCTCTGCTTGGCCCCGCGGGCACTGTAGTTTGCCCACCTCTGCTTCAGAAGGCAGATGGAAAAATCTCACTACATTGCCTGACCTCTTCAATTTTTCCTCCTGTAATGTAGTTTGTGGTGTGATATCACCATAAGTAAATTTTTCACTTCAAGACTTGGCAAGGATCCAGATGGTTTTAAAGTCACTTGCTCAGGCAAAAGAAGAATGGTATGTTTGGGATGAAATTATCCTAGAGGGCATTGTTGCAATTAGAGAGATGAATGACCATGGGCTTTAATTAGAACACTAGGTACACATTCCATATAATTATTCTAAGCAACCCAGCTCACACTGCTAGGTAATGTAATGTTACTGAGTTAATACCTCAGAACTGCAAAACCATTTCTAAGTGAGGGGCCATTTTAACTCCATATTTATTTTTAACTCCATGTTTATTTATAAAATAACTGTAAAAATAGCTTTCCTAAGATTTTAACTTCTTTTAACTCCATGTTTATTTATAAAATAACTGTAAAAATAGCTTTCCTAAGATTTTAACTTCTTTTAACTCCATGTTTATTTATAAAATAACTGTAAAAATAGCTTTCCTAAGATTTTAACTTCTTTTAACTCCATGTTTATTTATAAAATAACTGTAAAAATAGCTTTCCTAAGATTTTAACTTCTTTTAACTCCATGTTTATTTATAAAATAACTGTAAAAATAGCTTTCTTAAGCAACCTGAATTTCCTCTGCACCATGCCTCCAAACAAATCACAGTTGTACTTAAATTCATAACAAGGTAGTGTAAAAGGGGGGTGGCAAGAGGGAGAAAATTGAGATTAGGAAATGTCTTTTACAGTTAGAAATCAACTATATATATATATATATATATATATATATAGTTATATATATAGTTATGCGGAGAGGTACTGGCGACTTCATCCATCACAAACCTCTGAGTTTGGGTGTGAATGCACCCTTCAATAACCAATTCTGACAACTATGCTAAATCAGAACCCTCACTCCTAAGAAAAAGGGGGTGGGGGTTGTGGACCTACCTAGGAATTTGGATTGAGTGAGCAGAGGGCTTTTGCCGAGTATGGTGTGTGCACAGGCAGAACACACGGCAGAGAGAGAGAGGCAGAGGCAAAAAACAAAAACACACCAAACACACCAAGAAAGCAAAGCAGTAGCTGGTAAGCACACTGTGACCCTGGGAAAAGCTAGGGAGCACTTCTGGGTTTGTTATTGGCTAAAAAGGCTTGGATCTGCAAGTGACAAAACTGCTCCTTTCATTCTTTGTTCCTCCTGCATTCAGAGAAGCAAGACTCTGTACATTCTTTGTAAATACACAAACACTGCATTAAAAAAATATCTGACAACCACCAATTCCAACTCCCAAATGGAATAAACACAAGCCCCAAACTTTGACTAGCGATTCAGGTCAAAGACTGGCAACAGGGACCAGTTTTCTAGTTTCTAAGGAGAGATTGTTAGCTGGTATTCCAGTTGAACCAAGATGGAACATATAATGGAGGTGTGCTTGCAGAAATATAAAAAGGCCAGCAGGAATTAAAACAACACCTGGAAGTTTACTAGCAGGGGCTCAGAGATGGCTTGCAGGCTGAGATGAGATCCATGTTGAAGCAACAATAGGGTGACCAGACAGCAAAAGTGAAAAATCAGGATACGGGGTGGAGGGTAATAGGAGCCTACATAAGAAAAAGACCCCAAAATCCGGACTGTCCCTATAAAATCAGGACATCTGGTCACCCTAAGCAACAATGACAAAGTGGCCTAGATAGACTGGGAAACCCCGCTGCAACATACCCAGGGTTGAATTGTTAAACAGATTGATGAGATGACCAACAATCTGACTTCCATAAACCAGAAGTTTTCCCATGAAATAGTCAAGCATCAGAGGGTAGCTGTGTTAGTCTGTATCTACAAAAACAACAAGGAGTCTGGTGGCATCTTAAAGACTAACAGATTTATTTGGGCATAAGCTTTCATGGGTAAAATGCATCTGAAGAAGTTAGGTTTTTACCCACGAAAGCTTATGCCCAAATAAATCTGTTAGTCTTTAAGGTGCCACCAGACTCCTTGTTGTTTTCATGAAATAGTGGAGACCAAGCAAGCTTTAGCAAACTTGTAACTTGCTAATAGATATAAGCAGCAATAAATTATTTAAGGAGTTGAAAATTCAGCTGCAGAAGGAAATCAAAGGGTCAGAGATCACAGTGGAAGGCAGATGCCTGAATGAGGAATTGAGCCAGTTAGAAGACTTGGGTAAGACCAGATATTTAACAGTTTTCTAAAAAAAATTGCAGTTTTAATCGCATTGTTAAACAATAGAATACCAATTGAAATTTATGAAATATTTTGGATGTTTTTCTACCTTTTCAAATAGTTTATTTCAATTTATAACACACAATATGAAGAGTATAGTGCTCACTTTATATTATTTTTATTACAAATACTTGCACTGTAAACGATAAACAAAATAAATAGTATTTTTCAATTCACCTCATACAAGTATTGAAGTGCAATCTCTATTGTGAAATTACAACTTACAAATGTCGATTTCTTTGTTACATAACTGCACTCAAAAATAAAACAATGTAAAACTTTAGAGCCTACAAGTCCACTCAGTCCTACTTCTTGTTCAGACAATCACTAAGAAAAACAAGTTTGTTCACATTTACAGGAGATAATGCTGCCCACTTCTTATTTACAATGTTACCTGAAAATGAGAACAGCTGTTTGCATGACACTGTTGTAGCTGGCATTGCTAGGTATTTACATGCTAGATATGCTAAACATTTGCATGCGCCTTCATGCTTTGGCCACCATTCCAGAGGACATACTTCCATGCTGCTGCTGATCATTAAAAAATGCATTAATTAAATTTGTGACTGACCTCCTTGAGGGAGGATTGTATGTCTCCTGCTCTGTTTTACCTGCATTTTGTCATATATTTTGTATTATGGAAGTCTTGGATGATGACCCAGAACATGTTGTTTGATTTAAGAACATGGTCACTGCAGACTTGACAAAATGCAAAGAAGGTACCAATGTGAGATTTCTAAAGATAGCTACAGCACTTGACCCAAGGTTTAAGAATCAGAAGTGCCTTCCAAAATCTAAGAGGGATGAGTTATGGAGCACATTTTCAGAAGTTTTAAAAGAGCAACACTATGATGTGGAAACTACAGAACCCGAACCACCAAAAAAAAAAAAATCAACTTTCTGCTGGTGACATCTGATTCAGATGATGAAAATGAATGTGCGTCAGTCCGCACTGCTTTGGATCGTTATTGAGCAGAACTCTACATCAGCATGGAAGCATGTATTCTGGAATGGTGGGTGAAGCATGAAGGGACATATGAATCTGTAGCGCATCTGGCTTGTAAATATCTTGCGATGCTGGCTACAACAATGCCATGCGAATGCCTGTTCTCACTTTCAGATGACATGGTAAATAAGAAAAGGGCAGCATTATCTCCTGAAAATGTAAACAAACTTCTTTGTCTGAGCAATTGGCTGAGCAATTTGGGGGGGAGGGATAGCTCAGTGGTTTGAGCATTGTCCTATTAAACCCAGTGTTATGAGTTCAATCCTTGAGTGGGCCACTTGGGAATCTGGGGCAAAATCAGTACTTGGTCCTGCTAGTGAAAGCAGGGGGCTGGACTCAATGACCTTTCAAGGTCCCCTCCAGTTCTAGGAGATGGGATATCTCCATTAATTATTATTATTTTATTATTATTAACAAGATGTAGGACTGAGTGGACTTGTAGGCTCTAAAGTTTTACATTGTTTTTTTAATGCATTTTATGTACATAATTCTACATTTTTAAGTTAAACTTTTACAATAAAGAGATTTCACTACAGTACTTGTATTAGGTGAATTGAAAAATACAATTTCTTTTTTCTTTTTTACAGTGCAAATATTTGTAATAAAAAATAAATGTAACCCTTTTGCCCGATGAAGCCAGCAACAACAAGGGCCGGGTTCAGTATCTAGGGGTTCCTTTTCAACCATACAACACAAAACCGTCTCGAGCCCCCACCCAGTGACCTGGGACAATTACACATCACCCTCTGGGTGCCTCTAAAAGGCAATACTTCCCCTCTTGCAAGTACAGAGTCTGAGTGTAGCAAAATCTTTTAATAAAAGGAGGGAATTAACTCAGCATTCAACTGGGAAAACACTGCAACTAAGGTTCATAAACACAAACCATAAGCAAAAGACCACCCCCAAATAAGTTGAGCAGTGTCCTTTTTCCCTCAGGGTCTTAAGTCCAGCAACCCACAAGTCCCTTTAACATGCCTATCCCTTCTCTGTATCCCACTCACGGTTGCTGTCCTTGACCAGTGCAGCCCCAGAGTTCAGAGGTTCATCCACAGAGTTCACCTCCCATCCTGTGTGGAAGGCAGAGGGTAAGGAGGCACCTTACATGCTGTATTGCTCGGGCACTCATTCATCACTCCAACGGCCAATTGCCATACCTCTGCAGGGCTCTGCTCTGGCCCTCTCCACCAGCCTCCCTGCTGGCCACGCCTCTCCACCAGCCTCCCTTCTGGCCACCTGCCAGGCCTCTCCACCAGCCACCCTTCTGCCCCCCCCCTCAGTGATTTCAGCTGTTAGTGGGCAATCTCTTGCAATAGAGACACTGTCTCAAAGTAGGTCTAATACTTAAATTTAGATATCAGTGATTTCAGCTCTGCAGTATGTAACAAGACTCTCAATTGAGTCTAAATGAGCTCTTTTATTATACCACAGAGAAAGGCAGTGTCAAATGGTATCTAGGACCCATAAACAGGACCCACAACACCAGATACAGTTATATGACCCAACTCTTTCTCAAATCATTGATTTTTGGAACCCATGTCCCCTGCCTAGTGAGTGCCATTCAGTTGAGGGTGAGTCCCTCCATTGGGATATGCCAGGTACAGTTCTGTGGCCCTCAGTTCACACAAGAAGGATAAGAACACTTTATTACTCCTGCCCCAATAACAAGGAGACTGGGGATCCAATACCAGCCACAAGTGATCATTTGGGCAAGCAATCCCATCATGCTGAGCACCTAGGCAGGGTGGGTGTGTCAATGCAAATGAGATCAGCTTCTGAAGTCTTTTTCCACAGCTCACCACTAGATGTCAGGGGAGAGTTCATTCAGACTTTGCTTACATAAATATAAGGTGAGCACTGTACATTTTGTATTCTGTGTTGTAATTGAAATCAATACATTTGAAAATGTAGAAAACATCCAAAAATATTTTAAGAATGGTATTCTATTATTGTTTAACAGAGTGATTAATCACAATTAATTTTTTTAATCACACAATTAATTGCAATTATTTTTTTAATCATGCGATTAATTGCGATTAATTTTTGTAATCACTTGATAGCCCTATTATACATTTAAGACAGGCCAAGACAATCTGCTGCAAGTGTCTTGAAAGCCTCTCTCATTGTTCAGGAAATGGGGTACACCAAGCTGAAGGAGCAAACTCTACAGTTTTTGTTAGATGTGGGCAGTTAAACAATAATGGGAGTGTGACTATTGAAAGTGCAATAGGATGTGTAAAAAGCACAGCATTGGTTAATATGGCCTCAAACATAATATTTGTTAAACCAGAGATGGTAAAAAGGCTAGGAAATAGGGAATCCAAAACTAAGCCACCTAACTGGTCTCAATGGAGACAGCGACCGAAGCAAGGCCATCAGACCAAACAAGGGGAAAATTGGGTTTGAAGATTTGGTCTCTGGAATTTGAGCAAGAAGTCTAGGTGGCTGAAATAGTGGATAAGCTAATAATTGGTTTGGATTCTTCCTAGTAACTGGGGAAATCAATGCCAGGAAAGATGTCTTATATATTCTGTCTGTGGAAATCTCCCAGGTGAGTCAAATGGCTTGTAGGCAATTGGTTTGTAGTGAACAAGTTGTCCTGCGTCCAGGGGCAGAAGCCATTATAACAGCTACATGCTGTAGGTAGCTTTCCAGCCAGGGAAAGATGGGGAGTTGTTGAAACCAGGTTAGAGAATCAGGGTCTCAGGGGAACCTTGGCTGCTAAAGCTCTGAATGTGCTAGATCAGCGGTCGGCAACCTTCAGCACGCGGCCCACCAGGGTAATCCACTGGCGGGCCACAAGACATTTTGTTTATGTTGATCGTCCATAGGCACGGCCTCCCGCAGCTCCCAGTGGCCGCGGTTTGCCGTTCCCAGCCAATGGGAACTGCAGGAAGCGGTGGCCAGCACATCCCTGCTCTATACTTTCCTCAACTTCTCCCCTTCATTGCAGCCTCCTTCTGCCCTTTATAGGGCAATCACTCTGGCATTCAACAATTAGCAAAAAAGGGAAACAATTTCAGGGCAGCAGGTGTGATTTAGCATTTTCAGACTTGAAAAAGGCTCTTGTGGCTGCTCCTGTCTTGGCTTACCCATGTCTCAAAACTCCTTTCTCAGTGGATACAGAAGCTAGTGCTTACAGTTTGAGGGAAAGAATTTCAGTGCAACTGCCCCGCCCCTCCTCCTCCAAATCTGAGAATGTAGCTATGGAAGTTGAGACTGGAAAAGTTGTTACAGAATTCAATTCCCCATTGAAACAGAATGGGCAGGGTCTGCCTCAGCTAGCATATTCTACATAAACAATAGTCATTCCTCAGGAGCTGACTGGTGGTTGAAAGAAAATCCAATAGGGAGCAAAAAATCGAACAGGTGTTTAGGTGGGAATAAATATCTATTTAGTTTGGTGATGTGAGGACACATTGATAGCAAGACAGTATACATATGTAGATAGTTAACCTTGTATCAGTTTTAATTTGTTAAACTGTTTTCTCTTTGGGATGGGTCATACAGGGTGTCACCATTTTGGACACCATCGTGATGGCAGGTAAAGCTAAAATGGGAGTGGGGCGTTATGCTAATAGGTCCTGATGACTGCATTGATAACAACCCTCTGAGATTGTAAATGAGACCCCTTTCCTATTATCTTTTGAGGGATGGAAGCCAGGGGTGTGTCCTCTCCCCCACCCCCAATTACTGCCATTCATATGGGATGAAGGGGAAGTACTGTCCCCATCCAAACATCCTACCCAAGGGCCAGACAGCAGCGAGTACAAGGCTGGGGAAGGGTTGGGTGGCCATGTAATTGGTATATTGCCCTCTCATCTGAGATCCTGCCCCCTCAGAACCCACTGATATGCCTTCAGTTTGTGAGGGCTTCAAACCACAGACTTGGTATCATACCGCAGCTGGGCTCAGGAGCTGGACAATAGAAAACAAATGAAAATAAAATTGTTCTGCTCATTTCTAAAACACATGTAGCCAGCCCCAGTATTATATTGATTGCATTGTTAGTTTCCGTAGCAACAGATGTGGAGGAGTTAATTAAGATCAAGGCTTAGCAATGATAAAAATTGGAATTTTCAATGCACTTCATCTATCATGCATGTTCAAATTAGTTTCCCTAACAAAATATCTGTTGGACTGAAATGGTGATTGAATCATTTTAATAAAATAAATACAACTTGTTAATAAGAGCTTAATGCTGATATATTTGGTCTCGGTTTATCCCTTTAGAAAGCATTTTGGCTTTGATAATCAAATTAAAAAACAATTAGAAAAATGTGGGGAATTTGTATATTATCACAGAAAGATCCTTGTGATCAAAAGTACATTTTATTGTAATTTGCTTGTCAATAAGCATTTTCATTAATATATTCATCTAAAGCCACTGAATGTTTTCATAGCAGCTAAAATATTGGTTTAGCTGGAAAAGAGCCACTTCTTTGCCTCAGACCACATTATTCCCTTTAACTCAGCCTGCTGCATGCAATAATGGGATGGTCACACTGAGTTATTGGCAGTTCTCTGATTTGTCCACATGGGAGGGATGTGTGTGTGTAAGAAAAAGAGAGAGACACAATGGAGAGATTCTCTTACAGCATGTCCAGATAGTCGGGGGGAGAGGGTCCTGGGTCCTCAGTCGTCTCTCCCCTCCCTCTTCAGGAAAAAGACAACAAAATTGACAGGTCTGCAGTATGGGTGAGGACAATGGACTCTTTGTCTTTGCCAAGGGCCAACTAAGAGTGAGTATGATTAAAAAGCTGCTGATAAAGGATTTCCCTAATGGTTAAACAACAAGAAGCTAGGGCTGCTTTTGCCATATGCAGCTTGCTTGCTCATGCCCTGAATGGATTCTTAGTGCCTCAGACTCAATATATTGAGCTTGCTCTTGAGTAAAAGCTTCCTCAAACACAGACTGCAGTAATAGAAACAGCTTTTCAAAGAGATGAGGAGGACTCACCATCTTTTTTTTGCTGTGTAAGAGCTACATCTTCATTGTAATGCCAGGTCGCAGAGCGATAGCTTCTGGACTGGTAGCACAGAATTCTGTGTAGCCACAATGTGAGAAATCTAAGCTTAGATCTAGACTCAGTGCTTCACTGCCTAACTCTGTAAGAAGCTGAGCAATGCAAAGACATCAGCTGAGTCTCAATGAATGAGATGCAGACCCCAAAAGGTGTTTGGTTTACAGAAGCATCTCATTCAAACATTGAGAGGCCTCCTCTAAGGCCATTGATTGTCTATCTCTGCATAGTCACCGAACTGACCCTATTTCCCCCGATTTACTATGCTGCTCATAGGCACCAACTCTGTGGGTGCTCTGGGGCTGGAGCACCCACAGGGAAAAATTAGTGAGCGCTCTGCACCCACCGGCTGCCACGCTCCCCTCACCCCCCACCCCACCTCCTCCTCCTCCTCTGAGCATGCTGCATCCCCACTCCTCCACCTACCTCCCAACGTTTCCTGCCCGGCTGCTGCCAAACAGCTGTTTGGCAGCTTTAGCACGCTCAGGGAGGGAGGGGAGAAGCGGGAACATGGCGCACTCAGCGGAGGGGGTGGCGAAGAGGCAGGGCCCGGGCAGGGATTTGGGGAAGGAGTCGGAATGGGGGTGGGGAAGAGGTGGGAAGAGGCAGGGCAGGGAAGGAGTAGAGTAGGGGCTGGACCAGGGGCTAATGATCCAACCAGTGATCCAAATTCTGTGATGAATCCTCATCACATGCCAACTGAAACACATTGCGCATATGCTAAGAAGAAGAAGCAGGACCCAATAAACTACCTTATGAATTGCTCCGAGAGTGCAGTGTAAAAGACCTAGAGAAAAAAAAATCTAATCTAATCCTGTCTCTCTGTAGTTCTGGGTATTTATATCCACTGCCTATTCGAATAAATTACACCCATCACCCTGGTATCTAGGTGCCTGCTGGCATCTGGTAATCTTACCCACAGGCTAAATATGAAAAAAGTTCCTCCACACTCTTTCTGAAATGCAGTCACCTCAGTATTTTTACTAGATGTGATTTACCAGAGCCTGCCACCCTACACTACCGTTAAAAACAAGAAGCAAGTCTTAACTTATCCTGAACAAACTTCCAGGGGACTGTAGGTATCCAGAAAGCAATTACCTGATCTAGAATTTAACTAGGATACTGGGGTTAAAGTCCTATTTGTTTGATTTAATTTAATTGGTAAATATATTGTTCTGCTAGCTGTTGCAGAAATAACGTTTAGTATTAGCCAGCAGGTTAAATAGTACATTCATTGTAGCACTTACCAGCCACTGTTCCTGCCAGTCACTTCTGCTGTTTACTTGTGAACAGGGCCTTCCCTCTGCTATCCATATCAGATTTGGAGATGCATGTTCTAGGGATTGATGTAAAAAGATGCGACACAAAAAAAGGCTAAGACAACCTGTGACAATTTAGCTGGTATTGACTGCCTCAACCAAAGGAATAGAATAGAAATAAATAAAAATATATTAACAGTGGCTCTATCTTGCACTTAATTTTGTTCCCCTGTTGTTACTTATCACAGATCAGTAAGCTCTTCAAACCAAAATTACTTTTTAATTTTAGTCTAAACATGATAACATCACAGAATACAAAAGACAGTTCCAATTTCTTTAGAGGAAAAATATTGTCTGTTCTATCTCTCAGTGAAGTTGCTATCTACCTCACGGGATTGTCTCCACAGAGTTTCTGAGGGGCCTTTTCACTAGCACTGCCAGTGGTGCAAGCTGTAGGGCAGACTCTGCTTAGCGTAGCCTTATGGAGCTACATGATTACCCTCTCACATTCTACCTTCCTCCTCCCTGTGCTTCAGAGTTCTCATAATTATGACCTTTGGAGTTCAAATACAATGGGAGGAGTGTCGTGGAAGTAAAGGGGAATTAGATTCTCTTTCCTTGGGTGTTGGGCTTGAGAGGTAAGCATGCACTAGTTAAGAGTTTATTATCATGAATAGTTCAGGGACTGAGCACCCGATTCTTAACCTGGGGAAAACAAAACATTCCAGGAACCAGACATTCATCTAAGTAGAAGCCTGCAGCATCAGATACAGGATTGGGAGTGTGGGTGCAGAGAAAGCCAGGCAAGGCTCTCTTTCTCCCCTGCACTGCCTATACTCAAAGCTATGTAAGTGAGATCCCCATCCAAGGCCACCAGATCCCATGCAGCTTCACCATTCCCCCCATCACACACCAACTGATCAAACTGCTTGTATACTACATCCCTTTCCCCTATCATTTGCTTACCTTGTCTGTTAGATCCCCAGTCCTGGAAAGACTTACGCCCAGGCTTGTCTGCATGCACTGAGAACTGTCTCAGTGTCTTCAACAGAACTACTCTCAGTACATAAAATAAAATACATGTTTGTAGGATCCAGGCCTTAGACTAAGCTCTTCAGGTCAGGGACAGTCTCTTACTATATATTTGCAAAGTGCCTAGCTAGCACAATGGGGTGCCTCCCACCACCCCCAATCATGGCTGATACCTGTAGGCCCTACCATAATGCAAACAACAGCAATTACAATAATTTCACATCATGGTGTTTCTAAGATACACATTTCTTAAAAAGCAGGAGGCACATTTTGTATGAATGTTTAAGGGAGTTTTTAAAAAGTTATTGGGACTGTTTTTCATATCCCTCTGCCTGGTAAGTCAGGTGGCTTAATTAACAAATATACAGAGCTCAGAGAGAGATCCATAAAAAAAGTGACCTAAAACAGCTTCTGTATATATAAACATGTCAAGAATGTAAAGTCTTATTTGAGGACCTTCCAAGGCTTGAAGCAAGTCCAAGGAATACTGAGAGTGAGGACCCCCCCCCCCCAAGGTAGAATACACCCAATTCTAGCTCTGCAGGTTTCCCAGATACTGTACTTTAAAGGTATAATTTTTAAAAATGAGAAAATTTAAAACCAAACACTGGTGTAGGGCAGAACCCTGCCTCCATGAACCTATGGCCAGTGTGGGGGGAGGAGGCAGAATTCCATGCTGGGGAGAGAAACAAGGAAAAAAACCCAGGCCAGAATCATGGGAAGGTGCTGAGAGATGTGAAATGCTGAGAACAGTCCAGGAAGAGAGTGCTCTCTGGGCAGAAGGCAGGTGTACTAGTCAAAGTATGATACATTCATTTATCTAACAGTCCCAGGATTTATCATAAAGCTATAACCTCCATTTACATGACATTGAATGAATGAAAGGAAGAGATACACACGCATGTTGATAGAGGCATATTTGGAGGCCTATTTGGACTGGATTCACCACTCAAAATTTACTAAATCCTGGATTTAATCAGTGCTACAAGAGCCCAAAACTCTGGACTGGATTGTAAGGTTACCATCCAGCCAACTAAGCGGCAGAATGGAGTTGTACTGCAGCAGCAGCAGTACAACATGAACCAGACTAACCCCAAGAATCAGAATTGCCCCCATGCTACTGTGGGGAGGTCATTTATACACCTCTACCGCGATATAATGCTGTCCTCGGGAGCCAAAAAATCTTACTGCATTATAGGTGCTGAACCTGGGACATATGAGGGTGGCAGCTTGGAAGTGCTGCTCGGCCCAGTCTGCTGAATCTAGGGGCATATAAAGGTGGCAGATTGAAAGTGCTGCTCAACCCAGCCTGCTCAGGTGTGCTCTATTCCGGTGCCGTGACCATGGCATATGAGGGTGACAGCTTGGAGGTGCTGTTCGACCCAGCCTGCTGAACCCAAGGGCCTATGAAGGTGAAGCTTGGAAGTGCTGCTCAACCCAGCCTACTGAGTCCAGGGACATATAAGGGATCAGCTTGGGAGTGCTGATTGACCCGGTTCTCTCCGATGCTCTCTATTAGAGTGTGTGTGATTCCGGGGCTGGAAGAACCCAGCCCTGGGGTACCTAGGTCCTGCAGGATAGCTTCATTGGGAGGGAACTTGCAGCAGGGAGAAGTAGAGCTCTGTATGAGAACACAAGTGACACAAGTAGTACATTGGTAGAATTACAGAACTCCCCACCCCTCAGAAGAGTAACCCTAATAAATGAGCATACCTCAAAGTAACAGGCAAATCTGGTAACACCCTTCACCCATTTTCCTCACTGATTCCTAGTTCCAATCTCCCCTCCCTGACTTTTAGTCTCCTTGCCCAGCCAGTCCCAACCTCCACATCTTAAGGCCAGTCTCAGATTCCCTCTCCCCTCCCTCCAGTCCCAGACTGCACCAGACTTCTTGTCCCAATCTACTCCTTTCCCGTCACCTCAGTCTGGCTCTTGTCCCCTCTACATTTGAGTCAGTGCTTCTTCCATTCTGCCTGGATGCTAGTGGGCAGGACATTGAGAGGACAGGAGAAACAGGCTCCCTGCTCCCAGTTCCTGTGCCTGGCCCTGCCCTGCCTTGGAGCAGCAATTACTGGGAAAGTTCCTCTGAGCCTCTGTAGCCCTGGGCTGGAGGAAGCATGAAAACTGAGCTGCAGAAGCTCCAAACTTTGGTGGGGATTGGCAAACTCGAGATTCAACACCACAATCGGGAGATCTCTAGGCTAGCAGCTACAGCTAAAAACACAGGCCATCACTCCTGGTGGGAGACTTTGCTTGGGTGGAGCCCCGGTGCAACAGGTCTTTTGACTATCATGCTTCACCGGATTGTGGTGATCATCGGTTTCCAAATTATACTACCAATTTGTCTGGTTCTACTGGTTTGCTGGATCCAGTGACTGATGTGGAGGCTGCAATGGACTGAAGATCATACCCAGTACCATGGAGTAAGGATGTGATGGGGATACTCACTCAGTGCAAGCACCCCATCAATGGGGCGATTTGTTACCTATCAGCTCTGTGTTCTTGGGGAACCAGGGTGCAGTACCCAGCCTGTCTAACTCACGAAAGACCTTCTTCCCCCTCCCAGCCTCTGCTTGAACCAAAATGGATCAGAAGAAAGACTTACAAAAAGCAATGAAAAGGCAGTAGGAGACACAACTAAACCCCTCCAGACAAGGGTGACAAGATTAAGGAAACTCCCCTAGCCTCATTTTCATCGAAGATGGAACAAGGAGGCATCCCCATTAGCATTCAGAATGGAGAACAGAGATTCCAAGGCAAGAATCACATGGAACTCTGAGACCAGAAAAGCAGGGAAGCACTGTGTGACGGGTTGGATCACAGAAACCCCCTTGGGAGCTGCCACCCAATGTACAAAGACTACCCCTGCTTCTGTTTTCCTGAAAACAGCTCGCAGTAGCTTGCTTGTCTTTAGCACTCAGATGCCCAACTCCCAATGGGGTCTAAACCCAGATAAATCTGTTTTACCCTGCATAAAGCTTATGCAGGGCAAACTCATAAATTGTTCGCCCTCTATAACACTGATAGAGAGATATGCACAGTTGTTTGCTCCCCCAGGTATTAATACATACTCTGAGTAAATTACTAAATAAAAAGCGATTTTATTAAATACAGACAGTAGGATTTAAGTGGTTCAAAGTAGTAACAGACAGAATAAAGTAAGTCACCAAGCAAAATAAAATAAAATGCGCAGATCTATGCCTAATCAAACTAAATACAGATAATTTCACCCTCAGAGATGTTTCAGTAAGTTTTTCTCAGACTGGACACCTTCCAGGCCTGGGCACAATTCTTTCCCCTGGTACAGCTCTTGTTGCAGCTCAGGTGGTAGCTAGGGGATTCTTCATGATGGCTTCTCTCCCTCTCTCTTCTCTTCCCCCCTTTATATATCTTTTGCATAAGGCGGGAACTCTTTGTCTCTCTGGGTTTCCACCCCCCCTCACTGGAAAAGCACCAGGTTAAAGATGGATTCCAGTTCAGGTGACATGATCACATGTCACTGCAAGACTTCATTACTCACTTGCCAGCACACACATATACAGGAAGACTCACAGGTAAATACAGCCATCTGCAGACAATGGGAGTCATCAAGATTCCAAACCATCATTAATGGTCCACACTTTACACAATTACAATAGGCCCTCAGAGTTACATTTTATATTTCTAGTTTTAGATACAAGAGTGGTACATTTATACAAATCAGATGATCATACTCAGTAGATTATAAGCTTTGTAATGATACCTTACAAGAGAACTTTTGCATGAAGCATATCCCAGTTACGTTACATTCACTTATTACCATATTTTCTCTAAAACCAGCTCAGTTACATTATATTGACTTATTATCAAGTTTTTATAAAACCATATAGACTGCACAACGTCACACACTGCATGATGGGGGATCTCTGCTCCAGATGTTAATGAACCACACTCGCACACATCCAGCTCAATAATTATCAGACCAATTCTAGTAATAAATCCTTGTCATAACTATAAAGGGAAGGGTAACAGCTGTCCTGTGTACAGTACTATAAAATCCCTCCTGGCCAGAGACTCCAAAATCCTTTTCCCTGTAAAGGGTTAAGAAGCTCAGGTAACCTGGTTGGCATCTGACCTAAAGGACCAATAAGGGGACAAGATACTTTCAAATCTTGGGGAGGGGGAAAGGCTTTTGTTTGTGTTCTTTGTTGGGGAGTGCGTTCACTCTTGGGACTGAGAGGGACCAGACATCAATCAAGGTTCTCCACATCTTTCTAAACAAGTCTCTCCTACTTCAAACTTGTAAGTAAATAGCCAGGCAAGGCGTCTTAGTTTTCCTTGTTTTCTCAACTTGTAAATGTACCTTTTACTAGAGTGTTTATCTTTGTATGCTGTACTTTGAACCTAAGACTAGAGGGGAGTCCTCTGAGCTCTTTAAGTTTGATTACCCTGTAAGGTTAATTTCCATACTGATTTTACAGAGATGATTTTTACCTTTTTCTTTAATTAAAAGCCTTCTTTTTAAGAACCTGATTGATTTTTCCTTGTTTTAAGATCCAAGGGGTTTGGATCTTGATTCACCAGGAGTTGGTGGGAGGAAGGAGGGGAATGGTTAATTTCTCCTTGTTTTAGATCCAAGGGGGTTGGATCTGTATTCACCAGGGAATTAGAGAAAGGTTTCTCAAGGCTTCCCAGGGAGGGAATCCATTGGGAATGGTGGCAGCGGACCAGAGCTAAGCTGGTAGTTAAGCTTAGAAGTTTTCATGCAGGCCCCTACATTTGTACCCTAAAGTTCAAAGTGGGGATACAGCCCTGACATGGTGGCAGAGCGGTGAGATCATTTTAAACCCAAAAGCCAGTAAGATTTTTTTTCCTTCTAGCTGCTTGAAAAGCAGAGCTGAAGGTAGATGCATATCTTATCTATCCTTGCCTGAAGGCAGAGGTGTTAAGTTTTTTTAACAAGATCCTTTGTTAAGAGAAGGGTAAAAGGAATTTACAAGCTGAATTGGTTTTTTTTTTGTTTGTTTTTACATCCTCGGGAGTAGCTAGTTAGAAAGTCTCTGTTAACTCAGCAGCAGCCGGAGCTGAGTACATCCCAGTTTCAGTCAACTGCAGAGGGGGTGACCCAGCACAAGAAAAAAGGAAAATGACTACCAAAGAAGTAGCTAAAAAAATAGAACTGGCCAAACTAGAAGCAAAAGAAAATGAAAGAAAACATCAGAGACTGCTTCAATTAACAAAACTCGAGACACAGCAGAGAGAAAGAGAAGAGAAAGCCAAAGAGGAGGCCCACAAGAGAGAGATGGAGCTGAAAGAAAAAGAGATGGAGGAGAGAGAAAAAGAAAGGAAGCATGAACTGGAAGCAGCAAAGGCTAAGCCGGATACAACAGCCCATCCTAACAACCCTTCTCCAGGTACCACTTCCCATCCCAGAAAATTCCCCACCTACAAGGCAGGCGATGATACTGAGGCCTTCTTAGAAAATTTTGAAAGGGCCTGCCTTGGATACAGCATCATTCCAGACCAGTACATGGTAGAACTGAGGCCGCAGCTCAGTGTACCCTTAGCAGAGGTGGCGGCTGAAATGTCTAAGGAACACATGAACAGTTATGAACTTTTTAAAAACAAGGCCAGAATCAGAATGGGGCTAACACCTGAGCATGCCCGTCGGTGGTTCAGAGCCCTAAAGTGGAAACCCGATGTGTCATTTACCCAGCATGCCTACCACATTGACAAAAATTGTGATGCCTGGGTATCAGGAGCAAATGTTAAATCTCTGGAAGATCTGGTTTCCCTAGTAAAAATGGAGCAGTTTTTAGAGGGTGTTCCTGAGGCAATAGAAAGGTACATCCTAGATAGGAAGCCCAAAACTGTAACTGAGGTGGGGGAGATTGGAGCCAAATGGGTGGAGGTGGCAGAAAAGAAAAAAACTAGTAGCAGTTGGAGCGAATATCAGAAGGGGCAAGCCGAAACAAAACCTTACCATCGGGGACAACCCAAGGCCCCACCCACATCCCAAGGGAAACCCCAGACGCCTTCTCACCCCACCACACCAGTCTCCACCAACCAACATCGCCCCGGTGATACCTTAGCAGGGCGATATTTTAAATGTAATGAACTGGGACATATAAAGGCTCACTGCCCCAAGAACCCCAACCGATTACAGTTCATTACACCCCAATCACACCAAAGATCCCCAGACCCAGATGCCTCTCTCATACCCTCGGAGCGAAGGGAAACCTTGAGAGTGGGCGGAAAGAAGGTTATCGCTTGGAGGGACACTGGGCCACAAGTGTCAACTATCCACCAATCCCTAGTGGACCCCAAACTCATCAACCCGGAGGCTACAGTGACAATTCAACCCTTTGTGTCACAGTCTGTAACCTTGCCTACAGCCAAGTTGCATGTCCAGTACAAAGGCTGGTCAGGAATGTGGACTTTTGCAGTCTATGACAATTATCCCATTCCCATGCTGCTGGGGGAAGATTTGGCCAACCATGTGAAGCTAGCCAAGAGGGTGGGAATAGTCACCCGCAGCCAGGCTAAGCAAGCTTTCACCCCCATCCCTGTTCCTGAGCCGTCCACCAGGGCCCCGTCTGTGTTACCAGAGACCCAAACAACGGTGGTGGAACCGGATCCCCTGCCAACGACTGCAACAGCCGTAGTGGATCCAATCCCAGCAACCCAGCCAAAGCCAGTCCCAGAACCGGAACTGGCAACGCAACCAGCACCAGAACCATTGCCAGCACTGAGTCCAGCGCTTGCAAACCCGTCTACAACTCCAACGCTAGAGGGCACCAGCGAGCCTGACCTGGCGGAAGCAGCAGATCACCCTACCCAAGAGGCTCAGCCAGAGCCTGAGATACCACATAGTGCACCAGCGGACAGTGGTTCACAGTCAATGGAAACAGCCCCAGCACCTGCATCGCTTCCAGAGGGACCAAGCCCCAGTCCACAGTCCAAGGAGGTACTGATGTCTCCAGCATCAAGGGAACAGTTCCAGGTCGAGCAGGAAGCAGATGACAGCCTTCAGAAAGCTTGGGCAGCGGCGCGGAGCACCCCACCACCTCTCAGCTCTTCTAACCAATCCCGGTTTGTTGTAGAACAAGGACTTTTATACAAGGAGACTCTTTCTGGTGGGCACCAGGAAGACTGGCATCCTCAAAGACAGTTGGTAGTTCCCACTAAGTATCGGGTAAAGCTCTTGAGCTTAGCCCATGATCATCCCAGTGGCCATTCTGGGGTGAACAGAACCAAAGACCGGTTGGGGAAGTCCTTCCACTGGGAGGGAATGGGCAAGGACATTGCTAATTATGTCCGGTCTTGTGAGGTGTGCCAACGAGTGGGAAAGCCCCAAGACCAGGTTAAAGCCCCTCTCCAGCCACTACCCATAATTGAGGTCCCATTTCAGCACGTAGCTGTGGATATTCTGGGTCCTTTCCCAAAGAAGACACCCAGAGGAAAGCAGTACGTACTGACTTTCATGGATTTTGCTACCCAATGGCCGGAAGCAGTACTCTTAAGCAACACCAGGGCTAAAAGTGTGTGCCAGGCATTAACAGACATTTTTGCCAGGGTAGGTTGGCCCTCCGACATCCTTACAGATTCGGGAACTAATTTCCTGGCAGGGACCATGGAAAACCTGTGGGAAGCTCATGGGGTGAATCACTTGGTTGCCACCCCTTACCACCATGAAACCAATGGCCTGGTGGAGAGGTTTAATGGAACTTTGGGGGCCATGATACGTAAATTCATAAATGAACACTCCAATGATTGGGACCTAGTGTTGCAGCAGTTGCTTTTCGCCTACAGGGCTGTACCACATCCCAGTTTAGGATTTTCACCATTTGAACTTGTGTATGGCCGCGAGGTTAAGGGGCCATTACAGTTGGTGAAGCAGCAATGGGAGGGGTTTACGCCTTCTCCAGGAACTAACATGCTAGACTTTGTAAGCAACCTACAAAGCACCCTCCGACACTCTTTAGCCCTTGCTAAAGAAAACCTAAAGAATGCTCAGGAAGAGCAAAAGGCCTGGTATGATAAACATTCCAGAGAACGGTCCTTCAAAGTAGGAGACCAAGTCATGGTCTTAAAGGCGCTCCAGGCCCATAAAATGGAAGCGTCATGGGAAGGACCATTCACGGTCCAGGAGCGCCTAGGAGCTGTTAAGTATCTCATAGCCTCCCCCACCTCCAACAGAAAGCCTAAGGTATACCATGTTAATTCTCTTAAGCCCTTTTATTCCAGAGAATTAAACGTTTGCCAGTTTCCAGCCCAGGAAACAGATGACGCGGAGTGGCCTGAAGGTGTCTACTACGAAGGAAAAAAGGATGGTGGCATAGAAGAGGTGAACCTCTCCATGACCCTTGGACGTCTGCAGCGACAGCAGATCAAGGAGCTGTGCACAAGCTTTGCACCAATTTTCTCAGCCACTCCAGGACGGACCGAACGGGCATACCACTCCATTGACACAGGTAATGCTCACCCTGTTAGAACCCCACCCTACCGGGAGTCACCTCATGCCAAAACTGCTATACAAAGGGAGATCCAGGACATGCTACAGATGGGTATAATCCGCCCCTCTAATAGGGCGTGGGCATCTCCAGTGGTTCTAGTTCCCAAACCAGATGGGGAAATACGCTTTTGCGTGGACTACCGTAAGCTAAATGCTGTAACTCGTCCTGACAACTATCCAATGCCACGCACAGATGAGCTATTGGAGAAATTGGGACATGCCCAATTCATCTCTACTTTAGACTTAACCAAGAGGTACTGGCAAGTACCACTAGATGAACCCGCTAAGGAAAGGTCAGCCTTCGTCACCCAGGCAGGGGTGTATGAATTCAATGTACTCCCTTTCGGGTTACGAAATGCACCAGCCACCTTCCAAAGACTTGTAGATGGTCTCCTAGCGGGATTGGGAGAATCTGCAGTTGCCTATCTCGATGATGTGGCCATTTTTTCTGATTCATGGGCAGAGCACCTGGAGAACCTTGAAAAAGTCTTCGAGCGCATCCGGCAGGCAGGACTAACTGTTAAGGCTAAAAAGTGTCAAATAGGCCAAAACAGAGTGACTTACCTGGGGCACCAAGTGGGTCAGGAACTATAAATCCCCTACAGGCCAAAGTGGATGCTATCCAAAAGTGGCTGGTTCCAAAGTCTAAGAAACAGGTCCAATCCTTCTTAGGCTTGGCTGGATCTTATAGGCGATTTGTACCCCACTACAGCCAAATCGCCGCCCCGCTGACAGACCTAACCAGAAAGAAACAGCCAAATGCAGTTCAGTGGACTGATGTGTGTCAAAAGGCCTTTAACCAGCTTAAGGCAAAACTCATGTCTGACCCTGTGCTAAGGGCCCCAGACTTCGACAAACCGTTCCTAGTAACCACAGATGCGTCCGAGCGAGGCGCGGGAGCAGTTTTAATGCAGGAAGGACCGGATCAAGAATTCCATCCTGTCGTGTTTCTCAGCAAGAAACTGTGTGAGAGGGAAAGCCACTGGTCAATCAGCGAAAAGGAATGCTACGCCATTGTGTATGCGCTGGAAAAGCTACGCCCATATGTTTGGGGACGGCGTTTCCAACTACAAACAGACCATGCTGCGCTACAGTGGCTTCATACCGCCAAGGGAAATAACAAAAAACTTCTTTGGTGGAGTTTAGCTCTCCAAGATTTTGATTTTGAAATACAACACATTTCGGGAGCTTCTAACAAAGTGGCTGATGCACTCTCCTGGGAAAGTTTCCCAGAGTTAACTGGTTAACAATCGTTCTTGGAATAAAACATTTTGTTAGTTTTTATATAATCAGTAGTAGGTCTAAAGGTACATGTGTCTTATTAACTCTGTTTTCTCCTAGAACTCCAGGAAGAAATCACAGCCAGTGTGGAACCGAACGTCCAACACTATCTGTGATTTGGGGGGCGTGTCATAACTATAAAGGGAAAGGTAACAGCTGTCCTGTGTACAGTACTATAAAATCCCTCCTGGCCAGAGACTCCAAAATCCTTTTCCCTGTAAAGGGTTAAGAAGCTCAGGTAACCTGGCTGGCATCTGACCTAAAGGACCAGTAAGGGGACAAGATACTTTCAAATCTTGGCGGGGGGGGGGAAGGCTTTTGTTTGTGTTCTTTGTTGGGGAGTGCATTCGCTCTTGGGACTGAGAGGGACCAGACATCAATCCAGGTTCTCCACATCTTTCTAAACAAGTCTCTCCTATTTCAAACTTGTAAGTAAATAGCCAGGCAAGGCGTCTTAGTTTTCCTTTGTTTTCTCAACTTGTAAATGTAGCTTTTACTAGAGTGTTTATCTTTGTTTGCTGTACTTTGAACCTAAGACTAGAGGGGAGTCCTCTGAGCTCTTTAAGTTTGATTACCCTGTAAGGTTAATTTCCATACTGATTTTACAGAGATGATTTTTACCTTTTTCTTTAATTAAAAGCCTTCTTTTTAAGAACCTGATTGATTTTTCCTTGTTTCAAGATCCAAGGGGTTTGGATCTTGATTCACCAGGAGTTGGTGGGAGGAAGGAGGGGAATGGTTAATTTCTCCTTGTTTTAGATCCCAGGGGGTTGGATCTGTATTCACCAGGAGTTGGTGGGAGGAAGGAGGAGGGATGGTTAATTTCTCCTTGTTTTAAGATCCAAGGGGTTTGGATCTGTATTCACCAGGGAATTGGTGAAAGGTTTCTCAAGGCTCCCTTCCCCAGGGAGGGAATCCATTGGGAATGGTAGCAGCGGACCAGAGCTAAGCTGGTAGTTAAGCTTAGAAGTTTTCATGCAGGCCCCTACATTTGTACCCTAAAGTTCAAAGTGGGGATACAGCCCTGACAATCCTTTATTGGTATCCAAAATAATGACGCTCCCTAATTGCATTGTGAGCTCCCTCCAAGCAACACCGCCCAGAGCCAGGAATGATCAGTTCCTACTGTCTACCCTGAACAAAACAACTTTGGTATACTCCCTTGAGGCTTCAGTTTACAGATAAACAAATCTAGTGTTCTCCCTTAAACCATTGTTGTTTCCCTACAAAAACCGTGTCCCATGCTCGAGTAAGTGTTCTGATGCCTGGATCCAAAATCTGCATCAGTTCCATTGGGACTTCATCTTCTCCTGACTGATCATGCTGGGGGCTCTGCCTGTCTCCAGCACTCTCGACCCTCAGCTACCACCACCACCCGGGACCTCCAATCGATTCAAGCTTCACAGAGTGTGAGAACCCATCTCTCTCTCTCTCTCTCTCTCTCTTTCTCGGTATAGCCTTCTGACCCTGACTTGTGTGGTCAGTAATAGTTTACTAAACCTGACTTATATAATCAAATGTAAGTTACATTTAATATTATAACTGTTTTGTTTGTTTGGTTCCCCTATGGTTATTACCTGGCAATAAATAACTTTAATGGTTAAGCTGGTTGCTTCTCTCTTGCTCTCTCCCCCTCATGGGTATTTTTTGGCTTCCTCATTTGCTCTGCAGCAACGCTCCTTGTATCTAAGCTAAAAGATCCCTGCAGTGCCCCAAAATCCTGTGGGGTTTGCTCATCAAATGGGTTACTACCAGAACAATTGTAACATGAAAGTGGGGATAGGGACCCAGCCTGCTGAGTCCAAGGGCATATAAGGGTGACAGCTTGGAAGTGTAATTGGTTACAAAGTGATCAAAGAACCAAACCCCTGGGTCTTTGGACAATGGAAAAATCAGTCAGGTTCTTAAAAGAAGGATTTTATTAAAAAGAAAATGTAAAAATCATCTCTGTAAAATCAGGATGGAAAATAACTTTACAGTGTAATCAGATTCAAAGAGCCCAGAGGAACCCTAGACTGGATCTAGACTGTTCTCAGTGATACCTGATGACAGAACAAGGAGTAATGGTCTCAAGTTGCAGTGCGGGAGGTTTAGGTTGGATATTAGGAAAAACTTTTTCACTAGGAGGGTGAAGCACTGGAATGGGTTACCTAGGGAGGTGGTGGAATCTCCTTCCTTAGAGGTTTTTAAGGTCAGGCTTGACAAAGCCCTGGCTGGGATGATTTAGTTGGGAATTGGTCCTGCTTTGAGTGGGGGTTGGACTAGATGACCTCCTGAGGTCCCTTCCAACCCTGATATTCTATGATTCTATGAACCCCCTCTAGCCTTAGTTAAATAAACCTTCCTCTAGCAAAGGGAACATTCACAAGTTGAGGAAACAAAGATAAACTAATACGCCTTGCCTGGCTGTTACTTACAAGTTTGAAATATGAGAGACTTGTTCAGAAAGATTTGGAGAACGGGTATTGATGTCCGGTCCCTCTTAGTCCCAAGAGCGAACTCCACCAAAACAAAGAGCACAAACAAAAGCCTCCCCCACCCCAGATTTGAAAGTATCTTGCCCCCTTATTGGTCCTTTGGGTCAGGTGTCAGCCAGGTTACGTGAGCTTCTTAACCCTTTACAGGTAAAAGGATTTTGGTGCCTCTGGCCAGGAGGCATTTTATAGTATTGTATATAGGAGGGTTGTTACCCTTCCCTTTATAGTTATGACAGCAAGAACTTCTATGTTTGCAGCATCAGCTAAAGAGATTCCTGTTCCTACAGGTGCAATCCAATCACTTAATTCCCTTGTTACTCTATTTACATGGTCGGCCCCTTGCCACATTCTTACCCATTCATCCCAATCCTTATGGCTAGTTCCAATCAAGGGAGCACATACAGGTGCTATGTGAGAGATATTCATGCCTTCAAAGTGGATTTGAACCTCCTTCAGAGAAGTCTGAGGTTGAAGAGCCTAATCTTCTTGTTGATCCGATTTCAACACATGGGGTCCTGCTGTTAATTTGGATTGGGCAGGGGTCCGGGGGGCAGAGGGAGCTCAAGGAATATAGGGGGTTGCATGGGGCAGGAGTCGGGGGGCACAGGGGGTGAGGAGGAGGGAACCTGTTGTTAATATTTTGGCAGCTCATCACTGCTAACATTCCAGGGTTTCCAGTCAGAGGGATACCTCAGTACTTTTGAAAAAAATAAGGTCATTGAAAGGAGTCTTAGATTGGGCACTAGTCACTTTGGACAATTTAGGCCATGGTCCCTACCTGAAGGAATTTACAATGAGTGAAAGGTTTTCCACCCAGCTGTATTCCTAACCAATGCTACCCTTTCAGACTACATAACTCTACCCCAGAACGACACCTGATTTTGCTACATACATAGCTTCTACCACATGCATAAAAATGGATGCATTAAAAAGCCTACCATGTAGAGGGGTTAGATTTCTTTAGCACCTTTGATTAACAGGATTCACTCCTCCCACCCTCTTGTACTTTTCCTTTACAATACAACTTTGAAAAAAGTGAAGAGATTTTTCTCTGCCATGCCCTCAGCTCTGACCTTAAGGACTATATCCTGTCATGGTTCTACCATGGAACCTACCCCCAACCCCCAGATTGACCTATCTACAGTGTGGTGTAACAATTCTGTTACTGGCCATAGTGGCCTATTATCTCTAATGCTTCCCTTTCATGTTGATACCAGAAGAATTCTTGGGTTAAGCAGCAGGTATTTTTATTTTTAAATAGAGCTTCCTTTGTTCAATCTTTCCCTGTTTTTTTCACTTCTCTCAGCAATGGCCCTGAGGGCACTGTTAAGCACCATTCTGATACAATGCCATTTAATCACTTTTGCTAATGCATGTGCTGCAAGAATTGTATTATTTGGAACTTCAGGTATTGCCAACTTGAAAAGTTTGTGCCTCTTTGGAATCACCTAGACTAACTATACATTAATAATTTCTCAACAGGGTACTTACTTTTATAATTTTGTGAGCATTTTCTTATGGGACCGCAAAACTACCTAGGATACATACGTTTGAAATGTTTAATGAAATTAACTGTCAAGTCAATATAAACCTGCAAATTTGAAATGCATACACTGTGAATAGACTGAATTCTCAAGGAGAATTCTGTAACTTTTTAGAAAACAATATTTGCAAATCTCAGATTAAAAACAAAGACACACACCTCCACATATATACTTTATACTGTTTCAGCAACTATAGTGAGCATTTCAGGAGCAGCAATGACCTCCACTGACACCATATAATTCAGAGCAGAATTTGGTTCATAATGCTAATGCAACAGTCTGAGCCAAGTTCCGCTCTCATTTACAACTTTGCAACACCACTGACTTGAATTCATTTGATATTTAGCTTCTGGAATCTAGGGTTCTTTCAGTAGCCTATACGAGAATGATATTTTTCAATCATCCTTGCAGAGCTCTAACTATGAAAGACATTGATGACAAGTGTCCAGCGTTCCGCCGCATACCTCTTTAGCAATCTCTAGATTTTTTTTAGGAGGTTAGCCTTCCTTTGGTGGAGATTTTCTGTGAAATGCCAATCAGGGAACCATGCAAGTCTCTCCAATGTCTGTTACGTCTAGTCTTTCAGAACGGAAATGGGAACAGCTTTTGTCAAAGTATACAAAAAGGGGGTCAAACAGTCCACACTGGCCCATCTGAGCTCCTATGTTTTGCCTAGTATATTATTATATGAGTGGCATAATACATCCAATACCACCTATCATATTTCCACACCTCACCTCTCATATGCTCATCCTATATTTCCATGCTACCATACATAGTGTTGTTTTGTTTATGTCTATCACTCACCACACCAAGTGAAAATGATAAACGCCCTATTGCCATGATCGGTGGCAGGGCGATACCAATCATGTCCTTATCAGTGTATTCGACCATCTGCAGTTTCACACTGTATAGAAAGCTGGCCTCCCCAGACATCTGCTTCTTTCATCCATTTGTTTTAGGCAGTCTATTTGTCTGTGTTCATTGTTTCATATGCCGCTGTGTCAAAATAATACAGGGCCCATGATAAAAGAATGGCTGTATGGAAACTGTCCCTAAGCAAGAGGCATCCAGAGACCAGCTAAGGGAGAAATAAAATCCTCCCACCTCTTTCATTAGAATGTAAACATGGAAGGCAGCCAGTGGGTGAAAATACCTACAACCAATATAACTGACAAGTATCTGTCCCTGCTCATTTGATTTGAGGATACCCATGTAAAATCCCTAATTTGTAAAAACAATTGTTCTTATTGACCATGCTAGAGCAGAGGTGGGCAAACTACATCCCGCAGGCCACATCCAGCCCACAGGACCGTTCTGTCCGGCCCCCGAGCTCCTGGCCCGGGAGGCTAGCCCCCAGCCCCTTCCGTGCTGTTCCCCCTCCCCCACAGCCTCATCTCGCTCACTCCACCGTGGGCACAATGCTCTGGGCGGCAGGGCTGTGAGCTCCTGGGGCAGTGCAGCTGCAGAGCCCGGCCTGACCCAGTGCTCTGTGTTGTGTGGTGGTGGCGGCAGCAGTGGTGCCAGCCACCGGGCCACACCCCCTCCCCTAACCGGCCCTCCATACAATTTACAAAACCCATTGCAGCCCTCAGGCCAAAAAGTTTGCCAACCCCTGTACTAGAACCTCAGATTATTTAGAGTTACACATACTGACTATATGTCCTGGAAGACATTATCCCTATCTTCCACTAGATGCTGTTTAGATTAGATTGCGCCCAGCCTTGCATGGATACACAAAGGGGAAAGGAGGGTGCAAAGACTCAGCAGTGGCCAGGCCCAATTCTGGAGCTTGCATCCCCTGGAGTGCAAGGACTAGACGAGTGGAATGGTGACTCCCTAAAGTGGGAGGAAAATGGCAGGATGAAGACGTGGCCACTTCCCATCCCCAGCACTAGAGATCCTGAATATAAGTCAGGGACATACTGTAACCTTTCAAAAGGCATAGGGGTGGTTGCTATCCCACTTCTCTGCTGGAGGTGTTATATCTTCCTAAAGCATAATGTTTCCAGGACTGCCAGCTAGGGTGGTGCTCCACCAAACTTCCCCCAGTGCAACTGGTGGTTGCAGAGTCATGATTCAACACGTTTTGGGTAATCATCAGAAATCACTGAGCATTTGTGCCATCCACAATGATACTGGTGTTTCACTAGAGCAGATTTCTTTTGGGAGGACCTTTTGGAGAGAATCTAATGATTCAAAGCATCAAGCAGCCTTGAGTCCATGTTCACTGCCTAAAATACATCAAGATCTGCTAGATGGGGCTGACAAGAGGAGTTAAATGTAAATGCAAAAGTTTTACCATCTAGAGTTTCTCTGTGTTTGGGAGCAAGACCTGAATCGGTACTTTAGCCCAGGCTTTTATGGTATGATTTCTTTGAGGAGTTATAGAATAATTAAAATAAATCATAAAATCAGAGAAGATTAGGGTTGGAAGAGACCTCAGGAGGTCATCTAGTCCAACTCCCTCCTCAAGACAGGACCAACACCAACTAAATCATCCCAGCAGGGCTTTGTCAAGCTGGGACTGAAAAACCTCTAAGATTGGACATGCCACCACCTCCCTAGGTAACCCATTCTAGTACTTCACCACCCTCGTAGTGAAATAGTTTTTCCTAATATCCAACCTATACCTCCCCCACTGCAACTTGAGACCATTGTTCTTTGTTCTGTCATCTGCCACCACTGAGAACAGCCAAGTTCCATCCTCTTTGGAACCCCCCTTCAGGTAGTTGAAGGCTGCTATCAAATCCTCCCTCATTCTTCTCTTCTGCAGACTAAACAAGCCCAGTTCCCTCAGCCTCTCCTCATAAGTCATGTGCCCCAGCCCCCTGATCATTTTCGTTGCCCTCCACTGGACTCTCTCTAATTTGTCCACATCCTTTCTGTAGTAGGGTGGTCCAAAACTGCACACAATACTCCAGGTGTGGCCTCACCAGTGCCTAATAAATGGGAATAATCACTTCCCTCGATCTGCTGGCAATGCTCCTCCTAAGGCAGCCCAATATGCCATTAGTCTTCTTGGCAACAAGGGCACTGTAGTGGGGTGGCTGCCCCACTCCATGAAAAAAAGGGCTGGAACAGGCCAGAGAGGCTGTGCATACCAGCAGCCAATCAGCAAAAGCCTGTGGAGAGCCAATCAGGGCAAAGAAAGAGGCAGCCAATCAGGGCCGGGTGGGCCCTATATAAAGGCTGCCTAGCAAAGGAGAGGGTAGTCTCTCCCTGACTAGCAAGGGAGGAGTACTGGCTCCTGAGGTAAGGAGGTAGCACCTTGGACAGAGCAGTGCTGGGCAGGCTCAGGGGAGCAGAGGAGAGCTCTGGCCCAGTTACCTGCCAGGCTGCGGCCCCTGCTAAAAGGGTCAAGAATGTGCACAGGGCCAAAGGGGAAGTGGCCTAGGGAAGATAGGTGGACAAGAGGGGAGAGGAGGAGAGCAGAGAGAGAGGCTGCTGCTAGAGGGTCCCTGGGTTGGGACCTAGAGTAGCGGGTGGGCCTGGGTCCCCTCCTTCCCCCCTTGCATTGCACCTGGCCACGGAGAAGTGTAGCCGAGACAGACTGCAACTTGCCCCTGAGATGAGGGGCTAGACTTTGGGGTTGTGGTTGGCCACTGAGGCAGGTGCAAGCCAAAGGACTGCTGTTAAATGCCCTCCAGCCTTGGAAGGGGGTGAGAATGGAGTAGTGGGTGCTGCCAGAGGACAGTGTCCTGAAGTGGACGCCACTGAGCAGGGAACAAGGCGGGTCCCAAACCAGCAGAGCAGACAATGGGTGAGACACCACACGCAAAGGGCACTCCACAGCTGACAAGAGCTAATTCCCGGAGCAACCAGCAGGAGGTCCCAGTGATGGTGAGTCCTGACCCAGTTACAGGCACACTGCTGACTCATATCTAGCTTCTCGTCCACTGTAATCCCCAGGTCCTTTTCTGCAGAACTGCTGCATAGCCAGTCGATCCCCAGCCTGCAGCGGTGAATGGTTCTGTCCTAAGTGCAGGACTCTTTTTGAATCTCATCAGATTTCTTTGGGCCCAATCCTCCAATTTGTCTAGGTCATTCTGGAACCTATTGCTACCCTCCAGCGTATCTACCTCTCCCGCCAGCTTAGTGTCATCTACGAACTTGCTGAGGGTGCAATCCATCCCATCATCCAGCTCATTAATAAAGATGTTGAACAAAACTGGCCCCAGGACTGACCCCTGGGGTACTCCGCTTGATGCCAGCTAGACATTGAGCCATTGATCACTACCCATTGAGCCCGACAATCTAGCCAACATTCTATCCACCTTATAGTCCATGCATCCAATCCATAGTATTTGAGCTTGCTGGCAAGAATATTGTGGGAGACCATAGCAAAAGCTTTACTAAAGTCAAGATATATCACGTCCACTGCTTTCCCCATATCTACAGAGCCAGTTATCTTATCACAGAAGGAAATCATAATTCATAGGTGCCCAAGCCCAGAAGTCTCTGAGCATCTTAACAAAAATAGTTGATAATATTATAATAAACAAAGGCAATATGCCTGTTCATGAAATCCCAATAGGCAGTGACATGAACGAAAAACATGAACCCCCTAAAATGCAATTGGAATGAACAGGCCTGTGGTCTGCCATGAAGAATTTCACAGATTAACTTTTGCATTGTTGGGGAAAATCCAAACCCTTCTCTATGACCACTGACCACCCTGGCTGCCTTGGAACTTCTCTGCTTGTCAGAGAAGAACAGGATTTGAAGGGTCTGTGCTTCTTCTGTATTGCACAGAGTTCAGCTCTGCAGAGGCTCCCTCTGCTTGGAGGGGAGTTTCAGCTAGGGCCAGAAGAGGAGCTTGGGTGGATGTTCAGCTATGGAAGGATGCAATCCAAACTGAACGTACTGCAGCTCCAAGGCTACACTAATGGCCAGGGAATGGCTGTGCTGACACTCCATAACCTGGGTGAGGATTCTTATATGGTAGAACTGCTGAACCTGTTTGGCAGCCTGCACATTTACACTATTGGAAATTTTCAAGAACAAAAAATGTGTAGCTATTTTAAAACTACTATGGACCCGATTCTCCACTGCTACCTGTGTGAATCAAAATAACTCCATTGAAGTAATGTGGTATCAGAGGCAGACCTGATGTGTTGATGAAGGCCCTCATCAAGGTTCTACTTATATCTGATTCTAATATGTTCTCATAAAGTGGTACCAAACAGTCAAATACTGAGAAACATAGGCATTGTCATATCAGATCAGACACAAGGTTCATCTATTCGAGTATCATGTCGCTGACAGTGGCCAGTATCTTATGCTCCAGAGGAAATATGAACCCTGACAAGGCACAACCTGTCCATGTGGGAATTTTCTTCCTAACCCCCTTAGTCAGAGGCTGGCTTATGACTGAAGCATGAAGATTTATAATATCTCTTTTTAAAAATTATGTAGCTGTGGATGTTCTCATTAGTAATATACGTGTCTAATCCTTCTTAAAAACAAATTCTGCTAAGCTCTTAGCCTCACTGGCATATTGTGGCAATGAGTTTCACCAACTAATTATGTGTTGTGTTTTTAAAAAGTTTCCTTTCAGCGTTAACTTTGCTGTCTTTCAGTTACATCAGAAGTCTCTTTGCCCTTGTTTTCTGAGAAAATAATAGTAGCACTCAATTTGCCTTCTCTATAGAACTGATTTTCTGGTATACTTATATCACATCCCCTCTTATTCCTCTTCTCTGAAAACAGTTCCAGTCTTTGTCCTCCCTCTTCATGTAGAAGATTTTTCCAGGCTTCCAATCATTTTCAACTTCTGTTCCTAAACACCCTCTGTTTCTGCTGTCCATTCTAAAATTGTGATCATCTACATTTGTTTACTGTACAGAGTCTCTCTATGCTACACAGAAAGAGGTTGACTGTCTGGAAGGGCCAGCTGGTTGAGACATACAGTGCTGTACATAGCCAGTGAATGCTTATTATTTTATAAGATTTGTAACAAAGAATCAGGGAGGGTATTTATCCACTAAATTGAGAGTTATTACAGCAACCCAATGAAGAAAGTCTTGATAGGTATTTCAGAAACATTCTTGAAGCATTCTGACTGTATGCAGCTATATTAATAAAGGGACCAATAGGATGCTAGGATGTCTTGTTAGGAGCATACAACGTACATAAAAGACTGATGGTTAAGTTGCTAAATAAAGGATTCCACATAGATCAAAATAGACTCTCCTTCCCACCCCCAGTGAGTTGCAGATAGCAAATAATTACTGGCATGATATTACTTTTATTCCTTCCTCTTTAGTCCTCTCCCTCACCCCCATAACAAGCATTGCCCAATAAACACCTTCATATTAATTCTTATCTGCATTTATAGCAGGGGTCGGCAAAGTTTGGCATGCGGATTGCCAGGGTAAGGACCCTGGCGGACCGGGCCAGTTTATTTACCTGCTGACATGTCAGGTTCGGCCAATCGCGGCCCCCACTGGCCGCGGTTCGCCGTCCCGGGCCAATGGGGGCGGCAAGAAGCGGCGCGGGCGAGGGATGTGCTGGCTGCGGCTTCCCGCCACCCCCATAAATAAACTGGCCCGGTCTGCCAGGGTGCTTACCCTGGCGAGCCGCGTGCCAAACGTTGCCGACCCTGGATTTATAGTAACTTATTGACTCCTACTTTTGACACAAAACATGCTTTAAGTCTCTCCCTGACAGTGTTGTGTTCACTCCCACTCACCACACTTGCGGGAATGGAATAAGAGAGGAGAATCACAAAAAGGGTGGAGCCAGGACATAACTGAAAAATTCAAGAAGAAAAAAATTAAGCAGACCACTGATGCAGTGTAAGTTAATAACCACAACAGATATATTGACAAAGGAGTAACACAGGGCCTCCTCTTCTATGCTACTGCTAGCAGCTATGGCTAAACAACTTTGGAAACTAGCCCAGATTATCCCTGTGCTGAGGAAGAAATACATATTTGCATTGTTCAAGGGAGCAGTAAATAATACAATGGGGTTTGCTAGAAATAAACAAATTGAACTGAGGCAACCATAAAAGCAAGGCAAGATGGGAAGAATAATTTTAACACTGCCTCTATTTTTTTGTAAAATAAAAAGTTTTTCCTTTGAGTTACATTGGTATAAATCATGAGTTGGTATAATAAATAGCATGGAAGACTGCTGTAACTGAAAGTAAAATCCAGATGCAGTATTGCCAGTGTTTAAAGAAAACAAAATGCATTTTTGTTTAAATAAAGAATTTGGGGTAGTGTTTTGTTTGTTTGTTTGCTTTTTGGTTTGAGTCTTTGGATACATACTGCTGTTTGCTTAACCTCATCTAGGGACTCTTAAGAAAAGGAGGCCAGGCATCCACTCCAGGAACAAAAAACGTTTGTTTGTTTTTCTTGTGGCTGGAAAAGCCACCAGCTATATCTGTCCCTTAAGGTGAGGAGTCAAGAAAATACTACTTTTCCCTCAAGATTCTGCTCTTTCAAATGTGATTGTTTAACAAAAGCTGTGAAGCTTGCTAACACTGACTTAGTCACTGTAAAACAATGCATGCATTAAGGTTTGCTAAAGGGAATTGATTTTGAAGGCTGCTTTCATCCTGGGTAAACAGTCCTGCTTTGTCTCTTGCAGAAGTGGTTTATCAGCTTTGTAGGTTCATTTGTACACAAGCCTGAAAAGGGATTTGTGCTTTGAATAGATGAGGTTGCACCAGCATAGCTAAGAGCTGAATTTGGCCCACTGCCTTCATTGCAGCCCGTGAGGGAGTCTGCAAAATTGAGTGGCCAGAAATGAGGTGCGACTGTATATGGATGCTGAATTGTGCTTGCACTGCAAAAGAAAAGCTGGGAGATAAGGCCTGTATAAAATTCCCAAGCAAAAAACAATTCCATTAAGCTAGAGTTAAGGCTGTAAACATCTGTTAATTGCTTAAAGGGGGTGGGAGGCTAAGAAAACACTGGAGTTTGCTCAAAAGTCATTAGGAAGACTGGGAATTTAAAGCTAAGATTATAGTAAAACAATCATTTGCATGGAAATGGATAGTCAAAGCTATACAAACAACCTTAACTCTGTCCCCTCCTTTGCAAACATTTCACCCCCCACACCATAGTGCCTTATATGGAAGAGAGGCATTTTGATTAAAGAGATTTTGTTAAGGAATTAAGGAAGTTCACAGTCTGTAGTTACAGCAATCTTAAATCCACTCTACTTGCAATAGCTTGCCTGTGGAGCTAAGGAACTCTGGAGTACGTGGGTTTGCTATTGCACATACATAGGGTTGCCAGATAGCAACTGTGAAAAAACGGGACGGGGGTGGGGGGTAATAGGCACCTATATAAGAAAAAGTCCCCAAAAACGGGACTGTTCCTTTAAAAATGGGACATCTGGTCACCCTACACATACACAGATTTTAAGGCCAAAACAAACGATATGATAATCATCTAGTCTAATTTCCTGCATTAGGCCACAGAATTTCACCCCCATCAGGCTAGTAGTGTCAGATTGAGCTATAGCATACAATCCAGTCTTTATTTTAAGTGATGGAGAATCCACCCTATCCCTAGTAAATTGTTCCACTGAAGAGTCTGTCTCACCATTAAAAATTTGAGCCTAGTTTCTAGATGAACATACAATTCCCCTGCCAAACTGTGCCCTTGGTGTGGTACAGGTCTTAAGAGGTTTGTAGCTCTTAAGAGGTTTGTAGCTCTAGACACAACAGCTCAGTGTATATGCTCAGTCTGACAATATCATAAGTAATAAAGGTAGTAAGGGAGGACCTTTCCTTCATAGGTTTCTCCTGTTGATTCTCTCTTGCCTATCCATGTGGCTCTCCCCTTCTCACCCCTTAGCTAACTTCTTACCCATCCATGCATGTTTTTCTTTACCACCCCTTCACCTTATTCAGTTACACCGCTACCTCGATATAACGCCACCTGATATAACATGAATTCGAATATAACGTGGTAAAGCAGTGCTCCTGGGGGGGACAGGGCTGCGCACTCCAGTGGATCAAAGCAAGTTCAATATAATGCGGTTTCACCTATAACGCGATAAGATTTTTTGGCTCCCGAGGACAGCGTTATATCGAGGTAGAGGTGTATTAATCATGATTATGTATTAATTATGATAGAGCCTAAAGGCCAGTCAAGAATGGGACCCATTGTGCTAAGTGCTGTACAAACACAGTGCTAGACCTGGTCTAGGAAAGATAAAATTAAACTCTTCTACAGCCTCCTTACCTTGAATAGATCCAGTCACAGGCCTGCTTCTACTCTCAGAGTTGTGAGTTGATGATTTTTGGCAATCTCTGTGATATTTGGGGATTTTTTTTTTTTAAAGTCCCAGCTCCTGGAATTAAGAGACTGGGGCCTGGTCTACACTACGGGTTTAGGTCGACTTTAACAGTGTTAAATCGAATTAAGCCTGGACACGTCCACACGACGAAGCCCTTTCTTTCGACTTAAAGGGTCCTTTAAACCGGTTTCTTTACACCACATCCGACGAGGGGATTAGCGATAAAACCGGCCTTTGCGGGTCGGAATTGGGGTAGTGTGGACGGAATTCGACATTATTGGCCTCCGGGAGCTATCCCACAGTGCTTCATTGTGACCGCTCTGGACAGCACTCTCAACTCAGATGCACTGACCAGGTAGACAGGAAAAGACCCGCGAATGTTTGAATTTCATTTCCTGTTTGCTCAGCGTGGAGAGCACAGGTGACCATGCAGAGCTCATCAACACAGGTAACCGTGATGGAGTCCCAGGATCGCAAAAGAGCTCCAGCATGGACCGAACGGGAGGTACGGGATCTGCTCGCCATATGGGGAGATGAATCAGTGCTAGCTGAACTCCGTAGCAGTAAAAGAAATGGCAAAGTATTAGAAAAGGTCTCCAAGGCCATGAAGGACCGAGGCCATAACAGGGACACACAGCAGTGCCACGTGAAAATTAAGGAGCTACGGCAAGCTTACCACAAAGCCAGAGAAGCAAACGGAAGGTCCGGGGCAGAGCCGCAAACTTGCCGCTTCTACGCGGAGCTGCATGCTATTCTTGGGGGTGCAGCCACCACTACCCCAACCGTGTGCTATGACTCCGTCAATGGAGAAACACACAGGGAAGACAGTTCGGGGAACGAGGAAGATGAGGATGGAGGTACTGTAGGTAGCTCACAGCAACAAGGAAGCGGAGAAACCGGTTTCCCCAACAGCCAGGATCTGTTTGTTACCCTGGACCTGGAACCAGTAACCCCCGAACTCACCCAAGACCCTCAGGGCACACAGGAGACCTCTGGTGAGTGTACCTTTGTAAATATTTGTAAACATTACACATGGTTTAAAAGCAAGCGTGTTTAATGATTAATTTGTCCTGGCAATCGCGGCCAGTACATCTAATGGAAAAGTCTGTTAACGTGTATGGGGATGGAGCGGAAATCCTCCAGGGACATCTCCAGAAAGCTCTCCTTTATGTACTCCCAAAGCCTTTGCAAAAGGTTTCTGGGGAGGGCTGCCTTATCCCGTCCGCCATGGTAGGACACTTTACCACGCCAGGCCGGTAGCATGTAGTCTGGAATCATTGCATAACAAAGCATGGCAGCGTATGGTCCCGGTGTTTGCTGGCATGCAGACAATATCCATTCCTTATCTCTCTTTGTTATCCTCAGGAGAGTGATATCATTCACGGTCACCTGGTTGAAATGGGGTGATTTTATTAAGGGGACATTCAGAGGCGCCGTTCCTGCTCTTCTGAACAGAAATGTTCCCCGCTGTTAACCACGCGGTGGAGGGGAGGGGTGAAGTGATCATCCCAGAGAATCATGTGTGTGTGTGCGGGGGGTGGTTTACTTGGGTTTGTGCCGCATGTTAACCGGGAAACCGCAGCCCATCCTTTTACATTGAAAACCCATTTTAAATGGACAACCCAATTCATCCTTGATATGGGAAATGCGCTGCTGTTTGAAACCTTTCCTGCATGTTAAGAAGGTTAAAAAAGCCAAAACACTGTGGCCTACCATGGCTGCCTGCAAGCCGAAATATGCGACCTTGTAATGAAAGAGTGTACCCATTGTTCTCTAAAATGTGTCTTTTTTAACCACCTCTCCCTTCTCCTCCACCAGCTGCAAATGTTTCTCCTTCGCAGAGGCTAGTGAACATTAGAAAGAGAAAACGTAGGATGAGGGACGATATGTTCACGGAGCTGCAGATGTCCTCCCACGCTGATAGAGCACAGCAGAATGCGTGGAGGCAGTCAATGTCGGACATGAGAAAAGCACAATATGAACGAGAGGAGAGGTGGCGGGCTGAATGGCGGGATGAAAAGAGCAAGTGGCGGGCTGAAGACGATAGGTGGCGTCAGCTTGCAGACAGATGGCAAGAGTCAATGCTCCGTCTGCTGGAGCATCAAACTGATATGCTCGAGCGTTTGGTTGAGCTGCAGGAAAGGCAGCAGGAGCAGAGACCGCCGCTACAGCCCCTGTTTAACCAACAGCCCTCCTCCCCAAGTTCCATAGCCTCGTCACCCAGACGCCCAAGAACACGGTGGGGGGGCCTCCGTCCACCCAGTCACTCCACCCCAGATGATCGCCCAAGCATCAGAAGACTGGCCTTCAATAAGACTTAAAGTTTTAAAATGCAGTGTGTCCTTTTCCATCCCTCCTCCCCCACCCATCCCAGGCTACCTTGGCAATTATCCCCCTACTTCTGTGAGGAACTAATAAAGAATGCATGAATGTGAAAAAACAATGACTTTATTGCCTCTGCAAGCAGTGCTCGAATTGGGGAGGGGAGGGTGGGGTGGGGTGGTTGGTTTACAGGGAAGTAGAGTGAACCGGGTCGGGGGGGGTTTGGAGGGTTCATCAAGGAGAAACAAACCGAAGTTTCACACAGTAGTCTGGCCAGTCACAAAACTCGTTTTCAAAGCTTCTCTGATGCGCACCGCACCCTGCTGTGCTCCTCTAACCGCCCTGGTGTCTGGCTGCGCGTAATCAGCGGCCAGGTGAGTTGCCTCAACCTCCCACCCCGCCATAAAGGTCTCCCCCTTACTCTCACAGATATTGTGGAGCGCACAGCAAGCAGCAATAACAATGGGGATATTCTTTTCGCTGAGGTCTGAGCGAGTCAGTAAGCTGTGCCAGCGCACTTTTAAATGTCCAAATGCACATTCCACCACCATTCGGCACTTGCTCAGCCTGTAGTTGAACAGGTCCTGACTCCTGTCCAGGCTGCCTGTGTACGGCTTCATGAGCCATGGCATTAAGGGGTAGGCTGGGTCCCCAAGGATCACGATAGGCATTTCAATATCCCCAACGGTTACTTTCTGGTCCGGGAAGAAAGTCCCTTCCTCCAGCTTTCGAAACAGACCAGAGTTCCTGAAGACGCGAGCATCATGTACCTTTCCCGGCCATCCCACATTGATGTTGGTGAAACGTCCCTTGTGATCCACCAGGGCTTGCAGCAGCATTGAAAAGTACCCCTTGCGGTTTACGTAGTCGGTGGCTTGGTGCTCCAGTGACAAGATAGGGATATGGGTTCCGTCTATGGCCCCGCCACAGTTTGGGAATCCCATTTCAGCAAAACCATCCACTATTGACTGCACGTTGCCCAGAGTCACTACCCTTGATATCACCAGGTCTTTCATTGCCCTGGCAAATTGGATCACAGCAGCCCCCACCGTAGATTTGCCCACTCCAAATTGATTCCCGACTGACCGGTAGCTATCTGGCATTGCAAGCTTCCACAGGGCTATCGCCACTCGCTTCTCAACTGTGAGGGCTGCTCTCATCTTGGTATCCTGGCATTTCAGGGCAGGGGAAAGCAAGTCACAAAGTTCCATGAAAGTGGCCTTACGCATGCGAAAGTTTCACAGCCACTGGGAATCGTCCCATACCTGCAGCACGATGCGGTCCCACCAGTCTGTGCTTGTTTCCCGGGCCCAGAATCGGCGTTCCACGGCATGAACCTGCCCCAGTGACACCATGATTTCCACATTGCTGGGGCCTGTGCCTTGTGAGAGGTCTATGTCCATGTCAATTTCCTCATCACTCTCTTCGCCGCGCTGCAATCGCCTCCTCGGCTGGTCCAGGTTTTGCCTTGGCATGTCCTGGCTCTGCATATACTCCAGGACAATGCGCGTGGTGTTCATAGTGCTCATAATTGCCGCGGTGATCTGAGCGGGCTCCATGATCCCAGTGCTAGCTATGGCGCCTGGTCAGAAAAAAGGCGCGAAACTAGTATCTGATGGACCAGGAGAAGGAGGGAGGGCGGGAGGTAGGGAGGGCCGAGTGACGACATGGCATACAGGTACAGGAACAGGGAATTAAAATCAAGAAAGGTGGCTGTGCATCAGGGAGAAACACAAACAACTGTCACACAGAATGTTCCACCCAAAGATTAAACTGAAAACCCTGGGCTTAGCAGGCCATTGATTTCACAGAGGAAGGGGAAGCAAATGAATACAGAACAAATCTATTTTTTACATCTTAAGCTGGCAGCCGACGGTGCAGCATGAGTGATAGCCTCTGCAGTACGATGACGACGGTTACCAATCGTAATATACCATCGTCTACCAAAAGGCAAGGGGCTGCTGCTGTGTAGCAATGCAGCCCCACGTCTGCCAGCCCCACGTCCGCCAGCACCCAGCATCGCCCTCGGCCTCTTCTGGGTGCTTAGCAGACAATACTGGGCAATTGGCAGAAAATAGTATACTACGACTGGTAGCCATCATCATCGAGACAGTAGCATGTCTGCCCAGGTGCCCATGATTGACAGCCACTCCAGTACGACGACGACGGATACCAGTCATAATATATCATCGCCTACCAAAGGGCAAGGGGCTGGTGCAATGCAGCCCTACGGCTGCCAGCCCCACGGCTATTACTCATGCTACACCGTCTACCGCCAAAAGGCAGTTAACAGCTGCTGCTGTGTAGCAATGCAGTCCCACGTCTGCCGGCACCCAGAGGACATATGGTGACGGTGAGCTCAGCTGAGCTGAGCGGGCTCCATGCTTGCCGTGGTATGTTGTCTGCACAGGTAACCCAGGTAAAAAGGCACGAATCTATTGTCTGCCGTTGCTGTGACGGGGGGGGAGGGGCCTGACGACAGGTACCCAGAACCTCCCGCGACACTGTTTTGCATCATCCGGGCATTGGGATCTCAACCCAGAATTCCAAGGGGCGGCAGAGACTGCGGGAACTGTGGGATAGCTGTGGGATAGCTACCCATAGTGCAATGCTCCGGAAGTCGACGCTAGCCTCGTACTGTGGACGCGGTCCGCCGACTAGAGCACTTAGAGCATTTTATGTGGGGACACACACAATCGGCTGTATACAACCGATTTCTATAAAACCGGCTTCTATAAATTCAAACTAATTTTGTAGTGTAGACATACCCTGAATGTAAATCTCAGGTCTCAGTGTGCAGAGAAGAGTTTGGACCCAAGTGCAACCTGAAGAAAAAGAACCCCCATTTTTAATTTTTTTTAACTAACATGATTTTTAAGCCCATCTCATAACTCTGGGGCCTGACTTAAGAGTTTTGAGCACTTGTGAAGATGCAATATTGCCAACCTCCATTGGTAGCAGCAAGAATCTTCACTTGGAGGCTTGCAATACTCTTCCTTTATAGAACACCCAAAATTTTCAGCAAAAGCCCGTGACCCTCCTTCTTTTCAAGCTACCAGATTCTCTGGTGGAAGAGACCATGAAAGTTTTGCACCTCTTCCAGTGGGAGAAATTTTGAAAGGCAAGCCTGCAGCCCTCTCTGTGCCTAAGTGGCACAAGTTTCAGTAGGGTGGCTTTTGACCCTCTCCCCACTTCCAAGCACTATGACTCTCCAATGGCACATAGAAGGAAGCTTGATGGGGAGGACCCTCTGGACAGCAGAAATCTAAGGTGGAAGATCTTGTTTTAACTCTATAAGAGCTGCTCCCTGCAAACTTCCTGCAGGAAGAAACAGCTCTTCTGGTGGGTCCCAGCAGCTAGCAGATTCCTTTGCAGGCTCCACTAGTACAGAATTAAAATGCTTTTGCTTTGAGGTTACTTGTGTATATTGCACAGCTCAGAACATAATAGATTTTAATAGCAGTTGAAGCCCAGATGGTCAATTCTGCCAGACATGAACACTGAATTTACATCTTCAAATACTGAAACAGGCAATCGGAGCTTCAAAGCAGTAAGTCATTTACCTCCTTCATGGATGTAATGTTTGTGCAATTTGTGATGCAAACGTTTTGTGAATTTGTGTCAGCTTTACTTACTTGTTTCCAGAAGTATTTCTCCCCCCACTTTTCAATTCTCTCCCCCCCCCAAAAAATGGATTTTTTTTCCAGTTTTTAGGAATTGCCACTGATCCGAAAAATCTCTTATTTACCCAGCTATTTACCTACTGGGAAAAGTAGCCAGGTCTCCTGAGCCCCAGTCCAGTCCAGTGCCCTTTCCACTAGATCACATGGCCTCTAGAGGAGGGAGATGCAAGTCAATTAATTGAAGTTTCCCATTCAAAGGATGGCTAAAGATTCAACTTAGCTCTTTCTTTACACAAGCCCGTTCTCTTATTCCTCCTTGTAACACCAAGTCAGCAGTGTTTTTGCCTGCAGAGGTTGGGGAACAGAGAGAGGACTGCTCAGCAGCTGGCTAGTAAGAGATTTCAGTGCTCACCAATCTCATGTAAACTCAGTACAACAGGACTATTATGGTTATATTACATATCAGTAAAAATACTAATTACAGAGGCCTATGCTGGAAACTGTTTCTTGGAACGGTATGCCTAGAGCTAGCATGCAGAATGAGCTTGTATTTTACGGGGAGGCACATTGCCCGCTAAATAGAAAGAAACACACACACACACACACAGTTATTGCCATTTAGAAAAGATACAAGCTGCCAAAGCCATGGAAACGCCATCAATACACAGAAATGCACAGGCTTTTACCGTTTGCTACTAATTGCAGGGGGAAAGAATTTACAAGCATTGCAAAGCATCTGCTATTTGTCCTTAAAAACTCTCCATTTAGAAAGGAAGAGTTTCATTTTAACAGCCTCCCATAGCTTTTATGTCTTTGCCACAGCCAAGGCCATTCAGATGTATTATTTCTGTATTGATCGTGTTATGAAGCTCAACACAAAGATATAAGAAGCTGAGAGACCAGGTTGTTGAGCCTGTAACTCAGGATAAATTGCTATTTAATTCTTAGCAATTCTGGTTAAATTAAGGGTCACATTTTGTTCAAATGGCCTCTTTAATTGTGTTGGCAAAATCTGTGCAGACTAGAATTCCCAGGAAGAGGCAGCTCTATCCTTTGAAGGTACAAGGCCAGGGCCTCAACTGGTATAAATCAATGGATCAATGCTAATTTACACCAGCTGAGGATCTGGCCCACTGTAGCTAAACACTTCCAGACTGGTTTAACCCATTTTCCTTCTGGAAGACACTACGGATCAAATTTTTGAGCCACCACTCTAATTGTGAAGACCTTCTGAATCCTTTGTAATGCTTGTACAGCTTGGAATGCCCTATTCACTGCTGGGATGGATATTTTCTCCAATGTGCATGATCTCACTGCTCTTCCACAGGCTGAGGGGGTAAAGGTTCTCCCTGTTTAAAGAGGCCTGCGAGGATTTTTATTTCAGCGGCTCTTTCTTAGTTAAAATGACATTTTTTTGAGGTGCATATCCATCTTTCACCAGCCAACAAGGCCAGCAGCCATTACTATTTGACTGTTATGTGCTGGCATCATTGTACTTGTGACATTAGGTGAGAAGAAAAAAAACAACAACAAAAGCACTTGACTTTTAAACTGCTTTAAACCTAGGGTTACCATACGTCTGGATTTTCCCGGACATGTCCAGCTTTTTGGACCTCAAATCCCCGTCCGGGGGGAAATCCCAAAAAGTCAGACATATCCGGGAAAAGAGGGAGGGAGGGAGGGACCGGCGGTGCTCAGCCGGGGGCTGGAGCCGCTGGGGCTGGCAGTGCTCGGCCGGGGGCTGGGGCGGGGCCGGGGCTGGCGGTGCTCGGCCGGCGGTGCGGAGCCGGGGGCTGGGCCGGGGGTGCTCGGCCGGGGGCTGGGGGCTGGAGCCGGCGGTGCGGGGCCGGGGTCGGAGGCCGGCGGTGCTCGGCCGGGGGCCGGTGCCCCAGGGCCCGAGCCAAGCTGGGCAGGAGACGCCAGGGCCAGAGCCTCTTGGCCTGGGCCAGCCGGCCGCCGGAGGGAGCCGCTCGGCCGGGGGGGACCGAACTTGGCCACGCCGCCCGCCCCAGCTTGCCTGCTGCTTCAGGCTTCTCGCAAATCAAATGTTCGCAGGAAGCAGGGGAGGGGGAGGAGCGGGGGCGGGCGAAGCATCCAAGGGAGGGGGCGGAGTTGGGGCAGGCCCGGGAAGGGACGGGGCTGGGGCAGGGGGCGGGGAAAGGGCGGAGTTGGGGCAGGGCCGGGGCCCATGGAGTGTCCTCTTTTTGGACACTTAAAATATGGTAATCCTATTAAACCTTTGTGGACAGATTTAACCTAAGGTCTGGGCTACACTACAGACTTATATCAGTATAACTATGTCACTTAGGGGTATAAAAAATTCACATGCCTGAGTGACGTAGTTATACTGACCTAAACCTCAGTGTAGATGATATTGCTATGTTGGCGGGAGAGCTTCTCCTATCCACCTAGCTACCGTCTCTTGCAGAAGTGGGCTAAATATGCCGACGGGAGAGCTCTGTCCCCTCAGCTTAGAACATCTTCATTATAATGCTACAGCAGTGCAGCTGCACTGATGCAGTGTGTTAAGTCTAGACCTGTCCTAGATGTTTTGCCCTTTATATTTTGTTTTATACTGTAGTGACTGAGGTTGTTTTTCTCTCACTCCCTAGTAACTATATGGACACAGGTTTAAAACCCTTGAATCAATATGAGTTTTGCCCAAGTGAGGACTGAGTAAAAATAAGATCTTGTCTATATTTGATGGAGAAGAACTGTAGTCCAGTGCAAGCTTGGGACTCAGGAGACCTGTTTTCAAGTCCCTGCTCTGCCACAGGCTACTTGTGTGACCACAGGTAAATCACTTAGCTCTCGTCTACTCTAGAAAATTAAGTCAGTTTAACTACGTCACGCAGGGATGTGAAAAAATCAACACCCCTGAGCAGTGTAGTTAAGCCAACCTAACCTTCAGTGTAGACAGTGTTACATCAATGGAAGAATTCTTCCAACAACTTAGTTACTGCGTCGTGGGGAGGTGGATTACCTACCCCAACAGGAGAACCTCTCCAGTTGGTGTAGGTAGTGTCTACACTGAGCCACTGCAGCCGTGTAGTAATAGCATTTGAAGTGTAAACAAGCCTTTAGTTTCTCTGTGCCTCAGTTCCCCAGCTGCATAACTGGAAGAGTGTCACTTCCCTACCCCACAAGGGTGTTGTGAAAATAAATACATTAAAGGTTGCGAGGTACTTGGACTTATCTACACAGGGACACTCAGAAAAATTAATCTGAATTAACTAAAGATGTGAATTAGTAATTAAACTGCACTCATCCCCTGAGTGGGCATTTTAATTCAGCATTAAAGTGGCTTTAATTTGGTTTATCTTAATTCAAGTGAATTCTGAATGAGTGCCTGCCCTTAGGAGCTCATACTCTAGGAGTATGTCTGCACAACAGACCTTACAGCGACACAGCTGTACCGCTGCAGCTGCGCTGCTGTAACATCTCCCATGTAGCTGTTCTATGCTGACAGGTGAGAGCTCTCCCACTGAGATAATTAAACCACCCCCAACTAGGGTGACCAGACAGCAAATGTGAAAAATCAGGACAGGGTGTGGGGGGGTAATAGGAGCCTATATAAGAAAAAGATCCAAAAATCAGGACTGTCCCTATAAAATTGGGATATCTGGTTGCCCTACCCCCAACAAGCGTCGGTAGCTATGTCAGCGTCTCCCACCAACATGGCGCTGTCCAAATCTGTGCTTTTGTCAGTGAAACTTATGTTGGTCAAGGGGGTGTTTTTTCACCACTGACCAACAAAAGTTTTATTGACAAAAGTGCTAATATAGACAAAGCCTTAAGGCTATGTCAACACTGGAGACCTTACAGCAGCTCAACTGTACCGATGCAGCTGTGCTGCTATAAGATCTCTTGTGTAGCTGCTCTATGTTAATGGAAGAGAGTTCTCCCAATGACATAATTAAACCACCCCCGATGAGCAGCGATAGCTCTGTCTGCAGGAGAAGCTCTCCTGCTGACATAGCGCTGTGCACACTGCCACTTATGCTGGCGAAATTTATATTGCTTGGGAGGGTGTTTTTTCACACCCCTGAGCGACATAAGTTTTGCTGCCATAAGTGGTAGTGTAGACGTGGCCTAAGTAAAGCCCCATTGGCTTCACTACTCAAGTGCATAGAGTTAAGTACCTGCACAGATATTTGCAAGATGGGGGACTATAAAGACTTCAGGGTCTGGCCTATTTTTGAAGCCATAGGGTAATGATGAGTGTAGTCTTTTCATCTACAGGGAACAGGAAATAACTTTTTGTATCTCATATATACTCTTGCACAACTGTATGGGTGCACAAGAGTCCAGAAGCATCAGGATGATCTATAACTACCCTGTGGCCTGAACAAGTTTCTTTCTCAAGGTCACTCCCTTGGGATGAGAGCAGTTATCTCATATGTCATTCTCTGGGCACCAGCAACCCTGTAGTCCAGTTCTGGGGTACCATCTGTTCCTCTTATCAAGTTCACCCACTTTCAGGAATATAAAGCAATCCAAACAAAAGAAAAATGCTTTCACAGCCCTCTTCCTCATGCCTAGGAGAGGGAAACAACTTTTCCTGCCCTGCAGGCAACCTCAGCTCCCACTCTCCTGCACAGCTAACAGCCAAGGCTTAGTTCTTGGAAATTTCAGACCAACATGTCTTCTTCCTCAGAGGACTCAGGCAGGCAGCATTCTTAAGATACACATCACTTAGTAATAATGGGACCAGATTTGGAAGTTCTATCTTTGCTTTTTTCCCCACTGTCTTGTGTTCCTCCCTTTGAAAGATTCCCCATAGGCCTGACAAGTCTCACAAGTGTGTCAGCTAGGGGCTGATTGGGACCAAAGGACTTCTTCAACCCCTTCTTGGGGTGTGAGGGTTATCTGCCCCATCACAGCAAGTAAGGCAAACTCTGTGTTCTCATTCTTGAAACTGGATAGCTGGCTGCCTTGAGACAGCAGAAAGGAATGGGGGAGAAAGCCAGGAGAGCTGGCTGTATTTTAAAGAAGCCTTATTGATAGGGTGACCAGACGTCCCGATTTTATCGGGACTGTCCCCATATTTGCTTGTTTGTCCCGCGTCCTGACCGATGTGCGGTCAGGACACTGGACAAACAAGCAATTTTGCCCTCCCAGAAGGGCTCTCGCCCCCGCCCCCACCCCGACTCCGCCCCCTCCTTCCCCCAATGGCTCCCTTCCCAAATCCCCGCCCTGGCCCCGCCTCTTCCCCATGCACATGGCATTCCTCCTCCCTCCCAGGCTTGCTGCTGTAATGGTGGTGCAAACCTGGGAGGGAGGGGGTGGTGGCCGCCTTCCAGTTCCTGGAGCTGGTGAGTAGGGGCACCGGGCGGGCAGGGGGGCTGGCAAGGGGGCTGCTCCCCCAGGAGGGTGACGGGGGGGCTCCGGACCCCGGCAGCGGCAGGGGACTGCGGCTTGGGGCCGCACGAGTGGCCATCTAAAGTTTATTGGCTTGGGGGGACCCCGGCCGGCTCCTCGCTCTGCTCTGTAGGGGAGTAGCATCCCCTTCCCGCGCCAGCATATTGTGCCAGCCGCCGCAGGCCAGGTAAGGTGCCGAGTGCCCCCTCCTCGTCCTGGCTCCTCAGCTGAGCCCCCCCATCGCCCTCCTGGGGGAGCAGCCCCCTCTCCAGCCCCCCTTGCCCACCCGGTGCCCCTACTCACCAGCTCCAGGAACTGGAAGCCGGCCACCACCCCCTCCCTCCAGGCTTGCTCCGGCATTCCAGCAGCAAGCCTGGGAGGGAGGAGGAATGCCGCTCAGCTGAGGAGCCAGGACGAGGGGGGAGGAGGGACTCGGGTCCTTACCTGGCCTGTGGCGGCCAGCAGAACATGCTGGTGCAGGGTGGGGACGCTACCTCCCTACAGGGCAGGGCGAGAAGCTGACCAGGGTTCCCCCCCAACTGATAAACTTTTTGTGCCCATTCGCGCAGCCCTGAGCTGCTCTCCCACACTGCTGCTGGGGTCCGTAGCCCCGCGTCTCTCACTCCAGCGGCACCTTCCCCGTGGGGCGGCGAGACGTGCCGCATGTGCCGGGGGGGGGAGGGGGCGGGGGAGCAGCGGCCATGGTGTGGCCAGGGCCTGCTAATTCCCCTGGCACCTGCAAACAGTTTTGTTTTTTGTTTTTTTACTTTTTTTTTTTTTGCCCTCTCGCCCTCCCCCCACCCGTGTGCCGATATTTCCTGTCAGTGATCTGGTCACCCTACTTATTGAGGGCACAGGAACAAACCATGCCGAAGTGCAGAAAGAATAGCAAATATGGCAGGCGAACAGCTTGGCTTAACAGTGAAATTTTTGGTGAGCTTAAACTCAAAAAGGAAGCTTACAAGAAGTGGAAATCTGGACAGATGACTAGGGAGGAGTAGAAAAATATTGCTAGAGCATGCAGGAGTGTAATCAGGAAGGCCAAGGCACAATTAGAGTTGCAGCTAGCAAGGGATGTAAAGGGTAGCAAGAAGGGTTTCTACAGGTATGTTAGCAACAAGAAGAAGGTCAGGGAAAGTGTGGGGCCTTTACTGAATGAGGGAGGCAACCTAGTGACAAATGTTGTGGAAAAAGCTGAAGTACTCAATGCTTTTTTTGCCTCAGTCTTCACAGACAAGGTCATTTCCCAGACTGCTGCACTGGGCAACACAGTATGGGGAGGAGGTAAGCAGCCCTCCCATGGTGAAAGAACAGGTTAAGGACTATTTAGAAAAGCTGGACCTGCACAAGTCCATGGGTCGAGATCTAATGCATCCAAGGGTGCTGAGGGAGTTGGCTGATGTGATTGCAGAGCCATTGGCCATTATCTTTGAAAATTCGTGGTGATCGGGGGAGGTCTCAGACAATTGGAAAAAGGCAAATACAGTGCCCATATTTTAAAAAGGGAAGAAAGAGAACTACAGACTGGCCAGTCTCACTTTAGTCCCTGGCAAAATCATGGAGCAGGTCCTCAAAGAATCCATTTTGAAGCACTTGGAGGAGAGGAAGGTGATCAGAAACAGTTAACATGGATTCATCAAGGGCAAGTCATGCCTGACCAACCTGATTGCTTTGTATGATGAAATAACTGGCTGTATGGATATGGGGAAAGCAGTGGATGTGATATATCTTGACTTTAGCAAAGCTTTTGATATGGTTTCCCACAATATTCTTGCCAGCAAGTCAAAAAAGTATGGATTGGATGAATGGACTATAAAGTGGATAGAAAGCTGGCTAGATTGTCGGGCTCAATGGGTAGTGATCAACGTCTCGATGTCTAGCTGGCAGCTGGTATCAAGAGGAGTGCCCCAGGGGTCGGTCCTGGGGCCAGTTTTGTTCAGCATCTTTATTAATGATCTGGATGATAGGATTAATTGCCTCCTCAGCAAGCTCGCAGATGACACTAAGCTGGGGGGGAGAGGTAGATATGCTGGAGGGTAGGGATAGGGTTCAGAGTGACCTAGACAAATTGGAAGACTGGGCCAAAAGAAATCTGATGAGGTTCAACAAGGACAAGTGCAGAGTCCTGCACTTAGGAAGGAAGAATCCCATGCACCGCTACAGGCTGGGGACCAACTAGCTAAGCAGCAGTTCTGCAGAAAAGGACCGGGGATTACAGTGGATGAGAAGCTGGATATGAGTCAGCAGTGTGCCCTTGTTGCCAAGAAGGCTAACGGCATTTTGGGCTGTATAAGTAGGGGCATTACCAGCAGTTCAAGGGACATGATCGTTTCCCTCTATTCAACATTGGTGAGGCCTCATCTGGAGTACTATGTCCAGTTTTGGACCCCACACTAGAAGAAGGATATGGAAAAATTGGAAAGAGTCCAACGGAGGGCAACAAAAATGATTAGGGGGCTGGAGCACATGACTTATGAGGAGAGGCTGAGGGAACTGAGGTTATTTAGTCTGCAGAAGAGAAGAGTGATGGGGGATTTGATAGCAGCTTTCAACTACCTGAAGGCGGGTTCCAAAGAGGATGGAGCTCAGCTGTTCACAGTGGTGGCAGATGGCAGAACAAGGAGCAATGGTCTCAAGTTGCAGTGTGGGAGATCTAGGTTGGATATTAGGAAACACTATTTCACTAGGAAGGTGGTGAAGCACTGGAATGGGATACCTAGGGAGGTGGTGGAATCTCCCTCCTTAGAGGCTTTTATGTCCCAGCTTGACAAAGCTCTGGCTGAAATGATTTAGTTGGTGTTGATCCTGCTTTGAGCAGGGGATTGGACTAGATGACCTCCTGAGGTCTCTTCCAACCCTAATATTCGATGATTCTATGTTTTAGACAACAATTGTGTCACGAATATTTTACTTCTCTATAGGCAGAAGTTAGAGTCCATTATGGACTTAGTGGGCTTCTCTGCTTTAAACTTGAAGTAAAATTTTAAAAAGTGCCTAAGTGTTGTGGGAGCCTAAGGGAGTGGGGTGCCTTGACATTTAAAATAAAAAAATCTCTACTGTTGTCACTACTCCTTGCTTCTGTCTCTGCATGTATATTTCTCAGATTAGAGGATTTTTGTTGCTGTTGTTGTTCTATTAACTTAGTTTTGTGAATGAGTTTATCATGAAACTGAACAAGCATAGTTAGCATACATTCTAGCTATGGGGGGGAGGGATAGCTCAGTGGTTTGAGCATTGGCTTGTTAAACCCAGGGTTGTGAGTTCAATCCTTAAAGGGTGCACTTAGGGATCTGGGGCAAAATCAGTGCTTAGTCCTGCTAGCGAAGGCAGGGGGCTGGACTTGATGACCTTTCAAGGTCCGTTCTAGGAGATGGGATATCTCCATTATTTTAATTTAAATTCTGAGCAAAAGGACAGCTTTTATAGTGGCAAACTCATTCAGTTTTGCTCTTCACTCCAAAGACTGTTCATTACATTTAATAGTGATTCCACTGGATTGTTTTTTCCTGGTAAACACAGATCAAATGCCACTTGCCATAGCAATATATCTTGAACAAATTGTTTGTATTATAAGAAATCCAAGTGTTCAGATGGATTAAATAAAAAGGAGAACATTTTGGGTGTCCGAAAAAAAACCTTCCCAGGACGTGATATGAAAAAAAAAAAAAATGACAGTCCTGGTTATAGTAGAGTATATGATCATTTTACCCTACCCTGACACCTTCCCATTTCAAGATAAATGTTGTGTAGGGCTCTGCACTGGCCTTTGTATGAGAGTGGAATTCATCTCTGGGAGCAGTGTTTCTGCATGCTGCTATCAACATATGCCACAGTTAGAAGGGAACCGGTGCCTCAAGTTTGATAGCATTACACAAAGTAAATGAGAAAAGAAGGCAGGTACAGTGATCTTCAATGCTGCTACTGCTAGCTAGAGCTGCTGTAGGTAAAATTCTCACCCTCAGCAAAAATATGTTTTCACAGGTGCAGGAAGTGAAATTGTTTTTGTTCTCACCTCAGAAATGAGGGACAGTTTTCACAGATGGGAGGCTGTGAGTTTTGCACACTAATAATCAGAATGAAGGTCAATAGTTCTGTTTTGTTCAAATGGCTGCGTGCACTGGGATCTAATTATATTTTATTACTATAGCACATGCAGTGCTGATAAACAGAGTCACATTTCCTTCTCTTCAGCATAAAGGACTATGTGATGGTTCTGAGACAGTGGAGTGCCGTGGAGAGTCAGAACTGTAATGCTCAAATAGTGATGGAGGCACATAAAACAGCCCCAGGGATGCTGGGGACAGCATGCTCAGCAATGTACTTGCTACACCTATGCAAAAGATTTATTTTGCCCTCTTCAGCCCCACTGTCCTGGTACTGACATGGCGACCCTGCCCACTTCCCCTTTTGGATTTGCAATGCTGCCACCAGCTATAGCAGGACCCCTTATACCAGCATTGTGGCTGCCTTCTGCATGAGTGCACTGGAGGAACATGCAGACAGGATACCTAGCCTCTCACCCCTAAATGCACCTGCATCAGGAAGCCATAATGTGACCCAAGGATTATTAAGTCACACACTCACATTTTGTACAATTCAGTGCAATGTGTGAGGGTGGGAACTGAATAAGTGTGTGGAAATAAAGGTGTGAGGAATGTTCCCCCAAGGTCAAAGAGCCTTTCTGCGGTCTTTACGCCAATACATGTATTAGATCAGGCTTGTCGTAAAGCCTGGGTAGACCAGATGAACCATGTAGAAACAGATCCTATTTAGAGTAATTGTATGACACCCTCCCCCCATTACCGTAACAGCTGAGTGCTTCTCAGTCTTTAAGTATTTATCCTCAGAACACTCCTGTGAGGTACTATATCCCCATTTTACAGACAGGGAACTGAGGCATGGGGAAGCTATGTGACTTTCCCATGGTCAGCAGGAAGATTATGGTGGAGCAACAAATCAAATCCAGGTTTCCTAAGTGCCATACTAATGCCTAACCCCGGACCATACTTCCTCTCTGATTCTCTGTCTCTGAGTCTCCCAAAAAAATGCCAGGCTTGACTCCACCAAAACTACACCTGAGCTGGACTTTGCAGGGGTACCTGGCATCCTTCCCATCACTGACACTGCATTGGGCACCCATTGCAACTGCAGAGAGGGGCAGGACTTGGGCCCGTGTCATCATTTTTGGGTTTGATTTTATTGAGGGTAGCCAAGGAGGGAGGATCCATGTGGTACAGAAAGTTCCTCACTTAGGAAACATTTATAATAGATTGGTGTCAAAGCTGCTAATTCAGGATAGACCTTGGTGAATACTAGTGCTTGTTCTGTATCTTCACCCTGCATTGTACACTACTCACCATTTTTTAGCATTGACTTTCTGTATGTTAACTAGACTATTGGAAATGTATTAGGAATGCCACTAATACTACATAGTGCTGTCCATTGAAAAGTAGCAAAAACTCCAGGGAAACCACCATTGAACAGCAAAGGGAAGCTCACAAGATGCTTTAATACTCAGAAGAGCAGCAGCAGCCACGACATTTGCAAGGGTGGTCCTGTCCTTCTCTGTAGATCCATCCCTGACCTGATAAAGAAGCCAAGAGCTGCAGGCCATGTTTTTCTCTTAGCTCATTGAAGAAATAGATTCTTCCCTCCTTTGTTTTCACAGTACAGCAGAATGCTAATGACAACATGTTAGATTCTCCACTGGCAGAAATTGGCATCCTCTGTTGACATCAGAATTTTGCCAATTTGCACCAGATGAAGATCTGGGTGATGAGTAGTAGAAACAGACTAGTTCAGTCTTAACATTGCACCCCAAGTCATGACTTACATTTTTCAGGTACCAACTTCTCAAAAGATTTGGAACAATTGCTTAGTTTGAATATAATGGGACTATTTCATTCACTGTACTGCAGTCACTTCATTATACAGACCAAGGTTAAATAAGAATTAGCCCCTTACTGGATGCAAAAATAAAGATACAAACTTATAGCAACCTGAGGAATTCAGCCATAGACACACCCAGGTCATCATTGTTATCCACAGTAACAAGAGGGAATCCAAGTTCTTCTTAATGTTACTCTCCATATGCATTTACTGTCCTGTAAACCCCACCCATTTCCCAAAATAAAGCAGTGTCGTCCTGCCTTTGCATTGTCAATGCCCAGGACATTTATAACCAGAGGAAAAAAGGAAATTAAAGTATTTCCTTTTGACAAGTCATCCCAGGTGGTAGCTGTTTATCAGTCTACCAGATAGGGTGTTTTGACCCTATGGCCCATGATGGAATATGACATATTATCTCCATTCATACAAATGCTCATGAAGTAATTAAGCCTGTTACAGTGATAAGGATAGATCTGAGATGACCAATGTCCAATTTAATGCTTGTGAAAGGTTCCTGAGAGCAGAATTGTGAACTACACTCCTCTATAGGAAAAATGGTACAGCCAAACAGTGCCTGCTTCCCCACCACTATTCTCATCCCTGATGTGGAGGAAGAATCTCTTAAGATCAGAGGAATGTTTGCTCAATGCCCATTTAAGCTTTTACCCCTCTGCTGATGAGATTAGTTGTACAGATAATTTTGTAATATGAGCAATTCTTAGTAGGAACTACAGTGAGACCAAGTGGTTTTACATAGACACCCTAACTTTTGCCACATGGTAATACTATTATTACTTACCTGGGGAGAATGAGACTTGTGTTCTAAAAAGAAAAGGCTTAGTGTACTATGACCAAATAGCCCAGCCAACTGGTCTCCTTCCCCACTTGAAAGAATTGCACTGGAGCTGCCTTAATTGTGGAACATGAAGCTTTATATCAAATATCATGTTGTGTCATATCTTTCTGAATGTTACTTCTATTCTGCTTTTTGTATGGGAGTAGGGAGCACAGATTAGACAATTGCCATGGATTTAGCTGCTGCTGAAATGGAAAACACATGATTTTGTCACAAAACTGCAGCATTTCCAAACTTTTGTATTTTGAAGAGTGTATGGACCCCTAAGGAGCACTTTTAAATGCTTTTTAATTTTAAATTGGTCTTGGAAAAATACAGTCAGAAAGATCTAATACATTTTAGATGTAGTGGCTCCTCCCACCACTCCCAGTTGGCCTCCCCCCCCCCAACAAACACTTTTAATTTTTCCACTTTTATTTAGCTATTCCTATATCTCATGACTTTGAAGAATTCCTTGCTAGAGATCTTATTCCTTCACTCTCCCACTTCCCTGGTCCTTCTCGCATGAACAGAGAGCAACAATACCCGAAGTCCAAAGGTGCAAACAATTCAATGTTTATTGGGGTGAACTTCCAGCAAGCTTAAATCCAAGTTCCTTTTCCCTTATTTTCGAATCCCAACTTCCTTCCTGTTTGCCCCTAATTTATATAGTAATATTCTCAGCTATACCTTAACCAATCATTTTACTCAAATCTATCTAACCAAGCCTAACATATTGTAACATAATTCTCCAACCAATTATATCCCACTACCCTAATTAACTTACACCTAGCAAAATTAATTATACAGCAGACAGAAACAATTAGAGAACCAGACATATTAACAATAAAAAAGTGGGGGCCATAAAGATAAAACACAGAAATGAGGGTTTCACAACCACAAGTATTAAGAAGTGATTTTTTGCCAGACAGGATGCTATCAAACTAAGTTTTCTTTAACCATCTTTATCTGGTGGTGATAGGCATTATCAGGACAGGATTGTATTCCTAACAGCCCAATAGCACCTTATTTCAATGTGACTAGTTTGGAATGTGGTCTGTAATATCAGACCATTTGCTTCCCAGCTTATGGCTGCCTCTGCAGCTTAGCCAAAGGCCTTAGCCTAAGAACCAGGCCTCAGACTATCCTAGTGAGAGAAGGCCCATAGACAGGCAGACTGTGATTTTGATTCTTTGTTTTATAACTCTATAACTAGCTAAGTGATAAAAATACACCTAAGTTCTTAAAGTATAGGCCTTTACAGGTAGCCTGCATATCTATATCCTAACACTCCTCTTACCAGAAAAAAACAGGTGTGATCTCCAAACTCAGACTAAGAATCTAAATTATGGGGTGAACAGAAGTGACTTTTTGTTTGAGTTCAACTGCAGCAGAAAGTTGGGGCTGAATCCTCATCTGCAGCTGGTAAGCAGTGGGTGCAGCTGGAAAGGGAGAGCCACAAAGGAACAGTTATATGCTAGTCCCTGCACTACTGTGACAGAGATGGCAATTTTCCGTAATATCCTTGAAATACCTTATTTATTTAGTTTATGTATTATTATGGGCCAGGATTGTAGATATCCTCTATAGTGGGAGGGTGTGACACATGTAAGACCTGGGAGTTCAAAAGACTTATATTGAAAATGTCCCAGACAAGTATGGACTTTTGGGACAATAAGTGTTAAGTGGATTTCTTGGGGAATCCCTAGGGATAGATTAATGCAAATTTCCCAGGTCCAGTTTTGCAAAAACCTAGCCTTTTGAAGCTATGCCTGTAGGGGAGGATCATTGTCCGTTGATTACCTGTCACAGATGGCCAAGATCAAAGGCCTGAGCTGCATAAAGATAATGGTTGATCTGCCCTGTCTGTTCTGGATTCAAATAGGAGGGTTTTGAAATATTAAAACCTCCCAAAGACCTAGGCTGGTAAGGTTTTTAGCATGAGTGTAGCTTCTTTTATGGTTTTAATGTTTTCTCTGTATGCTTTCACCTTAAGAATAAATGTGCTTGCTTAGAAGGAGGCATGTGGTAACTTATCACTGCAGGCAAAACAGTGGTCATAGCCAAGCGCAGGCACTAGCCTTTTTAAGAAGGCTGGCTTGTTGAGGATATTACAGTGTGAGACAGGAGCTGTGCAGCCTTAAATTCCCATCTCAGAAGGGAGTGAGACCCAAGAGAGGTGACATGTGGGATCCAGAAGCTGGAAGTGGGTGCCCTTGGTGGACCACAGGGGGGAATACAAGGGCAGTCACCATGAAACTATGGCAACTATCTCCGCGACTAGTTTAAAGTAACTAAGTTGCTATTACAAACCTGGGGAATGGTGGAGAGCAGCATGCCCTGGTTACTTCCCCTCTGCCGCCAGCATACAGCTGATATGCACCATACATTTGCTGGAGGATATTCCTGTTCTGTGCCAGCCAGGGATTACCCCACAGTTGTGCCACAGAGCTGTGTTTCTGTTTATCTACACAAAGTTACCCTGACCCAAAGCGCATTGAAACTATTAGGAGTCTTCCTATTGGTTCGGGCCTGTCTCATTTTACTGTTGGGTAGGCCTAGGTGCAGAAGTATTTTGGCCTGTGGTATGCAGGCTGTCAGAATAGATTATCACAATCCTGCTCTTAAACTATAAAATATATGAATTGTCCTTATCTGATGTTCTTTGCCAACTCCTAATAGAGGTCCCTCGTGGTGTGTCTTGTTCCTTGGATATTTCTGTTTAGAATAGGTTTCTTGGGAATTTCCAGATTCCTTTAGTTCTCTCTTTGTGATAGCTGTAATGGTTCTGGAACACTCAGGCTATGTCTACACTACAAAGTGAAGTCTACGCAAGTTACGCCAACAATCCTAAACCTCTATAATTACATCACTTGTGCATGTTCACACAATATTCCTTCTGTCAGCAAAGCACATCCACAGTTGGTGCTCTAGCATTGACAGAGAGGGCAGTGCACTGTGGGTGGCTATCTCACAGTGCTACTCACCACCTTCTATAGCTAGAAATTGTGGGAAGGTGGAGTGGATTGCAATGCATCATGGATGCAGACTCAACATCAGAGGATGCTGTTTTTTCTGTCCCTTCATTCCATGGGCTTCCAACTGCGTTTAACGCCATTTTTTCAATCTGCCATCTCTGTCTGAAAGGATGGATCCTGCACTACTCTCTACTATTGTGGTCTGTGTTATGAACACAAGATGGCTGATCATACAGTATTTCAAATAAGCTCTGAATTTGAACAGGAATCCATGGTGCCTGCTTCGTGCCATGGAAAAGAAACAACACCAGATTACTTTTAGCATTTATGGAGCAGCTGCACACAGTGCACCATCACTATTGGGTTTGGGAAATAAGCACTGAGTGGTGGGATCACATCATTATGCAGGTCTGGGATAATGAGCAGTGGCTACAGAACTTTTGGATGCTCAAAGCCACGTTCCTGGAACTGTGTGTGGCTCTAGCCCCAGAACTGCGGCACAAAGATGCCAAAATGGGAATTACCTTCTCAGCAGAGAAGCACGTGATGATTGCTGTGAGGACCCTGGCAACTCCAGACTGCTATCGGTCAGTAACAAATCAGTTTGGAGTCGGGAAATCCACCATTGCGGCTGCTTTAATGCAAGTGTGCAGGGCCATTAATTTCATCCTGCTACGAAGGACTGTGACTCTTGGTGATGTGCGTGAAATAGTGGATGGCTTTACAGCAATGGGATTCCCTAACTGTGGCAGAGTGATAGATAATACACATATCCCAATTTGGCCCCGGACCATCTTGCGATAGAATACATCAATAGAAAGGGGTACTTCTCTATGGTATTGCAGACACTTGTGGATCACCAGGGTCATTTCACTGATATCAGTGCAGGGTGGTCCAGGAAGATGCATCACGCACACATCTTCAGGAACACTGGCCTGTACAAAAAACTCCAAGCAGGGACTTTCTTTCCAGATGAGAAGATTCCAATGGGGGATGTTGAAATGCCCACAGTGATCCGGGGAAACCCAGCGTACCCATTACTTCCATGGCTCATGAAGCCTTACATGGGAAACCTGGACAGCAGCAAGGAGCTCTTGAACAATAGGCTGAGCAGGTGCACAATGTGTTCAGCAGATTAAAAGTTCACTGGTGCTGTCTTTATGGCAGATTAGACCTAAATGAAGAAAATATTCCTATGGTCATAGCCATCTGCTGTGCACTGCATAATATTTCTGAGGCTAAGGGTGAAAGGTTTTCCCAGGGGTGGAGCATGGCAGCGGGGTGCCTGGGGGCTGATTTTGAGCAGCCAGATATTAGGGCTATTAGAGAGGCACATAGGGAGGCAATTCAAATCAGGGAGGATCTGAAGCACCATTTTGACAATGAGCACCAGAAATGCGTCATTCTAGACAGCACTCTGCCGTGTTTTGTTAACTTGCCACCTTGCATGAAAATTTTGATGATTGCTTCCTGACTGTGATTTTTAGTCTGCAAATGTGCCAGTTGCCACTGTGTATTATTTCCAGCGGCAACCCCTACGTGTAGAAGACAAATAAAGATTGGCTATATTTCAGAGAGTATTTTTTTATTAAATAGCAATAAACAACACACAGAAAATGTTTTGTTGAAAGGGACATAACACTGAGAAAAACACTATCCTGATGGAGGTACCCATAGCTTTGTGTAACTCCAGCTATCATTTTGGAAGCTGTCCAAAGGGGTGGAGTGAACCGGGTACTACAAAGGGCTGGGAACATGCAAGGAATGTGTGGGAGGAGTTTGGGGAGAGCATGGCAAGCAGTTCTGTATCGGCTGGCAGGGGGGGGCAAGCTCGCATGTATTCTCCCTGAAGTGCCATTAGGCACTTCAGCATCTCCATTTGCTCCTCCATCACTTTTATCATCCCCTCCTGGCCCATGAAAATTTACTTGTGGCCCTGCTTCCTCTCCTGCCTATCTATTTTTAAATTTTAATTAACTGTCCCTTTCCATGCCATGTGTTCTTGTTCTGCAGCATCAAAGGATTGCAGCACCTCACAGAACATATCCTCCTTGCTGCTCCTCAGTGGTTTCCTTTCTAGCAGAGGTGCTCTACCAGTGTGTAAGAGGTTCCCCTGAAGCCCACATCTGCAGAAGCACAAGCAACAATAAATAGAAGCATGAGTGTTAGTGCATGCAAGGCATTGAATCGTAATAGTAAAATACATCTATTTCTCATTGTCCCTTGGCAAGTACACAACTCGGCAAGCACCCTAAACATGGTGTGTTCATCCGGGGCTGAACTCATGATGAGGCAAAGGATCCTGGTGGTTTTTAAGGGGATCACCACAAACGACTAGGAACAATATTGTAAATTCTGCCACCATTTTCCACAGGCGTGGGTCATTGAAGCCAATATCTTACTCCTGAGGATAAGCAGCAATACAAGGATGCATCTCCTGCATACATGTGGCTTCAGACTTGGTACCTATGCTGGTCACCCATGTGCCTCTTTGGTCCCTGAACAAGTGATTGCTAACTGGCACGGGAAAGTTTGCTACAGTGGAGGAAGGAACAAAGCAGCTCTGCCAAGGAACCTTCAGCAGAGGATTGACGAGTACCTACAGGAAAGTTTCCTAGAGATCTCTCTGGAGGATTCCTGTGAAATCTCAGTGTGCATTAACACACTGTTCCTCAGGGTCCCAACTGTGTAGCTGCACAGGGGAAGGAGAACCAGACGCAAACACAGCTAGGCTTGTATATTTCTATCCCATCGCCCACTTCTAGCATATAAGAAAGCAAAGGACAGCTCTACCTCATGTAACCGAGCAGCTCAACTCAATTCAAAATGATCACTTACCAGAGCTCCCCTCTCCTGCATCATGTGCACCAAAGCTGGAGTGCTGTGACTGGCTCGAACCCTCCGGGATCGAGAAGAGGTCCTGTCTCGCCCTGGGACCCTGCCACCTGTCCCATCTCATCATCCAACTCCACTTCCTCATCTACCACTTCATCCTCAGGGTTGAGTCCACTGGCCACTGTCTCCAGCCCTGCCAAAGAATTCACAGGGCTCTTGGCGGTGGAGGTGGGGGTCTCCTCCGAGGCTGGCGTCCATCTCCTTATAGAAGCAGCAGGTCTTTGGCACAGCACCAGAGTGACGGTTTGACTCCCTTGCCTTCTGCCTCATCTCCTTTATCTTTGCACAGCACTGAGGCATGTCCCATTTGTGACCCTTATCCAACATGCCACGAGAAATCTGACTGTAGGTATCGAAGTTCCTACGACTGGAGTGGAGCTGGGACTGCACAGCCTCCTCTCCCCACAGACCCAGCAGATCCAACTCAGGTGTGCTCCAAGCAGGAGAGCATTTGTTGCATGGAGCTGCTATGGTCAGCTGGGAAGATGTGATGTGAGGTCTCCATGCCAAGCAAATGGGAAGAAGAATTTCAAAAATTACTGGGCTTTTAAAGTTGGGGGGAAGGCGGGGCAGATGGTTGTTTACCTGGCTGCAGGGCAGCAGAGTTCGAATTGCTGACCAGAGCGGTTAAGATGGGCATTGTGAGACACTTCCTGGAAGCTATTTATGGCGACATAACCAAGCACAATGTCTACACAGATATTTTGTCCATCTAACTTTGCCACAAAAAGCTCTACACTTCTTGTTAAGGTGGTTTTATTTTGTCAGTAAAGCAGGAGAGTTTTGTCGGTGGAAAGAGCATTGTATTGTGTACACCTCCACTGTTTTGTTGATGAAAGCTGACTTTTGTCACCAAAATTCTGTAGTGTAGACAAAGCCTTTTATATTATTACTTTTGTATCCTCAGATTCTGAAGCATTTTGTCAGGACTGATAGTGTCTCGATTGTTGTTGTGCTATAATAATTGCTCAAGATATCCACTTAAATAATCAACCAAGGAGAGAGATAAAAACAGTAAAGGTAAGGAGGAAATGGCTAATGTAATTATTTGAAGATATATTTTGCTTTGAGGTATTAAAAAAGTATTAAAAAATTTGAGGCATAAAAGCCTGGAAAAGTTGACATTTCCAATGTGCTGTATCTAAGTATTTGACTGCAAAGTCATTCTTATCCTAAATCAACTAATATGTTTCCTGACCATTACCTTGTACATAAATGGAGGACAAGAGAAGAGGTAGATGGAAAATGGCCCAAGAGCAATCATGCAGCTGAAACACTAATTACTTATAAAGATAAAAAGGTTAGAAGTATACTCCTTCAGGGCCTACTGGCATTGAAGTCAATGAGAGTTTTGCTATTGACTTCAATAGTAGCATGATCGGGCCTTTGGCATGCTGGGATAAAAAGAATGATGTCAATAGTTCTTATAAATGACTGCTTCACCTTCTTACTTTGATCAATTTCACCTTTCTCCCAGCTGCTTTGTCCTGCATGAAATCAATCTGAAAATTTCACAGATGCTGCACACTACTATTTCTAAACATAATAATGCCTGGGTGAAGGGTTAATATTCCCTGTGTATCTCATACAAAGTATCATATGCAGAAACTTGCCATGCCAAAACTCCCTTACAAAGTGTATTAACCATCGATCTGATACTGCAAACTTTCCCATACATTAATGGTCATGTACATAGTCCTGTTGACTTCAGTGAGACTATTCAAATGCAAGAGGTCTGTCCACACAAGCAAGGCCTTCACATAGTGGACCCCATGACCCACATAGTTACTGTTATAGGAACCTCAAGGATTGGCTACTGTACACTGGCTGCTACCTGTATACTACAAGCTTGGGGTGCAATTCCCATCTTATACAGATGTACTTGCACTAGCTCTGATGTGTGCTATCATGCTAAAAATACTAGTGTAGCAATAGTAGCACAGGCTAACCACCCCAACTACAAATCCTCCTGAATCTTGTGGGTATGTGCTCAAGGCACCTACTGCAGCTACACTATTATTTTTAGCATGCAAGATGAGAGCTAGCACAAATATGTCCACACAAGCTTGGAATCACACCCTCAGTTCATACCCTTATGTTCACCACTTTTACAAGATTATGATTCATTTTGTACAAAGTATGCCTTGTGAAATATCATTTGAAAACTCATCATTCACTGATCATTATTGTCTTGGCAAAATATGTGTGGCAATATTATAAGTTATAAGATCCTACTGTATGATGTTACTAAGGCATATCCAAATCTGGGGAAGCAGCCCAAACCAGTTTCTCAGAGACAAAGGCTGTTCAGCCGAGCAGGAACGGGCACCTCTGAATGACCCCTTAATAAAATCACCCCATTTCAACCAGGTGACCGTGAATGATATCACTTTCCTGAGGATAACAAAGAGAGATAAGGAATGGATGTTGTCTGCATGCCAGCAAACACCGGGACCATACGCTGCCATGCAATGATTCCAGACTACGTGCTACTGGCCTGGCGTGCTAAAGTGTTCTACCATGGCGGATGGGATAAGGCAGCCCTCCCCAGAAACCTTTTGCAAAGGCTTTGGGAGTACATGAAGGAGAGCTTTCTGGAGATGTCCCTGGAGGATTTCCGCTCCATCCCCATACACGTTAACAGACTTTTCCAGTAGCTGTACTGGCCGCGATTGCCAAGGCAAATTGATCATTAATCATTAAACATGCTTGCTTTTAAACCATGTGTAATATTTACAAAGGTACACTCACCAGAGGTCCCCTGTGTGCCCTCAGGGTCTGGGACCATGCCTTGGGTGAGTTCGGGGGTTACTGGTTTCAGGTCCAGGGTGATAAACATATCCTGGCTGTTGGGGAAACCGGTTTCTCTGCTTCCTTGCTGCTGTGAGCTATCTACATTATCTTCATCCTCATCTTCCTCGTACCCCAAACCCGCTTCCCTGTTGCATGTTTCTCCATTGATTGAGTCATAGCACACGGTTGGGGTAGTGGTGGCTGCACCCCCTAGGATCACATGCAGCTCCGCATAGAAGCGGCATGTTTGCGGCTCTGCCCCGGACCTTCCATTTGCCTCTCTGGCTTTGTGGTAGGCTTGCTTTAGCTCCTTAATTTTCACGCGGCACTGTTCTGCGTCCCTGTTATGGCCTCTGTCCTTCATGGCCTTTGAGACCTTTTCTAATATTTTGCCATTTCATTTTACTGCTACGGAGTTCAGCTAGCACTGATTCGTCTCCCCATATGGCGAGCAGATCCCGTACCTCCCATTCGGTCCAAGATGGAGCTCTTTTGCGATTCTTGGACTCCATCATGGTTACCTGTGCTGATGAGCTCTGTGTGGTCACCTGTGCTCTCCTCGCTGGGCAAACAGGAAATGAAATTAAAAAGTTCGCGGGGCTTTTCCTGTCTACCTGATCAGTGCATCTGAGTTGAGAGTGCTGTTCAGAGCGGTCACAATGAAGCACTGTGGGATAGCTCCCGGAGGCCAATAATGTCGAATTCTGTCCACACTACCCCAATTCCGACCCGCAAAGGCCGATTTTAGTGCTAATCCCCTCGTCAGAGGTGGAGTAAAGAAACCGGTTTAAAGGGCCCTTTAAGTCGAAAAAAGGGCTTCGTTGTGTGAATGTGTCCAGGCTTAATTTGAATTAACGCTACTAAAGTCGACCTAAACTCGTAGTGTAGACCAGGCCTAAGAGGTGAATGCTGGTTTAGTGCCTAACATGGTCACCACAGTTAAACCCATTCTCCAAACACAACACACACTGTTTTCCTTGTGCATTTGAGAGTAAGGACTTGTCTACACTGCAGAGTTTTGTCTGCAAAAGTTCTGTCAATGATCAAACAGCGCTAAAAGAAAATCAATATTGCATCTTCACACTACGCTCCATTTGTTGACAGAGTGCATCCATACTTGGAACACTTGCATCTTCAATGAGAGCACAATGCACTGTGGGTAGCTATCCCACAGTTCAGCTTGCCACCTTCTGCAGCTAGGACATGTGGGAAGGTGGAGTGGATCGCAGAACATCATGAGTCCAAACTCAACATTCCCCTGATGCATTGCTGTCCGTCCCAGCATTCATGTTCAGTCTTCAGTTCATGGCATTTTTCAATGGCCCTTGTTTGCCGTTTGCCCTGCCATCTCTATGTGAAAGGATGGATCCGGCACTGTTCTGCTCCAATGCTTTGCTAGCTGCATCGCAAATGGCAGTGCAGTTAATCGTGAAGTTCCTAACTCAACAGGATTCACAGTTGCCTGATGAGCTATTTGACATGGATAGGAGTAGCATTAGATTACTTTTGGCATTTACGGAACAGCTGCACATGGTGGATTGTCATTTTTGGGCTCGGGAAACTAGCACTAAATGGCAGGATTGCGTTGTCATGCAGGTCTGGAATGATGAGCACTGGCTACAGAATTTTCAGATGAGGAAAGCCACCTTCCTGGAACTGTATGCTGAGTTTGCCCCAGCCCTGCTACATAGGGGCACCCAAATGAGAGCTGCCCACTTGGTGGAGTAGCTCATGGTGATCGCGGTGTGGAAGCTGGCAACTCCAGACTGCTATTGGTCAGTTGCAAATCAGTTTGGAGTTGGGAAATCCACCATTGGGGCTGCTTTAATGTAAGTGTGCAGGGCCATTAATTTCATCCTGCTATGAAGGACGGTGACAGTTGTGCGTGAAATAGTGGATGGCTTTGCGGCAATGGGTTTCCCTAACTATGGAGGGGTGATAGGTGGCAGGCATATTCTAATTTTGGCACCGGACCACCTTGCAACAGAGTACATCAATAGTAAGGGGGTACTTCTCCATGGTGTTGCAGGTGTTTGTGGATCACCCAGGGCATTTCACCAAGATCATCGGTGGGTGGTCCGGAAAGATGCATAACATGTATATCTTCAGGAACACCGGCCTGTACAGAAAGATGCAAGCAGGACGTCCTTTTCAGAGCAGAAGATTACAATGAGGGATTTTGAAATGCTCATAGTGATTCTAGATGACCTGGTTGTACACCGTAATGTCATGGCTGATGAAGCCTTACATGGGAAACCTGGATAGCAGTAAGGAGCAGTTAAAAATTAGGGACCGAATGGCTAGGTAGCAGTGCTGCTGAAAAGGACCTAGGGGTCACAGTGGACGAGAAGCTGGATATGAGTCAACAGTGTGCTCTTGTTGCCAAGAAGGCTAACGGCATTTTGGGCTGTATAAGTAGGGGCATTGCCAGCAGATCGAGGAACGTGATCGTTCCCCTTTATTCGACATTGGTGAGGCCTCATCTGGAATACTGTGTCCAGTTTTGGTCCCCACACTACAAGAAGGATGTGGAAAAATTGGAAAGAGTCCAGCGGAGGGCAACAAAAATGATTAGGGGTCTGGAGCACATGACTTATGAGGAGAGGCTGAGAGAACTGGGATTGTTTAGTCTCCAGAAGAGAAGAATGAGGGGGGATTTGATAGCAGCCTTCAACTACCTGAAGGGGGGTTCCAAAGAGGATGGAGCTCGGCTGTTCTCAGTGGTGGCAGATGACAGAACAAGGAGCAATGGTCTCAAGCTGCAGTGGGGGAGGTCCAGGTTGGATATCAGGAAAAACTATTTCACTAGGAGGGTGGTGAAACACTGGAATGCGTTACCTAGGGAGGTGGTGGAGTCTCCTTCCTTGGAGGTTTTTAAGGCCCGGCTTGACAAAGCCCTGGCTGGGATGATTTAGCTGGGAATTGGTCCTGCTTTGAGCAGGGGGTTGGACTAGATGACCTCATGAGGTCCCTTCCAACTCTGATATTCTATGATTCTATGATTCTATGAAACAATAGGCTGAGTAGGTATAGAATGACTGTGGAATGTGTGTTTGGCAGATTAAAGGTGCGTTGGAGATGCCTTTGTGGCAGGTTAGACCTTAATGAGGATAATATTCCATGGTCATAGCCACATGTTGTTCTTTGAACAATATTTGTGACAATAAGGGTAAAAGGTTTGCTCATGAGTAGACTGTTGAGGCAGACTGCCTGGTCGCTGATTTTGAATAGCCAGATACCAGGGCTATTAGAGGGGCACTTTGGGGGGCAATATGAATCAGGGAGGCTTTGAGGCAACACTTTGAAAAAGAGAACCAGTAATGTATGTTGTTATGCTCGGGACTGCAATGCTTAATAAAATCAAGTTTTGCTAGGAATTAGTTGTGATTTTTGTGGCCTAGAATTCCATGTAAGCAAATGATTAAACTGTTTGTGTATGTGTTGCTGCCACCTGCTATCACAATTTGCAGGAAACAAATAAAGGTTACTTGTCATTCAAAAACTTTGCTTTTATTGCAAAGAAAACAACAATACCACACACAGAGAAATGCTTGGTGGGAGAGGAGGCACCAAGGGAACTAAGTTCCCTGTAAGCTGGGTAACTTGGCAGGTGCCCAGCAGGTTATCAAGTGCCATGCAGTTCAGGTGTCCCTCTCCCCACTGCCATGTGCTGCTTCTGCCCTCTGCCTTGGAGCTGCCTCCCGCTTGCTGTGAAGAATGGGGGGAGGGAGGAGAGAGGGTGCTGATGTCAGAATGTCCCCTTGCCCCTATACCCCATCTCCACAGAGCAAGTGGGGGACGGACACGACAGGGCTCAGGACAGAGGGAGCTTGCTGGCAGCTGCTGCTGTGTCTGAACTTGCTGATCTACTTAAAAGGGCAGCATACTTAAAGTGGTTTCAGTGTATTTAAAGAGGCATCTCTGTTTCTGTCACACACACATACACGCTGTATTTCACACTCACCTCCCAACACATACTTGTATTGTTAGTGTTGTTACTTCTTGATACTTCTTTCAAAGTGTGTTAGTTTTTTGACTGGTCTATGCATTTCATAATTTTTATTTCTCTCTTACACTTAAATTTAATTTTTTGAGTAGTGAGCTCTAAAATGCCTAACCTGTCCTGGCTGGAGTAATTATCCCTATGGTAACTTCTTAAAAATATATATTATATTTAGGTTTTTGGTTCCTCCTGGTGGTGCACATCCACACATTACCTCAATGTGGTGCAAATAAAATTCATTCCGCACATGGATGGAAAAAAATAGAGGGAATACTGCAGAGGAGGTGTGACTTTCAGAGTTGTGTGTAAGTCCAGTTATCATTTGAAAAGGTGTCCATGGGGATAGAGTGAACGGGAAAATGAGAAGTCCCAGAAAGCGAAAAGGAAAGCAAGGGAGGGCATGGGAAAGAGTTCTGAATGTTCTGAAGGAGAAGGCGGGCATTCATCTCTCACTCTGGAGCATTATGATCAACTTCAGCATCTTATTTTGCTCCTCCATAACTTTATTCATCCTCTCAGTGGCATCCTTAACGAAAGCCTCATTTTCTTTTCTGTCCTGCCTTTTGATTTCCCTCCACTCCATGTGTTCCTTCTTCTGCATCTGAGTATTGCAGCAGCTCTCAAACCATGTCCTTCTTGCTCCATCTCGGGAGCTTTTCTATCTGGCGGGCGTGCTCTGCCAATGTGTAGGCGGTGCCTTTGAAGGCCACATCTGAAGAAGCACAAGGACCAATAAACAGATGCATGATTGTTAAGTTCATACCCAGTATTGAAACAGCTCTAGTAACATACAATTTACTGTCTCACTGACCCTTGACAAGCACATGTGTTGGTGAACATCCCAAGTATGTTGAGTTTACCCCAAGGTGGGAGGCATTGTACATGGGGAGAAAAGCAATATGAAAGGATCACATTGCAGTCAAATAGGGACAATATTCTAATTTTTTCCACTCTTTTTCACAGGCAGGGGTCATTGTAGCAGATATCTTACTCCTACTCCATCTAATGAAGGCTTTTGTCTTCCGACCCAATCCCTATGCTTCTTGCCTGTGTGCTGCTTTGGTCCCTGCGCAACTGATTGCAGAATGGTGCAGGAACATTTCCTTCAATGGGGGAAGGAACAAAGTAGCTCTACCAAGGAATCTTCCACAGAGGATTGCCAAGTACCTCCAGGAAAGTTTCCTAGAGATCTCTGGAGAATTCCCATGAAATCTTGGTGTGCATCAACATCCTGTTCTACCATACTGCTTAGCTACACAGGGAAATGTCTAGCACATAGAAACACAGCCAGTCATGTACATTTCTATGCCCTCAACCCACCTCCACACAAAGCAAAACCACTTACCAGGGGTCTCCTCTTCTGCTTCTTGCTCACTGACGTGTGACTGCCAAGACTGGCTAGACACCTCCTGAGTGGAGAACAGTTCCTGACTGGACACACCACCGGGCAATCTCATTGTAGGCTCCACACAGTCATCTACCTCCACCTCTTCATCAGTGACTTTGTCCTATGGGTTAGGTCCACTTTCCACCAACTCCAGCCCTGCCAAAGTATGGCTCTTGGAGGTGGAAGTGGGGTCATTGCCAAGCATGGCATCAAACTCCTTATAGAAATGGCAGGTCTTCGGTGCAGCACCGTAGTGGTGGTTTGCCTCCCTTGCCTTCTGGTATGCGTGTCTCAGCTCCTTGATCTTTGTTCTGCACTGCATTGTGTTCCGGTCATAACCCTTTTCCCACAAGCCTGGAGAAATCTGCCTGTAAGTATTGAAATTCCTATGGCTGGAATGTTGCTGAGACTGCACAACCTCCTGTCCCCAAATGCTGAGCAGACCCAGCAGCTGTGCAGTGTTGCACGTGGGAGAGTGTCTGCTGCGTGGAGCCACCATTGTCAGCTGGAAAGATGCAATGGGAGCTCTCCACGCCAAGCAAACAGGAAGTGGAATTTCAAAAATTCCCATGGCTTTAAAAGGGGAAGGGTGGATAGCTGTTTACCTGACTGTGGGGCAGCGGAGTTGGAACTGCTGACCAGAGTGGTCAGGAGGGGCATTGTGGGACATATTCTGGAGGTCAATTAAAGCAATAAAATCAAGTGCGGTGTCTACACTGGCACTTTTTCGACAAAAGTTTTGAGCAACAAACCTTATGTCTCTTGTTGAGATGGTTTGGTTTTGTTGCTGTGATTAGATGCTTGGCTGTGTGTGTGTGTTTTTCCTGTGCAGGCAGCTGGCACAGCAAACCTTGAATAAACTGCCCAATGACCACAAGATCCATTACAGTACGAAGGCACACAGCCAGGTTTATTGTTGACAAAGCACGGTAATAGCTTCTGGCAGACTCTACGAGGATACTAAGACATGTATGCCTGTGACAATGGACGCAGCTCAGTGAATGGCATGACTTTCCATTCCCCCCCTTGGCTGGACAAAGATAATTCCTCTGAGATGCACCTTTATACCCTGATACAAACAAGTTAGTACTCCCCCTCTGACATGGTTAGTTACTGCACCCTGATGTGGCTAGTTATCACCTTGTACTTGTTGATCAAAACATCTCTATTACGTACTGTCATCCTGGCCTTGTCAATGTGTTCCTGTTATCTTGGGGAATGTTTTTATACCATTCTTGATATCGGGATATTCTGTTACCACTTGATATCGGGGTGTGTTTGTGTGAGTACTCCGTGCTTAGCACTTCTTAGGAATGTGTATTTCCGCAATATCAGCCCTGTTCTTGCGAGATTCTATGAGCAGGTCCTACCTCTGATACTAGGGCTTATGTTTCAGGCTCTCTTCCTACTACAGCCACCAAAACTGAAGATTTTGTTGCCAAAAGTGTCTCAGCAGTGTGTACACCTCCACTGAATCATAGAATCATAGACTATCAGGGTTGGAAGGGACCTCAGGAGGTCATCTAGTCCAACCCCCTGCTCAAAGCAGGACCAATCCCCAGCTAAATCAACTGTTTTGCCGCCAAAAGCTGCCTTTTGCTGACAAAACTCTGCAGTGTAGACAAGGCCTCATAGAGAGTTAGGTCTTTTACTTTACTTTGTTTGTGCCATCTGTATCCTCCAGTCACACTCTTGTGGACTCTGATGAGCACAAGACATGAACTTGCAGGATCACAGCAATGAAATGACTGGAGGTGTTGGGTTGCTTTATCTTAAGACGTAGGTTTCCCTTAGGTCACTGGAATTGTACACTCACCAGCTAATGAACAAGACTTCAGAATCTCTGTCACAAGCTCCTTGTGCAATTCACATTTTAGACCTATATTTCATTATGGTATTTTGGTTTGTTTCCCAGCCAATTTCATTTTATAGCAAAAATGCTAGTAATTTACATGAGAAATTCTCCTACTCACCCCCATTCAAGATGCAGTATCCAGGGTTCATGCAGGATGTGCTGCATGGTCTGGAGAGAGGATGGAGCTGCAGCAAAGTTCACTCCTTAACTGGCAGCCTCTGTTTCTGTTGGACTTGTCTCCCCACCCATTATACATCCATTGGATCCCATCATTGCAGATCCATGGAACATATGCTAGGCCCTCTCCTGCTACCTCCAAATCCACATCTGTTGCCACATGTAGGGGGCCCCTCCGGAGTTGATTTACATGGGGCACAAGGAAGAGCAACTTTCTGTGTGGTGTCCAAGTTCTGCCCAACTATGTAGCAGAACTGCAGCACTTCTACTGTGACCAGGAAAGAGGGAGGAGGATTCAATCCTTAATGTCAGATGTCCTCAAAATGAGTCCTTTCTTGCTCACATTTCAGTCAAAGGGAGTTTTGCTTCTCACTTCAATGGGGGTGGGAGCAGAACCTCTCTCTGTAAACATGTGTTCTTCAGAGACATTTGTTGAAAAATGTTCTCCTAAACTAAAGCACAAAACACACAAATAATAATAACGAAATTGTATTAAGAAGGCCCCAAGCAAGATCAAAGCCTCATTGTGCTAGGCACTGTACAAACATATTGTCTGTGACTGTCCTTGCCCTGAAGCGCTTACAATCTTGATAGATGAGTCAGACAATGGGTGGGAGAAAGGAAGCAGGATTAACCCCATGTTAGATAGAGAACTGAGGCACAGAGATTCAGTGCAATTTGCCCAAGGTCACACAGGAAAGTGGGAATTGAATTCAGACCTCCGGAGTGTGAGGGTACAGCCTTAGCTGCAAAAAAAAAAAAAACAGTTTTTCTCTCTTCCTTTCATATGTTAAAGCACTTTGCACTCTTTATTTTTCAGGAGGAATAGCAAAAGCAAAGGCTGTAAATTACTTCTGTAAAACTAGATTACACAGCCAAACAAAAATAAAATGATATCTCTGCAAGATTTTGCAACCTGCCTTGGGGAAAAAAAAAAAAGATCTTTCATCCTGAAAACATGTGAGGATTAGAAGGACTGGCTGAGAGAACTAGCTGCAGTATGTATATCCATGAGATCAAGCATTATTTAGGACATTCTGATCAGGATAAGCATGCTGAACACCAATATGGAATGTTACCAATATTCATGTGTTGAATAATTCTTTCCTGTAAAAAGTATAATAATGCATGCAATTTTTTTAGAATACCCTAGCATTAATAGTAAATAATCCTGTGTGTTTCAAATAGCATATACTTATACATCTAATTATATTTTTCCTTGATCAAGAAATAATGTGGCCCACTCAAGAGTAACATGTAAGACTGAACATATTTCCAGGGGCCTTCATTAATGTCCATCAATGTTACAATCAAGTATAGTCTAGGAGTTTAGGGGTTAAAACCAATGTATCTGCTAAAACTGTTAGGTCTACTCAGTGACCTAGTTGTAGTTCTTTACACTGGCATATGGGAGATTGAGATTAGATTTTCAGTCAGTGATTCTATTGCATCCTGTTTAGCTCTTGTTGAGTGCTGTGCATCTCTCAACCAACACCCCTCTGACTGACAAGTAAATAGCTCCACAGACAGTCATATCAGTGCTATCTTGAACTTATTGGTCAGAAGGTTGATGAGTGTGCTATATGAGAGGACAGGGAGAGTGTGTATAATCAAATAGGAAAAGTGAACTAATCCAAAGGCTCTCTCTCTCTCTCTCTCTCTTACACACACACACCCACACACGCACACACACACACACATCACCCAAAGGCTCTGGAAGATGGACTCTCAGGCAAAAGGAAATAAGTATAAGAACTGTTTGACAGAATGCACCCCTGTATTCACACCCTACATGCTATTGTAATAATCTTTGTATAAAATATACTTTGTAAGGTATCATTTGAAAATTAATAATTTGCTGGTCAATAATATCACGATGAAATGTATGTAGCAACATTCGATGTAAAATTATCTGTAATCACTATTGAAGTGGTTTAACAGGCAAGTCTGGGGAGTGGATAAACCTGTTTTTCAAAGACAAAGAACAAGTTTCAGAGTAACAGCCGTGTTAGTCTGTATCCGCAAAAAGAAGAACAGGAGTACTTGTGGCACCTTAGAGACTAACAAATTTATTAGAGCATAAGCTTTCGTGGACTACAGCCCACTTCTTCGGATGCATATAGAATGGAACATATATTGAGGAGATATATATACACACATACAGAGAGCATAAACAGGTGGGAGTTGTCTTACCAACTCTGAGAGGCCAATTAATTAAGAGAAAAAAAACTTTTGAAGTGATAATCAAGATAGCCCAGTACAGACAGTTTGATAAGAAGTGTGAGAGTACTTACAAGGGGAGATATGGAGAGATGCCAACTCTGTCCACATATCTATTCAAGTGACATCATCATAGGACCTAATCACATCAGCCATACCATCAGGGGCTCGTTCACCTGCACATCTACCAATGTGATATATGCCATCATGTGCCAGCAATGCCCCTCTGCCATGTACATTGGCCAAACCGGACAGTCTCTACGCAAAAGAATTAATGGACACAAATCTGACATCAGGAATCAAAATACTCAAAAACCAGTGGGAGAACACTTTAACCTGTCTGGTCATTCAGTGACAGACCTGCGGGTGGCTATATTACAACAGAAAAACTTCAAAAACAGACTCCAAAGAGAGACTGCAGAGCTAGAATTGATATGCAAACTAGACACAATCAACTCCGGGTTGAATAAGGACTGGGAATGGCTGAGCCATTACAAACATTGACTCTATCTCCCCTTGTAAGTACTCTCACACTTCTTATCAAACTGTCTGTACTGGGCTATCTTGATTATCACTTCAAAAGTTTTTTTTTCTCTTAATTAATTGGCCTCTCAGAGTTGGTAAGACAACTCCCACCTGTTTATGCTCTCTGTATGTGTGTATATATATCTCCTCAATATATGTTCCATTCTATATGCATCCGAAGAAGTGGGCTGTAGTCCACGAAAGCTTATGCTCTAATAAATTTGTTAGTCTCTAAGGTGCCACAAGTACTCCTGTTCTTCTTTTTAAAGAACAAGTTGACACCCCAACCAGTGTCAAACCTGATGGGCCATAACGTATCAAGTGGTCATTCTTTGGCAAGTAAGAAGGACAGGAACAAACAGATCTGCATCTTAGCAACCAACAGCATAAAACCTCTCCCCCAGCAGATTCCACCTGTCCTTGCTCTGAGGTGGAAAGAATTTTATCTGAGGTCACACTCAGGAAAGTGCATTTCGAAGGGTGACTGAACTATACAAGTGATGAGAAACACCCTCCCAGGGTATCTTTCCCTACTCATCTCTCTCTTTTCACCTAAAGACAACAAAAAGAAATAGCTGGTAGACTTTGGAAAAGCTCCTGACTTGAGAGTATGGTCAGTAATATTACTGGAAACATGTGGTAACGGACTTTACTTTGACTCATGTCTAGTGTCTTATAACACTGGTCTACAATTTTTGAGAAGTCGTCTGCTTCAGAGATAAAATGTGCTATTTATTATGTATTTTGTTGTGCTGAATTCAAATATGACAATTAAAACAACTGATTGGCTACTGTTTCTAAGATATTTAAGTTTTTACATTTTATGTCTATGTATATTGTGTAGATAGTAGAGTTTTAATCATAAAGTGTAAACCTAGGTCTTTTCATGTGTTTATGGTTGCTTTACATGATAATATTTCACCTGTCCTGTTTATGTAACACTTTAAAAATCAGCAAAAGGGTTATAGAAATAAAATTCATTATGAACCAAAAGCAAAAAACTATTATGTACATAGTTTAGTGCTATTCAGTGTCTACTCACCGCTTCTTGGCTTGTCTCTTGTATTCATTAAATGGAGCATCTCTTCTCACTGTCCAGCAATAGTCTGCAAGCATTGATGGGCTCCATTTGCCCTGATAGCGTTTCTCCATTGTTGCAATGTCCTGGTGAAATCGCTCGCCGTGCTCGTCTTCGATGAATCAATGAACAGTCTCCACTCATCTGGATCGTGAACAATGTTGAGGGCTGCCATCACACCATCGATGTTGTTGCAGGCTACAAGATCACCTTCCATGAAGAAGAATGGGACAAGATCCTTTTGACGGTCACGGAACATGGAAACCCTAACATCACCTGCCAGGAGATTCCACTGCTGTAGTCTGGAGCCCAACAGCTCTGCCTTATTCTTGGATAGTTCCAAATCCCTGACAAGGACATTCAGTTCACCTTGTGTTATGAGGTGTGGTTCAGAGGAGGAGGATGGGAGAAAATGTGGGTCCTGTGACATTGATGGTTCTGGACCAGAAGTTTCATCCTCTTCCTCTTCCTCATCTGACTCAAGTGAGAAGGATTCTGGTGCATCAGGAACTGGCAGTCCTTCTCCGTGGGGTACTGGGCATATAGCTGATGGAATGTTTGGATAATGCATAGTCCACTTTTTCTTCTTTGACACACCTTTCCCAACTGGAAGCACCATGCAGAAGTAACAATTGCTGGTATGATCTGTTGGCTTTCTCCAAATCACTGGCACTGCAAAAGGCATAGATTTCCTTTTCCTGTTCAACCACTGGTGAAGATTTGTTGCACAAGTGTTGCAGCATATGTGTGGGGCCCACCTCTTGTCCTGATCTCCAATTTTGCCGCCAAAATAAAGGTGATAGGCTTTCTTAACCATAGTGGTTATACTGCATTTTGTGATGCAAAAGTCACTTCACCACAAACATAGCAGAAATTATCTGCACTGTTCACACAAGTACAAGTCATCTCTGCTCACTTTGGCTAAACAGAAATGTGTCCCTTTGCAAAATCAAACACTGACAAATAAGAGAGCACGACACTGTATGATTTCTAGAGCTGATATAGGGCAATTTGTTCAGCAGAGTGATGTAAGCTTCGTTATGATTGCATCATCCATGACTTCTAGGAATAACATGATGCAATTCATATAATGTATGACGCAATACCAGCTTCAGATTGCATCATTCATTGTTTTGCCTAAAAAGCAAGTACTGTCCAAACCCAGGCATAGATTTATTCATAGATCCAGTCAAATTGTATTTTAGTCATTTCTGTTTGAAATTGAGATCCCTTCCCTTTATAACTCACTTATCCTCCGCCATTCCCAAGTCAAGGGTCATATATACTGACCCAATAGCATATCTTGAAAACTAGAGCTCAACAATTTTAAGCATCATTTTCGTTCTCAGTGACCCAGAATTAGTAAAGTTTGACTATATTTATTTCAGAAGCATTTTGGCTGTAGAAACTTATAAGTTTAGAAAGCATTTTATCTTTTTATTGTAAATTTTATTCTGAATAATGCCTCATTACTTGTACTCATTTAAAATCTCTCTCAGTAATTAATAAATTTGTTTTATTTTTTAACTGAAACTGATTCAGTGTTCGGAATTGTTTGGATAACTCCATTTAAAGTAGCAGACTGTTGTATGTTGATTCCCTTAAAGGGGCAATGTACCTAATACATCTGGACTTCCGAGGAGAGACTGGACAGTGCAGAACACATGTTTTTTGGGTGAAAATCTGGGACTGGGAGTGTGTTGGATCACTCTGCAGATAGTAACCAAGGCTGCTGGAAGCTGAGTGTGACTGGTATTTGCTGACAAGCTAGTGGGATCAGAGCTGCGGGACCAGGGCTGTGCTTATACACAGACACTGTATGCTGTCTGGCTGTCTGTCAGAAACCCTTTTGAGAGCTAAAGCAGCAAGGCATTGTGCAGAACCCCAAGTGGAGACAGCCCCTCACTGATCTGAATTACACCCTAGAATGTCATAAGATGACAAAATAGATTCATAAGGGCATTGATTATGCTAGGAAATATCCCTTCACTGTGAGTTTTCTATGATAAATTTACACATAAATGACAATTATTCTGGGACCTCTTATTTTCTATTTACCCACCAATGTAGTTGGAGATGTATTCTTAGTGTAGGGTGCAAAATGGTTTTCTTGTTCCATGAATATTTTTGAGAAATCCAATTTTTCACCCCATATCAAATCGTGATGAGAAGTCAAAATCTCAAAAATATTCACAAAGGGAAAAATTGAGTGTTTTCTCTCTTGGTTTTGGGTCAATTGATATGTTTCATTTCAAAGTGTTTAATTTCTATTGGGGGCTTTTTTGTAATTGTTGTTATAATTATCTTAAATTTCAAAAGACGAAGTCATTTCAAACTGGAAAACCAGAAGTTTACATTTTTAAAATGTTTAAATGTTCAAAAGCTTTTCTCTCCACATTTTTTCAATGTGGGAAATTCATCAACCCCAGCTCTGTTTCATGAAGAGTTTTTATTTTAATGACTCAGCATTTTTTACAAAAATGATTAATTAAAATGTTCCTGACCAACTTTATGTATTCATCATGCAGCAAATTTACACAGCCTCCTGTTCTTGCCAATAGAGTGAATGGCAAAATTCCCACTGACATCAGAGCATTAGGCCCTTCATGATAGCGGTTTTGTAATGTATGTAGCTAGGCCTTGTATATTATGTATGTTTGGTAGACACAGTTATCTGGACCTCATCATGCCTGTGTGGTTCCTTTACATTTCATATGTTGTGTGAAGAGTAGATACAACAGAGTAGCAGTGGTGGAGAGCAGGGTTCAGGATAGCCAAGGATGATTCAGGAACTGGGAACAGCCAATAGGAATAATGGTGTTGGAGGGAACAAAGGCCAGCCTTGCAGGAAGGAGCAAGCCTGAGGTAGTTTGTTGGAGTGAATGGAGGGATCATTTGGGGGAAAGATACCCCTTTTCACCTCCCTTTTCAGGACCCTGTTCCCTCATTCAGTCTACTCCTCTAGTCCCTTCCCCCTGCTCACCTCATCCCATGGGGCCCTGGGACAGGCACTCTTCTCCTCCACCTTGTTCATCTTCAGCTTGGTGCCAGCTGGGATCCAGCACTGGGAGCAGCAGAGGATGAGAAAAAGAGGCAAACTGGCTGCCTAAACACACACCTCTGTTGCCACATGATGATCCACATTGCCTTCTTGCACAAGACCCCAGTGGTTATGTGGGCAGGTGTGGGTGGGGGCTACAAGAGTTGGTGACACACAAGATGCAAGACACTGGGCAGGTCTGCTAAGTCAGTCATATCCTGCTGTATCACCATGTACATCAGCAAGAACTCTACTGATGTAAAACAGTGTGAAATCAGAATCAGGTCCAAATTGTTCTTAACCTTCACTTATAAAAGAGTATAGACTTTAAGACCGTTTGGGCATTGCTGCAAGACTGAGGCTAGCCCTGTGCTAACAAAGTGCCAAGGACTAACTTGTTCTAACAGCTTATAAAAGCCTGGAGCAAAGTAAAATGAAAAGTTCATAGGTGATTACCAATTATATTATGCTATTTGCAATTTAACACATTTTCCTAAATATCCTCTGTAATTGCAGGAATGGGGGAGGGAAGAGAATTACAATGCCCTTGCTTTGCTGTTAGAATCTATTGGCTAATGTGGAATATATCTGGTTGTTCTAAAAGCCAAGAACGCCAAGGTTATCCTATGTACTAATTAAGTTACAGCAATCCATAACATTTAATTGGGGAAGATATGCACTGTAAATTTTGCTGGATGTGTGCCACTTCTGTCCTTTTAAAGCAAATAAATTCTAAATATTGCAAAGAAGCACATGCTGCACTTGCAGCACCTGCTAACATAGGGTTATTCTACATATAGTGCTACAAACTAAAGCAAAATAATCACACCAGTGCAAACTCTTTCTGTAGATGTACCTGAAGTTAATCTGGTAATTTACTGAATTAAGGTGAACTGATCTAAGCAAGATTTAAACCAATCGAAGTGTATCTATATTATGGGTTTATACTAATGCAGCTAAGTTGATTGAGTTACCCCACTGCAAGATTTCTACTTTAGACAAGCCCATAGTCTGAGATTTAATATTTCAAAACAAGAAGCCTCACAAAATGGAGGGATAAAAAGCTACCTAATACTGCATATCCTGGTTGTTTCTTCACCAGGCTCATAAATATGAAGGACAGATTACATCAGCTGTAAGCAGGATGAGTAAGTAGTGCCTTACTCTGAATAGTCACATGGATTTCAGTAGTCCTATTCTGAGTAAAGTACTATTCAACCTGATTAAGGTTGACAATCTGGCCTCACATATTTCCTAGTTTAAAAACAGCCTTAGAGATGCCAAGATATAGTAATTAATATTTACAGTACTTGAAAAATAGACTGGATTTTTATTGCCGTCTAACTTCTCCTCTTTTAGAGGTTAGAAGCAAGAGGGATAGTCTGTGGTTACTGTATACTTTATAATTTTGTCAGGTGCTCAGATACCATGGATGTGGGTGCTATACAAGAACCTAGATAAAAGGGGACTCTGGAGATCTGGATTTGGTGCTCAGTTCTGCTACAGACTTCCTTAACCCTTTGGGACTCATCATTCCCCAATCATGATAGTGTAGAGTGCACCCTCTGCAGGATCTCCCCCATCCCACAAGGAGCATGAGTTGACCACCTCCACAGAGCCATCCCCTGTGGACTCAGACCCAGCCAAGCCTGCAGACATGAGAAATATTGGCAGAAAGTGAATGCCGCTTGAAGTTGCACTAGGGAACCTCTTGGGGATGGACAGTTTCTCAAAGGCAGCAGCTTTAAGGGAACAAATCCCACCCCAATAGAACTACTGGGGAGTAGACAATGCTCATGGACCTCCATCAGTGGGTATATCCATAGGAGGCAGTGAACAGGCCTCTGTGTCCCAGATTCTCCAGGTGTAAAATGGTAGTAAGATTGCTGTCCTATCTCACCAGTCTGTGGTATGGACCAATTCACTAGTACCTGGAAATTTGCTCAGATGGAAGGTGCTAAATATGTGCAAAGTCTATCATTGTAACTGATAGATCATCTGCGTCTTCCACAAAAGTTTGTCATTCACCTTCAATCCCACTGCAAAGCCACAAAGCGTCCATTGCATGTTCATATAAATGTTCAAACTAAAGGGTCTCCAGGGGACTCTCTTTACATTTAACAGAAAGAGTGGAAAGATTACTGGTGGATCAAGACATTTCCTTGTATCACAAAGTGACTGGACAGGAGGTTTCAAACACTCCTGCATTTCCAAAGAAGCACATGGGCCTTCAGCTTTCCAAATACCTATAAACGGCTTGACCTTTCCAAATGCTGAGGCAAAGTCAGCATGAATTGAAGGCACTCAATTCCTGGTAGTATCAGGTCCAAAGTTAATACATTTAAAACAACATACAGCATCCTGACAGTATAAGACAAGAGTGGCAAAACTGGGAGATCAACCCCCCACTGTTCTTCAGTTTTAAGAATTGTAAGAATGGAATGATTTGTTGTTTCAGTTTAGTAATATTGAGTAATTCAGTACTCTGCCATGTAATACTGAATATGCAAGAGACTCAGAAATCAATGAAAGCTGTAAAAAATTAAGTGAATTATTTAGGAGTCTCTTTAATAGAACATTTATCTCATACATTTTTGGTTCTTTTTATCCAGTAAGAATAAGCAAATACTTTACATGAGTTAATTATTTTAAACCACATGTGATACTCTCTGTATATTTTGAGGCTAAAAAGCTAATTAACTTTAATACTGCACTGTTGTTATTTAGTGCTTTATATTAGATCTGATGATTTATTTCCTCCTAAGGCTAGGTCTAAAAAAGCCCTCTTTTTGCCAGTATAAGCTGCATCTACACTAGGAGGGTTTGTTGATCCAGCTTTACTGGTACAGCTATGCTGGTAAAATTTTCTAGTGTAATCTAGGCTTCTGAAAAAATGCTAGAACTTCAGGGTCAGCTTTTCAAGAGAGCTCAGTACCCAACAGCTCCCATTGCTGTCAGGGGCAGCTGCTGGGTGCCTAAATGACAGCTGAGCTATTTGAAAACCTGATCCTTAAGACACTCCTAACCCCAAAATACATTAAATAAAATTATAGACCCAGATTGTCCTGGCCTTTGCATAGATAAACAGGGGAGGTGGAGGGAGAAGAGGAAAGAAAAAGATGAAAGGAACCTTCTTTCTCCTTCCACACCCTGTGTAAGCCTAAGGCTAGGTCTATACTACCCGCCTGAATCGGCGGGTAGAAATCGACCTCTCGGGGATCGATTTATCGCGTCCCAACGGGACGCGACAATCGATCCCCGAATCAGTGCTCTTACTCCACCAGCGGAGGTGGTAGTAAGCGCCACCGACAGAAAGCCGCAGAAGTCGGTTTTGCCGCCGTCCTCACAACGGGGTAAGTCAGCTGCGATACGTCGAATTCAGCTACGCTATTCACGTAGCTGAATTGGCGTATCTTAAATCGACTCCCCCCCTGTAGTGTAGATGTACCCTCAGTCATTTTCTAAGGGAAGTATGGTGACTGCTCCCAGGTCTCACACTTCCACAAGGGAGGCAGAGAAAAAGCAGAGCAGGTGCACTGGGGGAGCACCAAACCCCTAATGGTGCAGCCTGCACTCTTCCTGGACACCAACAGACTTGGAAAGGGATCACACTTCCCCTGGACACAATCCCTTTCCAAGTTCCAGGTGGGATAGAACAGTTTCCTAGTGTCCTCCTCTGAGAGCTGTGCCTTAAATATACAGCCCAATCCTTACTAGTACAATGCAAAACAAAACTAAAAGCACTTGTTTAGCTGATTTAAGTGCTAAAGCTGGATGTCCTCTGCGTTAGTGGTAGGGCACTGAGCACATATTTCTAAAGTAAAATATTTTTTCATATTTTCATAGTACACTTTGAATTATGACAATTTAGATATTTAAGTCAGCAATTTTAGTTCACAGTCTGGCCCTCCTACAGGACAATGAACATTATTAGGATTATTTGTATCACCATAGCCCCTAGAAACCCTAGTCATGGATCAGGACCTCATTGTGCTAGGCACTGTACAAACAGAACAAAAAGAAGGTTGCTGGCCCAAGGTTGCATTGCCAAATCTCTTAGCATTTTGTATGGTGTCCATTGCTGTAATATCAAAGCAGTTTATGTATCTTGTAGCATCAACTCGGCAGGGTAGCTGATTTCTTAACTTAAGCTAGAAGTATTTTGTTATCTTTATAGCTCTTTATGCTGTCAGCCTGTACAAATAACATCATTTTAAGGTCCGGCCTGAGGGAGAAAAAAAAATACATAAGTGTGACACCCTTCTGTACTGTACTGTGCCATGTTATGCTTGAACCTTTCACGAGTGATCAGGACTGATTCTGAGCATGAATATAAGACAGGGTTGCCTGCACAGCAGAGGAGTGGAGTCAGTGAGGAGGTTCCTTCCAGTCCTATGTCCTGGTGATTCTAATGTCCTTTATGCCAGTGTAACCATGAATAACTGTAATGGTGTCAATAGAGTTATACTGCTGTAAAGTAGATGCAAGTGAAGTCAGACTGCAGCTAGCTGACTACTATGGAGTTATTCCAGATTTACATCTGTGGCCTTATCTAAGGAGATCTTAACTGAGGTGTTCTTAACAGTGTTGACAACTTACAATTTTACTGAGAGTCTTGCAACATGCAATTTTTTTTTATTTTATTTTCAAGCCCCAACTGCTGGAATAAGGTTATTACCTGAAAATCTCAGCTTTTGTTTAAAAAAAAAAAAAATAGCCAGGGCTTGTCTACACTCAAACATTTTGCTGCTCTAACTATATTGGTATAGTTAAAGTAACAAGACACACAATGTGGACACAATTATCCTGGTATAAAAGTGCTTACACTGCTATAGCTTATTCCCATATGGGAAGCAAAATAAGCTGTACCCGTACAAGGCACATTTATACAGCTATAAGTGTATCCACACCAAGGCTTATATAGTATAACTATATCAGAAAACAAAGTCACACCCCTAATTGACATCATTATACCAGCATAGCTTTTCAAGTGCAGGCCAGATCTACATTTCTAGCCATCTGTAGGGAAGCAGACACACCACTGGATGTGGCAGAGCAGTTTCTTCTCAGTTAGCACCCCATCAACCTCTTTCAGCAGCCCTGCAGTGGTATGCCTCTTCTCATAATTCAGCTCTTTGGCCAACTCACTTGCAGCCCCTCCCGGGCTTTCCAGGGTAACAAAGTCACACCGACAAATAATTCAGTGACTTTGTGTCATATCTTTGGCCCCTGGCTCTGGGCTCAGTGGTCCTCTTTATCTTCCAAGGCTGCATGGCCTCTTGAGATTCACCCTTTTTATGGGGCTCACAGTATTCCCACCCCATAAAGTCCATGGACAAATCTCAAATGATAATATAAGCTTAAACCCTCCACAGGTTCAAACTTTCATCCCTCTTCGGTTGCTCCCATGCTCCATTCCTAAGGTTTGATCCCTGGAGATCCAAGCCCTGCCCTTTCATCAGGGCTTACCACCAAAGCTTATTCCACGCCAACAGCTTCTCCATATCTCTCCTGGATCTACTGTCAAGAAAGAAACAAAAACATTCTTTCTCTGAAGCCCCCTTCTACTCTGGAGTTCCTCATGTCATAGTAACTACCTAGCTCCTCCCTGAGCTGGGACTCATCTTTAAATGGGCCTAGCCTAACCTCCAGATAATTGAGCTTGCCAGCTACAGTTAACTCTTTAAGAGTCGGTGTGAGATATACTCTTCATCATACCATATAGTTGCAGAGAAAACTTGAAAATATGACCCAAAACATTCCAGTACCAGGAATCCAATAAAAAAAGACCAAAATTTATTATTTTGTGAATCTCATGATTTAAGAAAACCTCACAATTTTGAGTTTGACTCCTGAGTTTTGAATGGCAATACAGCAATATCAGGAAGACTTCAAGGGACAATGTGAACTTAAATATAACATTTTGTATAAACAGGCTTTATTGTGGAATATTCCACAATTGGTTTTAAAATTACAATGAAAGCAATTAACAAAAGAAAAAAGTCAAATGCAGTGTTTGAAACCCAAACATTGCAGCATCAAGACCTTGAAAGTGAAACTGTCCATTCTTCTAAACAAATATGAAATAGATGTGCTTGACTGCCATTCTCCAACCTGAGAGAAAAGGTGGGTGAGGCAATATCTTTTCTTGGACCAACTTCTGTTGGTGAGAGAGACAAGCTTGCGAGCTTACACAGAAGAAGCTCTATGCAGGCACTTTGGGGCATGAACCATTTCTCCTTGTGTTAATATGGTGCTGAGAATATGGCTTTTGCTAAAAAAAAAATAAATAAAGCTAATATAGAGACTCACAAACTCACTTTCAGACCTTACAGAGGTGCAATAAGATCACACTATGACCTTCAGTCTTGAAGGATCAACTGCAGTATCTTTATAATTCTGTATGAGTTGGTACTTAACATTAGGACTGTAATTCTTTTTTCAAGAACAATAATGTGTTCTCATTCTTTTTGTGTCTGCTTTTAATACCCTTAAAAAAACCCTGATTTTCATATATGCTATTATTCTATGTGTTATTCCAAAACTATGATCTCACTCAGTATTCAGCTAGCGGTTATCTGGTATGGCCTCTTCCAATTGAGAACATTACTGATTAATCTCTCCTAAAACACTTAAGATCTCTACATTATGGTATTTTTCCCCAAGAGACACTTTAGATATGAATCACTTCTACTTACTTCTTTGGCCTTGAGTTTCAATACGGAGTTACCAATTGTTACAGGCAGCTATTTAGACAAACACAAGTGAATTGGTGACCATTTATATTTATGAGCTTTTTAAGATCAGAGTCCATGTCTTCAGTCTTTGATGCCTATCACTTTAAAATCCAGAAGAATAAGTGATGGTACTTCAGAATGTTTTATTTTGCATCCAACCTTTATAGCAACTTGCAATATTGTGGAGACAAGGGGAGTCACTCCATAGAAAATGTGGCAACTGAACTTCAGTTTTAAACCCAATTGTACCCCAGCTACATGGGAGTTTTGCTTACTGAGAAAGTATCTCAGGATCTAGCACAATATTTCCAGCAGTTTCCATTGATGAAACTTTTAGTCTTGACTAAATCCAGGAACTCATCAGTTTTTATCCTCCAGCTGGATACCAGGGACTTCCATATGAGGTGTGAAAGGAAAGTAGAATTAAGGCCAGCAATGCATTGTAGGTTGCTAGTGGGCCTCCCCAGCCCAGGAAGTCTTTCAGGCCCTACCTTCAGGGCATAGTTTTATTCTTCAAAAATAAAACTTAGGCAAAACAAAGCAGTTCCTTTGCAGTATAGGCTACAGCTCTCAGGGACTTTTCCCCTTTCCTTGCTCAATGCTAAAACCTTCCTTTCAACCCCTTACCTCAGGACCCATCTTCCTCCCTCCAATTGAGCTCACTCAGCCCTATATAGAAAACACATGGCCCCTTCCCAACTCTCAGTTTGATAAAGGAACTGTGCTAGCTGGCCCCAGGTCCCCTGGCCCTTAAAGGATGTGATTGCAGAGCCTTTGGCCATTATCTTTGAAAACTCATGGCAAACGGGGGAGATCCGGATGACCGGAAAAAGGCTAATGTAGTGCCCATCTTTAAAAAAGGGAAGAAGGAGGATCCGGGGAACTACAGGCCAGTCAGCCTCACCTCAGTCCTTGGAAAAATCATGGAGCAGGTCCTCAAGGAATCAACTCTGATGAACTTAGAGGATGGAAAGTGATCAGGAATAGCCAACATGGATTCACCAAAGGCAAGGCATGCCTGACTAACCTAACTGCCTTCTATGATGAGATAACTGGCTCTGTGAATGAGGGGAAAGCAGTGGACGTGTTATTCCTTGACTTTAGCAAAGCTTTTGATACGGTGTCCCACAGTATTCTTGCCGGCAAGTTAAAGAAGTATGGGCTGGATGAATGGACTATAAGGTGGATAGAAAGCTGGCTAGATCATCAGGCTCAATGGGTAGTGATCAATGGCTCCCTGTCTAGTTGGCAGCCAGTATCAAGCGGAGTGCCCCAAGGGTCTGTCCCGCTGCCGGTTTTGTTCAATATCTTTATGAATGATCTGGAGGATGTCATGGACTGCACCCTCAGCAAGTTTGCAGATGACACTAAACTGGGAGGAGTGGTAGATACGCTGGAATGTAGGGATGGGATACAGAGGGACCAAGACAGATTAGAGCATTGGGCCAAAAGAAATCTGATGAGGTTCAACAAGGACAAGTGCAGAGTTCTGCAGTTACGATGGAAGAATCCCATGCACTGCTACAGACTAGGGACGGAGTGGCTAGGCAGCAGTTCTGCAGAAAAGGACCTAGAGGTTACAGTGGATGAGAAGCTGAATATGAGTCAACAGTGTGCCCTTGTTGCCAAGAAGGCTAACGACATTTTGGGCTGTATAAGTAGGGGCATTGCCAGCAGATCGAGGGATGAGATCATTCCCCTCTATTCGGCATTGGTGAGGCTTCATCTGGAGTACTGTGTCCAGTTTTGGGCCCCACAGTACAAGGAGGATGTGGAAAAATTGGAAAGAGTCCAGCAGAGGGCAACAAAAATGATTAGGGGGCTGGAGCACATGACTTAGGAGGAGAGGATGAGGGAATTGGGATTGTTTAGTCTGCAGAAGAGAAGACTGAGGGGGGATTTGATAGCTACTTTCAACTACCTGAAAGGAAGGTCCAAAGAGGATGGATCTAGACTGAGTTCAGTGGTACCAGATGACAGAACAAGGAGTAATGGTCTCAAGTTGCAGTGCGAGAGGTTTAGGTTGGATATTAGGGAAAAAAATTTCACTTGGAGGGTGGTGAAGCACTGGAATGTGTTACCTAGGGAGGTGGTGGAATCTCCTTCCTTAGAGGTTTTTAAGGTCAGGCTTGACAAAGCCCTGGCTGGGATGATTTAGTTGGGGATTGGTCCTGCTTTGAGCAGGGGGTTGGACTAGATGAATTCCTGAGGTCCCTTCCAACCCTGATATTCTATGATTCTAGTACATTCAAGGAAAACAAATATTTTGTCTGGGATTTCCACGGAGAATAAAAGAGTTAGGGCCAAAATGTTAAAGGTATTTTCACTCCTGAATATGCAGAAATGCACTGAGTGGAATTTTCAGAAACGTCTAGGCTCCTAACTCCTATTGATTTCAGTGGGGGTTGAGCACTTAGGCATTTTGAAAATTCCAGTAGGTGCATCTTTAGGTGCTGAAATATCTTTTAAAATCTGGCCCTTAGGCATCTGACTTCCACTTATTCCAATGGGATCTGGGCACTTAACTCCATTAAGCTCTCTTAAAAATGCTAGTTTTAATTGTTATAAAGAATTGTTAAATAATGCATGTGTATGTAAAGGGGCACGAAGTCTTAAGGCCAAATACTGCCATCAATGGGAGTTGAGTCCGGGTAATTACTGTCATATTTGTTGTAGGCAGTGTTGTTATAGTCATTTTGGTCCCAGGATATTAGAGAGACAAGGTGGGTGAGGTAACATCTTTTATTGGACCAACTTCTGTTGGTAAGAGAGACAAGATTTCGAGTTTACACAGAGCTCATCTTCAGGTCTGGGAAATGTACTCAGGCCTTGTCTAAACTACAGAATTTTGTCAAAAAAAGTTATGTCAATGACCAAAAAGTACTATAATAACATCACTATTGCATGTTGACACTACACTCCCTCTGTCAGCAGAGTACATCAACACTTGGTGCTCTAACATTGATGGTAAGAGCAGTGCCCTGTGGGTAGGTATCCCACAGTGCTACTCGCCACCTTCTGCTGCTAGGACTTGTGGGTTTGCAGAGTGGATCAAAGCACATCATGGGTGTGGGCTCCATGTCCCATGATGCATTGTTTTCCATCCCAGCATTCTCTGATCTTCCTACTGCAGTTAATTGCATTTTTCAACAGCCCCTGTTTACTGTGTGCCCACCATCTCTGTGTGAAAGGATGGATCCCACTCTGCTCTCTACTGCTTTGTTAACTATCATTAACACAGAGCATATTGCAGTGCAGTTAATCATTCAAACCATCTTGTGACAAAATACACCAATAAAAAGGGGTATGTCTCCATGGTATTGCAGGTGCTTGTGGTTGCTTCACTGACATCAACATGGGGTGGTCTGGGAAGGTGCATGACTCACGCATCTTCAGGAACACTGGCCTATACAGAATTCTGCAAGCAGAGACTTTCTTTACAGACCAGAAGATTCCAATGGGAGATGTTGAAATGCCCAAAGTGATCCTGGGAGATCTAGTGTACCCTTTACTCCCATGGTTCATAAAGCCTTACATGGAAACCTGGATAGCGTTTCAACAGTAGGCTGAGTATATGCAGGATAACTGTGGAATGTGCTTTTGGCAGATTAAAGGTGCACTGGCACTGCCTTTATGGCAGGTTAGACCTGAATGAGGAAAATATTCCCATGGTCAGAGCACCTTCTGTGCGTTGCATAATATTTGTGAAGATAAGGGTGAAAGGTTTGCTCAGGGGTGAACTGGTGCGGCAGATAGCTGGGCTGCTGATTTGAGCAGCCTGACACCAGGGCTACTAGAGGGGCACAACAAGGGTTAATTCGAATCAGGGAGGCTTTGAGGCAACATTTTGAGAATGAGAGCCAGTGATGAATATTTCTATGCAGCAATCTGCCATGCTTCATTAAATCGATTTTTGTTAGGAAGCACTTGTGATGATTCATGGACATAAGAACATAAGAACAACCATACTGGGTCAGACCAAAGGTCCATCTAGCCCAGTATCCTGTCTTCTGACAGTGGTCAATGTCAGGTGCCCCAGAGGGAATGAACAGAATAGGTAATCATTAAGTGATCCATCCTGTTGCCCATTCCCAGCTTCTTGTAAACAGAGGGTAGGGACACCATCCCTCCCCATCCTGGCTAATAGCCATTGATGGACCTATCCTCCATGAAATTATCTAGTTCTTTTTTGAACCCTTTTATAATCTTGGCCTTCACAACATCCTCTTGCAAGGAGTTCCACAGGTTGACTGAGCGTTGTTTGAAAAAATACTTCCTTTTATTTTAAACCTGCTACCTATTAATTTCACTTGGTGATCCCTAGTTCTTGTGTTGTGAGGAGTAAATAACACTTCCTTATTTACTTTCTCCATACCAGTCATGATTTTATGGACCTCTATCATATCTCCCCTTAGTCATCTCTTTTCCAAGCTGAAAATTCCGAGTCTTATTAATCTCTCCTCATATGGCAGCCGTTCCATACTCCTGTCATAACTATAAAGGGAAGGGTAATAGCTGTCCTGTGTACAGTACTATAAATCCCTCCTGACCAGAGACTCCAAAATCCTTTTCCCTGTAAAGGGTTAAGAAGCTCAGGTAACCTGGCTGGCATATGACCTAAAGGACCAATAAGGGGACAAGATACTTTCAAATTTGGGGGGGGGGAAGGCTGTTGTTTGTGTTCTTTGTTTGGGAGTGTGTTCGTCCTCGGGACTGAGAGGGACCAGACATCAATCCAGGTTCTCCACATCTTTCTAAACAAGTCTCTCCTATTTCAAACTTGTAAGTAAATAGCCAGGCAAGGCGTGTTAGTTTTCCTTTGTTTTTCTCAACTTGTAAATGTACCTTTTGCTAGAGTGTTTATCTTTGTTTGCTGTACTTTGAACCTGAAACTAGAGGGGAGTCCTCTGAGCTCTTTAAGTTTGATTACCCTGTAAGGTTAATTTCCATACTGATTTTACAGAGATGATTTTTACCTTTTTCTTTAATTAAAACCTTCTTTTTAAGAACCTGATTGATTTTTCCTTGTTTTAGATCCAAACGGGTTTTGGATCTTGATTCACCAGGAGTTGGTGGGAGGAAGGAGGGGGGATGGTTAATTTCTCCCTGTTGTAGATCCCAGGGGGGTTGGAACTGATTCACCAGGAGTTGGTGGGAGGAAGGAGGGGAATGGTAAATTTCTCCTTGTTTTAAGATCCAAGGGGTTTTGGATTTGTTTTCACCAGGGATTTGGTGAAGGTTTTTCAAGGCTTCCCAGAAAGGGAATCCATTGAAATGGTGGCAGCCGAACCAGAGCTAAGCTGGTAGTTAAGCTTAAAAGTTTTCATGCAGGCCCCTACATTTGTACCCTAAAGTTCAAAGTGGGGATCCAGCCTTGACAACTCCTAATCATTTTTGTTGCCCTTTTCTGAACCTTTTTCAATTTCAATATCTTTTTGAGATGATGCGACCACATCTAGGTTTTGAAAGCTGTCCAAATGGGGGGAGTGAATGGGGAACCAAGAAGTTCTGGAAAGTTGAAAGGAATGTGTAGGAGGAGTTTGGAGAGGGCCTGTAAAACAGTTCTGTATGGGCTGTGGGTCGGTGGGAGGGGAACATTCATCTGTTCTGACTGCAGCGTGATTAGGGACTTCAGCATCTCTGTTTGCTCCTCCATTACTTTTTTATCATCTGCTCAGTTTTCTTTTGAACCATCTCCAGATTTTCTTTTCTGTCCCACCTGTTCATTTCTCTCCACTGTCTGTGTTCCCTTTTTTCTGCACCAGAGAATTGCAGCACCTCCCGGAACATGTCGTCCTTGCTCTGTCTTGGTCACTTTCTTATCTGGCACAGGTGCTCTGCCAGTGTGTAGGGGGTTCCCCTGAAGGCCACATCTGCAGAAGCACAAGTTACAATACACTTAAGCATGATTGTTAGTTCATGCACAGCATTGAATCATTACAGTAAAATTCACCTCTTGTAACATACCAAGCACTTTCTCACTGAATATCTCAGCGAACACCATAAGCATGGTGAGTTCAGCCTGGGAAGGAGGTGGGGGGCATTCAGGCAGGGGTAAAGAGCGATGGTGGTGATTCAAGGGTTGCAGTGAAAATGACTAGGGACAATATTGTAAATTCTGCCACCGTTTTCCACAGGCAGGGGTCATTAAAGCTAATATTTCAGTCCTGAGGGTAAACAAGGATGCAAGGGTGTATCTACTGCATGCTTGTGGCTTCAGACCCAGTCCCTATGCTGATCACCTGTGTGCTGCTTTGGTGCCTGCACAAGCGATTGCAGAATGGTGCAGGAAAGTTTCCTACAACGGGGGAAGGAACAAAGCAGCTCTGCCAAGAGATCTTTGGCAGAGGATTGGCAAGTACCTCCAGGAAAGTTTCCTAGAGATTTCTCTGGAGGATTCCCGTAAAATCTCAGTTTGCATTAACACACTGTTCCTTTCCACTGCATAGCTGCACAGGGGAATGTGCAGCACACACAAATACAGCTAGTCTTGTAAATTTCTATTCCTTCACTCACTTCTGCACTACACAAAGCATAGGACATCTCTACTTCATATACCTGAGCAGCATCAACTTATAACTGAGGAGCATCAACTTAAAAAAATCACTTACCAGGTGGTGTCCTTTCTTGCTTCTTGCTCGCCGGAAAGGGACTGCTTGGATATCTCTGGAGTGGAGAAGAGTTCTCGACTCGCTGCCCCAGCTGGTTACCCTGCAATGGGCTCCACATCTCCTCTAACTCCATCTCCTTCTCCATAATTTTGTCCTCTGGGTTAAGTCCACTTGCCTCTGCCTGCAGCCCCACCAAAGTATCCACGGAGCTCTTAGCAGTGGAGGTGGGGTCACCGCTGAGGATAGTGTCCAGCTCCTTATAGAAGTGGCAGGTTTTTGGTGTAGCTCTGGAGAGATGGTTTGCCTCCCTTGACTTCTGGTACACCTGCCTCAGCTCCTTTATCTTTGCTCTGCACTGCACCATAACGAGATCATAGCCCTTTTCGCACAACCCACAAGAAATCTGCCCGTAGGTATCAAAATTCCTATGGCTGGAAAGCGGCTGAGACTGCACAGCCTCCTCTCCCCAAATACTGAGCAGACCCAGCAGCTCCACAGTACTTCAAGTGAGAGAGCGTCTGCTGTGTGCAGCCACCATTGTCAGCTGGGAAGATGTGATGTGAGCTGTCCATGCCGAGCAAACAGGAAGTGGAATTAGAAACATTCCCAGGGCTTCAAAGGGGGAGGCGTGGATGGTTGTTTACCTGGCTGCAGGGCAACACAGATGGTTGACTAGAGCCATCAGGATGAGCATTGTGGGACACCTCCTGGAGGTCATTTACAGTGATAAAATCAAGCGCGGTGTCCACACTGAAACTTTGTCACTAAAACTTTGCCTCAAAAAGCTCAATGCCTCTCATCGAGGTGATTTTATTTTGTCACCAAAACAGGACAGCTTTGTCACTAAAAGTCACATTACAGTGTGTACACCTTTTTGTCAAAAAAAGCTGTGTTTTGCTGACAAACCTTTGTAGAGTAGACAAGGCCTCAGAGTGTCACAGCTAAATATAAGGTGGAGCAGGTTGTTTAGTATAAGTACTTAACATATATTTTAAGGGACCATTCAATGTGAAGTGGCTCGTTAACACCCCTCCAGTCATGGGGGGAGGGGAACAAAAGCTGGGGTGGGGGAATAAGTGCGTTATAGATTGTTCTAATAAGCCATAAATCCTGTGTCTATATTCAGTCCATGATCACTACACTCTCAAATAAATTCACACAGAAAAATGATAAAGTACAAAAACACCATATCACCTGCGGGGGAACACTTTTCACAAAGCGATCACTCGATATCTGACTTCTCAGACCTCATCCTCAAAGGAAGCTTGCACAATATATCTTCAAAAGTTGAGCATGGGAACCTAAATTCATCTTTGCTAGATAATAAAAATAATGGATTGAACAGACAATATATATACCCATTTAAACTCCCCTGAGCTTTTTTTTCTTCTCCCCCCTCTGGCTGAAGAGGTGGGACCCTGGGTCTGAGCCCTGGGTTAGCATGATTTGTGTGTAGACGAAAGGGGGGTTAGACTTGACCCTGAGTTCAAATCCAAGGCTTACATGCAGTGTGGACATACCCTAGGTCTTACCCCTCCAGCTCTTGTCCTCAGCCAGTCCCCCTAGCTAATTGGTATCTGTGGCTCTACCCTTTCTAGATATTAACATCCTCAGCTTTCTAAGGTCTTACAACCCCAAAAGCTCAATGCTGCTAACTTAGCTGCTCTGACAGTATTTTATGCCTGTAAGGCCAGTCTGGGTGAGTCTCCCCCTCTAACTATCTTCTTTCCCCACTAGCCCATCAAGAAGGCCAGTGCCAGCCAGGTGAGAAAGAGACGGAAGATGAACTATAAAGAAGCTTTCTCTTCTCTCTGACCAGGAGCCTGGGATGGACAACAGCCTTTAGTGGAGGGGTGGAAGCAAGATCTAAAGAAACAAAACCCAACTTCTCCTCAGACTAAATCCTAAATTTCTGGTAGCTGGCCAGAAAAGCCAGAGATGCATCAGAGAGGCTGTCACAAAAAGCCAATGTCTCTGCCAGCCAAAAGTTTGAGGGTATGTTACCAGATTTGCCTGTTACTTTGGGGTATGCTCATTTATTAGGGTTACTTTTCAGGGGGAGGGTTCTGTAATTCTATCAATGTACTGCTTGTCTCACTTGTGTTTTCATTCTCCCAACTGCAAGTTCTCTCTCAATGGAGCTATTCTGCAGGACCTAGCTTCTCCAAGGCTGGGTTCCTCCAGCCCCAGAATCAGATGAACACACACACATTAACAAAGCATGTCTGACCAGGTCAATAAGCACTCCCAAGCTGACCCCTTATATGTCCCTGGACTCAGCAGGCTTGATTGAGCAGCACTTCCAAGCTGTCACCCTTATATGCCCTTGGACTCAGCAGGCTGGGTCCCTATCCCCACTTTCACATTACAATTGTTCTGGTAGTAACCCAGTTGATGAGCAAACCCCAGGGGATTTTTTGGTGCTACAGGGATCTTTAGCTTAAGTAAGGGGAGTGTTGCTGCAAAGCAAATGGGGAAGCCAAAAACACAAAAGAGAGAGAGAGGGAAGCAACCAGTTTAAACATAAAAGTTATTTATTGCCAGGTAATAACCATACAAGGAGGGCCAACCAAACAAAACAGTTACAGTATTAAATCTAGCTTAACTATGACTACAAAAGTCAGATTTAGAAAACTATACCTGATCACACTAGTCAGGTTAGAAAGCTATACCTAAAGTAGAAAAAAGAGAGAAAGAGAGAGAGAGAGAAAGAGAGAGAGAGAGAGAGAGAGAGAGAGTGTTAGGTTCTCACCACTCCGAGAAGCTTGAACCGGTTGGGGTTCCCAGGCGGTGGTGGTAGCTGAGGGTCCGGAGTGCTGGAGAGAGGCAGAGCCCCCAGCACGATCAGTCAGGAGAAGATGAAGTCCCAATGGAACTGATGCAGATTTTGGATCCAGGCATCAGAACACTTACTTGATCATGGGAAAGGGTTTTTGTAGGGAAACAACAATGGTTCAAGGGAGAACACTAGATTTGTTAAACTGATAGCTCAAGGGAGTATACCAAAGTTGTTTTGTTCAGGCTAGACAATAGGAACTGATCATTCCTGACTATGGGTGGTGTTCCTTGGAGGAAGCTCACAATGCAATTAGGCAGCTTTAGTATTTTGGATACCAGTAAAGGATTTATTACTAGAATTGGTCTGATAACTACTGAGCTGGCTGTGTGCGAGTGTGGGTTCATTAACATCTGGAGCAGAGATCCCCCATCATGCAGGGCTTCCCTGCTTTTCTGGTCCCAGAGTTCAGTGCGATTCTTGCCTTGGAATCTCTGTTCTCCATTCTGTATGCTAATGGAGATGCCTCCCTGTCCCATCTCCGATGCAAATGAGGCTAGGTGAGTTGCCATAATCCTGTCACCCTTGTCTGGAGGAGTTTAGGTGTGTCTCCCACTGCCTTTTCATTGCTTTTTGTAAGTCTTTTTCTTCTGATTGGTTTTGGTTCAAGCAGAGGCTGGGGGTTCCTTCATGAGTCAGACAGGCTGGATACTGTGCCCTCATTCCCCAAGAATAGAGAGCTGATAGGTAACAGTTAGTTGTCACTGATCTTGCATCCAATTGTAAAAGGATGTATGTTGTTTATGCACACAGAGAACAGCTGCATAATTGCACCAATGATTGTGTATTGTGTATGAAGCACTGATATACGATGGCCAGAGAACCATAGGAACACCCAGGAGGAAGTTAAATAGGTCTGCAATCAGCGGAGGGTTTGAGGGTCTATAGTAAGCAAGGCCTGGGGACTACATACTGAAAGACGAGTCTAAAAAGATAACTGCCCTGCAGTGATCACCATGCGTCCTGTGCACTGAATGAGGCAGGTGTCTCTTGGAAAAAATAATTGATTTGTAAATAAGTAAATAATTGATTATTTTGGTTTTGAGCCCTTACCAAAAAATCTGAAAAAAAAAAAAAAATCTGGTTCAATTTAACCTGAAACCATTTAAAAAAAAATTCATTTAATAAAAATACTTGAAAAATGTTTGTTCTGAATCAGCCAAAACATTTTGGGTTAATTCAAAACAATTTCTTTCATATTTTTTGTTTTTTAGTGAACCAAAAAGAATGCAAACCAGTTTTTTAAAATTTTCTGTTTTGATTCAGCTTTCAAGTGTTTTTCACCCTTCCTCCTCCGTTGTTGTTGGGTTTTTTTTTTTTAAATTGGTTGAATTTGAAATACCATTTCAAAATGGTCAAAATGAAATGTTTTTCCAGTTTTTTTCCCAGTGAAAGTGTTTGTTGAATTTGGCCTGAATTTGTGAACAGTTTCAGAGCATCAAAAATGCAATTTTTTACCCCTCCCAAAAAATGTAAAAAAACAACCACCCAGCACTATTGGTATGTCTATTGCTGAATGCAGCACAACATAACCTAGTACAAGACCTCCAAGGCAGAACTGGAGGATGAAGCAGGATCACCTCTCAATGGCTGGAAAGGCAGACAAAGGCTGCAATGGAGGAGAAATCCCCAGTTGTCTTGGATTTCCTTGCCACCGGACACAGGTGCCTCGTCTGCCAAGATTTCTGTGGTTGCTGGTGCACAACAGCTCCCCCACATTAAATTACTCATGTGCAGGCTTCTTTCACAGGAAGAACTTTTTTCCCACCCCACCCATAAAAGTTCTGTGATGATAGGCGAGTAGTGATGGGGACAGGGAAAGTGATCACCAGGAGTCCCTAGTCACAGACCCACACACAGGTAGTGACCGCAAGATGGTCGTCATGTGCTCTTGGACTGGAATAGTGGGGCATGTTCAGCAGCAGCGGTCATGGCTGAGCAGGCCATTTTAGGAACCCCTCTGCTCACCCCAAACGGGGAAAGGGCTAGAAAAGGTGCCCCAAACATAGGCTATTGCACTATATCTGACTTGATAACCGCATCCAGAGGGATCACCCCCAATGCGGTCGAAAAACAAAAATGTTTCTTGGAATGTCTGTACCCTACTAGATGAATCAAAAAATGAAAGACCCAAATGCAGAACAGCAATTGTTGCCCAAGAACTCTCAAGGTACAACAGACCATCCATGAGGTTTGTGAGAAATCCATCGGCCTTGCTACCTACCACCATTAGTACTGGTTTGACATTGAGATTACAGCCTTTTGGACCAGAAGAGAAAAGCTTTCTGCAACTGGCAAAACCAACTTCTATCCAGTCAGAAGCAGAGCTCTTTCCAGCAGCTCAAAGCTGAAGTTCAAAGGAGGATCTGAGGAATCAAAAATAAATGGTGGGAGGACAAAGCAAAAGAAATCCAAATATTCGCTAACAGATATGATATGTGGAGCTTTTTTTGTGAGACAAAGACCCTGTACAGACCAAGGTCGTGAGGTCTCACACCTCTGAAATCCAAAGATGGTAGTATCCTTCTTAAAGATAACAAATCCATCATAGAGCGCTGGAAGGAATACTACCAAAAGGTTCTAAATGGAGAATCAACTGTGTCTGATAACACCATTGACTCCATCCCTCAGCACCTAATCTGGGAAACTCTTGCCAACCCACCAACTCCTGCACCAGGTCCTGATGGCATATCAGATGAAGTACTGAAAAGGGGGGGGGAGAAACACTGACTAACAAGCTTCACTTGGTACTCTTCAAAATCTGGTGCACCGAAGAAATCCCTGCTGACTTACGTAACGCTAACATTGTCACCATTTTCAAAAAGGGAGCTGGGGCCGACTGTGGCAACTATCGAGGCATTGCTCTCCTTTCCATCGCTGGGAAGATGCTTGCTAAAATCTTACTGAATCGCCTGCTCCCTCTTGCAAAGGAAGTACTTCCAGAGTCCCAGTGTGTCTTCAGACCATCATGAAACACAACCAACATGATTTTCACAGCCAGGCACAACTAGGAAAAATATCAAGAACAATACCAGGAGCTGTACATGGCCTTTATCGATCCAACCAAAGCCTTTGACTCTGTCAACTATGAGGCTCTGTGGAAAATCATGTCAAAGTTTGGCTTCCAAAGGGAAGAGTTTGAGTCAGAAGTCTGCAAAATAGCCTGGGAGAAAGCCTTGAGAGGCACTGGGAAAAAGATCGCCCTGGGGGTTCATACTGACCCAGCAGCTGATGATGGGGGCTGAAACCTAGAGTTTGTTTTTTTTTCCTGAGGAGGATGTTTTAGTTTATCCCAGAAAGGGAAAGTTTTTGGTTTGGCTGGAGGGCTAGAACCACTCATCCAATGGGGAAACAGAGGCCCTGGTCAAAGCTGATGATAGCAAGGGAAGCAGCATTGCCATCTCCAAGCATTCAAAAATCACGAGTCAGGCCACAAAAGCCATAAGATTGGCTTAAAAATTCTAAGATTTTAACCAAATTGGATGTTTGGGTTCTTATTATATGTTCTGGTTTCTGAGCTGTTAGGAGTCACTTTTGCAATCTTTTATTTGCAATCATGAGAGCTAGAAACCTTTTTTTAAAAGAACATTGAGATTCTCTCATAATCACCTGACTCCAGGAGCTGGGGCTTTAAAAAATCATCAGATATTGGTAGACTCAAAAAAAAAAAATATGAATTGGCAATACAGAGTAAGCCATATTCTCACATGGTGATAAAACACCCTTTGTATTGTGCTGAATTTAAAAGTGACTTTCTGTTATCAATGTGATAATATACTGAGTTTAAAAAGAAACAATCAAATCCTCAATATAAAGCTATTGTGCTGAAATATAAAGAGGACACAATGAGAGGAATAATGCCTGCAGCTGTTATTTATAACACACTAGAATGCTGTTTTCATTGTTCTAAGATTTCCCATCATATGAAACCGTTCTAATTACCTGGCTGAAGTGATGATTGATTATGGAAGCCAACACTTAAAGCAGCAAATAATGACTGATGATATGAGTGCAGAGAGGCCATTAGTTTGTTTGAAGGGAGAACTGAATACAGTTGTCAGAGAAATGAACAAATACAGTGGGGCTTAGGACTGGAGGAATAACCATTATTACTACATTTCCTTTCATTAATTAAACATAAAACAAGTTCCTAAATATATGATAAGCTATATTTATAAAAGCCATACTGTAACCACAGTTTTAAAGCAGTTCCGTTTACAGTTTTGTTGTTACATGAAATATGTGCAGGTGACATTTTAGAATAAATAAAGTCAGCAGAGTTATGCTGGTTTCCACCACTTGGAGATATGTCTTGCTTTCTCTAGAGAGTTTGGGCCCAGTTAAGTGAAGTACTTAAGCATGTGCCTAACTAGGCCTATATAAGTAGTCCTATTGAAAAGAATGGGATTACTGATGTGCTTAAAATTAGGTACATGCTTAAGTATCTTTCTGAATTGGGGCCCAAAGCATTTAAGCATGTGCTTAAGTCTATCTTTATTCAGCAAAGCACTCAAGTTCATTAACTTTGGCACATGCTCAAGTCAATGGAATATAAGCACTTGCCTGTATTTAAACAGGTGTTTAATGGCTTGCTGAACAGGGATGGACTGATGAACGGGAACTAAAACTGGTTGAAAGTTTATATGTATTTGCCAGGAACAAATTGTAGAGAAATGAAAAGTTTCTATTTTAATTTTTTTCATGGATTTAGAAACTAATTTGTCAACAAAATAAAAATCATTTTCCCTTCTAAGTTTTCTTCCCATTTCCCTACTTTTTGGCATCTTTTTTTCTACAGGAAAAGGGGATGGGAGGGAAAAGTTATGAAATGTTGAGTTTTCAAAAACAAACCCCCCCAATTTTTATTTTTGGTTAAATTAAATACATAAAAATGGAAAATTCCAGCTGAAATAATTTTTGCAAAATATTTCATTTTGGATTAAAAAACATTGATTGTTTTAATGAAATGCTTTCACCTCTAAGGTTGGTGATGGAGCCTTCAGTTATGTTGGTGAGCACGTACTCTCAAAAATAGCTCCTTTGACGACAATAAGAATACTCACATGAGTCACTGCTCACCAACATAGTAAAAGATGCACAAAAGTAGACCTGTAATTAAAAGAAAATCCTGTCACTTTAAACTATATTGTTTTCACCATTTTATGATAAATATCATATATAAAACAAAGGTAAGAGAAAAAAACAATGCAACATTTGTATTAAGAAACATTTTATTAACAAAACAGTAAATTCCACTTGCTTAGCATTTCCAATAATGGATAAATTGGCTTTGCAACAAATCAAAAAAATTCGTTAATATCTATCACAGAAAGCACTATAAGGTTAGGGCATTGGGCCTCTTTTTTGATTTCTTGGGGATGAAATCATTTCACATATTATTTTAGTGTTTTGTTAAAAAGGCAACACTATACAGTAATAGAAATGAAGCTATCTCAGTCAAACACATAAGATTGTTATAGATATGGAATCCAATTTTTGTTAGGTATGTTAGGTATTAAAATGTTTAAAACATTTTAATTCAGTTACTGAAACTTCTGATGCTCTTATACTTCTATGCATCTTCATTGTTAAATCATGAAATCAAAGAGAAAAAGGAGAACCTCCAGAAAGAGTTGTAAATAATGTTTGCTTTTAACAGTTGTACACCCTTTATTCCTTGATATATTTATTTAGTTAAAATATTCACTTACTGGCATGTTAACTGCTTGAAAGATAGCCTGGTTGCACCTCCTAGGCTAATACAGTCAATACCAAGCTGGAAAGAAACATTTCAATCTGCCCAAAGCATACATTGTACCATCTCAGAATTCCTATATACAGGTTATCTTTGCCCTTCCATATACCTTTCAGTGCTGGAAATCTCAGTTCTGAACATTACCTGGCAGTCAACTTATTTTTTCCCCACTGACTAAAAACATCATGATTTTAATATTGATCTTGAATATACCTATTCCTTGTCTTTCCCAGAATACAGCTGACTAACAAAGGTGGGGAAGTGAAGAATGCCACAGGAGAACAATGATCTATTTTTTTTTTGAATGGATTAAAAAAAATTCTGTGCAACCTCACTTTCACTTTCTGCAAACAATCATAAAAATAAAAATCCCATTACATATACACTATGATACGCACCACAATTTGCTTGGCAACCACAGTGGCATTCTCAGATATATGTCCTCTCTGTCCAAGATAGATCGCTGTACCAGTTCCCACATTTTTCATCAGCTACAGTGAATAACACACAAGAAGATATGTTGGCCCTGCTGTTTAAAGCTAATTTTAAATTCTTTTTTCCTGTCTGTAAATTGTGAATATCTATATTTCTCCTAGGAGGCCTTCCAATGATTCAGAAGATTTCTGTTGAACTACTCTCTCTGTCTAATGTATTCTCTTTGTACCTCTGTATAAGTGATATGTTAACTCTATGATTTATTGCTGTGAACCCAATGAAACAATATTAATAAAACCTTAATGTATAAATCTATAACATTATGATATTTAATATGTGCTTAACTAATATATGCAGCAATTAAATTTTATTTTAAAATATGATCACTGATCAACTTATATTTCATCGCCAGGTTATGTATCATGTAATACTATGGAATCAACTTAGCTTAAAATACTTTCTCATATGACAAAATGCAAACCTTTGAAAAATGTTTAGCAAGATGCATCTCAAGTTATTTATTTATTTATTTATTTAGGGGAAGGGTAATTCCTCAGTGGAAGTAATTTAAAGTGGTAGACCTTTTTAGGTCTCTTACCAACCAACTGTGTAGTAAAAGAATGCCAAATACATGCCGTATGATTCCTATTAAGATTCACAAGGAATTAAACTTTTTCATAGTTTCCTGGAGAGCAAGATTTCTGTAAAGGAAAACAGACTATTCAGTGATGTAACCTTGATTACAGCCCAAAAGTCACTTTACCTTGCTAAATGATAACTCGTTTATGAATGTGATACATTTATGGGAAAATCTGCAATTCTGATTGACTTTATTGATGTACATGGGGAGCAGGGGATGGGAACTAGAGGGGAGAGAAAAGTTACAATAGATATATATTTTTTGCTTTTTAATCCACTTCTTTCATACAAACTACTATAACTGAATTGCAACAGAATAGAGGCTGTACAGGTGAGAAAAAAATTAGCTGACTCTTATGTACATTCATACACATCCCCTTAGTATAATCACTACACTGTAAATTTAAAAAAAAAGGAAGAAATTTGTGACAATTTATAGTGGCTGCAAAAAACTGAATTTATGTCTGTTGCTCCAGATGTCATAAAACTTTCTATATCTAGGAACACTTAGAACATTGAGTTTACCAAAAATGGCTGAAGAGCAGATATAGTTTGCATTTTCTATACAACAGGCTATAAAACATCACTTATCACGGTCCAGAAAGCACATATAGATGTGTTTTATATAAACATATGTAATAACATATTAAGCGTGCATGAAAATTTCCCAATGATTGCATCTATGTTTGTTTGCTTTTTGTGAAAATGTGCCTTATATTCCACATTTTTTTGTTTTGTTTTTGAAAATAAGGCCTCCATACTATTTCCTCACAACCAGAAAGGGGCTTTTTGAAAATGTTTTTACATAAGTCTTCAGAAAAGCCAGCACTTCATTTCAAATGCAAGTTTCCAATCAGTTTCACTGCACCAGGTGGCAAACTTTTTATGTTTGCTTGTTGAGTCACCATATATAATGACAGTCTTCTCTGGCAATAAGACTAACTTACTTCTCAAGAAAGCGCTAGCACTTTGGCTAAATCCAGAATCATAGGTAGCTTCTTTTTTTTTCTGTATGTGTGTGTGTGTGTGTCTGAGTTTTGTTTTTTTATTTAGTTTGTTGATGTTGTAGTAATACTCGTTGCTTTATGAATGCGTGGTATCATCATTGTCTTTCAGAAATGTTCCAGCAACATAAAGACAGGCAGAGTAAATGAAAACACTGTGGATATTTAGAAATTTATTGGCTCCTGTTTCTGAAAAACAAGAGCATGAAATGCTTGTTTTTAAAACAGTCTTTCCTTTCTGATTGCGTTCCCTGTCTTCTTTTTTTTTATGTGCTTCATAAAAAGTAAAGTAAATAAGTTTGTATTATGTCTCAGATAAAATGAAGACTATTTCTATACAAGTGTTCTCTTAGATGTTGGGATCAGACATAGTATTCCTTATCCTTATTTTTCTTGTTCTTGTTGGAACTTTTAGCACTGTTGGGCTGTTTTTCCTTAATCACAGCCCCATTGGACTGTGCTGAGTTACTGATGTAGTTTCGACTCTCATCTACATGGTACGAGCCTTCATCTCTGTTTCTGTACTTGTACATGGCATAAAGAAGGATTAGGATACACAGTGCCGCTGCTGCAACGATTCCAACCACCATGCCTGTTGTGCTGCTGGATTCTCGAATTACTTCAGCTGAGCCTGGGTATTCTCTTCCTCCTGCTCTGGTAGGATTTGCTGTAGGTAGATGATGAAACAAGGGAGAGGTTATTATTGAGTTTGCACACTGCAATTTTTCACTCTGATCTACCTGCTACAGCCATGTATCAGTCCAATAGCACTCACTTGTGCAGGCAAAGTAGATGTTTGTCAAATGTACAATACCAATGCCTCATGATCACTGAAAAGCACTGAAACACTTGGGTATAGATCCTGCAGCCAATTTCTTTTTCATGCCCATCAATTTGATTAAACAGGCTTTTAAAATAAAAGACCTGAAAAGCTCAGTTTAACCCTTAAAAACAAATTTGTCCTATTGCATTTATTTTACTGCAAAGTGTCCTTAAATGTTTTGAAGTAATAGGCGCATCGTGATAATAGAATATTGATGCTTGGAGGCAGGTCCATTTAAGAAAGCATCTCTCTCTAGTATGAGAATTACAGGAAATATTCTGCTTGCAAAATATTTTACTAATAAACTAATCTGTGCATGCAAAAAAGGCTACTTTAAAATTATAGGGCCAGATTCTCAGCAGGGTTGCAAAATATCTCACTACAGCCTGTATCACAAACTGTCTCCCCACATCTCCACTCCCTTCACTGGTTTCTGCCCTCCTTTCACATTAAGTCCCTGCTACTTTTCTCCCTTTCAAGGTACTATGTAGCTCTGCCCTCTCTTCTCAAATCAATTTCCATGCCCCCGCTGCTCTGTACGCTCCAGCCAAACCTCTCTCTTATCTGCTCACTTTTCCTTTTTCACCCACTCCCACTTCTTTCAAGCTGCCCTTTATGGTTGGAACAGTCTCCCAAGTAATAACATTAGCTTTAATAACATTTTTAAATCTGTTAAGTATGGGCTCTATCCTCTAAATACTCACCACTATTTCATGAAGCATTCAAGCTGACAGACCAGACTCTACTCTGCACTATTCAGTTTTGATCTGCATTGTATTAACTTGTGTAAAGTCTTCTGGGTAGCAACTGTTATTTGTTTGGTACTTTCTACCTACTCAACAGAGCTTGGCATATATCAATAGCACTAGTAATAGATCATTTATGTGTCATTTTGGAGTTTAACACCTATCCATGGTATATATAATATATACTATATTATAGATGATTTTATTTATTTATTTATTTATTGTAACTTCCTGAATGAGAAGAGGTAGGTTAACATACCTGGAGTGTCTGTGCTTATGTACAAAGCGATCACCTTTTAAAACATACCAATTATGTCCTAGATAAAGGTGAGGTCACCTTGATATTTGCAGAATTCCCTATAATTATACCAGTACTTTATACCCCAGAGGCTGAGGGCAGCATAGCCATGACACTTCCAGCCTCAGCTGGTTCCAAAAGCAAGAAAAAAGGATGGTGAATTGAACCTAGATATTCCACTGAGCAGAGTAGAACACTGTTATTAGGCAACCAGGCTGGCTCTTAAAAGCTGCTTTTTAAATAATTACGCATGGCTAAAAATGCTGTCAGTATGATATAAATATTAACTAAAGTATTATTAAAAGCATTAGTATGAGAATGCATTCATAATGCTAGATTTATCAGGCCTCCCCTCAAACCAGCATTTTAGAAAAGTGCAGTAATTGTTGGCAAACCTTTTGCTAGCGGTATACAAACTGACACTAGACCCTAAAGCCTTCTTTAACAATGTGCAGACAAGATGTGAGACTCATTTTAAAAACACTGAATTAAGGGTAATGCCACACAGATTATAAATATTGGTAAGATGATGGCAACACATTCTGACAACCTGAATGGAAAACAGCAACCAGCTCAGGGCATCTACAATTGGTTTATGAAGACAGACAGACAGACATGCACAAAACAAAAGTCTTTTTTGCTTGGCATTACCCCAATGTACTCATTAATTATTTGTGTTCTTACTTTTAAAACAGCACTTTCTGGCACAGTTACCCTATCCTAATGTATCTATTTAGATATAGGTATATAGATTGTGACAGACCCAGACCAGTGGGGTACAGGAGTCTGGTAGAGGGCAAATATACTGGTCACTGGATGAGTAATTTTCTGTTCCCTGAGTGACCAGAGTAGGGGCTGCACTAGAGTAATCAGGAACCTGCTAGAACCATTTAGGGCAGGCAGGCTAATTAGGACACCTGGAGCCAATTAAGAAGAAGCTTCTAGAATCAATTAAGGCAGGCTAATCAGTGTACCTGGGTTTTAAAAAGGAGCTCACTTCAGTTTGTGGTGTGAGTGTGAGGAGCTGGGAGCAAGAGGTGCAAGGAGCTGAGAGTCAGAGGGTGTGCTGCTGGAGGACTGAGGAGTACAAGCGTTATCAGACACCAGGAGGAAGGTCCTGTGGTCAGAATAAGGATTGTGTTTGGAGGAGGCCATGGGGAAGTAGCCCAGGGAGTTGTAGCTGTCATGCAGCCGTTACAGGAGGCACTATAGACAGCTGCAGTCCACAGGACCCTGGGATGGAACCTGGAGTAGAGGGTGGGCCCAGCTTCCCCCCAAACCTCCCAATTGACCTGGACTGTGGGTTCTCCCAGAGGGGAAGGTATCTGGGCTGTTCCCCAACCCACATAGTGAATCTCTGAGGCAAGAAAATCTGCCAATAAGCACAGGACCCACCAAGATAGAGGAGGAACTTTGTCACAAGATATATAGATATAGATAGATATTACATTACAAGATAACATTTTCTTGTGCTGAAAGGACAGAGGCAACACACTGAAAAACCTAAAAAAACCCAGCCCTGGAATAAATGTTAATGATTGCCCAGCAGTGAGTACTATTTGACTATAGTTTGTATGTTGGTAAAATTGGCTACCCTATGGCTACATATAATGCCTTGAAATATGATTTCAAAACATCATAAGGCTTTATTATGTAGTGTTATAATTTCTCAAAATAATATGCTTTCAAGGTGTATGCCAACTTCCTAAGCAATTGGAGTCCATCTCAAAGCAAACACTGACTACAATAGGCTCTGTTTCTTGATTATACCAACTGTCATAGATGGAAATTCTCCTATTCTGAGTGTGTCACTAATTGTATTACAGAAGACAATGCACTGTCGCTGAATAAAGACTCTTGAGTATTTTTTTAGTGAACTAAAATGAGACAAAGACTTATCTTACTGTATGTGATTTCACAAAATTAATTTCTGCCTGAAAAGGAATGGAACCTACTGAATAAACTCTTGTCGCTACCTGGTGGACTAAAAAGCTGTTCTTTTTCCTTCAAATACAGACATCTGTAACAAATGCTGTCAATTAATTTCACTATTAATGTCCACTAAATGACATCTCGCAGCTTGCTTATATAGGAGACCATTCTTGGATCACTGAAGCCTGAGGAAAGCAAATAAAAAATATTATTTCCAAGTTACCTAAACCCATTTCTTTTAAGTATATTTTCACAATTATCTCACTGACTCGATTTATCTAAAGAAGACACAACCATTTAATTAACATTTCTTAAACTTACTACACTTTCAAGGTGTTTGCTAATTTGGGGTTTGTGATTAAAACAAGTTATTTTGTTTTATTTATGCTTTTGTAAAAAGAGTAATGTGGCTCCCAGAGCAGCTATAGGGAGATGGAGCAGTGTCCATGGACAATCTTTGCCACGCTGAACAGACCTGCTCTTCTGTAGTCTCCATTAGTGTCTCCTCAAAGACATTCAGAACTGTCACCCTAGGTCATCTATTAAACTGCAAAATAAAGCCAATAACTACACAGACCGTTTGGATTTCAGATAATAAAAATAAAGGTGATAAATCTTTAAGAAATAAAAAGCCACACACAAAAATTGAAGCTGCCTTGATTGAATTTAGGATGGTTCAGCGAGGAGCAAAAGAAGAACATAAAACTGGTGTGCATATCATCCCAGTGATAGGAAATACCAGCCGTCCCATCTTGCAATGATCCTTTCTCAGAACAATTGACAAGATGTGTATATTGACTTTTCCTCATTAAGAGTCTTCTTGAAGTTTTAGGAGATCAATTTTGAATTCCTTTTCTACCATATGTTTGAAAAATCTTGTATGAAATAATCACAACTGGGCACAGTTCTATACTGTGTCAATACGGATTAGAACATTATTATAATTCTTGGCTTCCCTTAAAAATGGTTGTACATTTAAAGGGAAAAATTTGACTATTTGCAGTGTTCAGTTTTCATTAATCCTGTGAAAACAAAATTGGAAATGAAGGCTCCCCCGGTGTTTGTGAATTTAAACTAGCCCGCATGTTAAAAAACAAAACCAAAAACAACCCCTTCTTCCCTTCTAGTCATGTTTTCACACAAACAGAGTTTAGGAACTTATAAGAAAAGAATATATAAATGCTACATTTGCAATGAGGCATGAAAGAAATTATTTACATGCATGCAGTAATTTGCACTCTTCGAATGTGTTTGTTCTAGAGCTGCGGCAAACTATTTGCAGGCTATTCAGATTCTCGTGAGCAAGATTCTCTGGGTTTATGAGCTCACTGCAGTTCACACATTAGATTGTCTCATTAGGAAGCATGTGTCTGAAAAAAATCAATTCACTTCCCATTGCATTGGCAGGGGAAAGCAAGCATAAATCTGCAAATATAGAGCTAGACTCTGATTTGGACTATATGCCTTCAATCACATAAATCCCTATGTTGGTTACTCATACCCTGGGTCTGAGACACAAAGGGAAGTGAGTACTGCATGCCTACTTACTGCCCAACCTGGATCCAGTGGCTGGGGACGCAAGGGAGGAATGGAGCTTTGTTTCTGGGTCCCTAGTGGCATTCAATCCAGCAATGGATGAGCTGGAATGGGGAGGTTTCAGAATTTGTTGTTTTTTAACCCCAATAACAAATTTCTACTCCAGCCCCCTGGGGTCAGATGTGGGCTGTGTGTGTGTTCTTTCAGCATGCTGTCCCAGCTCTACGCAGATAGCAGAGATAGCAGACTTTGATTTAACTGCCCAATAAATCTACAGACTTGGTTTTCAGTGAAGGAACTTGGCCAGGTTTATTGCCAACAAAGCACGGTATTGATGCCCTATACTTGCTACAAATACATTTAAGGCATGTATGCCCCTGACAATAGACTGACTCAGTGAATGGCGGGACTTTCCATTCTCCCCTCAGCCAGTCCCCAACACCCTCTCAGAGATATCTCTTTATACCCCAGTACAAACAAGTTATGTATTGTCCCTCTGAAATAGCGAGATGCCACCTCTGACGTATTTGGGTGCCACCCTTTGACATATTTGGGTCCCACCCATTACCTTATACATGTTGGTTCAAGCAAAACATCTCTATTCATCATGCTGTCGTACTGACCTTATCTTTAGGCTGGGTCAGTGTGTTCCTGTTAGCTTTGGGGAATGTGTTTGGTATCGAGGTGTTCTGGTACCACCTTTCTGGAATGTATTTGTGTATGTATTCTTATGCCTAGAACTACTTAGGAATGTGTATTTCTGCAATATCAGCCCTGTTCTTGCCATATTCTGTGAGCAGGCCCTGCCTCTTGCTCACAATTGCTTTATATTAGCAAGTTTTGACCATTATTTTAGCTCAGGCCTCATATGAGGCATCTGAAATAAGGGCTTATGTCTCAGGTCCTCTTTCGACTACACCCTCTTCCTGCCCCCTCACCCCCACCTTGGGAGAGAGGGGGAGGCAAAAGAGAAACTTTAGGAGTTATCTCATAGTCCCAGTGCTTCCCAAGGCTACTTTCCGGATGGTACTCTGCATGCACCACCTTTTGCTCAATACTGTGCCTAAAGACACAATCTAGTCCATGTGCAAGAGCTAGCACACAGTTAGCTACATAGCAGATTTATACAGTAATCTCCAAAATGAGACTTATGCATAATGATTCAATTAGAATGGAAGCTGTGTGTGTGTGTGAGAGAGAGAGAGAGAGTGAGAAAAAGTGATACAATAGTAACATAAAAAGGTTTTATTGTCATTAATGGTGGATCCACTCATGAGATACATAGGACATCCCAATCTCATGCCAAAAACATTTTTATACTAGACCATACCATCATGTATTCTGCATATGACACATTTCACGGGGGGGTGGGGAGGAATGGAAGGGGAATGATTTCAGAATGTTTTAAAAAATTATTGGGGGGTTTGTTGTATAACAGCCTGTAAACTCAGATTCCTTACTGGGAGAGAACTAACATGTTTCGAACTCCTCTAAAAATGACCTAAAATATCTTTGCTATATATCAAAATGCCCCAGCTTTAAGGCCAAATATCAGGACACTTTCCAGAGCTATGAACAAGTGCTGGGTGTTTCACTGGAAAACTAAAAATTTCCTCTTTGCACGGTGTCATAACTATAAAGGGAAGGGTAACAGCTGTCCTGTGTACAGTACTATAAAATCCCTCCTGGCCAGAGACTCCAAAATCCTTTTCCCTGTAAAGAGTTAAGAAGCTCAGGTAACCTGGCTGGCATCTGACCTAAAGGACCAATAAGGGGACAAGATACTTTCAAATCTTGGGGGGGGAAGGCTGTTGTTTGTGTTCTTTGTTTGGGAGTGTGTTCGTTCTTGGGACTGAGAGGGACCAGACATCAATCCAGGTTCTCCACATCTTTCTAAACAAGTCTCTCCTATTTCAAACTTGTAAGTAAATAGCCAGGCAAGGCGTGTTAGTTGTCCTTTGTTTTCTCAACTTGTAAATGTACCTTTTACTAGAGTGTTTATCTTTGTTTGCTGTACTTTGAACCTGAGACTAGAGGGGAGTCCTCTGAGCTCTTTAAGTTTGATTACCCTGTAAGGTTAATTTCCATACTGATTTTACAGAGATGATTTTTACCTTTTTCTTTAATTAAAAGCTTTCTTTTTAGAACCTGATTGATTTTTCCTTGTTTTAAGATCCAAGGGGTTTGGATCTTGATTCACCAGGAGTTGGTGGGAGGAAGGAGGGGGGATGGTTAATTTCTCCCTGTTGTAGATCCCAGGGGGGTTGGAACTGTATTCACCAGGAGTTGGTGGGAGGAAGGAGGGGAATGGTTAATTTCTCCTTGTTTTAAGATCCAAGGGGTTTGGATCTGTATTCACCAGGGAATTGGTGAAAGGTTTCTCAAGGCTTCCCAGGGAGGGAATCCATTGGGAATGGTGGCAGCGGACCAGAGCTAAGCTGGTAGTTAAGCTTAGAAGTTTTCATGCAGGCCCCTACATTTGTACCCTAAAGTTCAAAGTGGGGATACAGCCCTGACTTGTAGATGGTCTCCTAGCGGGATTGGGAGAATCTGAAGTTGCCTACCTCGATGATGTGGCCATTTTTTCTGATTCATGGGCAAAGCACCTGGAGCACCTGGAAAAAGTTTTCGAGCGCATCCAGCAGTCAGGACTAACTGTTAAGGCTAAAAAGTGTCAAATAGGCCAAAACAGAGTGACTTACCTGGGGCACCAGGTGGGTCAAGGAACTATAAATCCCCTACAGGCCAAAGTGGATGCTATCCAAAAGTGGCCGGTTCCAAAGTCTAAGAAACAGGTCCAATCCTTCTTAGGCTTGGCTGGATATTATAGGCGATTTGTACCCCACTACAGCCAAATCGCCGCCCCGCTGACAGACCTAACCAGAAAGAAACAGCCAAATGCAGTTCAGTGGACTGATGTGTGTCAAAAGGCCTTTAATCAGCTTAAGGCAACACTCATGTCTGACCCTGTGCTAAGGGCCCCAGACTTCGACAAATCGTTCCTAGTAACCACAGATGCGTCCGAGCAAGGCGTGGGAGCAGTTTTAATGCAGGAAGGACCGGATCAAGAATTCCATCCTGTCGTGTTTCTCAGTAAGAAACTGTCTGAGAGGGAAAGCCATTGGTCAATCAGCGAAAAGGAATGCTATGCCATTGTGTACGCGCTGGAAAAGCTACGCCCATATGTTTGGGGACGGCGTTTCCAACTACAAACAGACCATGCTGCGCTACAGTGGCTTCATACCGCCAAGGGAAATAACAAAAAACTTCTTTGGTGGAGTTTAGCTCTCCAAGATTTTGATTTTGAAATACAGCACATTTCGGGAGCTTCTAACAAAGTGGCTGATGCACTCTCCCGGGAAAGTTTCCCAGAGTTAACTGGTTAACAATTGTTCTTGGAATAAAACATATTGTTAGTTTTTATATAATCAGTAGTAGGTCTAAAGGTACATGTGTCTTATTAACTCTGTTTTCTCCTAGAACTCCAGGAAAAAATCACAGCCAGTGTGGAACCGAACGTCCAACACTATCTGTGATTTGGGGGGCGTGTCATAAATATAAAGGGAAGGGTAACAGCTGTCCTGTGTACAGTACTATAAAACCCCTCCTGGCCAGAGACTCCAAAATCCTTTTCCCTGTAAAGGGTTAAGAAGCTCAGGTAACCTGGCTGGCATCTGACCTAAAGGACCAATAAGGGAACAAGATACTTTCAAATCTTGGGGGGGGGAAGGTTGTTGTTTGTGTTCTTTGTTTGGGAGTGTGTTCGTTCTCGGGACTGAGAGGGACCAGACATCAATCCAGGTTCTCCACATCTTTCTAAACATGTCTCTCCTATTTCAAACTTGTAAGTAAATAGCCAGGCAAGGCGTGTTAGTTTTCCTTTGTTTTCTCAACTTGTAAATGTACCTTTTACTAGAGTGTTTCTCTTTGTTTGGTGTACTTTGAACCTGACACTAGAGGGGAGTCCTCTGAGCTCTTTAAGTTTGATTACCCTGTAAGGTTAATTTCCATACTGATTTTACAGAGATGATTTTTACCTTTTTCTTTAATTAAAAGCTTTCTTTTTAGAACCTGATTGATTTTTCCTTGTTTTAAGATCCAAGGGGTTTGGATCTTGATTCACCAGGAGTTGGTGGGAGGAAGGAGGGGGGATGGTTAATTTCTCCCTGTTGTAGATCCCAGGGGGGTTGGAACTGTATTCACCAGGAGTTGGTGGGAGGTAGGAGGGGGAATGGTTAATTTCTCCTTGTTTTAAAATCCAAGGGGTTTGGATCTGTATTCACCAGGGAATTGGTGAAGGTTTTTCAAGGCTTCCCAGGGAGGGAAAAATTGAAATGGTGGCAGCGGAACCAGAGCTAAGCTGGTAGTTAAGCTTAGAAGTTTTCATGCAGGCCCCTACATTTGTACCCTAAAGTTCAAAGTGGGGATCCAGCCTTGACACACGGAAATAAAGCACTCATTTCTATGACCAGTGGACTCCAAAATATTGGATCAAACAAGGGATCAAGAGAAATCTTGGAAGCTTATGTCTTATTTTTGTTGACTACCCACCCTGGAGTTTGGGTTAGTGTCATTTCTGGAAGAAATGTTTACTAATTGTTTAATGGCTGCTATTTGAAGCAGCTTTGAATGTCAAAATAAGTCTGGGGGAGATGGATTAGTGTGTGCAAGATATTGATTATGTGGTGTTTAGCATTACATTTAGCATACTATACATATTAGAGATGTCTGAAATATTTCACACTGAAATACTTTTAATCAAAAATAGCCTTTTTTTAAACTAGAACTTTCCATAAAACCAAACTGTTTTTTAAATTGTAATTTAATTTTGTTTTTTGATGGAAACTTTGAATGAAAATTAGCCTGTTGCTTTTACTTTTTTATCTTTTATGTTGCAGTCTTCACATTTCATCTTCACTCTCTGTCACTGAAAACTAATTCCCCTCTTTTTATTTGTATGGTCCATCATAACTCTTTTTCCTTTGTGTTTTTGTTCTCTTTCCAAACCTCTCTCTCTCCTGCTCCATTTTTTTTTATTTTCTGTCATGAAATCACTCTTCTTTCCTGTGTTCAGTTGTCAATCCTTTCTTTCTTTGCGTTTGTTCCCTCATCAGTCATCATATCATTCTTTCTTTTCTACATTCAGTCATTTGTATTGGTATCTTCCCTTTTTAGTATTCTGATCAATCTTCACTTTTTGATGGGGGAGGAGCAGAGGTTGCATTGGCAATTTTGATTGATCAGCAAAGTCAAATGGTGGCTTTTATATAGTAAAATATTTTCAAATTTGGAAATTAAATTTTCCAAAATTTCTCATTTTATAAAATGATAAAAAATGAAAATGAAATAAACTCCAATAAAACTCAGTGGACATTTTTGAAACTGAAGCATCAGTGTATTTTCAAACAGTTTGAGATTCCCCCTCGAGGTCTTTTGACCAGCTCTAGTCTATATTATGGAGTCCTCAATAACGACTCTGCAATTAAGGGTGCATTCAATGTCAGAGGGGAACTCTCCAGCAAAAGATCAGTTCCTGCAGAATGGCCAGCCTGATATCTAAGTAAAGAGCACAAATTATATTACTGAATAATAAAAGAGACCAGGGTAAAATCCTAGCCCTTTTGGAAGTGAATGAGAGTTTTGCTACTGATTTCAATGAGACCAGGATTTCTCTCCATTTCTCTTTTCCTCATCCAGGGTGCAGAGAGAATAAAAACTAATCAACCTTGGAGCAGGTGTTATGCATGGAAGAACAGATCTGTAGTTGTTGTAAAGGGTGGAGAATTTGATGGTTACTTAGAGCGTAGGGTATAGAGCGACTAATGATTCTAGCTGAGGAGCTGAGCCTGATATGCTGGAACAGATAGTACTTTCCTCTTTGCAACTGTGGGTGATTCCCTGTAAATCTTGCTATCACTAGGAAGCTATTACATGTAAAGGTAAACATCTGTGCCTTAGATATTATATATAGCTTGAGTGCTAGTACTCACGTACGCACGCCCCACTCTAGATGTTTTATTATAATGTTGGAATACAGAGAAAGTATACAGTACAGACAGGAAGAAAAGGGCTCTCATACACAATTTGCAAGCACCTTATATTTGCACCCTGTCCTGAGGCAAGTATACCCTGTCGCCCTGTGGAGCGGGGAAAGAGGTGTTATAGCCCCACGGCTGAGTCCATCAGACCATCCTTAGCCTCAGGATAGTATGGTCTAGGGGCTAGAGCCAATATGGCTGTCCTTCCCCACAGGGTGGTGTGGCCTAGTGGCTTGAGTCAATATGGCTGCACTTCCTCGCAGGGCTGCACAGTTTGATGGCTACTGGGGGATGGCTGTTGGCCAGGGTAGGGGGACCCAGGCCCTCCCTACTCCACCGGGTCCCAGCCCAGGGCCCCGACAGTGGCAAGTGTATTCGCAGGGATCTAACCAAAAAAACGCTGACTTAGTTCCTGGTCTTACAACCAGATCAATGTCTAGTTCCCCTGAGCTACTTCCTACTGTGTCTTCCAGTGGCATGGTCTGTAGGTCTCCTGGGTCTCCAGGGTCTGTGGCCTGTGAAGCTCCCGATGGTTCCAATGTCCCCTGGGCGTCTGCAGGTAGCTGAGTGTCTTTCTGGACCTTGGCGGGAGCCTGCAGCATGTGTCCTCTCTCTTCAGCGGTCAGCCCTGACTGAGCTGGGCTACTCCCTTTTATACTGACACTCCAGTTGGAGCGTGCCCAGCATGGGTGAGGTGGCGTGGCTTCCTCTGTTCAAAGTACAGGGTTAACCTCTGCTTGTCCAGTGCCGGAAAAGTACACCCTATCACACAACCATAAAACAGGTAGCTATAGTTGTAAATATGGGTTCTGCATATGCTCATGTACAATTTGTGGGTGTAATTTAGTAAGGAAAACTTGGGATGCAGAGAAAGTAATGATTCTGGTTCATGTGCTGAGCTCGATGTGCTGGAGCAGAGAGCAATATCCTTCTCGGCAACTGTGAGCGAGTGCCCTGAAGTCTTCCTGTCCCTAGTAGATGTTGGCATCCATTGGCCTGATTCTTTAAGGCTTTTTTACACTGCTCTGAGAGTGTAAAGAGGCCTTAAAGTGGTACAAATGAGAATTAGATCTGGTGTTTCTTCTCATTATTTTCATTTGGTTTTCTCTCTCTCTAGCATCTGCCTTACTTTTGCTGCTTTCCGTCTATTCTAAAAAATGTTAGTGTTTCTGATGTTAAATACCAGCAGGAAGTCTACTCTCACTGCCTCCATTCTCACCTCTAATTTCTCCCTTGTCTGTTATTACTAATATCTTTGTTCACTTGGCAAGATTTTATTTTGGCGACTTTCTGGATAGTTTCCCCAAACTCTCACTGTTCTAACCCTTCCTTCTTCCAAACAGTGTCTGAAACAAAGTAAATTTATTATGAATGCTTAATGCTCTGATTCACCACTGCATTACTCCAACTTTGTGCCAGTGGAGATACCTTGGCATGGAAATTGTGCAAAGTAGTAACAATTCAGGCCCAGTACCTCAGCTATAAACTTTACAATACTAATTGACAAAGCATTCTAATTCTTGTATTAACACATCAGTCAAAGCGAAGGTAATAACAAATGGGAATGGGGAAAGGTTTCATTTCACAAACACATACATATACACATTACATGGTAATGGTAACATTGTTTCACTGCTGCTAGGAGATTGTTTGGGCCAAACAATCCAGTGCATAAGAAAATATATGCATTAGACATAGCCAATCAGCTTTAGGAGTAATATCAAAGTGTTGCTTGAGGGAAACAATATATCTGCATTAATTTTCTATGTGCTTAAGCCTCTAGTAATGCATCATTTAATTTCAAAGAAGCTGCAGCAACTCAGTAATTTAGACCTAACAAACTAAACACTCTATAGTTTGATTCAAGGGAACAGAATCTTACAATTATTTTAAAAGACCAGTCCTACAAATAGAAAACATAATTTCATAGAATCATAGAATCATAGAATATCAGGGTTGGAAGGCACCTCAGGAGGTCATCTAGTCCAACCCCCTGCTCGAAGCAGGACCAATTCCCAACTAAATCATCCCAGCCAGGGCTTTGTCAAGCCGGGTCTTAAAAACCTCCAAGGAAGGAGACTCCACCACCTCCCTAGGTAATGCATTCCAGTGTTTCACCACCCTCCTAGTGAAATAGTGTTTCCTAATATCCAACTTAGACCTCCCCCACTGCAACTTGAAACCATTGCTCCTTGTTCTGTCATCTGCCACCACTGAGAACAGCCGAGCTCCATCATCTTTAGAACCCCCCTTCAGGTAGTTGAAGGCTGCTATCAAATCCCCCCTCATTCTTCTCTTCTGCAGACTAAACAATCCCAGTTCCCTCAGCCTCTCCTCATAAGTCATGTGCTCCAGACCCCTAATCATTTTTGTTGCCCTCCGCTGGACTCTTTCCAATTTTTCCACATCCTTCTTGTGGTGTGGGGCCCAAAACTGGACACAGTATTCCAGATGAGGCCTCACCAAGGTTGAATAAAGGGGAACGATCACGTTCCTCGATCTACTGGCAGTGCCCCTACTTATACAGCCCAAAATGCCATTAGCCTTCTTCGCAACAAGAGCACACTGTTGACTCATATCCAGCTTCTCGTCCACTGTGACCCCTAGGTCCTTTTCTGCAGAACCTAGCCATTCGGTCCCTAGTCTGTAGCTGTGCATGGGATTCTTCCATCCTAAGTGCAGGACTCTGCACTTGTCCTTGTTGAACCTCATCAGGTTTCTTTTGGCCCAATCCTCTAATTTGTCTAGGTCCATCTGTATCCGATCCCTACCCTCTAGTGTATCTACCACGCCTCCTAGTTTAGTGTCATATGCAAACTTGCTGAGAGTGCAGTCCACACCATCCTCCAGATCATTAATAAAGATATTAAACAAAACCGGCCCCAGGCCTCAGGACCTTGAGGCACTCCACTTGAAACAGGGCTGCCAACTAGATATGGAGCCATTGATCACTACCTGTTGAGCCCGACGATCTAGCCAGCTTTCTATCCGCCTTACAGTCCATTCATCCAGCCCATACTTCTTTAACTTGCTGGCAAGAATACTGTGGGAGACCGTATCAAAAGCTTTGCTAAAGTCAAGGAATAACACATCCAGTGCTTTCCCCTCATCCACAGACCCAGTTATCTCATCATAGAAGGCAATTAGGTTAGTCACGCACGACTTCCCCTTGGTGAATCCATGCTGACTGTTCCTGATCACTTTCCTCTCCTCTAAGTGTTTCATAATTGATTCCCTGAGGACCTGCTCCATGATTTTTCCAGGGACTGAGGTGAGGCTGACTGGCCTGTAGTTCCCCAGATCCTCCTTCTTCCCTTTTTTAAAGATGAGCACTACATTAGCTTTTTTCCAGTCATCCGGGACCTCCCCCGATCGCCATGAGTTTTCAAAAATAATGGCCAATGGCTCTGCAATCTCATCCGCCAACTCCTTTAGCACCCTCAGATGCAGTGCATCCGGCCCCATGGACTTGTGCACGTCCAGTTTTTCTAAATAGTCCCGAACCACTTCTTTCTCCACAGACGGCTGGTCACCTTCTCCCCATACTGTGCTGCCCAGTGCATCAGTCTGGGAGCTGACCTTGTTCGTGAAGACAGAGGCAAAAAAAGCATTGAGTACATTAGCTTTTTCCACATCCTCGGTCACTAGGTTGCCTCCCTCATTCAGTAAGGGGCCCACACTTTCCTTGACTTTCTTCTTGCTGCTAACATACCTGAAAAAACCCTTCTTGTTACTTTTAACATCTCTTGCTAGCTGCAACTCCAAGTGTGATTTGGCCTTCCTGATTTCACTCCTGCATGCCTGAGCAATATTTTTATACTCCTCCCTGGTCATTTGTCCAATCTTCCACTTCTTGTAAGCTTCTTTTTTGCATTTAAGATCAGAAAGGATTTCACTGTTTAGCCAAGCTGGTCGCCTGCCATATTTACTATTCTTTCTACACATCGGGATGGTTTGTTCCTGCAACCACAATAAGGATTCTTTAAAATACAGCCAGCTCTCCTGGACCCCTTTGCCCTTCATGTTATTCTCCCAGGGGATCCTGCCCATCTGTTCCCTGAGGGAGTCAAAGTCTGCTTTTCTGAAGTCCAGGGTCCGTATTCTGCTGCTCTCCTTTCTTCCTTGTGTCAGGATCCTGAACTCGACCATCTCATGGTCACTGCCTCCCAGGTTCCCGTCCACTTTTGCTTTCCCTACTAATTCTTCCCTGTTTGTGAGCAGCAGGTCAAGAAAAGCTCTGCCCCTAGTTGGTTCCTCCAGCACCTGCACCAGGAAATTGTCCCCTACACTTTCCAAAAACTTCCCGGATTGTCTGTGCACCGCTGTATTCCTCTCCCAGCAGATATCAGGGTGATTAAAGTCTCCCATGAGAACCAGCGCCTGCGATCTAGCAACTTCTGCTAGTTGCCAGAAGAAAGCCTCGTCCACCGCATCCTCCTGGTCTGGTGGTCTATAGCAGACTCCAACCACGATATCACCCTTGTTGCTCACACTTCTCAACTTTGAGGGAAACAATTTCTAGCTTTTGTTTGACTTCTAATAAGGGCCAGATCTTGCAGTCCTTACGCAGAGACTGACCTAATTTCCATGGGAGTCAATTGGACCCATTCCACTGATTGTTATGAGATTGGATCAGATTCATAGACCATACTTAAGCAAACTCCTTTCCCTCCCCCCCCCACCCTTTATTTAATCAGACAAAACTTCACTGAATCAAAGGAAGGTTTATCTGTGCCAAGACTAGGGATTTGACCCACACTGACTTCTAGTTTTACACAACATCTGAGATAATTACAGACCTAGAAGATCATTTCATAGTCATATCAGTGTATTTAGCATTTATGAAAAGTACTGGAAGACTGAATTTCTCTGTTTATCTGCAGATTCATGTAGTGGCATGGACAATGGCAATGCATGCTTCCTTACGCTCCCCTGCCAATGTGCCTCCTTCCTGACCTGGAAGGATCACCCTACTTTTTCAGGAGTGAAAGTATAGATCATTCTTCACTGGAGGTCACTGACCTGTTGCTGAGATGGCCAACAAAGATGCCAGAGAGTGGACAAGTTTTCATGTCCCAATAATGGGGAAAATTAATTGGATAGAGACCTCTCACTCAGTCACAAATGTGCTATTACAAACAAAGGTAAATAAGATAAAAACAGAAAGACAGATTGATAGAGAGATGGATTCTACATAATTAACCAACTATGAAGCACTTCAAAGCCTGTCCAATGCTATATATCTAAAATATGTTAGCAAAACACATCCAGATAAGGCAGAAATGAAATTAAATAAAAATAAGTACCAATTATCCTCTTTCTTAGAAATAAATCCTGTAGATTTTAATTCTAGATGACACGTGGATTGTAAACACAAGTAATTCCTACTGTCCTATTCCATGAATGATGAATGCATCTGACTCTGAATGCTATGAAGATACAGGTACATTCATTTACTGGTTAATAATAAAGAATTGCAAAAGGTTTTTAATGACACAATCCCTACTCTCATATTTTAGTTGTACATGCACTGTACATTGTGATACAAATCATTTTATTACCTGATGCAAAGCAAAATTGCTTCCTCTAAGAGACCATGGTCATGTATCCACAGGCAGGTGGTAGTGAGCATTTGCTTTAAGATCGATGCTGTGCTTCACTCAATAATTGCTGTGCTTTGCGTCAGACTTGTTTCTCTTTCTCTCAAGATAACAATTCTATCTTTATGGCTCAAAGCTCTCTGCCTCATATACTTTAAATGAATTAAGTTGCTCTCTGCCTTTTTGTTTTATTGTTGTTTCTCTACATTTTAAGGGTAATATTAGTAAAGAATTCTGGATGTCTTTCTGTAGCATCTCCTTCCTCTTGTTCTTTCCTTTTTCTTTTTCTGTTTCAAATGTATGAATTTTAATTCTTTTTATTTAAAATCCCCACCCCCTCAACAACTGTTAGGATGAGGAGGACGGCAGAGCAGCTGCCTATGGGCTGATGTCAGTGTTTTCTGAGAAAGGGGTGATGTTTCCTAGAGGAAGCATAGAAACGATACATCTTCCAGAAAATGGGTATTACATATCAACCCCTTAATGGATTTTGAGCCAAATCTTCTTCCCAGTACATTGCCCAAGTAACAGGACTGGGGGCAGAAACCCTCCTCCCTGCTGGTTACAGAATGACAGCCCTACCACATCCTCAAGGCTGGAATATGCTCCCAGACTCTAACACAGTTAGTGCCTACCTCATCTAACTCCCATGGAGTTGGTTTCATATTATGCAGGCAAGGTGAGGGCTTCTAAAATCACTCCTGCTCCTAAAGAACATGAGGAATCATATTCATTTGCTATGTGTAGGACCTTTTATCTCATGAGCCCTGATTCAGGAAAGCACTAAAGAACATAATTAAGTTCCATTGAAGTAAGTCAATGGGACTTAAACACATGATTTCAGCTGCTTATGTGATTTCCAGGAACGGGGCTATAGAGTGGGAAGCATGATTTGGTCCTTTATCTGAATTAAGGGCTCTATCCATATTCCAATCAAGATATCCTAGATAACAGCACAATCTATAACAGCTCTGACTTTGAATTCCCTCACACCTGAGTCACAGAAGTATGTTATTTTCCATGGTTTTAAAGAAGAAATATAGCCTTCTTTCTTGGTAGGGCAAGAATTAACTCCTTCAGCAGCATTGTCTAATGTGTCCATTTGTGCTGATTCACTGTTTATAATATGGCTGATTTGTACAAACTACCATAAAGACAGAATAAAGCTTTTGTCTAATTTGCAGAGAATTTATGGGAAATGGTATAAATTACTTGGGTTGTAAACACTTCTGGACAGGGACCATCTTTTTGGTGTATGTGTGTGTCCCATTTGCTGGAGTCCCATGTAGGTGAGGTGAATACCAACCCCAATCCTCCCTCGCCTCCTGCCCCAGTGGAGCTGCCCACGCAAAGCAAAATACTCAGGCTGTGCTACAGGTGCGTATGCATGTGTGCTTATTACAGTGAACACATTTAATAAGCTTGGTTCAATAGTAACTTAGTGATCTTTTTTTTAAAATATTGGCAACCCACAAAAAATGCAATATAATTTGATTGGAGCATGAATGCTCTTAAATGTCTTGAGCCATAAAGATCATGAGTCATAATTTCCCTGCAGTGAGCCTGATTCTGATCTCACTCAAACCCGGTGTTACTTAAACTGGAGTGAGCAGAATTTGACCCAAAATATGTAACACTCTGAAAAATGACTAGCTAGGATTTTAACTTTAGGGAGTTTTAAAATCAGGCTCAGACTGAACTGTGTCTTGTTTTTAGGATTCTGCTTTCTTCTTTTCACGGAAATGTGCATTGCTTCTTTTCTCGGACTTCATTTCTTCTGTGTAGCAAAATGGATGACTTTCCCTCAATATATGAATGCACCTCTTTGGCTTTTGGATGATGTACTTGAGTGGGGATGCCAGGCATAGGGATATGGATTCCCCCCCCCCTTTTTTTTTTGGTAACTGTACATAAATACTCCAATAATGACAGCAGATTTTTACAAGATTTGCACCAATATCCTCCTCACATCTTAAACTACCCCTAATTAGTGATTATGTCAATCACATCATCATGTCTTACTAACTGTTTATTAGTGCACAGCAACTCAACAATTAGTGATAGGAAATGAAAAACAAAACATGTTTAGAGATGAACTCAGGCTGTTCAGAGTCAGGATTTAGGTTCTGTTTATTAGAGAAAGAGGGATCAAGTGAAGTCTGGAACTGGATCCACAACTCAAAATTTGTTGGTATTCAGATTGGGGTTATGGTTTTTAATCCATCTCTTATGCTATTTAACTGACCTGCAGGGGAAATGTAGGCAGGTAGGAAGTAACGAATGTGCACTGCATACCACACACACTATTCTGCCTCCAAGACAAAGACATTACCATGAGAACTACCTGGATACACTGAAATAAGCTGGTAGACCAGCTGTTAATAGTAGTGCTTCCACTTTTGATGTTTGACAATCCACTGCCTCCATATCCTTCACTACTGGGTCTACTTCCTGCAAGGTTCTGAACACTCCAGCCAAGATGTATGAAAGTAAGCACACACTTATGTAATTTGCTAGATTGGGGCCAGAGTGCTCAGCACCTTGCAGGATTGAGTCCCTAGTGTCTCTCTCCACATGTTGGATCCTCACATGATAACATGTAAATCACTAATCCTATTCCTCTGTCTGAACAAGGAATCAGTGTTGAAAAGGGGCCCTAAAAACTAGCTGATGATGGCTTCCCACAGCTCCCATTGGCCAGGAATGGTGAACCGTGGCCACTAGGAGCTGTGGGGGGCCATGCCTGTGGACGGACAATGTAAATAAAATGTTTCGCAGCCCGCCAGTGGATTAGCCTGATGGGCCACGTGCCAAAGGTTGCCGACCCCTGAGCTAGACTGTTCTCAGAGGTGGCAGAAGACAGAACAAGGCGCAATGGTCTAAAGTTGCAGTGGGGGAGGTCTAGGTTGGATATTAGGAAAAACTATTTCACTAGGAGGGTGGTGAAGCACTGGAATGGGTTCCCTAGGGAGGTGGTGGAATCTCCATCTTTAGAAGTTTTTAAAGCCTGGCTTGAAAAAGCCCTGGCTGGGATGATTTAGTTAGGGTTGGGCCTGCTTTGAGCAGGGGGTTGGACTAGATGACCTCCTGAGGTCTCTTCCAACCCTAATCTTCTATGATTCTATAATTCTAATACAAAGAAGTTTTCACTTGGAAATATGACCCCGCCAATGCTCCCACTCCTGTATATTCTGGTTGCAGTCGTTAAAACAGCCAAGTGACACCTTTACCAATCCCATTTGTGATGAGGCTTTGAAGTGTTGAGGATCAATTCTAATATAAGCATTGTTATCTGCAGGTAGCTTAAAAATTGTTACAGCATGTCCACACACTTGCACCAGCTGACACTCTTTTTTCCAAGACACCCAGTGACACATATCAATGGGCCTAATTTAGAATTGAGCCCAATATTTTTAACTCTGCTCATCTGATCCAATACCTCGAATAGCTAAAGTGGCTTTGCTTTTATTTGACCCATTTTGGACACATATTCACCTCTTTACATTTTTTTGTGTGTGTAAAAGCTTCAGTAGCTGCACACTAAATTCCAGCCCATTATAATTGGATCAAATGAGCTGTGTGGCGCTATTCCTAATTGAAACTCTATAGAAAGCTGTGGTCTGCACAGGGCCTGGGAGAAGGTAGAACAAAGCCTTTAATGTGCAAAGTGGAGATTTGCTAGCCATCACTTCACAGCTCATCAGGTGGAATTAGCAGACTATTCTGGGCCTTCTTTTTTGGACTGGTTTCTAGGAAACAAAATTTTTCACAACTTGCATACAAAACAAAATTATGAAGTGTTTTATGCTTTATTACTTCATTTATTGGATGAAGCAGCCAGGGAAATTTAGAGGATATTATTATTATTATTATTATTTGGGGTAAGTAATGATTGCAGAGGGGAAGGGGGTGAGAATATATTGTAGAAAACATAACATGTTGCCTTTCCTTGCTAAACATAATGCAAATAAAATATGTTCACTAAGTTTTGCATGCTAATAAATTTGTTATGACTTCATCCAATTATGGCACATTTAGCAGTTTGTACACCACAGTGAAATCTGCAATTATAATTTTTGTGACTTTGTGTTCTAGACATGTTTATGGGATTGCAGTTTAGCAGCTCCTAATCTGTGCTACATTTTTATATCCCATATGAAATTTGTTGCAAGTCACATACCCACATTTATTATTTAGAAGACAGGTTCACAGAAAGGAAAGCTGATGGTGATACACCAGAGCTAGCTAGCAGTCCTGAACTCTGCAACACATTTCTCTCAGGAGATGAAGCCCCAGTTTTAAAATAAATCTAGTTAATCAATAATTTAACTCAATCAATATGTTTATAATAACCATCAGCTGTATGTAGAGCAGGCTGTCACCATTTCCTTTTCATTTATAGAAGATTTTGTAATCCAATTTGTAGACCTTAGCATTAAAGAGGGTTTTTTGTTGTTGTTGTTGTTTTTTGGATGGATCTCTCCTAGTTCTAGAAAGACCATGCTGTTACAGCATTTATTCAATGAGCGTTTAAAAAAAGACGTGTGCATGAGTGGAACTAAGAGCTTTGGCTTAAACTAGGGAAATTACGAGCAAACATTATGTAAACATCCTCATATGGCTCGATCAGTACACTTCAGCTGAGTGTGGTCCCTGTCCATTGTCACAGCATCCCTGATGTGCAAGCTCCATGTCCTCTTGGGAGTTCCAATTATGCCACATTGTCTCCCCTCTCTCCGTTACGCTAATGTGGGTCCTTCCCTGGCTGAATGGATGTCAGAGAGCCAGAGAAGAAATTTAATGGGATCTCAGCCCACAAGCGTCTGAAAATGATGCCAGGAGATAAGAACATATTATCCTGAAACACACACCCTCCGCTTCACAAAAGCAGATACTAGAAAAGATGAGCAGAGCAGCAATGAACCTCTCTGTGAAGCAACCCCAGTATCTACAGTCATTTGAGGGGAGAGACCTCAACCATGCCAGCTCCAGAGGGCAGGAGGAACCCATTTAAAAATATTGCCAACCCCAAGCTTTCAAAAATCAAGAATCAGCCCTCTCCCAAATCATGAGATTGACTTAAAAATCAGAAATTTTCTAGTAATAATAGTAATATGGGAGTTCTTTTCTTTGCCTTCTGGTTTCTGAGCCTTTAGGCTGCACTTGCTACTGTTTTCAAGCTTTTCAAGGGCAGAACACTTTTTGATTAAATGAAATCTCATGCAATCTCCTTTTGTTTCCCCAGCCACTGGGGCTTTAAGACAATCACCAAATATCACAAGACTCATGATAAGATCATAAAAGCACTGCATTTCCCTCCCACAAGTCCTAGGCAGTCTACACTGGGGGCCAGACTGCAAGACTCCTATTCACACTGAATAGTACTCTGTTCCACAGATAGTAGTCTCATTGAAATCAGTGAGGCTCATAGAATAAGGTGCTATTCAGGGTAGGTAAGGCCATTACAATCTGCCTGAAAGGGAGCTGTGCTGGGGAGTTACTGCTGCTTAGGCCTACAGAAACTCCTTTGGCCCATGCTGCCCTAAAAGGGGACAGGACCAGGCCAACAGCTGAATGGAGAGAGGAAGATGGGCAACTCTTTGAGGAATTGCAGAGTATGGAGGGGAACTCATGTATGGATGTGGATAATATTATCTATCATGCATAAAACAGTCAAGATAATGGGCATTTTGGAGAACATGATTTCTAGCATTGCACTAATCCAGAAATATTTTTAAAGCACTCGCAATTGAGAATGCAACAAATGAAAAAGTGAAACTGTTCTTAAACAAACAGAAAATTAATAGCATTGTTTGATGATGATTGATCAGAAGAAATAGAAAAGCTGATGGACATAAAGCTATCAGCAAGACTGTGTACAAACACCAATATTTGTATTCACTTCTGGGCCATAATTAGGATAGAAATGATAACTTGTCGCAAAGCTTTATTTCACTCATGCCTCCCCTACCCGCACCAGCTAAATGAGTATGCAAGGCTCCAGGCCCAGTAAGATTTGTGAGATCTGCAGCCTTGTGCCCCCGGATTAAAATAGCCTCAGAAACGTTTCTGTCTGATCTGTCAGTGACTGATGGTAAAATTTCAGCTGTAGGACTGAGACACTGTACATACATTTTCACTGCTATTGTTTCCTTCAAGGGGGGCAGGCAAGTGTTTTAACACTAGATCACAGACGTAGAGTGGCCACCCAGGCTTGAATTTGCTAATGGGACAGCACTGCCTGATTGCATAGACCTAATTTAGCAGCTGGTCAGGGATGAGCTAAGAGCCACAAAAGAGAGGAATGTTATATAGTGTTGATCCATGATGGGCAAATGACAGAGTTCCTATCCTCAAGAATTTGAAAATAAGAAGGAAATACCAGAATAAATCGTGGAAATTTATTTTCACTCTGAAGTGTACAGAAACTCTAGCCTCAGTGCCTGTGTGTCCTGCCCATGATTTATAGCACCTTTGCAAGTAAAATGGTGTTCTGAAAAGAGCAGGAATTTTCAAGCTGATGCATTAGTCATTTGGAAAGTACTAGTACTTTAGCCTTGGCATTTCATCTCTCTCGCCATAGACTGGTGTTCCTTAACATAAAGCAGAATCCTTTGAAGGAACAGGAACTGTGACCCAGGGTGTCTTACCCCTCTTTAAACCTTAGCAGACCAACCTGTCACATACAAGTTCTTTAATGACCTAGTCTGTCATTCCATAGGGTACATCTTCCCACTGACTACCCAGGAAGGAGGTGACTACAACAACCACAATCACTAGGACAGGCACAGGCTACAACCTCATTCACCTTTACTGAAACTTACCTTGAATGAGAGCATGTGGCTCTATATGACTTCAATGGGAAATGCACATCTATGTCTGAGGCCAAAGCTGCCCTCTCTTTTTTGACCAGACATAAAAATCTCTTAGGGTGAAGAAAAATAATCATTGTGTTTCCTATCTAGTTGCTCTTAATGCACCAAAGATGAAGTGCCCCTTTTTGTTATTCACCTTAATATACAAGCCATTGTTCAAGTTTCCTCTGTTTACACTTAGACTGCATACAGTCGTCACATAACATTTTACCCATTTTACTTCAGATAACTAAACTATGTTACTGCAAGTACTGAGATATTACCAAGTCATCTAAGATGACTGACAAGTTAAATGGAACCAATACACAGTCCTAGTTAATAATAAGAGCTGTGACAAATACTGAACAATCAGGTATCCATTCAAAAGAGATGATAAAAGAACAATTCACACCCACCACATTCAAGGAAAAAGTTCACATTACTTCAATATGACAGCTGGATTATTTTTAAGGTTATGAGCTATAATATTCCTTTTAAAAACCAATTTATTGAGGAGTTTGTTTCTTTCAAAATTGTGGTAAATGTTTTTCCTTTTGGAGACAGAATATATCATTTAATCCCATTTTATATATATATATATATATATATATATGTACGTGTGTGAATATTTATATATATATATATGTTCACACAGTTACACACGAGCACTGGAGGGCACTGTTGAATCCTTACCACATTGTAAGGGTGTTCAGCTCAGGAGTACCAACAACTTGCTCCCATCAGCTAGCTTTGCAAATTGTCTCCTTGCCAACAGAGAGGATTGGCTATATTATAAGTATATAAGTGAAGGCACGTCATCCAATCTCTACCCACTGCTTAAGAAAAGATTTGCCAGTTCAGATTCTTTTTGTGACTACAGCATGCAAATATGAAATAAAAGAAAGGAATAAAGAAGTTGACTAACCTAACCCACCTGAGCTCGGCTCACAGGGATCAATATCCTCGTCATCACTGGGACATTCGGCCGAGGCCACCAGGATGTCATCTGTGGTCTGCAAAGAAAATAAAGTCAAGTAGATTCATTTAAACTGAGCCAGCGTATGCTCAGATGATCATTAGCATATCTGCCATCACTCAGATTTATGTAAAGTCCTAAATGCCTGAGCATTTCAGACTTAAAATTTTATGATACAAAGATGCTCTCCATTTGTATTATAATGAGGCTCTACTTTTCTATACATTCATGTCATTTTTCAAAGGATGGTGTCAGATACCAAAAGCAGGCAATTGAAAATTTCATGAAAATTCTCTTCAGCCATTTTGTTCTAACAAGAATGAGAATATAGAGGGACAAAGTACTTGCATTTAGATGTTATTCTCTTCTCTCTATATCCAATATATAAGCTATGAATATATACAGAAAAAGCTGGCGGCATAAATCCTAGCCAAAACAGAGCATATTAAATTTATTGTAATTGCAGACACCATCAGAGGTGGTGTCTGGTGGTGAATATTTTTTTTTGCAATAATTATACTTGCATTCTTAAGAGTAGCTACAGCACCATATCAACTGCTACAGAATATTTACAACTTCTCAGGAAAAAGACCTGAGTGTCATTTATCATAGAATCATAGAATATCAGGGTTGGAAGGGACCTCAGGAGGTCATCTGGTACAACCCCTTGATCAAAGCAGGACCTAACCGCCAACTAAATCATCCCAGCCAGGGCTTCATCAAGCCTGACCTTAAAAACCTCTAAGGAAGAAGATTCCACCACCTCCCTAGGTAACCCATTCCAGTGCTTCACCACCCTCCTAGTGAAAAAGTTTTTCCTAATATCCAACCTAAAGCTCCCCCACTGCAACTTGAGACCATTACTCCTTGTTCTGTCATCTGGTACCACTGAGAACAGTCTAGATCCATCCTCTTTGGAACCCCCTTTCAGGTAGTTGAAAGCAGCTATCAATTCCCCCCTTGTTCTTCTCTTCTGCAGATTTGTAGACAGCTGCCTGAAAACATATGCTCGATGTATAGTCGTGGTCAAAAAAGCAAACAAAATGATCAGATGTATGAAGAATGGGTTAGAAAATAACACTGATCATATTAGAATCTCTTATGTAAAAGGGAATACTGTATCTAGTTCTATATAGATAACTATATTTCAGAAAGGATAGAACAGAAACAGAATGGTTCCAGATATGGGTTACCAAAATTATTAGAGGCATTAAAGATTTCCATAGGAAAAGACTGAATAGAGGGGAACTATTTAATTTGCAGAGGAGACAAATAAGAGGGCACATGATAGAGGTGTACAAAATAGTGAGTGGTGCATTGAAGAGAAATTGGGCACTCCTATTTAGCTTCTTATAGTACAACAACAAGAGGGCATTCAATTAAACTGAAAGCCAACAATTTTAAAACTGATAAAGAGAAATACTTCTTTATATAATGTACAATTTCAGTGTACAGATCTTAGTTGGATTAAGAAACTAATAGATAGTTATAAACCTGATGAGAACATCCACAGTTACATTAGAAATAGAAGAACTAGATAAGTGGTATCTACTTAAGTCAAACACTGAGGGCAGAGGTAGGCAACCTATGGCATGCGTGCCGAAGGCAGCACACGAGCTGACTTTCAGTGGCACTCACACTGCCCGGGTCCTGGCCACCGGTCCGGGGGGCTCTGCATTTTAATTTAATTTTAAATGAAGCTTCTTAAACATTTTTAAAACCTTATTTACTTTACATACAACAATAGTTTAGTTATATATTATAGACTTATAGAAAGAGACCTTCTAAAAACGTTAAAATGTATTACTGGCATGCAAAACCTTAAATTAGAGTGAATAAATGAAGATTCGGCACACCACTTTTGAAAGGTTGCTGACCCCTGACTTAGGGTATGCTTATATTGCAATTAAAAACCCACAATGGACCCTTGCAAGCTGACTCAGGCTTCGGCTTGTAGGACTGTTTAATTATGGTGTAGACATTTGGGCTCAAGCAGGACACTAGGGTCTAGGACTCTGTGAGGTGGGAGTGTCCCAGAGGTCAGGCTGCAGCCCAAGCCCAAACATTTACACTGCAATTAAACAGCCCCTTAGCTCAAGCCCTGCGAGCCCGAGTCAGCTGGCACCGGTGAGCTGCGGGTGTCTAATTGCAGTGTAGACATACCATTAGTGATGTTGTTAATAAAGAACTTTCTCTATCATCAAGTTATTCCATAATTGTCCATTTCAAGGTTACTTTTACATTCCCATGAAACATTTGGTACTGGCTACAGTTGGAGATATGATACACTGGTACATGGACCTCAGGCTGCAGCTGGAATATAGTCATTTCTATGGTCCTATATGGTACTTACCCAAACTGTGAGATGCAGAATATATTCATCAGTGTGGAATCTTACATTTAAGCACTTTTTGCAATGAATAAAGTGAGGAAATCTGTTCCATGTTCAGCTTTTAAACCTATGAGGAATATCACTTTGATGTAACACTTTTATTTCTCTACAGATGTTTAGCAATGTTGTTTATTATTCTTCCAGTTGAAGTTTTACAGCAAAGAATGTTTATTATAATAGGCTTATTCTTTGATGTGCCTCACAAATATTAAGGAACATGTGCTTACAACACTCTTATGAGGTAGGGAAGTGCTATTATCCCCATTTTACAGGTGGAGGACTGAGGCACAGGGAGATTAAGTGACTGACCCAAAGTCACACAAGAAGTCTATGGAAGACATCATAGTCCAGTGCCTAAACCACAGAATCATCCTTCCTCAGGTAAAACCACATTGTCAATCTATGAGATTGGCAAAGAGACTGGGAGATATAGGAAGAGAGAGAGACAAAAAACATGTAGTCTTTTTTTCTATACCACATAGACAAAATTGGAACTGTAGGTACCTACAAATATCCTAATACATTCCCAGGAGGGGGAAAAAACATTTACTGAGACAATTTAAGGCTGCACATTAATACCTCCCTCCATTTTTGAAAAATGGCCTAAGAAGACTCTGCAGTTGAAAACCAACCAACCTTAAAAACATGGAAATAAAAAGTTAAGCTCCTGCTTTAAGAAACAAATAAAACTGAAAAACCATGGAAAATCAGCCTGAGTCAATCAAATACTCTTAGCTACGTCCACATAGTCTCATCTTTACATCTTTCCTCCTACTTGTAACACTGAAGACATTCTCTTTGTGCAGTCTGCAGATGCCCAATCAAAAAGTTACGTCTGTGGTATAACACTTTGTCACCACTCTAACCTTTGCTCTTTCTAGCTAAGACCCATAAGTTGCATGCCTAAGAAGTTTCTATTATTATTTTGATGCAAAACTAACATTTGTACAAGTAGTGGGACATGGAATATTAATGCGTAGCAGAAAATGAGATTCTCTGCTATTCCATTGGTGTAATCAGGAATTGTTAAAGAATGTCTTTCGGCATGGACTACGCATTTCTGTAAAGAAGGTCATAATCTGAGCAACCCCTGTATGACTCATATGAAAGTGTGTGATGGATGGATAAAATTGTCTCTGGTTGTTCTGAGAGGAGGGCTGCAAGGGCAGAATTAAATGCTCTTAGGTGACCTTAACTCTGCTTTTCAATGCAGTTTGCAATGCACTTGAAATTATCAGAAAGAATTCTAAACTGTCAATGGGATTTTATTCCTTCTGCATCTGAAAGAATGAGGATTTTTTTCTGCATGTTTACTTACAAGGGATAAAAGTGGTTTTCTAATGTAGCTGGAACCTTATATATGAAGGGAGAACTACTGAGTGTATTTAATAGAGATCTATGAAAATTCCAGCTCTTGGTCACTTAAGGAGCATTAATGAGCAGAAAGAGGTGTTCTTGATTCTATTGTATGTAAATAAATGAATGCTCGGTTTTCTTTTAAAAAATTGTGATACAACATGCAAACCATCATATATGCCAAGAAAGGTCTCACTACAACTGCTGAATATTCAAGTAAATTATATGTGTAAAACTGATTTTGTAACAATGCAGGTTTAAAAGCACTCAGTCATATAGCAGGATTGGACTGAAGGTGGAAGGGGCAAGATGATGTAAGAATTGTTTTCTTCCATGAAAAACACTTCCAAAATATTTGCAGTTTAAATATCAATTAACTATGTGTCACAAAAACAAACAAACAAAGTAAAACCAAAAACCCAACATTGTTTACAAAGAGAGGACAAGGAAAGAGTGAAAGCTAAGTGGAGTGGCATTGATCAAAGTTAGCAATGAATGCTATTGAAGTGCTGAAGTCATTTTTATAATGGATTAAACATTAGCTCTAATTATATCAAATATGAAAAATATATATAAAAATAAAATATTATGAGCTAAATACTAGTCCTTTCTCCAACAAACTTCCCATTTACTTCAATACTTCAATTACTGCCTAGATCAGGGGTAGACAACCTATGGCACACGTGCCGAAGGTGGCAAATGAGCTGATTTTCAGTGGCACTCACACTGCCCGGGTCCTGGCAACTGACCCTGGGTCCGGGGGGCTCTACATTTTAATTTAATTTTAAATAAAGCTTCTTAAACATTTTTAAAACCTTATTTGCTTTATATACAACAATAGTTTAGTTATATATTATAGACTTATAGAAAGAAACCTTCTAAAAATGTTAAAATGTATTATTGGCACGCGAAACCTTAAATTACAGTGAATAAATGAAGACTTGGCACACCACTTCTGAAAGGTTGCCGACCCCTAGCCTAGATAAAGGCAGTAGGATTTAGCTCTAGAGTTCTAAGACTGCTAAGAGGTCGGTCCAGATAAATAATATCAAGAAGAGTAAAAGGTCAACATTAAACTTACAGTAAATTGCCTTTTTCTGGTGATTTTTAATGTGACAAAGAGAGTTCAAATATATTAATATTCCAAAATGAATTGCACTTCTTGTTACCACCCATGATAAACATTACCAATTTACAGGACACCTGCACCAAGCATTTTCATTAAACAAGGATTTTAAAATCAGAGCAAAATCCACCCCTATTTGCAGTGAGTGTCTAACAGGATAACATAAAAGCTGGTGTCATCATAATATGAAATCGGATTAGAATGTCTCTTGGGTGAATTGTTCAATTCATTTTAACAATGATAATCTAGTTGTAAGAGATTTTTGTTTTTAAATGGCGGATGTACATCCTGAAAGGCCAACCCTGATTTCATTAGTTTTTTCTTTTCTTTGTGCATTACCATATTTTTAGGAGAGTTCAACTTAAATGATTGTGCAATGTTTAAGACAGAGTTTATTTTGTGATGTCCGGCTATATAAAAAGTTGGACATTTGTGACATTTAACAAAAAAAAAGATGGTCAGAAAAGTTCATAATTATCAGACCTATATAAAAATTGGCAAAAATCACACATTGTAAAGGCTGGAAGTTGAGGAATAACTCCACATTTAGGCTCTGACCCTTACTTACTCACAAGAGTAGTCTCTCTGAAGTCTACATGATTACCTACATGAGTAAGGGCTGCTTGCAATAATAAAGGTTAGAGGATTTGGCTCTTAGTCATCACAGTGGAAATACAAAATGTCACCCAGCTGCAATCTTGCTTGGGGAAGGGAATGGTGATTGTTTCAAAGGAAGCTGCTGGCCAGTCTTTCCAGCTCAAATAATTATGGCTTACTTGTGGCATTAGATACAATAACAGACTTTACAGCAGTGGATAAATATCAAACAGTCTCATGGGCTCTGGCCATTGGATGCTGATGATATGAGACTCTTTTCTGATAATACTTGGCTAACACTAGATTGCAGAAAACAACTGGGGATGAAATAAGAATATGAAGTTGTGTATATAGTGAACAGGGGGCAGCAAACAGGGGAGTTTGAGAGGGAGTTTGTAGGAGTAAGAAAGACTAAAAGCAGCATGGTTTGGAAAGACTGTGTCACCAATGCCAACACTGCTCCTGACTCCTCCACCTGCCCCTGTGTCCAGACTGAAAACCTGACCATGGATGCCCTACCCAGGTCCTGGTGTGGATATGCGGAGACTGTGGCCTGCATTACCCCATCATGGAAAGCAACGCTGGGGGGACCATCCAGTGTGAGAGATGCCTACTGTAGGATTTTTCAGGAGGTAGGTAGGAGAGCTACAGGAGGAGGTGGCTACGCTGAGGAGCATCCGTGCACAGGCAGGGACAGTTCTATGTATTTTGCCGCCCCAAGCACGGCAGTCAGGCGGCTTTCGGCGGCATATCTGAGGGAGGTCCACTGGTAACGCGGATTTGGCGGCATGCCTGCGGGAGGTCCACTTGTAATGCGAATTCAGCGGCATGCCTGTGGAAGGTCCACTGGTAATGCGGATTCGGTGGCATGCCTGCGGGAGGTCCGCCGGTCCCACGCCTTCGGTGTATCCACCACCGAATTGCCGCCGAAGCCGCAGGACCAGCGGACCTCCCACAGGCATGCTGCCAAAGGCAGCCTGACTGCCGCCCTCATGGCGACTGGCAGGCCGCCCCCCGTGGCTTGCCATCCCAGGCACGCACTTGGTGCGCTGGTGCCTGGAGCCACCCCATGCACAGGAAGAGTTAATTGAAAACATGCATATGGAGACCTTAAAGTTTGAGGACAAAATCCAGCTGGAGAGTAATGCAGTAGCACCACTGGGGGAGGGGGAAGCTGCTCCTTCACAGGGAGGAACTTGGATGCTGCTTACTTCTGGCAGCAGGCAGTGCTCCATCCCTGCTCCCAAAACACGGTCCATAGAGACAAAAAAATGGCATGCTGCCCTGGCAATTAGGGATCAGGAATATCCTCCAAAAGTGGTGGAGGAGAAGCCATGTGCCCCCAAAGCTGGGATGATCACCACTACCACTCCCAAGAGAAACAAAGGGTGGCGGTCAGTGACTGCCTTCTAAGGGGGACAGAGGCATCCATCTGCAGGCCTGACCTGGCATCCCAGGAAGTGTGCTGACTGCCAGGGACCTGTATACAAGACATTATGGTATGGAAAGATTGCTGAAGATCATCCAGCCCTCTGATTACTACCACATTTTTCTCATCTATGTGGGCACTAATATGGCAAAGCATGACCCTGAGCAGATCAAAAGTGACTATAGGGTTCTGGAAGTGAGGGTGAAGGAGTTGGGGGCCTTATGGACTAGTTCAGGGATGGCATTCCATGCTTAGCATAGAGGATAGCATGAAAGAAAGCATGGAGACAATTGTGGAAAAGTGGACTAATGGGTGGTTTCGGATGGTGTTACTGGATGGGCAGAGGGTGTGGGGACAGGATCAAAATGGTAACGGACAAGGACAGATAATTGGGTAGGCGAAGAGATGCTACAGGAATAGCCAGAAAGGTAAAAAAGAGCATTAGGAACATTCAGTGCTCTGAAGACCAAAGGAGAACCGGATTTTGGGAAGGACAGATGACTGACAGTATCAAAAGTGCTGAGTAGGAGGTGAATAAAGTAGAGCCCAGAGATTCAGTTAGGAAGAGGTTGTTAGAGATCTTGGAGAGAATAAGTGCAATGGAGTGCTGAGAACAGAAGCCGTATTCGAGGATGGAACTAGAGGAACTTGAGGAATTATCCTGGGAGGTTCTCTGGCCTGTGTTATACAGGAGGTAAGTAAGACTAGATGATCACAATGGTACCTTCTGGACTTGGAATCTATGTAATAATGCTTACAGATGGCATGCCATTGAAGCTGGTTGAGGGGTTGGAAAAGAGGATGTAAGGTATAAAGATTCTTTATAATATGAGGTATATCAGGCAGGAACTCAGTGACTATAGACAAAGGACCATGGGAAAACATAATTTCAGATGTAGGACTGGGGATTAAACCTCTTCTAATTGTATGTGTCTCCTTTTCCCTAGTTCTTTGTTATCAGATCTGTTCACACTATCACATCATTTTTTTCCCTGGGAAGGCATATTAAAATACTTTTGCATCAGCCCAATGAAAATTATCATAGTTACAACTGATTTTTAGACATGGAGGGCTGCTTTGACTTAACAAGAAAAAAGTATAGACCAAGAACTGAGATATAAATAACAGATTGAGAAAACCCACAGATAGATGCTGCTGTTGTCTTAATTAGCTATTGCAAATACAGATTTTTCCCCAAACAGTTCATGTAATATTTACAGAAGAAATAATTGTTCAATGCTTATTGTGCTTTTTTTCTTTTCTTTACTGTTTGGACACATTACACTTCTAAGAAGTAAACTACTTTACTGAAAATTAATATATCAGATATATTTTTATTTTTTTAAAATGTGGAATAAAATAAGTCAAACCAATGGCTGGCAGAAACAGAGTATGAAAAATCAGGAAAGAGTTCATGTGGAAAAAAATCAAATTTCATTTTTGGGACTGGATTAACAGATCAATTTTCTACCCAAGACTGTGTAATTTAAATTTAATTTACTATGTATGCAGCTGAACTCTATGACTGGCTGTTGAAACAGTTGTGAAAAGAAACTCAAATATGTTACATTAATCAATCCTATTCCTCAATTAGCTTCTCCCTGGTGTTTATAACCTTCCACACAGTCTGCTGAGAAAGACATAGCAGTGATCTAGCAGTAATATCAGCCCTAGATGACATCCCATTTGGAAAGGGTTCTCTAAATTTGTATTTAACCTGGAATAGGTCAAACAAGTACATCTGTATCAATTTAAACTAGTCTACCCCATATGAAAGCTGAACCTCAAGAGAGCTATCTTGATGCTTAATTTTTGTAATTGTTTTTTTTTTATTTAGCAAGAAGCCTAAGTTCCAGATGTATTTCCTTTCTTTGTGTTTTTAATAAAATTTACCTTTTTTAAGAACAGGGTTGGATTTTTGTGTCCCTAGGAGGTTTGTGCATATGTTGTTTAATTAGCTGGTGACAACAGCTGATTTCCTTTGTTTTGTTTTTCAGTTCTTCCCCGGTGTGTGTGTGTGTGTGTGTGTGTGTGTGTGAGAGAGAGAGAGAGAGAAAGGAATTCCTTCCTGTGGGGTACCCTCAAGCCCTAAGTGCGCCTTTCTTTGTTCTCAAAAGGTTTTTTTTTTTTGCATTTGGGTGGTGGCAGCATCTACCCATCTAAGGTCAGAGAGAAGCTGTAACCTTAGGAGTTTAATACAAGCCCAGAGTGACCAGTATTAATTTTTAGAATCCTTGAGGGGCCCCCACCTTCTGCACTCGAAGTGCTACTGTGGGGAATTAGCCCTGACATGGTGGCAGTGCAGTGGGGTCATTCTGAACCAGAAGCACAAACCTCAGGATTTTAAAAGGACACATTTTTCCTTTTAGCAGCCTGCAAAGCCAGGGAGTTTTCTTTTCTTTTCTTTTCTTTTCTTTTCTTTGGTGCCTGAGATTGAACAGGCACAGAAAGAGTCCAGCGTGCCAAGCCAGGGAGTCCAACAAGCAGACCTCATAATCTTCAAGAGGATTGCTTAAGCAATTTAAAATTTCTCAGTACAAAATAATAAATGATAAATGTTGATGGGATAAAGAAATCTGCATCTGGGGATGAACAACCTATGGATTCTATCATCCTAAACAAGCATATTGGCCTTTGGCCACACTTACTTGTAGTTAGAAAGATAAAAAAAAAACAAAAAACTTTGCATGTCCCTTTTGCAGCTATTTTTATGAATGCCATGATCAGAGAGAGACACACAATTAGGTAATGAAAGAAACACAGTCAGTGGGGGGGGGGGGGGGGGGACGACAAATGGTTGGTATTTCACAGATAATAGACAGTACTCCATCATGGAATCTGTTACAATATAGAATACTGAACACTAGTTCGCTCCCACCATGTAAATGGAGGTTTTGTTTTGTGGATATCTAAGCATAATATATGTCATTGTTTACCTATAGTGGAGTGGAGCAGTACTAATATAATACTCTTCCAGAGGGGAATATGGTAGCAAAGATGGCAGATGGACCCCCGTCTCTTGGGTCAGAATAACTAAGCTAGTCACAGGAAGGTGAACATTGTACCACTCTTTGTATCATTCCCCCTGCATAGGGAGGGAAGACAGGCAGTATTACCAGGGACAAACCATTTTAAATACTTCTATGGGCTGAAATAATGTGCTGAATCTTTCTATCTAATTGCTTTCCTCCCCCAAGCATCACAACTCAATTTCGGGGTTACAAAGGGAGTCTGTACTGCATCAACAGTCAAAAGGAAGTTGAAGCTGACATGCCAATAACTCTTAGAAATGTGAACTCTTAAAATACTGAGCAGTATCAAACCCACCATTAAAAATAAACATTCAATGTAACAGCCCATTGTTCCAGTGTGCTTTGAATTTCTGGTATTTATAATGCAACTAATCCAAATCTCAAAGTCAAGGACTGGTGCAAGTATTTGGAAAAACACTTATCAATAACAATGGGCAAGAGAGTGTTCTATGGAGCTTGTTTCTCAATGTGTAAAACTCCCATTAAAACTAATGAAAGTGAGACACACATGCATTGAAAGGAGAATATGTTTAAATGACTTTCAGTAAGAAGCAGAATCTTCATTCAGTGGCTGGCCTACTGTAGTGTTCTTACACGTGTTTGGATTTGTCAGTTTAATTTCATAATGGCATAAAAACAAACAAACAAAAAACCCAGCTCTACTCTCTTTTTAAAAAATAATTGCATTAACTAGTCACAGGTGAAATAAACTATTGGAAAGTCAGCATGGGACCAAATTCTGTGTGTCCAGGAACTGCTTCTATTGACTTTACTTGGAGGTACATGTACACATTAAATGGCATCATTTGGCCCTCAAGACCCTATATACCATTGATTAGTATACAGGCTTGATTTGTTCTGAAAAAGGAACATTCAGTCTGAATATGAAACAGGAGGAAATAAAAATCTACAATCACCATTTGACTAGTAAATGTTTAATACAGTCAGCACCTTTGTACAGCGATTTCAATGGACATTATAGGTGGCACAGGTAGCAATGCCTAGAGCTAGTGTTGTCAAACACTTTCTATTATAAGACCCAGTTTACAGTTGTTTAGAATTTTTCCAGACTGTAACTATTTGGCCTGAAATTTTCCATGCTGGGTGTCTCCCTGATATTGATTTTTTTTAAAGGTTTTAACTAAAATGGTTTAATCATTTCTCAGAAGGAGATTTGGGAAAAACGAATTGTTTTGCAGTGTTAAGAAAATTCTTATAACTGTTTTATTGAGAAACTCTAGCACCTTCATGGTTTGGAGCAAGGGCTTGAAGTTTGGTAGACAGGTTGTGTGTCACTTTGGTGTCAGGGATGAGCCTTTTGCCACCTGTATGAAAATCTACCAAAATTTGGCCAAGCTATAAGCCTGTAAAATATTTCAGTTTGCACATGCTCAGTAGAGTCTTGTTAGAGATTCTATGAGCACTTCATACCAGGGATGCAAGGGCTGAGCAGGACTTTCTCTGCAATGGCTACTATCTGCATTTGTGAGGCTGGGCATGGTAACTGAAAGCAGGGAGATTGTTTGTCCTGTGCTCTCAATGCTACCCAGACATCCCAGGCAGTGTGGATGAAAAAAAGAAAGAAAAAAAAAGCACCATGATTCAGGTGCAAAGGATCTTGGCCTGGGAGGTGAGGGGAGAGGAGATGATGAGATGGGAGTTAGGGGCAAGAGGCTAGGGTGCGTGAGAGATGACTCGGACCAAGAGCCAGGTGGGAGGGGGCTGGGACAACTTGCAGTGGGAGTGGGCTTGGGGGGGGGGGGGCAACTCAGACTGGAATATAGAGCTGAGGGGGATTGGGACAAGAAGCTGAGTGCAGGTAGGGTTGGGGAGGACTGAATTAAGGCGCTGGAGGGGCGATTGGGATGAGGAGCTGGGGGAAGGTGGTGACTAGGCTAAGGAACCAAGTGGGAAGGAGAGGTGGGGACTGGGACTAGGATAAAAACAGGCTAGATGACCCAAGAGCAAAAAGGTCTGTGACTATTAGAGAACACTCCCGTGAGAACCCAGAACAAAACCCAGGATTTTTGAGTCTCATTATTACTCTATTGTGAAATGTACTAGCAAAGAGTGGGTGTGTGCTTGCATGATCCCCTGCTAGTGGGTAGGCCATGGAGCAGATGACAATCTACTACTGCTATTTCAAGTTTACTCAAGTACCCTGTTTACTCAAGTACCAGAGGTCTATGCGTGGATCTAATGGTTCCAATCCTGCTAAAGACCCATGTGGGCATCAAAGTGATGCCACAGTTTGCTTTTTTTAGAACCCACAACATTACATATAAAAAACTACATTAAAAGAATGTTAAGTACAAAGTTAAGCACTCAAAAAGTTAGAACTTGCCAGAATTAAGGTTGCCTGTGCAATCTTAATTTGATCCCCTTGTTCATGGGCATTATGATATAGTTTTTTTATTAGATATTGGTGGAGCTTGATAATGCCATGCTACATGTCCTCAGATAGTGTAAATCTATGTAGTGCTGTTAACTTCGGGGGAGTTACACCAGCGGTGAAAATGGCCTATAAAGTTAGGGGAAATTACTTTTAAAATCTGAAAAAAGTTCAAGTAATTTTCTGAATTTTTAATCTGTTTAAAACTGATTAATATTAGGAATGCAACATGGAATTTATGCAATTACTCAGCATATGGTACAGAATTTAAAACAGAACAGATTGGAAAATTATTGCTTAATACAAAACCACGTTCAGTAAATTCCTATTTGTATTTTGATAAAGTCTTGTCATTCTTTGGTATGATTTTTACAAGATACACCCTCTTAAAATTATAATGATTTCATTGTTAAATTACAAAAATACTAAAAGGTGAATTGATCAAAGACTAAACAACAAGAAATGGTGAAGCTGCTCATTAAAATTCAAAGACATTTAGCAAACTCTTGAGTCAAATTCAGAGGTGAGTCTAAGACAGTCTACAGGGAGTCTTTGTTGGTGTAACTTACTCTTTCTTCTGGACCCCTAGATGAGCATGTTATGTCAAGACAAATTATGACTAAACTCCAATAGCCTTATTTTCTTAGGGCTTGTCTACATGGAAAAGTTATACACCTCTACCCTGATATAACGTGACCCGATATAACATGAATTCAGATATAATGCGGTAAAGCAGTGCTCGGGAGGGGGCTGCACACTCCGGCGGATCAAAGTAAGTTTGATATAATGCAGTTTCACCTATAATGCAGTAAGATTTTTTGGCTCCTGAGGACAGCGTATACTAATAAAAGGTAAGGAGTGCAATTAAAGCAATACAATTATATTTGTGTAACTCCCCATGTGGACACACTTTCTCTGGATTAAAACCTGGCTTTTTTCAGTTTATTTTATGCTGCTATGGAAAGGGTTTAAACTAAACCAAAAAAAGCCACTTGAAGCCACTTTTCCCCTCTCCTAATTGTGGGTCGGCAATGGAGCTGAAACACCCAGCATTAAGCCTGCTTGAAATTACTCTGGAACCGCTTTACCAGCCAGGGATCCAGAAAACCACAGCACACTGTGCCATGCTCCTTTGCAATGTCTGGAAATCCTCAGCTGCTCTCTTCCACTAGTGCAAAGCAGGAGCTGGGACTCAGAATCTGCCTCAGAAAGCACTATATAAATAATAACTAATGTTATTATTAGGCATGCTCAATAAAACTGAAATGTATTCAATAGGGAGTCTCAGCACTTTGAGTCAAAGAGCTCCTAATAAGCAGGGACACAACTTAGGTCACAATGTGCAGTATATTTTTTTAAAGAAATAATAACTCTGAAATATTATTTTGCTTGATTTTTACAGCATACTTATGCTGTAGCATTTAAGCTCTAGTAGGGAGTGAGGGAAACACACACAAGTTATATGATGCTGCCCACAGAGAATTTCTTCTCCTGCTCAGACCAATTTGCAAAGATTAATTATGTGGAAGGAGCTGTGCAATGTTGAATTATATGACAAATGAACACTATGACAGCACATGATTTCAACTAATGTTCCACTATGCCTTTCAATTTTTGAATTTTAATTAGTAAAACACAACAAAACAAAAACCACACCAACCCCCTAATCATTACATTATATTTCCAACTTGGGAAGGCATTTTGTTTCACACTAAAGAAAACTGCAGGTGTGAACACAAGGGAGACAGACCTTGGAAATTCTTACTTTGTTGCTATAGCAATAGTTTGTGAGAATGTGTTTGAGTTGCAATTTAGCTCTCCTGTATACAGCTGAGTTCATGTATGTTGGATCCAATCACTGGGGGCACAATCTCTTCAGTTTATTGTGCCCTAACAGATTTGTAAATTACTTAAGTTAGTGACAGGCTTCAGATAACTGGGGATTGAAAAACTATTCAATTTCTTTTGTTGCACTACTTAACATTGTTCTATAAAGCTGCTCAGATCTATGCTTTCAGTTGGATACTTACCAATTTTTGCCTCTGTATGAAGTTATGTAAGTAAATTCTGAAAGTAATCCATTATTTTTTTCTGTATTATTGTGAACACCAACTTACTCAAATCAGACCTGCATTTTTATTATTGAAAAATATTATATTTATTTAAGATACATTCATTTTGAAAGCAAAATACAAAAAACTTGGAACATGAAAAAGTTGTTTAACTATTCACTCTAACAAGGTTCTCTGCAAACCCAAAGTTTCAGCATTCTCAAAGGTCTAAGGAACAGAAACAGTTAAAATGTCTGAATTGATTATAGATGTTGTCACAGGATGGCACTGGCCCTTTAAGAGGAAAGAGGCCAATGCACCTGTGACTGGTTGGCTGAATCCCATTTGTGCCCTAAAGAAAAGAAGACTGGGTGAATCAGTCAGGAAGGGGACAGAGAATGCATATGTGGAACTCTCACTGCCTGAGAGAGAACTCTGGAGCAAGAGGAAGGCCCAGCAGACTGCCCGAGTGCCCACTGTCCTGTATATGGTACAGGGAGCTGCAAAAAGCCCAGGAGGGACATGAGACTTTTAGTAAGCCCAGGATGCCTGTGTCAGAAATACAATTAAGTTCAATCTATGGAAAATAAATGACACTTTACAATGCCTATGATATAAAGTGGGCACCAGTGGGCCCAAATCAAAACCCAGAGCTGAACAGTCCTGAACTTTCGGAAACTCAGGTCCAGATCTGGATCCATTTGTAAAGCAATCTATGAAATATTAAAGAAACACATAATAGAAGGATTACAATGAAATGGCTCAGAGGTATAGGAAATAAGAGCCACCTTTTAAAATTTGTGTGCCCAGACGACCAGCTTATATACTCGCTGGCCAAAAACCAAAGTTTTGCATACTCCACAACAAGATTAAGGGTGACAGAATCTGACTGTGGAGGGGAGCGCAAGTTACACACAAAAATTGGCCCCAAATATTCTCCTTAATGTACTGTTTCTTTTCATACACAATTAGTTTTATTCATTGATTTAGCATTTTCAAAACTGCTTCACCAGCAAGCCTGGATCCTGGGAGTGCACAGTGTTTAGTTACAGTTACAAAGGGTTTTTCTGTAAATGATCCATCAGTGGTACAAAGTGTCCTAGATAAAATGAGTCCACAGACGATCCCACTACCCACTGCATTTGCTTTCAAAGATGACAAAACTTCTCAGTATAGCTTTATTAGCTACATGGCTTGGCAGTTCTTTAAAATTCACTTCCCTTTATTTGTGACCTATCTACAGAACAAAATCCACACATTTACGGAATGACTTAACAGCAGGCTTGTATGTAATAAAAATGCTGTAACTTCCCTCCTTGTGGCTTTCAAACTTTCTTCTGCAGCAATGTTTGAATTAATGGAATGAGTACAAAATAATTAACCATGCAAATCATCACCCAGGCATTTTGATACTGTGCCAAGGAGAGACCCAGAAAATGGCTATAAATATATAAACCAGGGCTCTCTTACTATGGCAGCCATTTTGCATTGTTTCAGAATATTGTGAAATCCAATTAGTTAGCACCTTTAGAATATGTGGAGTGAAATTTCTATGCTAATCAAAGTAAATCAATATTTGGAACAGACTGGTCAGGGTTGCCAACTTTCTAATCGCACAAAACTGAACACCCTTACCCCGCCCACTGCCCCACCCTGTCCCACCCCTTCTCTGAGGCCTTGCCCCCCGCTTGCTCCATCCCCCCTCCCTCCATCACTTGCTTTCCCCCAACTTCACTCACTTTCACCAGGCTGGGGCAGGGGGTTGGAGTGTGTGTAAGGGGGGGGCGGTGTAAGGGCTCCGGCTGGGGGTGTGGGCTCTGGGATGGGACTGGGGATGAGGGGTTCAGGAGAGTGCTCCAGGCTGGGGCTGAGGGTTGGGGCACTTGGGGGGAGGGCTCCGGTTGGGATCGTCTGGGGGGTTGGTGATTAGGGGTTTGGGGTGCAGGAGGGGACTCTTGGCTGGGACAGGGGGTTGGGTGCGGGGGGGGGCCTCTGGCTGGGGGTGTGCATTCTGGGGTTGGGCTGGTGATGAGAGATTTGAGTTTCAGGAGGGGGCTCCGGGCTGAGGAGTGCAGGAATGAGTGCGGGGTCCCGGCAGCGCTTACTGTGGCTCCCAGAAGCGGCCGCCGGATCCCTGTGTCCTCTCGGTGCATGGGCAGCCCAGGCGGCCCTGCGCTGCCCTCAGGCGCCATTCCCGCAGCTCCCATTGGGTGCAGTTCCTGGCCAATGGGAGCTGCGGAGCCGGCACTCAGGGCGGAGGCATTGTGTGGAGTCTCCCTGGCCGCCCATGTGACTAGGGACTGCAGTGACCTGGCAGCTGCTTCCAAGAGCTGCGCAGAACCAGGGAAGGCAGGGAGCCTACCTTTGCCCCAGGCCCCCGCAGCGCCACCAACTGGACTTTTAACAGCCCGGTCATTGGTGCCGATCAGAGCTACCAGGGTCCCTTTTTGACAAAGAGTTCAAGTCGAAAACCAGATGCGTGGTAACCCTAGTCAGTCCCCAGAGTGCTCTCACTGGTAGAGGGGACATTTTTTAGCTGCATTAGACAGAGTACTAGCGCCCAGTTCATGTGTAGTGTTCAGTGCATAGAGGTTCTACGTGGAGTTTTCTTGCCAGATCAAGCCCACTGGTTTTGTTTTGTGTCTAAAAACAACAAGAACAGAGCATTGTGTAGGCAGTGGTAACAGTGAGCAGTTTTGAACAGGGGTTGCAGTATCAGCTGAAATTTGTTTTCCCTGCCCAACCCTCCAAGTTAAGGAGGCAGGAATCTGCTGTTTTCTTAAGAAAAGGGTGGTGCTCTTATTGAGGGCCAACATTTGGACCTCCGCACACAGCACATGGATTCACTGATGAGAATTTCCACAGGAGCTTTAGAGGAGGAGGAAAATAAATCTTTGGATTTCAGCCAGAAGATACCACTCTTCTCACTTTCCAGGGGAGTGAGCACAAACCACCCCCAGCTGCCTACATACAATTTTTCATGGGGCTGAAACAGAAACGAACTGTATTTGGTAGCTATTAGTCCCGTAGGTTAATATCCTAATTCTAGAAGGTGATAAGATACTGTAGGGGTGGGCATGGTATTCCTACACCAGGAATCAGAATGGAATCACTGTCTCTCGAGACTGTGGCTATTACTACCCTTCAGGGCTGCAGTAGCTCGGTGGCCACTGCACACTATTGCTACAAGGAAGAATCTTCATTGTTGTAGTCCAACAACTGTTCCTACTCCTCCACCCAATGTCATCCAAAAAACCAGTGCACTGGGGAGCAATGATCTCTGTAAGGCAGAGTTCTGCAGTCCACAGGAGATGCAGAATCCCATTATCCTGTTCCACTTCCCAACCTTTCCCACAGTGGAACTGCACCAGTTCTGCTGGGTCAAGGCCTCCACGGCTATGATGGAGGAATAAGATTTGGCCCTAAGACTCTCGTGGTCTGATCCTCTGTGGTGCCACAATGTTGTCACTTAACTCCTGTTCTCTCTACCAGCTGCAACACAGCCTGGGTTTTAATACTATTGTGCTCAACAATTTACCATCGCGTTTTCCTACCCTTCCCCTTACCCCCCCCAATCCCAAATGTTCAAAGTCCTAGCTATTTAAAGCTACAACATGGAAATCATGAAAACCTTGACTTCAGTGACATCAATGACATACATACACTGCTATTGCAACATTCAGATGGCCTTTATTTCTTGTAAAACAAAGAGTGAAAGCCTTTCACACAGTGCTAGTTTTTTTGTGTGGATATGAAAGTGGGTACATTACAGCAGGAAAATGATAGCTGCAGTGGTTTTAGCTATATATCTGTAACATCTTACACCGACTTAGCCTTTCAAATTAAAGCAGCTACAAGGAAGGCAAAAGGCAGATCTGTTCCCCTTAGAGCCCTCTTCACTTGATTAGCTACTGTATGTTGTCTTTATGTATTCTATGAAAATTACCCAAAATAAAAGATGGGCACTAACAAACAATGAATACAGCAGTGGCTGGTGAGTTTTATAAATATTTAAATGGAGATGAATTAATACTTTGCTTCTAAGAGGCAGCAATGGGGATTCAGACCTGTTGCTCACATCAGCATATTGAATAGAACGTGCTGCACCACTCTACCACGCCTAATGACATTTTTTTTCCGTGACACAGGATTTCTTAAGCTTTATGGGGTATAGTGAATGCTTTGTAGATTAGGTGTTTCAAGTGACTCTGTTCTGGAAGTTAAATCTATCATTATAAGATTATGTTAATAGCTAAACCTCAGCTGTATATGTCAATTTGTACTTCAGAAAGACTGTTATCCTCTGCCTTAATTTAACACTAGCAAAAGACTGAGTGTTTAGCTTCTCTTACGTAAATAGAAAAAATAAAGCAAATGCAACCACCATATCTTTCTATAAATCAAAAGTTCTGAAAATTATGGAGTGAAACTTCAAAGACATGATTATAATTTACAAATGCAGCTTGGAGAGGGCAAATTTCTCAGGAAAGCACTTTCAATTACACCAAGCACTTGCAAAATATTCTTGATTAAACATGAGGCATAAGTATCAATAAAGATAATTTGTCTCCTTTTCATTTACTACCAATCTGACCTTATTGTTACAATTATTAAGAAACGGCTTTATATATTAATACAAGAACATGTATGTATTGAATCTCATGATCACTAAACAGTCTGCTAAGAGTCAGCTTGCTTTGAAGGATAACAAATTATTCACAACAGAGCAGGATTTTTGTTTGTTCCCCATGCCCCGTGATTACATCCTACAATTTTTATACGACATCCTTGTTTTTGCATCTGATATGAAATCCCATAAATCACATCATTTTACAGGGAACTGAAACTAGTTTCATTTGCAACAGAACACTTTCTCCTTCGAATGTCTGCAGCGCTTTATAAAATATGTATTGATAGGAGGCCTAAAAATACACATATGGGAGGCAAAGTATTAAAATGGATAATTATTTAGCAGACTGAGCCACAAGGTTTCACACCACGTGGTTCTTATTAGGCATAGTTGCCTAGATATCAGACTTATTTTCAGACATATGGTTATAAATATTTTCATTTAAAATGAATAATTTAGCTCATTGAGCAGATAGATAAGGAATATATTCCTTGCTCTTTCAAGGTCTCTCAGCAAAATCTTGAGTTACAAGAACAGACGGCAGGACACATGTAAACAATTCAATGTCCTTCCATCTATTTGTTTATTTGTTTGAAACCAGCATTTAATTATTCTCTCTGTGACACACACTATGTATTTTGGTTCCAGTGTCAGTATGATGCTGAAATACAAAGATGCTGTTTCAGCCCTGGCACTTCCTGTTGTGACTTCATATGACACCAAAAAATTTTATCCTCTGAAATCCACTGGGCTTTCACAGTTGAATACTAATAAACCATGGTATTCTTCTTAATGAAAATGGAAAGGCAGTCTTTTTTCCTATCTAATTAAATCAGTAATGACAAACACTCTCTAACCGTGGTTTGAGACATATGAATTCTCCACAGAAGTTCTCCAGTAGAGACTTGGACAAGGAATCTAGATACCTGAAGATACATTCAGTGTCTATCCCCCTCAAAGTTACTTTCTGACAAAACCCTTAATTCATTTTGCAGCTCAGGGTGACATTTTGTGTGTTATACAATGGCTAAACACTGCTCACTTCATTCATGTGTAGAGTCACACTGGCTTCAGTGGGTGAGAATGGCAAGGAAGATGTGGCCCTGCAACATTATTATCATGCTGATGGGATATCATTATCAGACAACAGCAGTGCTCTATCTCATTTAGCACCATCCCTGCCATTTGAAAACACTACTGGAAGGGGTCCAAGCAAGAACATGGTTGAACTTAGGGGAAGTTCAGGTAGGGAGTCAAACTTCACAGCTCGGGCTCATCTCTAAAAGATAAATCTGAAATGGAACACTACTTGAACTTTGGGGCGGTTTGGATTTGACTCTGTTCTGGAAGTTAAACTCTGTAAAATCCAAACTCTGTAGCTTGCACCTAATTACCTTAGCTTTCTGGATTGAGGCAACTAAAAGTGCTGCTTAGAAGCTCAATTGGCATTCCCATGAAGTGGCATCAAGTATTAGTCCAAACAAGTGTACATGCAAAAGACTCCCCGTCTGACTAGTGGAGAATAGTGGTTTGTTACTAACGAATGCTGCTGTGGCAGATGGCTCTTCCCTCTCTCAGAGCACTCATATTTTTCAGTCACTACAGGGTCAACAAAAAGCAGAACTGGGCAATTTTCTATTAATTGCATGATCTGCCTTGTTTGGTAGACTGACAACTATGCAATTTCCAAGGCTATGCTAGGTTTTCCAAAGAAGATGTCTCTGCATTAATCATAAGTGAGGAATAAAGGACTAAAAATGATTGCTGAGCAAATTATCTTAACATTAAGCCTCAGCCAAGATCTGGATGCTTATGTCACTAACTTGCTGGTGTATCTTATCCACAGATACAGGTCTGTCATAGTGTATTTCATTATGTACAAAGTCCTATATAAGATGGTGCTTAGTGGTATCAACTATCCCCAGATGTATAATGCCTCACTGCCTCTCATATCAATAGCACTTGCATTATTCCCCTGAAAACAAAAGACAAAGGGACTTGAATGCTATCAAGGATTTCTACTTGATGAGTGAAACAATTCTAATTGAGATTTAATGTACACTTCACCTGGTTAAGCACAGAGCAGAGCCAAGAGAAATGCTTGTGGAACAAAGCAGAATTAAAAAAAAAGTTCAAAAGCTAATTAAAAATGGTTAAGATTTAGATGGTTTAAATAAGAACCCGTCAGAGTCCAAGACCTGGGCTAAGCACTGCTTAGCTTCACAGATAAACATTTGAACTCCCTGTATTGTTCTCTGCTAACCCAGACACTAATTTAAAAAAATAATTTACCAAAAATGTAAGCTTACCTGCAGAACAGGATAATGACTAAATATTTTTAACTCCTCTCTCTCTCTCTCACACACACACACACACACACACACACAAGGCTATAAAATAGGGATCTTTTTTTAAATAAATCTCTGCATTAAGTACTATTATAAATATATATTTGGCATAGCACAGCTGCTGTCACATAATTTATTATTTTTGTTTTAGCAGTATGCTAAGGGACTGTTCCAAGTAACTGGGATCTTCACTGAACTTTAGTTCGGGTGCTCAAGGCAGAGCCTTCCCTAGCCTATTACACTTGCCACCCATGCACTCCTCCGCTATATATTTTTCTGTAGTTTGTATTCAGGGGTGAAAGTAACTTAAAAGTCTTACCGGTATGGGGGCCTGACTCCGGGCCCCCAGAAGGGGTGGGGCCTTGGGTGGAAGGGGTGGGGCTGGGGGGTCAGCCTCCCTCAGCCAGCCATTCAGCGCTGCCTGGCCTGTACCACCTGGGGCTCTGGCAGCGATTTAAAGGGCCATGGGCTCCGGCCACTGTCATGGTAGCAGTAGTGGCAGCCAGGAGCCCCGGGCCCTTTTAAATCACCGGGCCCCATGGCAGCTGCCCCTTTTGCCCTCCCCTCAGCAGCCCTGGGGGAAGAAGGAGTAAAAGGGGCAGTGATGTTAAAGCGGCTGTGGACGGGCCCGTACCGGTGGCCACTTCTTACGGGTATGCCGTACTGGCCCACTTTCACCTCTGTTAGTATTACCATATGCTAAAAACAATACAACATGCTATTTCATTGGGAGTGGTTTCAAGACGGTTACATAACTTCCCCCTCTCTAGGAATTTCTCAAATTGATCACTGGGTACATCTACAGGTAACCTCAGTGGGCTCAATGTTGTTTCTGGTGACCTGGGGAGTAGTTGTGAAGTTTATTAGAAACCACTAGTTGTCATATGTTCACATTCATCCAACTCTACATTCAGCATTATGAAGAATCAGAAGACCATATTAGCAGATCTAGAAGGCTTGAAATGGTACTAATTGCAGGCAGCTATTGTAAAAACATCTATATAATAAGAGGGCAACATTGTCACTCTTTGTGTCACTGTGAAGCCTAGAATGTCTATTGAGTCAGTGTGAAGTAATGGATACAGCTACAAGCACAGCTGATAGCTCTTATTGTTCAGAATGTCAACAGGTTCAATCACTTTTGGGTTGTGTGGTCTGTTACCATTCCATTTTTAAATTCTCAGCCATTTTGACTTTACAAATTACCCTGCTACATACAGTAAGGCACGCATCTATGCCGTGCCAAGGTTTCTAGACCATTGTGACATCAGAGGTAACTCAACTAATCACCCTCCTTCTTCTACAGCTAATTTGCATTGCTTGTATGAGGGCAGCTGCAAAGATAGAGGATTACAGGCCTATACCTGTGTGCCCAACTGCCTCCCACAAAAATCAACACACATCTCCCAGTACTACTCCCCCCAGACACAAATCAATGCAACCACCCACACAACACAAGCAGCATACACAATAACTCCAAACACACACAGCCAATCATAACAGCACACACCACTCATTTGCAACCTGCACAAATCCACACAACTCTTCCAGCACACACAGAACACACAACAGAACAACCAACACACACAATAACCCCAAGCAACAGTCTGAAGCCCAGAATGTCTGTTGAGTTAATGTGAAGCAACTGAAATAGCTACAAGAATGGCTGAGAGAATTTTTTCTTCAAAATATCACTAGGGTCAATCATCACTGGGATGGATGGTCTGTTACTGTCCAATTTTTAAGTTCTCAGCCATTTTTGGCTTTTTACACACATGAGTTTATGAATTACGCTGTCGGACAGCATGGGTTTTTACCTACTAGTAAGAACGATGATATGTAAAGCTTGTTAATTAAACTGCTTGTATTCTATGTGATGATTTGGAACCTTCAGAAGCCTTCAAGTTGTACAATAGCAAACCTCTGCAACCTGTGAAATCTTAGTGGAATTACCCTGGTCCTCTCTTCCCCCTCTCCACATTTATGTTTGTCACACTCGTGTGTTATTTCAAATTACACTGTAATCTCCTTGGGACACTTTCTCACTATATAATTGTACAGTGTGTAACACTATGGGGGATCCTACCCTGACTGGGTTTCTAGGAGCAATCACATTACAAATAATACTATTATGTATTATTATTCGTATTAGTGTAGCATCCAGGAATCCCAATCATAGATCAGGATGCCACTGTGCTAAGAGAACAAAAAGATGGTTCCTGCTCCCAAAAGTTTGCAATCTAAGTAAAATCCAAGAACAACACATAGATACAGATGACAGACAGGTGGAGCACAAGGAAACAATAAGAGAATACATAATAATTAATGGCAGAACGTTTTAAAATAAATCAGGCACTCTTTCCTTTTGTCCTCCATTTCATCCCATCTGTTTCAACTTTCATCTTATCTTACAGAAGTAAAACCAATTGTTGATGCATATCTTTGGAAAAGTGTTGGGTACAGACAAGATAAAAGCAGTATTTACTTTGCTACTGCAGCAGCTTTAGATTTACAAAACAAGTAGAACACTGGTTGCTGTATATGAAAAAAGCTCACACCAGGATGGAGTGCAAGAAACACAGACATAAATGAAACAAATATTTGTTGCACAGCAACAGTTAAACAGTGACCAAAACTTTCTTATTTAGGATAATATGTAATTTCCTAAAAGAACTAAGGCCTCTTCTAAGGCACCATTTCAGTGGTTTCTGATGTGTGATTGCTGTATTTTTCTCATTCTTTGTGTTTCTAGTTATTGAGACAATAATAATATAGACTTGTGATTAATTTTAATGTCACATAAAACCAGTAACATACACATAATGTAGTAATTATCAAAGCAATTGTCTCTAATAACTCTTCAAGGGATCATTATCTACAAATCTGCCACTTTCCCTTTAGAAGTACAACTCTGCCCTGTCAAAAATCAAATCGGATTTTCATTAAAATACTCCAGAAATTAAGCAAATAAGCTATGGAACCATGCATTGCAACAAATCAATATTTCATGCAATAATATATACTGTTGAACACCAAAACGGAAGGACATTATTGTAAAACAAGGGCTTACATTTTTGGTTGTGTTTCCCCACATTCTCTCTCTCATACTCTCGAAAGATAATTACAATGGGATGACACACTACAAGAAATTAAATACTCTATGAATTGCAAACATACTTCTAGGGACCAACTGCCAAGCATACATTTGCAATGCAGTCAGACTATATTCAGGACAGCCAAAAATTATGCATGTTATTCAAGGCAAAACGAATAATTACATTGAAGTCACTTTGATTCTGAGGCAAGTATATATTTACATGAAAAAGAAGTATAAGGAGAAGGAATCACCCTGCATTATCAAGTAAAGTGCATAGATGTTCACAGAAACAAGTGCCACTTCAACGAACTCAGAGAGAAAAAAAATAGCATCATTAAACATATCTACCACCTACCATCAAAGTCTGTTCTTTGCAACCACCATTATTTCCCCTCTTTTAATGGCAGCATAATATAAATAAATAAATGGAGATATCCCATCTCCTAGAACTGGAAGGGACCTTGAAAGGTCATCAAGTCCAGCCCCCTGCCTTCATGAGCAGGACCAAGTACTGATTTTGCCCCAGATCCCCAAGTGCCCCCCTCAAGGATTGAACTCACAACCGTGGGTTTAGCAGGCCAATGCTCAAACCACTGAGCTATCCCTCCCCCTTTTTATTAAAGGGTCAACATTCATAAAAGAAAGAACATTTAAAATAAGCATTAAAGATCATTTCAAACACTCCTCCTAGCTGTACTTTAAATTCATCCCTCCTCTTGACTAGATTTGTACTGAGGTTCAGATTTTCAGAAGCAAGTCAACCAGCAACATTTATCCCGTATGCAATTCCATTGACTTCCTGCTCCTATCAAAATCAATGCCAAAACTCCAATTAACTTCCATGGGTACAGGATCAGGCTTTTGGTCTTACTTAGGCAACACTCTTACTCTCATTGGTTGGTCCATTCTTACTAAGACATTTTCTTCAATAAACCGGTTAATGCTAACAGATAAATCTGGTCACAATCTTGGCTATTCTGATTAATGAGATCTAAGACAGTGTATCTCAACTGGTGCGTTGCAGTCCCAAGGGGCACAAAAGGCAATCGGGGGAGGTGGCTGTGAAAATTTTATTACAAACTAAAGCAAAGAAAATGTTAATCTTCCTCTCTTTGTACACCCTTACCCTTCGAGGTCAAATATGCTCTGTTAACCTCTTGAAACACACACACAAATAAATTATGCAGGCTTCTCATTGTTATCATGGATACATTTTTAGCCTTACTTTTATGGTAAATGTAAGGGGGTTGCGCACATATTTTAACTTTGAATAAGGGATTGGCAACCTGAAATAGTTGAGAACCACTAGAATAAGGAAATTACTATCTGGAAACCTTTTAATAACAACACTAATATTTGATGGGGATGAAGTACTGACTCTCAATGTCTCTTTATCCAGACTCTATCCTAGATGCTGTTTGGTAGTCGGGAGTAGTGGAAAGCTGCATTATGGTATGCAAGTATGTTTGCATTTATCGCTTTTTGCTTGTAATTTATTCCTGTTTTGTTGAATTATTCATGTTCATTTGTTATAGCAAAAATAAAGAAACATAACATTTTGAAAAACTAAATTAAATGTTCAGGGGTTTTAGGCAATTTATTTTCAAGAGCCATTAAACAGCTTTGCTAAAAGCCTCTTACAAACTTTGGGGAAAATACTGCCTCCAATAGCATGTGTGCTACTTCCCTTGACTCCAATGGGAAGCCCATTCATGTATCCATAGCTAGAAAAAGGACCATCTAAAACTATCAGAGTGGAAGGGGCATATAGCTAGACACTTGTGAAACACCCACTTTAAACCTTGAATTCCCATGAAACTGGCCTTGGGTAGGTTCCAGTCTGTGCATGTGAGCCAGTGGGATTTTTTGTTTGAATTTTGCCTCTCTGAGCTAGTTACAAACTCTTTTTTGCCCAGGCTGGAGGTTGCTATGGACTGGTGAATTTTGAGTCAAAACTATTATCATCAGGAAAGGTCACCTGGGCCAAAAAACTAGAGAGACAAGGGGGATGAGGTGATATCTTTTACTGGACCAACTTCTCTTGGTGAGAAGACAAGCTTTTGAGCTCTTCCTTAAGTCTGGGAAAGGTACTGAGAGTGTCACAGCTAAATAAAAGATCAAACAGATTGCTTAGAATAAGTAGTTAGCACATATTCTAAGGGACCATTCAAGGTGAAAAAATGTTTTTTCTCCTGGATCAATGATTGACTGAACGCATCCCCAATAAAAGCAGGAGTTTCAGCAAAGCCATTTAATTTGATTGCTGTTTTGGGGCATGTCTACATAGCAAATGAAGGTGTGATTATTGAACAGGTATGCATGCTCATGATATCTTTAATCTAGCTAGTGCAGATAACAATGACAGACCTTGTCTACACGAGGGCTACATCTACACTACAGAATTAAGTTGACGCAAGTTACACCGATGATCATAAACTGCTATAATGACATCACTTTTGCATGTTCACACGGTGTTCCTTCTGTTGACAGAGTGCATCCACAGTTGGTGGTCTAGCACCGACAATGTGAGCAGTGCACTGTGGGTAGCTATCATAGAATCATAGAATCATAGAATATCAGAGTTGGAAGGGACCTCAAGAGGTCATCTAGTCCAACCCCCTGCTCAAAGCAGGACCAATTCCCAGCTAAATCATCCCAGCCAGGGCTTTGTCAAGCCGGGCCTTAAAAACCTCCAAGGAAGGAGACTCCACCACCTCCCTAGGTAATGCATTCCAGTGTTTCACCACCCTCCTAGTGAAATAGTTTTTCCTGATATCCAACCTGGACCTCCCCCACTGCAACTTGAGACCATTGCTCCTTGTTCTGTCATCTGCCACCACTGAGAACAGCCGAGCTCCATCTTCTTTGGAACCCCCCTTCAGGTAGTTGAAGGCTGCTATCAAATCCCCCCTCATTCTTCTCTTCTGGAGACTAAACAATCCCAGTTCCCTCAGCCTCTCCTCATAAGTCATGTGCTCCAGACCCCTAATCATTTTTGTTGCCCTCCGCTGCACTCTTTCCAATTTTTCCACATCCTTCTTGTAGTGTGGGGCCCAAAACTGGACACAGTATTCCAGATGAGGCCTCACCAATGTCGAATAAAGGGGAACGATCACGTCCCTCGATCTGCTGGCAATGCCCCTACTTATACAGCCCAAAATGCCGTTAGCCTTCTTGGCAACAAGAGCACACTGTTGACTCATATCCAGCTTCTCGTCCACTGTGACCCCTAGGTCCTTTTCTGCAGAACTGCTACCTAGCCATTCGGTCCCTAGTCTGTAGCAGTGCATGGAATTCTTCCGTCCTAAGTGCAGGACTCTGCACTTGTCCTTGTTGAACCTCATCAGGTTTTTTTCGGCCCAATCCTCTAATTTGTCTAGGTCCCTCTGTATCCGATCCCTACCCTCTAGTGTATCTACCACGCCTCCTAGTTTAGTGTCATCTGCAAACTTGCTGAGAGTGCAGTCCACACCATCCTCCAGATCATTAATAAAGATATTAAACAAAACTGGCCCCAGGACCGACCCTTGGGGCACTCCGCTTGAAACCGGATGCCAACTAGACATGGAGCCATTGATCACTACCCATTGAGCCCGACGATCTAGCCAGCTTTCTATCCACCTTACAGTCCATTCATCCAGCCCATACTTCTTTAACTTGGCGGCAAGAATACTGTGGGAGACCGTATCAAAAGCTTTGCTAAAGTCAAGGAATAACACATCCACTGCTTTCCCCTCATCCACAGAGCCAGTTATCTCATCATAGAAGGCAATTAGGTTAGTCAGGCACGACTTCCCCTTCGTGAATCCATGCTGACTGTTCCTGATCACTTTCCTCTCCTCTAAATGTTTCATAATTGATTCCTTGAGGACCTGCTCCATGATTTTTCCAGGGACTGAGGTGAGGCTGACTGGCCTGTAGTTCCCCGGATCCTCCTTCTTCCCTTTTTTAAAGATGGGCACTACATTAGCCTTTTTCCAGTCATCTGGGACCTCCCCCGATCGCCATGAGTTTTCAAAAATAATGGCTAATGGCTCTGCAATCTCACCCGCCAACTCCTTTAGCACCCTCAGATGTAGCGCATCCGGACCCATGGACTTGTGCACGTCCAGTTTTTCTAAATAGTCCCGAACCACTTCTTTCTCCACAGAGGGTTGGTCACCTTCTCCCCATGCTGTACTGCCCAGTGCAGCAATCTGGGAGCTGACCTTGTGCGTGAAGACAGAGGCAAAAAAATCATTGAGTACATTAGCTTTTTCCACATCCTCGGTCACTAGGTTGCCTCCCTATTCCACTGTGCAACTCACAACCTTCTGCACGTAGGAGTTGTGGGAAGGTAGAATGGATCGCAGTGCATCGTAGGTGCTGACTCAACGTCCCATGATGCAGTTTTTTCTGTCCCATCATTCTATGGGCTTCTGACTATGTTTCATGCCATTTTTCAACAGCCCCTATTTACCATATGCCTGCCATCTCTAGCTGAAAGGATGGATCCTGCACTGCTCTCCACCGTTGTGGTCAGTGTTATGAACACAACGTGACTAATCATGCAGTATATCATGACCTTCGAATCTGAAGAGGAATCCATAGTGCCTCACCTACTGCGTACCATGTAAAGAAACACCACAGATTACTTTTGGCATTCATGGAGCAGCTGCACAAAGTGGATCAGATTGGGCTCCAAAGTTGCTATTGGGCTCAGGAAACAAGCACTGAATGGTGGCGTCACATTGTTATGCGGTTCTGGGATGATGAGCAGTGGCTGCAAATGACCGGAGGATAGCTAATATGACACCAATTTTTAAAAAGGCTCCAGAGGTGACCCCAGCAATTACAGGTCGGTAAGCCTGACTTTAGTACCGGGCAAACTAGTTGAAACTATAGTAAAGAACAAAATTGTCAGACACATAGATGAACATAGTTTGTTGGGGAAGAGTCAACATGATTTTTGTAAAGGGAAATCATGTCTCACCAATCTACTAGAATTCTTTGAGGGGATCAACAAGTATGTGAACAAGGGGGATCCAGTGGATATCATGTATAGATTTTCAGAAAGTCTTTGACAAGGTCCCTCACCAAAGGCTCTTAAGCAAAGTAAGCTGTCATGGAATAAGAGGGATGGTCATCTCATGGATTGGTAACTGGTGAAAAGATAGGAAACAAAGGGTAGGAATAAGTGGTCAGTTTTCAGAATGGAGAGAGATAAACAGTTGTGTCCCCCAGGGGTATGTACTGGGTCCAGTCCTATTCAACATATTCATAATGATCTGGAAAAAGGAGGAAACAGTGAGGTGGCAAAATTTGCAGATGATACAAAACTACTCAAGATAGTTCAGTCTCAGGAAGACTGCGAAGAGCTACAAAAGGATCTCTCAAAACTGGGTGACAAGGCAACAAAATGACAGATTAAATTCAATGTTGATAAATGCAAAGTAATGCAGATTGGAAAACATAATCCCAACTATATGTATAATAATTAACTGTTACCACTCAAGAAAGATCTTGGAGTCATTGTGGATTGTTCTCTGAAAACATCCACTCAATGTGCAGCAGCAATCAAAAAAGCAAACAGAATGTTGGGAATCCTTAAGAAAGGGATAGATAATAAGACAGAAAATATCATATTGCCTCTATATAAATCCATGATACGTCCACATCTTGAATACTGCGTGCAGATATGATAGCCCCATCTCAAAAAAGATATATTGGAATTGGAAAAGATTCAGAAAAGGGCAACAAAATAATTAGGGGTATGAAACGGCTGCCATATGAGGAGAGATTAATTAGACTGGGACTTTTCAGCTTGGAAAAGAGACAACTAAGGGGGGATATGATTGAGGTCTATAAAATCATGACTGGTGTGGAGAAAGGAAATAAGGAAGTGTTATTTACTCCTTCTCATAACACAAGAATTAGAGGTCACCAAATTAAATTAATAGACAGCAGGTTTAAAACAAACAAAAGGAAGTATTTTTTCACATAACGCACAGTCAATCTGTGGAACTCTTGTTAGAGGATGTTGTAAAGGCCAAGACTATAACAGGGTGAAAAAAATAACTAGATAAATTCACGGAGGATAGGTCCATCAATGACTATTAGCCAAGATGGGCAGGGATTGTGTTCCTAGCCTCTGTTTGCCAGAAACTGGGAATGGGCGACAAGGAATGGATCACTTGATGATTACCTGTTTTGTTCATTCCCTCTGGGGCACCTGGCATTTGCCACAGTCAGAAGACAGGATACTGGGCTAGATGAACCTTTGGTCTGACCAGTATGGCCATTCTTATGTTCTTATGCAAGGACAACAAAATGAGAGCTGCCCTCTTGGTGGAGAAGCGTGTTGCAATCAGTGTGTTGAAGCTGGCAACTCCAGACTGCTACCAGTCAGTTGCGAATCAGTTTGGAGTCCAGAAGTCCATCATGGGGGTTGTGTTCATGCAAGTGTGCACGGCCATTAATCACATCATGCTCCAAAAGATTGTGACTCTTGGAAATGACTGGCTTTGCTGCAATGGAATTCCCTAACTGCGGTGGGGCGACAGATGGAACACATATTCCAATTTTGGTCCCGGACCATCTTGCGATGGAATACATCAATAGAAAGGGGTACTTCTGTATAGTATTGCCAGCACTTGTGGATCACTGGGGTCATTTCACGGATATTAACGTGGACAGGGAAGGTGCATGACGCACACATCTTCAAGGAACACTGACCTGTACAGAAAGCTCTAAGCAGGGACTTTCTTTCTAGACCTGAAAATTCCAATGGAGGATGCTGAAATGTCCATAGTGATCCTGGGAGACCCAGCATATCCATTGACATAACTACTGCCTCTCATGGGAGGTGGATTAATTAAGCCAATGGGAGAACTCTCTCCCATCAGCTTAGGGTGTTTTCACCAGAAGCTCTACAGCAGCACAGCTGCATCAGTGCAGCTGCGCCACTGTAGCACTTCTAGTGTAGATGTACATGCAGTGATGATCTTCTGGCATGGATTGCAGTGTAGGCTAGCAACCCAAGCATGTATCCAACATCCCCAGTGGGCTTGTACTTGGGCAGCTAGCCTATGCTGCAGCCTGCATCGCCATGTCTTCACTACTATTGTTACTCAAACTAGCTAGATTAAAGCTGGCACAAGTATGGCTAGCCATTCTACAGGCACATTTTCATTTGTAGTGGAGACATACCCTTAGAGGGAGGCTGATGCTGTCTTACATGAAATCTCTAATCCTGATGCAAAACAAAGAAAAATTATTCAATAATTTATCCTGGCTACTGTGACTGCCTGATACTGGCATGCAATGGGACAGACTAGCAGGCTGTTATCCCTAACTCCATCAGGTAGTTGAAACCAACTGTGTTCCTTCTCTCTTTCATAGAATTTTGAAACGTACAGTACAAATTCCCAGACATACAGTTAGCTGGTGCCTCCATAGTGTGTGCCATTCACGCCCAATCTAATGCCAGACCTGGCTGCTGCCATAGCTTCACAGCAGATGCCTGTGCACATGTACACACACCTCTCTTTATAAGAACAGCTTTGTTGTAGAACACGGCTACGACCACCTTATTTTCAGACACCACCAGATGTTTCTTCTCCACGTACCGCCACATATGCTCCCCCAGCCCACTGATGTTTGCAAATGGTGGCCTGCAACAAAATTAATTCAGACACATCTCTATCCAGCTGGAAAGCAGCCCTCCTTGGCATCCTACTTACCGTTCTTTTAAAATATGCTTTTTAGTCAGTATAATGCTTTTTAGTCAGTAAAAATCTTGAAGTTCTTTACAACCATATGTAAGTATTATTTTCATTTTACAGATGGGAAAACTGAGGAACAATGAGGGTAAATTGTTTGCCCATGGTCAAAGATTGTGGGTTTACTAGGTTTGATTCTTAGTCTATTGCCTTATTCATTGGGCCATACTGCTGTTTCCCTTTAAAAATGTGGATGTTAATTTTAATTTGCTTTTTTCTCTTCCGAATAATGCTGCTGCTTCTGTTGCCCAACTAAATCTGACATTTTACAAAGCGGCCAATGTGAATAACAGGCCTGCTTCAGCTTTTAGCAAAGCAGCAAACCTAGGCAAACGTGCATGAACCCAAACCTCATCTATGAGATCAGCTTCAGACATGGAAAAACTGGGTTGAACCTAAATCTATTCAATCCTCAGTGCCTTGTGACACTAGTCCAATCCCCTGCTCAAGGCAGGACCAACACCAACTAAATCTTCCCAGCCAGGGCTTTGTAGAGCTGGGCCTTTAAAACCTCTAAGGATAGAGATTACGCCACCTCCCTAGGTAATCCATTCCAGTGCTTCACCACCCTCCTAGTGAAATAGCGTTTCCTAATATCCAACCTAGACTTCCCCACTGCAACTTGAGACCATTGCTTCTTGTTCTGTCATCTACCACCACTGAGAACAGCCGAGCTACATCCTCTTTGGAACCCGCCTTCAGGTAGTTGAAGGCTACTATCAAATCCCCCCTCTTTTCTTCTGCAGACTAAACAAGCCCAGTTCCCTTAGCCTCTCCTTGTAAGTTATGTGCCCCAGCCCCCTAATCATGTTTGTTGCCCTCCGCTGGACTCTCTCCAATTTGTCCACATCCCTTCTGTAGTTGGGGGACCATAACTGGACACAATACTCCAGGTGTGGCCTCACCAGTGCTGAATAGAGGGGAAAATCACTTCCCTCGATCTGCTGACAATGCTCCTAATAATGCTTCCTACAATACAATTGGCCTTCTTGGCAACAAGGGCACACTGCTGACTCATATCCAGCTTCTCTTCCACTGTAATCCCTAGGCCCTTTTCTGCAGAACTGCTGCTTAGACAGTTGGTCCCCAGCCTTTAGCGGTGTACGGAATTCTTCCTTCCAAAATGCAGGACTCTGCACTTGTCCTTGTTGAACCTTATCAGATTTCTTTTGGCCCAATCCTCCAATTTGTCTAGGTCACTCTGGACCCTATCCCTACCTTCCAGTGTATCTAGCTCTCACCGCAATTTAGTGTCATCTGTGAACTTGCTGAGGGTGCAATTCATCCCATCATCCAGATCATTAATAAAGAAGTTGAACAAAACTGGCCCCAGGACTGAGCCATGGGGCACTCTGCTTGATACCGGCTGCCAACTAGACATCAAGCTGTTGATTACTACCAAATGAGCCCGACAATCTAGCCAGCTTTCTATCCACTGTGCTAAAGTTCCTCCTCTGCCTTGGTGGGTTCTGTGCTTTCTGGTGGATTTGCTCACCTCAGAGGTTCACAGCAGTTTGGTTTCTTTTGTTAGTGGCACAAATCTGCCGTTCAATTGGCTAACCTCATCACTGTCCAGCATTGGGAAAAGGAGGAGAACAATCGCTGCAGTCTCTGCTGGCCCACCTAATGGGTCAGGGGACAGGCCAGAGACCTTCCCTGATGGTGGGACCCAGAGTCCAGATCAACTCCTCTTATATCAAATAGGGAGTTGAGGGGGATGGGGGGAACCCGGGCCCCCCCTCTACTCCGGGTTCCAGCCCAGGGCCCTGTGGATTGCAGCTGTCTATAGTGTCTCCTATAACAGCTGCATGGCAGCTACAAATCCCTGGGCTACTTCCCCATGGCCTCCTCTCAACCCCTTCTTTATCCTCACCACACGACCTTCCTCCTGATGTCTGATAACGCTCATACTTTGCAGTCCTCCAGCAGTACGCCTTCTCACTCTCAGCTTCTTGTGCCTCTTACTCCCAGCTCCTCACACGTACCCCTCACTGACTGAAATGAGGTTCTTTTTAAACCAGGTGACCTGATTAGCCTGCCTGTCTTAATTGATTCTGGTAGCTTCTTAATTGGCTCCAGGTATGCTAATTAACCTGTCTGCCTTAATTTGTTCCAGCAATTTCCTGATTGCTCTGGAACTGCCCCTGTTACCTTACCCAGGGAAAAGGGACCTGCTTAACCTTGGGCTAATATATCTGTCTTCTATCACTCTCCTGTAGCCATCCCTGTCACACCATCTTATAGTCCATTCATCCAATCCATACTACTTTAACTTGCTGGCAAGAATACTGTGGGAGACCATATCAAAAGCTTTGCTAAAGTCAAGATATATCACATTCACCACTTTGCTCATATCCAAAGAGCCAGTTATCTCATCATAGAAGGCAATCAGGTTGGTCAGGCATGACTTGCCCTTGGTAAATCCATGTTGACTGTTCCTGATCACCTTCCTCTCCTCCAAGTGCTTCAAAATGGATTCCTTGAGGACCTGCTCCATGATTTTGCCAGGGACTGAAGTGAGGCTGACCGGTCTGTAGTTCCCCAGGTTCTCTTTCTTCCCCTTTTTAAATACTGACACTATATTTTCCTTTTTCCAATTGTCATTGAGGGGGCCCACTTTAATTAAACCTACCAGAAATGAATTCATTTTAGAAATCCCCACCCAGGAGATATGTTTATCAATAAATCTTGAAAGTAATATATTCAAAATGGTTTCTAATTCATTTTGAAATCCTAGTTGAAACAAGTGGGTAGAATAGTCAGGGCACTCACCCCAAATGAACATTCCATGACTTCCCTCTGCTCAACTTCAGTATATTTCTTGAAATTGGTAATTTTTGACTCTGAATGACTTTATTTAACCTTAATATTCCTCATGGTTTTCCATTCTCATTTTTGGCAGTAAGTTGCATTGTACAGCTCAGCTTTGTCAATGTCTTTAGAAATATGAAACTTCCCTTAATATGAAATACACTGTCAAACAACTTTGCTCCCAGATTGCTTCCACTAACTGCGCAGCAGAAGCAGACAAATGCCAGAAGTAATGCAAACATTAGCTGTGGCTGATCTCTCACTGCACTGTCTCATTCTTCTCTACTGAAGCTTAGCATCAGCTAACAGCACACTCACCACTTACTAGTTTCTAGAGACTGCCTGTAGTTCCTCCCCAAACAGATACAAATGTCCACAAATCCACACCTGTTTGTATTCTTTCATATCACTGGTTTGGAAAAACACAAACAATGTTTAATAATCTTCTTCCGCAATATCATTATGGCCCTTGTTGTGGACAAACATAACTCTCGAACCTTCCAGATTGCCACCTAACAGCCAATCTGCTTAATCCTGTATCCTGGCAAATCCAAAGACACAATGCAGAGAACAGCAGTAATTTTAAAGGAATGGGTACTAAAATCTGCAGCGGCAAAGTCTGCCTGCATCACTCCCCTATTGACAAAGGTGTACCAAGAAAAGATAATACTTATTCAGACACATATTCCATATTGTCTGTTGCAGCCAGAAAACCTCTATACTGTGCTACCAAAACTCCTTGCTTCATGTATCCTCACAATGCCTCATGACAACTTAAAGATAGACAGTAAATAGTCTCTGGCAATATTTTTCACTTGCGGCCTTTTCTTTTTTGGGAGGTTGGGTGTTTTACTCTTCTCTTCTTTAAAGGAGGGGCTACAGGTACGTTTGCAAACCCTCCAGGATTGTCCTGGAGTCTCCAGGAATTAAAGATTAATCTTTAATTAAAGATTATGTCATGTGATGAAACCTCCAGGAATGCGCCCAACCAAAATTGGCAACCCTAGCTACAAGCGTTTTCCAAGACAGCCAGCCTTCCAGGCACTGTTTTACATGAGAAGTGTTTCCAGCTTTCCTAAGTTTTGTTTACCCCCATAATAATCAGAATATGGAATATTTCACTTTTATGGAATAATCAGAGTTTATTAAAGTTACAGCACAGAGGGTGCATGGGAATGTTAGTACACTGAGAAGCTAGGGGGTCACAAATCAAATTACTCAATTCAGGGCTCAGCACACATTTTCTATCAGGGGGAAAAGAGCTATTTGTAACCATTGAACAGTTGTTTCCCCCAATTTGATTTGGTATTGGGGAATAAAGGAGATTTCCCTTATATAGAATACAAATTAAACTGCTAAATGCAGTCAGTGGTAATCAACCAGCCACCTGCTTTTTTTAACCTTCTTTCTCTGTCAGGTAATACAATGGGAAAGATCCTTGAAATAAAGCCAGTATAGCAGTGGTGGGCAACCTGAGGCCTGCGGGCCGCATGTGGCCCATCAGCCTAATCTGATTGCTGGCCTCGATCTGCGGGGGGCCATGCCTGTACACAGTCAATGTCAGCAAAATGTCTCGCAGCCCGCAATCTGATGCAGGTTCCCCATCACTGCAGTATAGTGTTCAGGTCAACATAGAGCCCTGGCCGCATTGGTCAAGTATGCGGAAAGATTCTAAAATAAGGCAAGACAGTTTTTAGGTTTATGGTGCTCATAATCTGAAACAGACAACTTCAACAAGGACTATCAGTGGTTTGATTACAGATGTCAAGCATATTCCTGTTTCTACATGAGAACCCACAAAGATCTAACAAAGAATTCCCTAGCACAAGCAGGACCCTCTCCCTAACTATTTTGATTATCTTTAATTGTGGTTCAAATAATTACCTAGACTATCTGGTAAAAACACTACTCAACAATTTCTAATCCTAATGATGTTCAGAAAAAGTTCAGACAATGTAATTTTTTTAACACCTTTCCTCTTCTGATTTCTTGACTATATTAGGTGATCAGAGGTGGTAACTAAAACCTTTTCTCCTCAAATGTCTGTAAATAACTACAGACTATACTATACTATTATGTACTATAATTTCAGTACCTTTGATATATTAGTAAATTGCCAAGAAAGGGGAACGAATGTCTCAGGAGACTGATAATTAAATTCAGAGCAGTTCCCCTTTACTCTAGGATTTTTGCCACCCTAAGCAAAAACAATTTTGGCCGCCCCCCCTCCCTGTTTTTTTCTTACTCCACCCCCGGCCCCGCCCCTTCCCCAAATCCCCCCTTCCGCCCCTTCCCCAAACTCCGCCCCTTCCCCAAATCCCCAGCCCTGCCTCCTCCCCCCAGACTCTCAAACCCAGGAGGGAGGGGGAGATCCCGAGCGGCTGCGGCGCGTGAATCAGCTGTTTTGCGCGCCACAGCCGCTCGGGATCTCCTCCTCCATCCCGTGTCTGAAAGCCTGGGAGGGAGAGCGAGCAGCGGTGCACGAGCGGCAGCAACGGAGGTGAGTTAGGGCGGCCAGGGCACATTTTTAGGGGCGGTATGGCCCGCGCCAGAATGTCGCCCCAAAAAATGTGCCGCCCCAAGCACCAGCTTATTTTGCTGGTGCCTATAGCCGGCCCTGTCACAGAGTCATATCTTGCCCAGACAGACAGGAAGTTGTTACTGTCTGATGGTTGCACTGTGGCCTAAAGTAGCTGAAATAGTTAGTGATTTCAGTGGACGGGTATCTTTATCATTAAAAGTTTCAGAGTAACAGCCGTGTTAGTCTGTATCCGCAAAAAGAAGAACAGGAGTACTTGTGGCACCTTAGAGACTAACAAATTTATTAGAGCATAATTATTGATTATTGATGCATCATTATTATTGATGCATCCGAAGAAGTGGGCTTTAGTCCACGAAAGCTTATGCTCTAATAAATTTGTTAGTCTCTAAGGTGCCACAAGTACTCCTGTTCTTCTTTTTATCATTAAAAACACTGTCACAATTGACACTAACTGGAATCCTTGTTGGCAGCTTCACCAGAGGCCCAACCATGAACAGGCACAGAGACTGAATTACCCTTTCAGTCCCAATGGTGTCCTGTTTCATTTTAAGTATGAAGCACATTGATTGGCGCTTATGCTGCCACTGCTCCTGCTTTAAATGCTGTGTGGTAAAAAACTTCAGTCTCCAGGAATTGCAATCAACACCTCAAATATTCTGCAAAGTCCACGCAAGTGGAGGGATCATGCTCCATTAAAAATGAGGCCATAATGAAATAATACCTTTTCTTTTCTCCTTTTTCTTTTTAATTCTACAACTGAAGATCCTAGGCAAATGTCAGCCCTCCTCCCAAATCCCACCTAAAAACAAAAACAAAACAAAACAATAAAACTAGTAAAGTAATAGTGTACTATGGATTACTGAACATGGGTTTTGGGTGTTGGTCTTTTAAAATTCCTTAGTTTAATCTTTTTTGCTTACCTCACCCCTAAAGACTGTGTGTCATAGCAACATTTGCTGCAGAACTAGTCCCTCTGCAAAGTGATGTTGATCACAGGGGCTGAGCTTCTACAATATCAGGACCTCTCTAGCCATCCTAGCATCTCAGAAACTGGGCAGCTCAGGAACTGAAATCAGATCCAGTATGTTATACTAGAAAGCCAGGATGGCTCACCTGTTTTATATTTAATGTTACTGTCTTGGGTTATCACTCCTGTTAATATCTGCAACTCTTAGGATCATGTTCAGAGGAAGATAAGAGGAACATATTTATGGAATTGTACAGTAGCTTATTACCTAAAAGGATAATGATTTTGCAAGGACCAAAGGGTCATTTCTGCCTTTTCTTCCTTCTAAAGAGCACCTGAAATCCTGGGCTACCCCCAAGCATTGATTACTGACACAATGTATGTGTGCTCATACAAAGAAATGTACAAGAGGGAACTGATAACCCATCTGACTTAATGACCAACTACTATGGGAAAAGCTCAAATTCACTAAAAAAATAACCAAATGACTGTACTGGTTATGGGCATACAGTTCTGTTCTATACAAAATCCTTTCAGCTGAAGCTTGGCATGAATAGCACCTGGGCAAGTAAAGTAGCAGCTTTACTAGACTAGACCTCTCTTAACCTGGATTATGCGCTCCGTTCTTGATTTTGGGGTGAAGAATTTAATTATTAGATGTGAACACTGACGCCAAGAACAATTTTGCCTGATTATGTATTTTGTTGCCCTTTGATAAAGAGCTACTAAGTACTGAACCTCTCTGAGCATGGGTGGCCTGATTCTTGATGGGAAGCCTGGTAGTCACAGGGTGTAGTGGCTATGATTTTCTTGGTTCCACATTACAATGAAGCAGCTGATTTCAGACATGAAAATCCATGTGCTGGAATTTTAATAAAGGACTATATGGAATACCAAGTAACTATGAATATTGTCATTAATTCAAACAAAGCTAAGTATGGGTCAGTTAAACTGTGACACAAAGATCAGGTGAAATTTTATCCTGGCTACCAAAATGCCCTTATAATGTGATAACACAAATGTTGTTCATAAAGCATTATCACTCCTTACATGGATTCTGTGTGGTGAGCAGGAACCTGAAATGATGCAGTTTCAGGTGACTGCCAACATGTCAATGACGGAGCGAAGAATTTGAAATTTCCAGTGGATGGATGTCAATAATTTGTAGTTCCCAGGTATTGGGTAAAAATGTGAGTAACAGTATAGTTGCATCTTTTGGCTCATTGAACTGGAATAAAAAAGGACAGGATATGTACGTAGATGGTAGTGCCTAGAAGTCCCATTCAGGATCAAGGCTCCATTGTGCTTGCTACTGTACAAATATATAAGAAAACATGGTACCTACCCCAAAAACCTATTGTATGGAAGTTTCACCAAAACTGTGTGAAAGGGGAGATATGACCAGGAATTATAAATATCCAGACATTTTCTCATAGTTGTGGTTTTCTTCATATGTTGGAAACCATAGGGTGAATTTTTTTGGTTCGATAATTTGAAAGGTTCCTTATGTAACTAACAATCAGTTAACTGGTCCTTAATCAGTTAATTTAAGGTCCTTACTTAAAAACAAAGTGATTTGAATTTAAATTTTTTGCTTTGTGGTATATTTTTAGCTCAGTTACCCAGCTTATTTCAGTTGCCTTAGTACAGATGCCTTAGTTCAGTATCTGAAGCTGAAAAGCTGTCTTTAATCTCTGATACCTTTTGGACACTTCGCTATAAAAAGAATAGTGTGAGGTCTGCTATAGAAGTCAGTCAGTTTAAGCACATTTCAAGAAAGGAGCAAGGGTCATGAATCAGCTACTAAAGCTCATCATGCTGAAGCTTATGTGTATTGCAAAAAAGGATCCAGCTATCTTCAAGAACAGTAACCTTTTTATTGGTTCAAATGACTTATCTATATTTCACTTTGAGCTAGTATTGCAAAGAAGATTGCCCAGAATCAGGATTAGTCCACGTAGATAGAATCATAGGACTGGAAGGGACCTCAAGAGGTCATCTAGTCCAGTCCCCTTCACTCATGGCAGAATTATTTAGACCATCCTTGACAGGTGTTTGTTTAGCTTGTTCTTAAAAATCTCCACTGATGGAGTGATAGGTTCCTTTAAGACTAGGCTGGCCACCTCAGTTCTCTGATTCAAGTTTCCGGAGTATGAGGATTAGACAAATTGATGTACTGTGTGTGTATGTATATCTATATCTATCTATCTATCTATATATCTTCCTACTGTATTTTCCACTCCACGCATCTGATGAAGTGGGTTTTAGCCCACAAAAGTTTATGTCCAAATAAATTTGTTAGTCTCTAAGGTCTCACAAGTACTCCTCATTGTTCATACTATTCATGTTATTCCCTAGGTATACTTTCATAGGAAGAATGGGGAAGGCAGTATTGACATTATCTAGCAGCAAAGACAAAGCTGTACAAATTTTAAGAGTGATAACTGTCAATGTAGTTTAAGGTGCAATTGGAGTATATATTTTTGTACATTTCCACGTAAATATTCTGCAGCTGCAATTTAGTAATTCTGATGGTGACATGCAAGCCCAAAAATTAAATCCAGCTCATTCTCCCTTAGTTATGTTGGCCCTATATGACTACTGAAGTAAAAATTAGCCAAAATGTATGGTTATCAATAAAGTAAAATGGAATGACTCGAAATTAACACAGGGAACAGGTGTGTAGCATATGAAGAAAATGTTTCTACAGAGTCCCTTTTCTGAGCATAGCATAAGGCCATAATCCAACACCCAATAAAGTCAATAGGAGGACTCCCATTGAGATCATGGGTACTGGATTGTCCCTCTAAGTGAAATTTTATTTAGCTGAACGATGATGAGCTGAAGTCTATTGAAGTTGAGGGTGCTCAGTATCTCTTATGATCACTTATTACACTTATTATGACACAGAGTGATGACAGGATATGACGTTGGATAAGGGGTATATTCTACATATTTAGATGTGAATCTACAGCTATACCTATTTACAAATCACAGAGAAAAAATAAAGCCAAAATCTGATGATAGCCACAACAGAGGAGTGGGCTGTTACATCACTGTCTGAAAATGTGTGAAACAGGTCAGAAAAGGAAAAACAAGAAGACGAGAGTAGCAACAACAGCAGAAACTGGAGAAACAAAAATACTGTTGGAACATGCAATATAATATGAAGTGTAAAGCCATTTTTCGTGTGAGTATAGGAAGTTGCTATTGGTAGATCAGTCAGTAGCTTGGGAAATTTTATTTTTAAGGCAGTCTTTGGTGACTATGATAGGTGCAAATGCGATTATTAAGTTGTACCACCAAATACGCATTGAACAGAACTGGTCAAAAATTTTCAAGTTATTGAAATTTCAACCAAAATATTCAAAAAAATGTTGACATTTTTTGAACCAGCTCTAACATTTAAGATTGCACAGGTTCCCTGGACAAAATTTGGTTTGAAGCTTTCTTTATCCATTTATTTTGATCATTTCTCCATGCAGACTATACAAAGGGATGAAATCCTGGCCCTACTGAACTCAATGACAAAACTCCCATTGACTTTGATGGGGCCAGGATTTCACCCAATGTATGTAAGGCATAAGAAAATTAAAGGAAACTAAATTGGGAAGTATTGCAAATACCAGTGAAGACTGAAAAAAAAAACAATACTAAGGGACACAGAGAAGGCAGAAATACTATATAGGCAGAACATTACTAAATATGATTCAACCTGCAAATGAATAGATATGGGGAATAAGGGAAAATAATCTGAAACAGAGAAAAAGAAAACCTAAAAAAGCAGCAGTGACAAAAATTCCTAGCAGTGGTCAAGTACAGCAAATTGGATACAAACCTTCAGTGCAATACAATAAAACAAAAAGATGCATATGCAGTTTTGGACTGCAAATGTAAACTTTAGGTAACATATTGAAAAGCATCTAAGTCACTTGGGGCAGATTTTTAAGGGTATTTAGGCACCTAGAGTTTTAGATAGGCACCTAGTGAGATTTTTGAAAGTGCCTGGGTACCTAACTTCCATTGGGCATGAAGGGATTTCTGAAAATCTCATTAGCTGCCCATCCTTAGGCATCTAAATATCTTTAAGAATCTGGCCATTAGAGCCTAAATCTCCTTGATTTCCAGTCCTTTTACTTTCAATGCAACTTCAGCTCGTAAGTGACTTAGGAGCCTTAGAAAGCTTTTGTCCTTCATTATGCCATCCTTACAGAATTCTGCATAAAGTTCTAGACTGCTGCATAATACCAGAAAGATTTCAAGGAATTCATTTATGGGTAAATAGATTGATCAGAAAGAAATAATGGGTCAGATTTATCTCTGTTGTAACTTCACTGATATCAACAAAATTAGACTAGAGATTAACTTGTCTCCTTATATATTTCTTGGTTAAATGAAAATTTCAGTATATAAAGACACCAAGAAAGCAGAGCAATCAGTATAACTAGAAGAAGTGGGATGAAATTGAGGAACAGAAAAGATGAGCTGAGTATCAAGAAATATTCATAACATTGAGCTGTATCAGACTAAGGAGTAGTCTCTTAATGGAAGTGGTGACAGGGCCATAAGCTGCTGTACAGGTAAATGATTTGCACTCAAGAACAGATTGTAGGGAGCAATCTTGCTTGCTGATGGACCAGATCTCTTAATGGATATTTTTCATTCTAATTCCCTCTAGGCTAAATTACACTGGTGCACCATCATCATGATTTTATTTTATTAAAAACATTTACCAGGTACAACAGCTAACTCAGAAACATATATTGTATATGTTGAGCATCATTATTTTATTCCAGTTTTCTTTTGTTCTTTGGTTCTGTAGGCAGGTACACTTACTGTTGAAAACAGGAAGCAGCTATGCCCACTCTGGACTTCCCCAAAGCAAAGTGGTGCTGACAACTGTTAATTTTTCAGGTTACCTCAAATGGACATGCAAATGCACATCCCCCACCCACACATGAAAGAATATCTTCCCTCACTGTGCCTAGGATTTCTTGCTTAACCAGTATTACTCAAAGTCCTGAAGCACAGTCAAGTTTTTAACTGTTCTCAGGCTATCTCTTCTGAATTTCTTGATTCCTGACTTAAAAGTACAATTACCCACATAATTAAGCTGCCCAGGTGAATACTAACTCTGGCTGATTAAAGGATTATTTTAAATGTACAGATATTTTAATGATTAGAAAGCAGAGGCAATATTAATTTGATTTTTCACTATTTATTGCCACACGTTTTTAGAGAAAAGCTCTTAGTATAGGTAAATTGCTACACTTCAGGATGTAATCCACATCAAGATACCTGTGCTTATTTGCTTTTAAGGAACATCTGAGGAAAAATTGCCTAAAGTAGTTTATAATCATTGTTTTCTTAAAGGTCAGAAAGATCATTCCAATACTAAACTCAAGAGTACAGATGTTGGTCTTTGAGATTGCCATAACTCTAGCACTTCTTATACTAAGCAAATGGAAGCATAACCTAAATTCACTTTATATAAGTTATCTGGATGCATCTCTCCACAGTCTAGCTACAATTTAGGCAGATTTAATACACAGTTCCTCAGGCTGCCCTGCCAATTACTTCTGTGCTGACCTGGAAGGATCATTAATATTAGGGAGTCGAGAGGCAATTCAATTTCCATGCTGGCTCAACCCTAAGCCTCTTCTAAGTAAAGGCTGTCAGCTGTGTCAAATTATGTATGATGCCTAGGTGATGTGGAAGACTGTCTATTAGGGAGTAGATCTGGGAATGGCAAACTCATTTCACTAAATTTTCAGGCTGAACTTGTACTATCATCTAAAATGTCAAACGGCCAGAGTTATTGGAACTGAAATAATCTAACATAACCAAAAATATTCAGATAAGACAGTGATGGGGGGAGGGGGAAACAAGATTAGCATTAGAGATTATTAGTATGATGAGAATCACAATATACACTAATATTTTAGTAAATGTAAGCATGTATGTTTAAAAAATGAGGTGAAAACATCTCTGTAAAAAAAAAAAAAACTCCTGTTAATGAAACTCTGTCACCCAATGCATAGAATTTATACAATATACCAGGTATGCCACAATGACCAAGTTTTGAGATTCAATCCCATAACGCCTAATGATAGGAGCACTATCTATCATCCAAATATAGATACTACTGTCTAAAAGATTAAGATAACTTAGATCCAATTCTATACATAACCTTTTTACAATCATGTCATAAAAAATACAAAACTGGGCTCAACACACCAGTTAATGTTTATCACTTGTAAATCAAAGTACATTCCTACCATGCTCTAAATATATTCTCCTCTGAAACAAAACAAGTAATCATGAAAGCTTTTCTTCCTTTAACTTCTGTCTCATAATACGTGTAAGATGTGAAAATATACTTTTTCTAGTATAGCGGTTGCTACCGTATCCCCCTTCTAGTATAGAGATTCCTGCCTCATCCCCTTTAAAGACCCAAATCCCCTTTCATCCACTCTACTACTCCATCACCTATTGTCTGTACTCACTACCAGCATACAGTTGTCCCATCTGGTAACAGTCCTGCTTTTCCTAGCTTTAATTCCCATGGTGCATGTAGGCTCTATAATACCAAGGAATTTTCACTATTGTGGAGTCTAACGACTGGGAAGGGATCACATTGCTCCCAAAGGAGCTCAGTGTTCACACACACACAAACACACACTTTACTACTTGTTTTCAAGTATTATGGCAAGCTTTGTAATCAATGCTAATTTAAATTGATGCTTTGGAGGTTTGTTAATAAAAACAGCTTGCTTTTGATGTTAGAAATGAGCAAATAATTAATCTTTTAAAAAAACCACACAAATGCTTTCATTATCACTGGCATGCAGATATTTCCCCCTAAATAATTAAAATTAATTAGTGAAAATAAATATGATGCTATGTTGCATTACATATTATGAAATATTTGTTCATCAGATTTAGTCATTCATTTGTATGCATTCTATGTTAAGAAAACATGCATAAAACTCACAGAAATTCCAGTTCTGCAAATGCTCAGAAAGAAATAAAAACAAACAACCCCCCCCCGAAAAAAATCCATGCATGCGCACGCACACATACAAACACACATTATGTGCCAAAATAAAAAGCATGCATGGTCAGGGTTTAAGCACTTTTTTAGACAACATAATTACTAGGTTATTAATAACAAAGCAGCCTGGCAACTATTTTAAGCAGTTTTTATTCATGCTTTTATTGGAGGCTTCTGAATTTCCCCTCCACCCCCCTTTTTACTCTTTTGCAGCAACATGCTAAAAAAAAATCTCTATGTCTTAGAAAAGCAGCAGATAAAAAGGAAGCACACATGCCCAGGTTTTAAAGCGTTATTTTCTTATAAAAAGATATTAAAATTTAAAAGCCTTTCTATATTTAACAGATATTGTGCAGAAATTCAATCTCAATATTAATGACATGCAATCTCCAAGAAGACACTCTAACTTTAAAAAAAAAAAAGTCATTTTTAGTAATCGGTGCAAATGCCTTTTTTTATTTTGCTGTTAGACTAATGGTAGCTTAAACCCTGCATGCTGCAGTGCTTAGCCTGTGCTCTGCATCAGCTGTGATAGAAGAAGCTACCTGAGAGGTTTCACAGTGCCATTTCATATCCATGTCTGCCTGGCTACCCTGCGTGCTTATAGCTTTTTTCTTAATTCTTAATGGAAATCCTAGGAAATTTAGTCCATCCTCTGAAATCAATACTGATGACAGGAGAGCTCCCTGACTCAGTGGGAGATCAAGATGATAAATTGCCTGCGCATCAGCCTGGCCTATCAGTGCCCTGCACACAGATGGGCGAGAAAAGACACAGAGAAGGATCCATCCGTCACGTGTCACAGGAAAGCCAATGGCTGAGACACTGCTGCATAAGAGATGCTGCAGTTTGTTCTGCAGATGAGAAGTACTGTGTATCACCATCAAGCGCCAGTATAACAAAGTTCTGGAAGAATAGTCTGCTTATTCCCTAGCTCTTGATTGTAGATGCCAAAGGAAGGTGCAGTTTTAATTTAATATATGCATCATAGGATTCCATTTATAAGGAATACTGCCTGCACAGCTTTACACTCTAACCTAAAATGATTAAAGCAGGAGGAGAGGAAGAGGGATATAATGAATTCTAATACCCTGATCCTTTTAAAATATTGTGATGTATTTCTCTTCAGCTGATTACTGTGTTTTAGCTTGCTATTAAATTAGCAACCTTAAACTGTGCAATTAGCATGCATCTCTTTATATCTCTTTATAATCGCCTCAAACTGTAATTTTAACTGTAAGTATAATTGTAATTATAATTTTATTCCCAAGCTAATGAATGACCATTTTTATGTCATGTTTATAATGAGTATTTTATGTGATTATTCTGTAAAGACAATTATGTCCCAAAAGTAGAAAAACAACAAAATATAGAAGATCTATCTTCATTTTTAAAGCCCCCAAAATATAGAGTGATGGAAGAATTATTCTGTATCTGCCATAGACTTATTTACCATAACACTGTCCTTACTATGAAAGTTACAATAATTCTTTCATAAAGAGAGAAAGAACATCTGGGTTACCATATGGAAACCTTTTCTAAAATACATCTGCTATCATTGATCATACTGCAACAAGAGATATATTGCACAGTTTTTCAAGGGAAGTGAAATGGTTATGTCAGCTTTGAGAAAGAAAGTTACCTGTAAAAAATACTGTAGTGTTTTGTAACCAAGACCACACACAACTGAACAAATAAACAAACCAAACTACATTTTACTGCAATGGACACTGAAATTATACACTTTTAAAGTAATATAGTTCTGCTTTATTAGTCCTCTATTTAATACAACTTTGTGCTATGCAAATTTTCACTTGGATACAATAAGTCATGACAGCTCCAGGGGTTAATGTTATCAAGTGCCTATCTCCTTCTCCTTTAGGGCTTTTGCAGAATCACTCAAAATTACTTAGAATAATGAATATCTACAGTAAGAAAGAAGACAAGTGAGCTTTGGAACATGAAAGATGAAATTAACTTAGCAATTACTTTAACAAAATCCCAGAGAATGTAAGCTATTTTGAACATTTTGAACTTCTCTGTTTTATTCTGGATTACAATGTTGCACATTTCATTACTTATTTAGCAATCCTTTTCCTTTGATTTTTGGTGTTACTGCTAGTTTTCAATGCAGCCTCTCATATAAACACAATTGTCTCTTAAATAAAAATGGACCTGATCCTTCCAATGACTTCAATGGAAGCTGTAGGTCATCAGAACTATGCTGGAGTCAGGTCCACGGATTCCTCAAAGAACACTATTTTAAATATGTTTTTAAATCAATCTTCTCTTGTGTTGGATAGGATATGCAATCCTTTATTAAGATATGCACAGAAATATACATATAGACACCTACACATGCACATAAATGGCTTGCCAAAGACGAACATAAAGTCCAGTAAAATAAAAGTCATGTTTTTTCTGTATAACCCCTGTACACCAATACAATGAGTGAACTGATGAATTAAGATTAATTCTAATATAAGAAACTCCAGGACCTTTTCTATGTCATGTGTTTAGGACCACGTTCTATGCACATATAATTCAGTAGGTGCCATATATGCCCAAATATGGGCAGAATTTAGCCCTTATGTTTTAAACTATTCAATATTTTAATTGCAAGCTTGTATAACGTAGTATTCTACATCCTGTGAACTGTAAAATGACTGTTAACAACAGGGCTAGGTAGCAAAGAGGATAAATTCATTACCCTTACTGGACACTACCGCTGTTGGAATAAATTCACATCGCTTGTGATCTAGCCAATATTTCTGCTTGAACAAAGGTCTTTTGTGATAAAGAAAATGCTATGTGGCTTGCTGGCAAGTGTAGTTATTATTTACTTATTACGTGCTAGTATATTTAGTATGGTGCAATGCACAGATTAAGGGACAGTCCCTGCTCTGAGTTTCCCACCCCTGCACTGTGGGATAATTAGAATCAGCTGTCAGATGGAGCCTTACAGTAGGTTTTAGGGGAGAGTGATAGAAATGGGGAGCAAGAGGGGTTAGAAAGCATGAGACCCTCTTGCAACCCACATATATTTTTCTGGTTTTGTTTTCTTCTAGCTCTACTAGGCACGGATCTCACCTATATTTTGACAGCTGTTGGGAGAAATGGTCAGAATTGCAAACTTCTCAGCATCTCCTCTCAATGCAAATTTGGTACTTTCTACAAGGACTGGGAAGACCCTAGCATTTGTCTGCATGTGATTCTTCTGCACAAAGGTGGAAGCAGGATGGGGGGCGGGGTCAGGGACAGTGCATGCACAGCTCAACAGCAAATTCTGTTTGTTAGTCTGCAGGATCATAGCAGGGGTCAAGAATCGCTGCTGTGGAGCTATTCCCCCAACATCTTTGCTAAGGAGACACAAGGGTAAATGTAGTCTCATGGCTTCAGATCTGCTCTGCATCCTTGGGAAAGGAGTCCTTCCTTGAAGATTCCCAGCCCATGACCTATATTTGGGTTGGGTTGTAGGAAGATTTGGGGGAAAATAACAACCATTTGGCTTTTTTTAAATAAAAAGCCCCCAAACTGTTTCTCATTATGAAAATCATGTGAAGCTAGACTATTAAATGAATGAACATACATTTTAAATGGGCCAAATTTGGACCTTCTTATATACTCTTTACTCAAGCTTCCACACATCTCATTTGGCCTTCCCAAACAATGATGTCAAACTTATCTATGGTATTCTGCTTGAAATATGATGTTCTGTAGCATGATTTTATGCTATCTCCATAAATAAAAAATGGTTCCTCATGTTGCCACTAACTAATCAGTGGATGAATGAGGTAGTTTGAACAACAGTATGTAAGAAGGATGTCAGATCCTGACTCTCAAGCTTGTATAGATTCCTTTATAGAGCGGGGATGCTAAAAGCTGAAGTCTTCCTGTAATGCCAATGGAAATCCGGTGCAAGTATAAGGGTATTCTTATTAACTGCCTCATTTGGTCAAAAGGATGCAACACAGACTCTGGTTGTCCAGTGTGAAATCTGTCCTGTTAACAATAGAAACAGGTTTATAGCACGGAACTTGCTCAGACTATCCTTCACATTTATCAGTGTTTGACCTTTAAACCTTCAGTGATGCATGATCATGAACACCAACTCTCTTCTACACAAACTCAAGAACTCTCCTGTTAATCAGAAACAAGGGGTTCTCTCTCTCATATATATTTATATAGTGTGACAAAGTTCCTCCTCTGCCTTGATGAGTCCTGCACTTATTGGCTGATTTGCTTGCCTCAGAGATTCACGGCAGCCCTCAGTTTGGCCACTTTTGCTAGTGACTCAAACCTGCCATTCACTCAGCTAACCTCATCACTGGCCAGCATGGGGAAAGGGAGGAGAACAATCCCCGCCATCTCTGCTGACCCACCTAGTGGATCGGGGGATAGGCCAGGGACCTTCCCCTCTGGTGGGATCCATAGACCAGGTCATCTCCTCTTGTCTGAGGCCTGGTCTACACTACGAGTTTAGGGTTAAATCGAATTAAGCCTGGACACGTTCACACAACGAAGCCTTTTCTTTCGACTTAAAAGGCCCTTTAAACCAGTTTCTTTACTCCACCTCCGACGAGGGGATTAGCGATAAAATCGGCCTTAGCGGGTCGGAATTTGGGTAGTGTGGACGGAATTCAACGTTATTGGCCTCCGGGAACTATCCCACAGTGCTTCATTGTGACAGCTCTGGATAGCACTCTCAACTCAGATGCACTGACCAGGTAGACAGGAAAAGCCCCGCGAACGTTTTAATTTCATTTCCTGTTTCCCCAGCGTGGAGAGCACAGGTGACCACGCAGAGCTCATCAGCACAGGTAACTGTGATGGAGTCCCAGGATCGCAAAAGAGCTCCAGCATGGACCGAACAGGAGGTACGGGATCTGCTCACCATATGGGAAGATGAATCAGTGCTATCTGAACTCCATAGCAGTAAAAGAAATGGCAAAATATTAGAAAAGGTCTCCAAGGCCATGAAGGACAGAGGCCATAACAGGGACGCAGAGCAGTGCCGCGTGAAAATTAAGGAGCTACGGCAAGCCTACCACAAAGCCAGAGAAGCAAACGGAAGGTCCGGGGCAGAGCTGCAAACTTGCCGCTTCTACGCGGAGCTGCATGCCATTCTAGGGGGTGCAGCCACCACTACCCCAACCGTGTGCTGTGACTCCCTCACTGGAGAAACACACAGGGAAGAGGGTTCGGGGTACGAGGAAGATGAGGATGGAGGTAATGTAGATAGCTCACAGCAGCAAGGAAGGGGAGAAACCGGTTTCCCCAACAGCCAGGAAATGTTTGTCACCCTGGACCTGGAACCAGTAACCCCCGAACTCACCCAAGACCCTGAGGGCACACATGGGACCTCTGGTGAGTGTACCTTTGTAAATATTACACATGGTTTAAAAGCAAGTGTGTTTAATGATTAATGATTGATTTGCCCTGGCAATCGCGGCCAGTTCAGCTACTGGAAAAGTCTGTTAATGTCTATGGGGATGGAGCGGAAATCCTCCAGGGACATCTCCAGAAAGCTCTCCTTCATGTACTCCCAAAGCCTTTGCAAAAGGTTTCTGGGGAGGGCTGCCTTATCCCATCCGCCATGGTAGGACACTTTACCACGCCAGGCCAGTAGCACGTAGTCTGGAATCATTGCATAACAAAGCATTGTAGCGTATGGTCCCAGTGTTTGCTGGCATGCAGACAACATCCATTCCTTATCTCTCTTTGTTATCCTCAGGAGAGTGATATCATTCACGGCCACCTGGTTGAAATGGGGCGATTTTATTAAGGGGACATTCAGAGGTGCCCGTTCCTGCTCTGCTGAACAGAAATGTTCCCCGCTGTTACCCACACGGTGGGGGGGGAGGGGTGAAGTGATCATCCCAGAGAATTGGGTGTGGAGGGGGCGGGGGTTAGTTGGGTTTGTGCTGCATGTTAACCCGGAAACCGCAGCCCCTCCTTTTACATTGCAAACCCATTTTAAATGGCCAACCCAATTCATGCTTGATATGGGAAATGAGGGCACTGCTGTTTGAAACCATTCCCACATGTTAAGAAGGTTAAAAAAGCCAAAAGACTGTGGCTTACCATGGCTGCCTGCAAGCCGAAATCTGTTGCCTGGCACTGCGTGAGTGATCTCTCACACGAAACCGGCAGGCCCTCGCTATAAGAGGAAAAATGCGACCTTGTAACAAAAGAGTGTACCCATTGTTCTCTAAAATGTGTCTTTTTTAACCACCTCTCCCTTCTCCACCACCAGCTGCAAATGTTTCTCCTTCACAGAGGCTAGTGAACATTAGAAAGAGAAAATGGAGGATGCGGGACGATATGTTCACGGAGCTCCAGATGTTCTCCCACGCTGAAAGAGCACAGCAGAATGCGTGGAGGCAGTCAATGTCAGACATCAGAAAAGCACAATATGAACGAGAGGAGAGGTGGCGGGCTGAATCGCGGGATGAACAGAGCAAGTTGCTGGCTGAAGACGATAGGTGGCGTCAGCTTACAGACAGAAGGCAAGAGTCCATGCTCCGGCTGCTGGAGCATCAAACTGATATGCTCCAGTGTATGGTTGAGCTGCAGGAAAGGCAGCAGGAGCAGAGACCGCTGCTACAGCCCCTGTGTAACCAACAGCCCTCCTCCCCAAGTTCCATAGCCTCCTCACCCAGACGACCAAAAACGCGGTGAGGGGGCCTCCGGCCACCCAGTCACTCCACCCCAGATGATTGCCAGAACATCAGAAGGCTGGCCTTCAATAAGAGTTAAAGTTTTAAAATGCAGTGGGTCCTTTTCCTTCCCTCCTCCCCCACCCATCCCAGGCTATAAAGAATGCATGAATGTGAAGTAACAATGACTTTATTGCCTCTGCAAGTGGTGCTCGAAGTGGGGAGGGGAGGGTGGGGTGGTTGGTTTACAGGGAAGTAGAGTGAACTGGGGGGGGGGGGGGGGGGCGGAGGGTTCATCAAGGAGAAACAAACAGAAGTTTCACACCGTAACCTGGCCAGTCACAAAACTCGTTTTCAAAGCTTCTCTGATGCGCCCCGCGCCCTGCTGTGCTCCTCTAACAGCCCTGGTGTCTGGCTGCGCGTAATCAGCGGCCAGGCGATTTGCCTCAACCTCCCACCCCGCCATAAATGTCTCCCCCTTACCCTCACATATATTGTGGAGCGCACAGCAGCAGCAATAACAATGGCGATATTCATTTCGCTGAGGTCTGAGTGAGTCAGTAAGCTGCGCCAGCACGCTTTTAAACATCCAAATGCACATTCCACCACCATTCGGCACTTGCTCAGCCTGTAGTTGAACAGGTCCTGACTCCTGTCCAGGCTGCCTGTGTACGGCTTCATGAGCCATGGCATTAAGGGGTAGGCTGGGTCCCCAAGGATCACGATAGGCATTTCAACATTCCCAACGGTTACTTTCTGGTCCGGGAAGAAAGTCCCTTCCTCCAGCTTTCGAAACAGAGCAGAGTGCCTGAAGACGCGAGCATCATGTAACTTTCCCAGCCATCCCACCTTGATGTTGGTGAAACGTCCCTTGTGATCCACCAGGGCTTGCAGCAGCATTGAAAAGTACCCCTTGCGGTTTATGTACTCGGTGGCTTGGTGCTCCGGTGCCAAGATAGGGATATGGGTTCCGTCTATCGCCCCACCACAGTTTGGGAATCCCATTGCAGCAAGACTATCTACTATGGCCTGCACGTTTCCCAGAGTCACTACCCTTGATATCACCAGGTCTTTCATTGCCCTGGCAACTTGGATCACAGCAGCCCCCACAGTAGATTTGCCCACTCCAAATTGATTCCCGACTGACCGGTAGCTGTCTGGCGTTGCAAGCTTCCACAGGGCTATCGCCACTCGCTTCTTAACTGTGAGGGCTGCTCTCATCCTGGTATTCTGGCACTTCAGGGCAGGGGAAAGCAAGTCACAAAGTTCCATGAAAGTGCCCTTACACATGCGAAAATTTCGCAGCCACTGGGAATCGTCCCACACCTGCAGCAAGATGCGGTCCCACCGGTCTGTGCTTGTTTCCCGTGCCCAGAATTGGCGTTCCATGGCATGAACCTGCCCCAGTAACACCATGATTTCCACATTGCTGGGGCCTGTGCCTTGTGAGAGGTCTATGTCCATGTCAATTTCCTCATCACTCTCGTTGCCGCGCTGTAATCGCCTCCTCGGCTGGTCCGGGTTTCACTTTGGCATGACCTGGCTCTGCATATACTCCAGGACAATGCGCGTGGTGTTCATAGTGCTCATAATTGCCGTGGTGATCTGAGTGGGCTCCATGATCCCAGTGCTAGCTATGGCGCCTGGTCTGAAAAAAGGCGCGAAACTAGTATCTGACGGACCAGGGTAGGGAGGGAGGGCCGAGTGACGACATGGTGTACAGGTACAGGGAATTAAAATCAAGAAAGGTGGCCGTGCATCAGGGAGAAACACAAACAACTGTCACACAGAATGGCCCCCCGAAAGATTAAACTCAAAACCCTGGGTTTAGCAGGCCGTTGATTTCACGGAGGGAGGGGGAATACAGAACAAATCTATTTTTTACATCTTAAGCTGGCAGCCGACAGTGCAGCATGACTGATAGCCACTGCAGTACGATGACGATGGATACCAGTCGTAATATACCATCTTCCACCAAAAGGCAAGGGGCTGCTGCTGTGTAGCAATGCAGCCCCATGTCTGCCAGCACCCAGATCGCCCTTGGCCTCTTCTGGGTGCTTAGCAGAAAATACTGGGCGATTGGCAGAAAATAGCATACTACGACTTACAGCCATCATCATCGAGACAGTTGCATGTCTGCCCAGGTGCCCATGATTGACCGCCACTGCAGTACGACAACGATGGATACCAATCGTAATATATCATCTTCTACCAAAAGGCAAGGGGCTGGTGCAATGCAGTCCTACGGCTGCCAGCCCCACGGCTACCAGTCATGCTGCACTGTCTACCGCCAAAAGGCAGTTAGCTGCTGCTCCTGTGTAGCAATGCAGTACCACGTCTGCCAGCACCCAGATGACATATGGTGACGGTGAGCTGATCTGAGCGGGCTCCATGCTTGCCGTGGTATGTTGTCTGCACAGGTAACCCAGGTAAAAAGGCGCAAATCTATTGTCTGCCGGTGCTCTGACGGAGGGGAGGGGCCTGACGACATGTACCCAGAACCCCCCGCGACACTGTTTTGCATCATTCAGGCATTGGGATCTCAACCCAGAATTCCAATGGGCGGCAGAGACTGCGGGAACTGTGGGATAGCTACCCATAGTGCAATGCTCCGGAAGTCGACGCTAACCTCGGTACTGTGGACGCGGTCCGCCGACTAGAGCACTTAGAGCATTTTATGTGGGGACACATACAATCGGCTGTATACAACCGATTTCTATAAAACCGGCTTCTATAAATTCGACCTAATTTTGTAGTGTAGACATACCCTCAGTTAGGGAGTTGAGGGGGATGAGGGGAACCCGGGCCCACCCTCTATTCTGGGTTCCAGCCCAGGGCCCTGTGGATTGCAATTGTCTACAGTGTCTCTTGTAACAGCTGTGTGACAGTTACAACTCCCTGGGCTACTTCCCCAGGGCCTCCTGCCAACAACTTCTTTGTCCTCACCACAGGACCTTCCTCCTGATGTCTGGTAACGCTTATATTTCGCAGTCCTCCAGCAGTATGCCTTCTCACTCTCAGCTTCTTGCGCCTCTTACTCCCAGCTCCTCACACGTGCCCCTCACTGACCGAAGTGAGGTCCTTTTTAAAACCAGGTGCCCTGATTAGCCTGCCTGTCCTAATTGATTCTGGTAGCTTCTTAATTGGCTCCAGGTGTCCTAATTAGCCTGCCTTAATTGGTTCCAGCAACTTCCTGATTGTTCTGGAACAGCCCATTATCTTACTCAGGGAAAAGGGACCTGCTTAAGCTGGGACTAATATATCTACCTTCTATCACTCTCCTGTAGCCATCTGGCCTGACCCTCTCACAATAGATACATCTATATCTTCACAGATAAATGTGTAATTATTGTAACATACGACATTTATAAAAGTGTCTTTTATCCCAAAGAATCTTGAAGCACTTAAAAAAAACTATGGCCCCAATTTATCAAATCAATTAAATGCATGCTTAACTGTAAGCATAACTACTCATGGGCTTACTTTTAAGCATGTGCTTAAGTGCTTTGTTGAATCATGGCTATTGTGACAGACCCAGACCAGTGGGGTACAGGAGTCTGGTAGAGGGCAAATATATTGGTCAATGGATGAGTAGTTTTCTGTTCCCTGAGTGACCAGAGAAGGGGCTGCACTAGAGAAATCAGGAACCTGCTAGAACCAGTTAAGGCAGGCAGGCTAATTAGGACACCTGGAGCCAATTAAGAAGAAGCTGCTAGAATCAATTAAGGCAGGCTAATCAGGGCACCTGGGTTTTAAAAGGAGCTCACTTCAGTTTGTAGTGCGAGAGTGTGAGGAGCTGGGAGCAAGAGGCGCAAGGAGCGGAGAGGGAGAGGGAGAGAGAGAGAGAGAGGGTGAGGGTGAGGGTGAGGGTTTTTCTGCTGGAGGACTGAGGAGCACAAGCATTATTAGACATCAGGAGGAAGGTCCTGTGGTGAGAATAAGGAAGGTGTTTGGAGGAGGCCATGGGGAAGTAGCCCAGGGAGTTGTAGCTGTCATGCAGCTGTTACAGGAGGCACTATAGACAGCTGCAGTCCACAGGGCCCTGGGCTGGAACCCGGAGTAGAGGGCGGGCCCGGGTTCCCCCCAAACCTCCCAATTGACCTGGACCGTAGGTTCTTCCAGAGGGGAAGGTCTCTGGGCTGTTCCCCAACCCACATGGTGAATCTCTGAGGCAAGAAAATCCGCCAATAAGCAGAGGACCCACCAAGATAGAGGAGGAACTTTGTCACACTATGTACACAAAGCACCACTGAAAACACACCGACATCTGGAGGTGGTGGAGGATAGTTAACAATACACTTCCTGGCAAGGGGACATTTTGGTCAAGGACATGAAGGCAAACCTCTGCACTTATAAAAAGGGCTAACAGTTTTTTAACACACACAGAAAAGACAACATCAGCATTTTGAACATATATCTGAGAGACACAGCAAACTTACATAGCTCAGAAGAAGGAAAGATTGAGCCAAACCTGATCAGATTTGATTCACATATGTATATGTATACAGAGAGATAAATACAGTGTGCATATATATACACATACAGACATACACATGCATAGTGGTTGCCATTTAAACTTTACTACTGCTGAATGCAGGTAATTAGCCTGTGCTAAGTATTAGAGGCCAAAAAAGGCTCCCCTTCTGCTGATGTGGTTTGTGCACACAAAATTTGCACACACACAATTCACCTGCAGACAGGAATCAGAGTTCTTGTATCTTTATGACCTGATCACAGACATAAATAAGACAGTTACACAGATTTTCATGCACAGTCTATATCCACAAATGTTGCAGATGAACACGGAATAAGCAGGGCTGGCTCCAGGCACCAGTGAACGAAGCAGGTGCTTGGGGCGGCCAATGGGAAGGGGTGGCACGTTTGGGTCTTCGGCGGCAATTCGGCGATGGGTCCCTCATCCCTCTCAGAGCAAAGAAGCCGCCGCCGAATTGCTGCCGAGGAATGAAGCGGTGCGGTTGAACTGCCGCCAAAGTGCCGCGATTGCGGCTTTTTTTTCCCTTCACTGTTTGGGGCGGCAAAAAAGCCTGAGCCGGCCCTGGGAATAAGTAAGAGAGATTGATGGTTACCACTGTATGCTTGTATATATTTGTGTGTATGGGTGCGCGTATACAGATGGCTAGCTGTCCAGATGGGTGCTTTATAAACTAATATATATTACTTAAAGCTTGTAAAATTCTTTGTAAATGTAAAAGGAATGGAGTTTCTAAACATAAACTTTTAAGTTTCCCTCAAGTAAAATAGAAATGCCATTATTGGACTGACTTCTATTGGTAAGAGAGACAAGCTTTCAAGCTTACACAGAGCTCTTCTTCAGGTCTGGGAAATGTACTCAGTGTCAAAACAGCTAAATACAAGGTGGAATAGATTGTTTCACATAAGTAGTTAACACATATGTCTAGGGACCTTTCAAGGTGAAGTGGTTCATTAACACCCCTCCAGAAGAGGGAGGAGAAGGCAGCTGGGGGTGGGAGGGTTAGTTGGTTAGAGATTGTGGTAATAAGCCATAAATCCAGTGTCTCTGTTCAGTCCATGATTTTCAGGGTCTACCAAAGTTATGAATTTAAATTCCCAGGCTTGTCTTTTGAAAGTGTTGTGCACATTTCCATTGAAGATGAAGCCTGAGAGATCACAGAATCATAGAAGATCAGGGTTGATAGAAGATTAGGAAGAGACCTCAGGAGGTCATCTAGTCCAACCTCCTGCTCAAATCAGGACCAACACTAACTAAATCATCCCAGCCAGGGCTTTGTCAAGCTGGGCCGTAGAAACCTCTAAGGATGGAGATTCCACCACATCCCTAGGTAACCCATTCCAGTGCTTCACCACCCTCCTAGTGAAATAGCGTTTCTTAATATCCAAACTAGACCTCCCACACTGCAACTTGAGACCATTGCTCCTTGTTGTCATCTGCCACAACTGAGAACAGCCGAGCTCCATCCTCTTTGGAACCCCCCTTCAGGTAGTTGAAGGCTGTTATCAAATCCCCCCTTACTCTTCTCTTCTGCACACTAAACAAGCCCAGTTCCCTTAGCCTCTCCTCGTAAGTTATGTGCCCCAGCCCCTTGATCATTTTCATTGCCTTCCGCTGGACTCTCTCCAATTTGTCCACATCCTTTCTGTAGTAGGGGGCCCAAAACTGAACACAATACTCCAGATGTGGCCTCGTCAGTGCCGAATAGAGGGGAATAATCACTTCCCTCAATCTGCCTGCAGTGCTCCTACTAATACAGCCCAATATGCCATTAGCCTTCTTGGCAACAAGGGCACACTGCTGACTCATATCCACTACTCATCCAGGTCCTTTTCTGCAGAACTGCTGCTTAGTCAGTCGGTCCCCAGCCTGTAGCGGTGCATGGGATTCTTCCATCCTAAGTGCAGATATAGAGGCATCACTTTATGAAAACTGTTTACCCACAGGTGATATGATGTTTTTATCTTTTATCATTTTTATGCATGAGCTCATTTGAGAGCACAGTGATTGTCTCATTTCACCCGCATAGTTATTATTAGGGAGTTTAGTGCACTGGATGAGGTAAACCACATGTTGAGAGAGGCACGTCTAGGATCCATGGATCTTGAAAGGTTTGTTGTGGAGTGTGTACCTCCTCAGCTGCCTTTCCCCTCTCCTATGACTGGAGATGTGTCAATGGGCCACTTCACCTTGAATGGTCCCTTCAAATACGTGTTAACTACTTATGCTAGACAATCTCTTCCACCTTGTGTTAAAGTGTGACATTCTGTACATTTCCCAGTCCTAAAGAAGATCTCTGTGTAAGCTTGAAATCTTGTCTCTCTCACCAACAGAATTCAGTCCAACAAAAGATACTACCTCACCCACCTTGTTTCTCTAATATCGTGGGATCAACATGGCTACAACAACATTGCATATTCAAGACTCACAACTCCCTTGTTCTGACCAGTTGGACCATTTCCTCAGTCAAATGCAACACCCTGAATGAATAACTGTCCTTCTAAGACATAGTTGCCAAATTCAGGGCCAAACCTAAATGTGGAAGTTATCACTACTCTTGGCTTCATAACTACTGGCACACAAATTCACTCCTATCGAGAGAAAACTGGATAAAGAATTTAATCATACTCTGTCTGAGGGGCACTGGAACTGGATTTGGGATGACATCAAAGTGTTATCTTCATTCCCTCTGGAGATTTTTGCAGGACTCTGCTCGGCTAAACTAACAAACTCTGACAAATAAATATTGGTGGCAACACTTCCTATCATCTCTATCACACTAGTGTACTCTGCACCTGTGACAAAATTACCCTTCTCTGGCAGGAAGTCTGTAATCTTACTCCCAAGGCTCTGAACTTTCCCATCACACTGTCAGCCAAACTGTGCCTATTAGGCCTGTAGGTAGATAGCTCTATTCCACTATATCCTAGAAAAACAGCCTTGACAGTGATGGAAGCTTTTGAGAGAGCTGCCTTACCACACTGGAAAGGCCAAAGCCTCCTCCTAGAAATGCCAATAAGACTCTCATGGAAAAAATTACCCTCTCAGGGTACCATAATTGAGACCAATTCTACTACACTATGGAGTGAACACATACCGTTTTTCCTCTCCTTTGATATTGTCTCTTCTAGCAACCCAGCTCCTTTATAAATTGGATCTAACTAATAGCAAGATTACTTCTAGTTTCTTCTGCAGGTGGTCAGGCTTTAAACATAAGGCTTAGAACAACTTTTAATTTTACCTTGTAATAAGGTAAAGATAATGGTTTTCAACAGGGGGAGCTTGGAGGCAATTAGAAGATTTTTCCCCACTTTATTTTAAACAGAACATATTAACAAGTTTTAATCAAGAAATATTACACAGATCAAACATAAACACAAAGCTTGCTGGGGAGATTCCAACTGGCCACACATACACTCCACATTACATATAATGCTACCAATCACAAATAGTTAACACTTAACTGGTATTTTATGTATGTTCTTTTTGGTCTGGGACTCTAGGTTCTATTCCTGGCTCTGCCACGGGCCAGCTCGGTGACCTTGGGCAAGTAATGTTGACTCTCTGTGCCTCAGTTTACCTCTGTAAAATGATACTGACCTCCTTTGTAAAGTGATTTGAGAGCTAATTATTATTAATTATTATTATTATTATTATTATTAGTCCAAAAATCTCTTCTTCAAGGAACATATAAAACACATTTCCTTCCCAGACATCCATATTTCTACTTAATCTATGTTTCCTCTTCTTGCTCTTATTTATTCTTCTCTCCTCTTCCATTTATATTCCTTCTCCTTCCTTATTGCTATTTCTAATTCATCCTTAGATACTTGGTTAACTAACTCACCAAACAGCCATAACAATACACAGGGACAACTGTATGTTACATAGCCATCATGTTAATTATATAAAATATATTTATTTTGTCTCATTTGTTACATATATTATATTTCTTATCCTTTCAATATGTTAACATTCCCTGAGAGTTCACAACTGACTAGGTTACCATAAATACCACAAATACTCATTTTCTTTTTCTTGCAAAAAAAAAAAAAAAAAAAGGAAAAGGAAAAGATGTAAAATACTACTGAAGTGTTAAATATTTGTGATTGTTAGCATTACGTGTAATGCAGAATGTGTGTGTGGCCAATTGGATTCTGCCCAGCAAGCTTTGTAGTTATGTTCGATCTGTGTAATCTGTCTTGATTAAAACTTGTAAATAAATAAAGAGGAAAAAAATCACTTGATTATCTCCAAGCTCCCTCTCCATCCTCAAAACTGAGACAAAGCTGTTGAAAACTGAAAGAAGAAGGACGAGATGGGACATTGGGGGATATATATCAGATAAATATATTGAAGGGTATATATCAGGAAGGGTGAAGAGCTATCTAAGCTAAGGAGAATGCTGGCACAAGAACAAATGGGTATAAAATGGCCATGAATAAATTCAGGCTGTAAATTAGAAGGTTTCTAACCATCAGAGGGGTAAGGTTCTGGAACAACCTCCCAATAGAAGTTGTGGGAGCAAACAATGGAATTAGTTTTAAGAGAGAGCGATACAAATTTATGAGTGCACATAGGTGCTAGAACTATGGGAGCTGGGGTTGCTCCTGCACCCCTGCCCCCCGGGCTTGAAGTAGTAATAGCAACTCAAATACATGGTTTCCGCCATCGGTACCCTCATTATAAAAATTGTTCCTGCACCACTATGAATGCATTCAAGTGCAACTTACAAATGGAGAATTTCTTCTTTTTCTTACTTGCCCTCTGGAATGGTGGCCGAAGTATGAAGGGGCATATGAATGTTTAGCATAACTGGCAGATATATACCTTACAAAACCGGTTACAACAGTGGCATGCTAACACCTGTTCTCACGTTTAGGTGACACTGTAAATAAGAAGAGGGTAGTATTATCTTCCATAAATGTAAACAAACTTGCTTTTCTTTGCGATTGGCTGAACAAGAAGGAGGACTGAGTGGACTTGTAGACTCTAAAGTTTTAGAGTCTGGCTAGATCGTCAGGCTCAACGGGTAGTGATCAATGGCTCGATGTCTAGCTGGCAGCCAGTATCAAGTGGAGTGCCCCAGGGATTGGTCCTGGGGCAAGTTTTGTTTAACCCATTTACTAATGACCTGGATGATGGGATGGGTTGCACTTTCAACAAGTTCGTGGATGATACTAAGCTGGGGGGAGAGGTAGATACGCTGGAGGGTAGGGATAGGGTCCAGAGTCACCTGGACAAATTGGAGGATTGGGCCAAAAGAAATCTGATGAGGTTCAACAAGGACAAGTGCAGAGTCCTGCACTTAGGATGGAAGAATCCTATGCACTGCTGCAGACTACGTACCGAATGGTGAAGCAGCAGTTCTGCAGAAAAGGACCTGGGGATTACAGTGGATGAGAAGCTGGATATGATTCAGCAGTGTGCTCTTGTTGCCAAGAAGGCTAACGGCATATTGGGCTGTATTAGTAGGAGCACTGCCAGCAGATCGAAGGAAGTGATTATTCCCCTCTATTCGGCACTGGTGAGGCCACATCTGGAGTATTGTGTTCAGTTTTGGGCTCCCCACTACAGAAAGGATGTGGACAAATTAGAGAGAGTCCAGCGGAGGGCAACTAAGATGAGTTAGAGGGCTGGGGCACATGACTTACAAGGAGAGGCTGAGGAAACTGGGCTTGTTTAGTCTGCAAAAGAGAAGAGTGAGGGGGGATTTGATAGCAGCCTTCAACTACCTGAAAGGGGGTTCCAAAGAGGATGGAGCTCAGCTGTTCTCAGTGGTGGTAGATGACAGAACAAGGAGCAATGGTCTTAAGTTGCAGTGAGGGAGGTCTAGTTTGGATATTTCACTAGGAGGGTGGTGAAGCACTGGAATGGGTTACCTAAGAAGGTGGTGGAATCTCCATCCTTAGAGGTTTTTAAGGCCTGGCTTGACAAAGCCCTGGCTGGGATGATTTAGTTGGTCTTGGTCCTGATCTGAGCAGGGGGTTGGACTAGATGACTTCCTGAGGTCTCTTCCAACCCTAATCTTCTTTGATTCTATGATTCTATGATAATTGACACCCCTAATTCAAATGTTACTCACATTGACTTCAGTGGAAGCAGGATCAGGCTTTAACAGGCTATTAGATCTCAAAGAAAGACAGGAGTGACTCCTGATAAGCAGGGCCGGCTCTAACTTTTTTGCCGCCCCAGGCAAAAAAAAGAGCGCTGCCCCACTGTAACACATCCCGCCCCCCCCCCCCCCCCCCCCCCAGCGCCATGCCAGGCCGCCCAAACCCCCGCCCTGAGCGCCTTGCCGGGCCGCCCAATCTCCCCCCGCCAGCACCGCCCAAACCCCCGCCCCAGCGCCGCGCTGGGCCGGCGAACCCCCACAAGCGCCGCACTGGCAAACCCCCCCGCCCCCAGCGCCGCACCGGGCCGCCCAAACCCCCGCCCCCTGAGCACCTCGCCGGGCCACCCTAACCCCCACCCCCATGAAGCGCCGTGCTGTGCCGAACCGCCCAAATCCCCGGAGCACCGGACCAGGCCGGCCAAACCCCCCAGCACCGCCGAAGCCCTCGCCCCTCGCCCCCACCCCAGCGCCGCGCTGCCAAAACACCCCCTGTGCTGCCTGGCCGAAACAAAAAACAAACCCCTTCGAGTGCTGCCCCACCGACAAAAAACAAAAACACCGCGAACGCCCCCTGCCACCCCATCATTGGCTGCTCCTTCTAAGGTGCCGCCCCAAGCACGTGCTTGGTTGGCTGGTACCTGGAGCTGGCCCTGCTGATAAGCCTCCTGAGGCTTATAACTTCTGATGGGCACCCAGTGAGTCTAAATTAAGTGATGGAATCTGAGGTGGTTCCTATCAAGCTTCCCAGGGCTGAGGGGTTCACACACGAATGTGCATACACACACACCCACACACCCATCTATATCTGCGTTCTTTTGTTCTTTTGTAGGACTATGCTATTGTAAAATGTTATTTAAAAAATGTAATGTGCCCATTATTTCAATTTTTCCCTGAATAAAAATGAAGAAAGAAACAACTTTTTGTTCTCTCGCTATAGTAAAAAAACATATTTCATAGCATTGAGATCATCAAAAGGTTGGGTGTCATAAATGGGGATAATAAATCCATTAATTATGGCTGAGGTCTAACACACCTTTATAAATACTGAGAGAGATGCCAAACGACTTTTTAAGCAAGGATAGTTGACAAACTATACAGATATTTTGTTATCTCACCTATTTTTTAATATTCTTAAATGTTTGAGTTACTATATTTAAGAGTAGGTTAGATAAATGTCTATCAGGGATGGTCTAGACAGTATTTGGTCCTGCCATGCGGGCAGGGGACTGGACTCGATGACCTCTCGAGGTCCCTTCCAGTCCTAGAATCTATGAATCTTATGAATCTATTGAAATTTGGTAATATAATTATATATTTCAGAAAATGATTTGAGTTTATGGACTAAATTCTACCCAGATTTAGACCCCCAAGTAACCCCATTGCAACCCAGTGCCTTCTATGGGGTTGTACAGGATAAGAGGAAGGGCAGATTATATCCCTTTGTGTCAGACTGCAACATGAACAGAAGGAACAAGAACAGACATCTAAATTTATGAGATCAAACAAAGCTGTTATTCCAGAAAGCAACTGCAATTGTTACAGTGGAAATAAGAAAAGTGAAGGCTAGGATTCCAGAGCATTTCCCCTCCCCTCCCCTTCCCCTGCCCTTCTTCCTTGCTTTATCAGAGACTCTTTCAGCAGTTGAAGAAATTTTGTGGCAATTTCACATTTATAAAACTGTTTAAAGTTAAAACTAACAGAGCAGGAAATATAATGTGTGGTTTTGATTGATTTGGCTCTTCAGCTTTATAAAACCTCACTTGTGCAAAGAAGATTGCTGTGAGTGTATTGCTTGTTCTACTTTTAAATCTTACCTTTCCACAGACACCCACATTGTAACTTTGAAATAAATGCACAAATACATTATTTTTTGGCCTTGCTACATTTTGCAGAGTGGGAGGATAAGAAAAAATTATTAAGAGAGCGAAACCTTCCTTCTAAATTAAAGGTTTCATACCCTAATAAATAATTTTTTTAGCTGTTGGTAAATGGTTCTATTATCCCCTAATGTGGAGAAGCCCATAGAGGCTAGGAGTCTACCATTGCCTCTTTAATCAGAAAACTGTTCTGTCAGGTAAACAGCACAGCCTAAAATGTGTCTGTTTTCTGTTGAATACTGTGCTCTGCAGAAAAATAAAATAGCTATTGAACACACACACAAAGGCCAGGGTTTAAAGCTGACTCTTCATCTAACATAGTTATTCTTTGATTGAAGATACAGAGGTTGTCCTGTGACTTCAGTAATGCTCAGCATTTCCTTGGTCCTATCAGCTGGGAGCCAAAAAAAAAATCTGAGTAGATACAGATTACTGAGTCAAATGGGAGCAGCCAAAGAGAGCTCAGTCTACTGTACTTTGACAAAGATGGGACGATTAAGAAACAAAAATCTGTTAACAAAGAGCTAATTAATGAGGGTAACTGTTAGCTAGTTAACACAGTGCTCTGATTATAGCCTGGGTGGTGGACTGCAAAACTAATCTATGAATTCACATGCAGCAGTGCACATCCCTCTCTGGATATCAACCTCTAGGTCACTGGAGGGCTACGATATTGCTAGGCTGATTCATCAGTAAGACTACTGGCATCTGCAATGCATGGATGTGCTCACTTGCCTCCCTGCCAAAAGTAACATTTGAAATGAAGGGGGCTATACCTAGGGTTACCATACGTCCGGTTTTTCCCGGATATGTCCGGCTTTTCAGGAATCAAACCCCTGTCCGGGGGGAATTGCCGAAAAGCCACACATGTCCGGGAAAATGGCCGGCACTTCCTCTCCCGCTGCGGCTCTGCTCCACTCCTCCTCTCTCAGATTTACAGAGCCAAGCTGCCCGAGCCAGCGCTACTGGCTTCGGGCAGCCCCCCTCTGCCTCCGGACCCCGAGCCCCCAGCCAGGCACTTCTCCTACCTGGCTCCAGCTGAGCTGCTCCCGCGGTGCAAGGTCCGGAGGCGGGGGGGGGGCTGCCCGAAGCCGGTAACGCTGGCTCGGGCAGCTCGGCTCTGTAAGTCTGAGGGGAGGAGCCGAGCAGCTCAGCTGGAGCCGGGGAAGGGACGTGCCCAGCCAGCTCTGGGTCCTGAGGCAGGGGAGGGCTGCCCGAAGCCAGCAGCTCGGCTCTTACATTCTGAGAGGGGAGGAGCAGCTCAGCTGGAGCCAAGGTAGGAGAAGTGGGGTCCGGAGGCGGGGCTGGGGGGTGCTGAGCGGGCCGGGGGGGCCAGGGGGTGCTCAGCCGGGGTCCGGGCCGGGGGGTGCTGAGCGGGCCGGGGGGCCGGCGGGGCTGGGGGGTGCTGAGCAGGCCGGGGGATGCTTGGCCAGGGGTCCGGGGGCTGGCGGGGCCAGGGGGTGCTCGGCCAGGGATCGGGGGCCGGCAGGGCCAGGGGGTGCTCGGCCAGGGGCCGGCCCAGGCTGGAAACGCCGGGGGGGGGCAGCCTGGGCCGCTCCTCCTCCCCCCACACCTCCCCTTACCTGCTTCAGGCTTCCCGCGAATCAAATGTTCGCGGGAAGCAGGGGAGGGGGCGGAGTTGGGGCGGGGACTTTGAGGAAGGGGCGGAGTTGGGGCGCGGGCGTGGGCGGGGCTGGGGGTGGGGCCGGGGTCCGGTGGAGTGTCCTCCTTTTGGAGGCTCGAAATATGGTAACCCTACTATACCACAGAGAGAAAACACACAAATAACAAGAGACACATAAACCATACTATATTCAAATCAACCCCGAGGCAAAAACAAAACCTATGGGAAAGAAAGAGAATTTTGAAAGAGAGCCTAACATTCTCTGGTGAAGCATAGCACAGAGGGAAATGTGCCTGGTCCTGAATACTTGGGCAACGCTGATACTATTGCTCAGGCGGCGACAAGATAGAGTTTTTATCCTTTAAAGATGGCACTGTTCTGGTTCCTGAAAATTCAGCAATTTCTCCATAGAAAAGTACCTCATATGACTGCAAATTCTTTCTTCTAAAGCTTATTTTATTTAAAGAGACATTTTCATAAAATGTGATGAATATTATGAGGATTAAGGACCTGATCAAAAGCCCACAGAAGCTAAGGAAAGAGCTCATTGGGCCTTGAATCAGGGGCTAAGTGTCGGAGGTGAAATCCTGGCTCCATCAAAGTCAATGGGAATTTTGTCATTTATTTAATGGGGCCAGGATTTCATCCCTTATTTTTAAAAACTCTGGTCTCTGCTTTTGTATCCATTTCTTTTCAGACACAGTTATTTGGGGGTGTAAATGAGAATTTGTATTTGTCTATCTACCACCATTGCCATTAACAATTCAACATTTGGCAGTAGATACTACCTCTGGGGGACAGGACTACTTTACATATGCCAGCCCTCCACAACTTTAACTTCTGCCACAGCTCTGCCACCAGAGTAACTGAATTAGCAAAATCTATAGCTACTATGGTCACAGCTCCTTTCTGGCAATTGTCACCCACTTCTAGGAGTGTGTGAGAATTTTACAGTCCCCCTTCTAGCTTTGGTTTGGTTACTTTGTGTTACTATGGTCTGATTACCTTAGCAGAGGTTGTGTATATTATCAATGACCTCCATCAGGGTTTACACCAGCATAGAATTTAAGGTAGTTCACTTCACATTATTTTATTCATGAGCCCCGTGTTGTTATAAAGACTCTAAACAGACCACTGCCTAAGACTATTCAGATCCAAATCCAATGGAAATCAACAGAAAGCCATGGTGGAGGTCCTTAGGATTTCAAAACTCAGTTTAAAATGTTCATATAAAGAAGCAGCAGATCTCAAAGGCTCTGGTTGCATATAGGGTAGATTAAAATGCCCAAACACTGAGGCCTTAGACCTTCAAATTAAGAAAACTAGAATAGATTAACAGGAAAATAACCTGAAGAATTAGATGAATGGTACTTTTTTGTCTTTATTTTTTAAGTATTACTATTAAATTGGTGTAAATGATAGTAAATGCACAGATGGATTATAAATTGGTAACCCTTTTTTTTCTATTGCTGCTGAGGTTCATGACAAAGCTGGAAGGCCATATCAGTGCTCTTTCAGTATTACCTTTAGAATTTGTTACTTTTTATTTAGAACTCCTCCCTTATAAAATGTACATAATTTTTAAAACTACATCATATTTTTTTAAATCATCAGTCTGGAGGGGGAGTGCATAATGTGCAACATACGGTGGAAAGACCAGAGATAATTTGACGGGTTGAATTAGCATCAAGGCATGGAATATAAGTGCAGAGGTTCCATTTTATTTTGATGTTCACCATTTTTGAAGCTAACACTCTGACAGATCATATTCATTTCTCTCAGTACACATTCAGTTAAAGTACAAATTAGCAATAACTTTCATTTCTTTAGCAAGAGACATAGAGAGGCTAAAAGGCATTGCACATCATGTTATTATCCTTCCTGAACATCTGCTGAATACTGCAGAAAAAATAAGGATTTGTATGCTTTTGCTGAATATCTGTCTAACAGCCTAGTTGTGCTGGTCACAGTTCTGTAAGCAATAAAAAAAGCTTAAAAATTGTAAACCTGAAAACTACAAGACTCATGAACAATGTCAAACACATGCACATACGCACATACTGCATTTTAGAAACACCCTATTTGTCTTCTTCATTGTTTACTATCAAATATTTTTATTTCTCTTTCATGCTAAGAGACAAGTAATTAGAGTACCACTAATCAATAGACCATTTTATTATCCAATGCAGCTCTGAATAATCCCCATAATTTAACTAGCTTCTGGGTGCACCAGCAGTGAATATCCACAGAAAACAAAGAATTTGACAAACACCAAGGGCTGTTAAGTACAAAGCAGCTTTCAAGAAAATAAAGAGCTACACGAGATTATTTTTAAGTAGTGGAATGAAAACAAACAAATGGTGCAGCTATTTTTTCCTTCTTTTCAGTAAATCTTCTCTGCTATTTTGCCTTAACTAAGCCCCAAAGATCTGGTACACTCTCACTGCTGCAAACTGCATGTCCTTCTGCACCAGTGACAGCTGCCTAGCCCCAGGCAGATTTACCCAAAAAAGAAGAATAGGAGACTTATCCACTTTTAGCTTCCCTCAGGAGTCTTACAAGCATAGGGCAGCTTTGGTTCTGCAGGGCTTAATGCAACCAATAGGAGATTGTAGGAGAGAGGTGCTGAATCGGCGCATCCCTCAGCAGAATGGGGTGAAATGTTTGCAATTTTTAGTCTGAAACATTTAGTGAATTCATATCAATTTCAACAAACTGTTTAAGTAAAAAATGAACCTAAAAAGTTCTGAAAAATCAAAATTACAGGGAACACTTAGATCACGATGGGACGGATGGGCAGGATCCCCTGGGAGAATAACATGAGGGGGAAAGGAGTCCGGGAGAGCTGGCTGTATTTTAAAGAAGCCTTATTGAGGTTGCAGGACCAAATGATCCCGATGTGTAGAAAGAAATAGTAAATATGGCAGGCGACCAGCTTGGCTTAACGGTGAAATCTTTGCTGATCTTAAACACAGAAAAGAAGCTTACAAAAGGGGAATATTGGACTAATGACCAGGGAGGAGTATAAAAATATTGCTCAGGCATGCAGGAGTGAAATCAGGAAGGCCAAATCACACTTGGAGTTGCAGCTAGCAAGAGATACTAAGAGCAACAAGAAGGGTTTCTTCAGGTATGTTAGCAACAAGAAGAAAGTCAAGGAAAGTGTGGGCTCCTTACTGAATGAGGGAGGCAACCTAGTAACAGAGGGTGTGGAAAAAGCTAATGTACTCAATGCTTTTTTTGCCTCTGACTTCACAAACAAGGTCAGCTCCCAGACGACAACGCTGGGCAGCACAGCATGGGGAGGAAGTGACCAGCCCTCTGTGGAGAGAGAAGTGGTTCAGGACTACTTAGAAAAGCTGGACGAGCACAAGTCCATGGGGTCGGATGCTCTGCATCTGAGGGTGCTAAAGGAGTTAGCGGATGTGATTGTACAGCTATTGGCCATTATCTTTGAAAACTCATGGCGATCAGGGGAGATCCTGGAAGACTGGAAGAAGGCTAATATTTTCAAAGGGAAGAAGGAGGATCCAGGGAACTACAGACCAGTCAGCATCACCGCAGTCCCTGGAAAAATCATGGAGCAGGTCCTCAAGGAATCAATTCTGAAGCACTTAGAGGAGAGGAAAGTGATCAGGAACAGTCAACATGGATTCACCAAGGGCAAGTCAAGCCTGACTAACCTAATTGCCTTCTATGATAAGATAACTGGCTCTGTGGATGAGGGGAAAGCAGTGGATGTGTTATTCCTTGACCTTAGCAAAGCTTTTGATATGGTCTCCCACAGTATTCTTGCAGGCAAGTTAAAGAAGTATGGGCTGGATGAATGGACAATAAGGTGGACAGAAAGCTGGCTAGATCATTGGGCTTAATGGGTAGTGATCAATGGCTCCATGTCTAGTTGGCAGCCTGTATTAAGGGTCGGTTTTGTTCAATATCTTCATTAATGATCTGGAGGATGGCATGGACTGCACCCTCAGCAAGTTTGTAGATTACACTAAACTGGGAGGAGTGGTAGATATGCTGGAAGGTAGGGATAAGAGGGACCTAGACAAATTAGAGGATTGGGCCAAAAGAAATCTGATGAGGTTCAACAAGGACAAATGCAGAGTCCTGCACTTAGGGTGGAAGAATCCCTTGCAGTGCTACAGACTAGGGACAGAGTGGCTAGGCAGCAGTTGTGCAGAAAAGGACCTATGGGTTACAGTGGGTGAGAAGCTGGATATGAGTCAACAGTGTGCCCTTGTTGCCAGGAAGGCTAACAGCATTTTGGACTGTATAAGTAGGGGTATTGTCAGCAGATCGAGGGACATGATCATTCCCCTCTATTTGGCATTGATGAGGCCTCATCTGGAGTACTGTGTCTAGTTTTGGGCCCCACACTACAAGAAGGATGTGGAAAAATTGGAAAGAGTCCAGCGGAGGGCAACAAAAATTATTAGGGGGCTGGAGCACATGACTTACGAGGAGATGCTGAGGGAACTGGGATTGTTTAGTCTGCAGAAGAGAAGAATGAGGGGGGATTTGATAGCTGCTTTCAACTACCTGAAAGGGGGTTCCAAAGAGGATGGATCTAGACTGTTCTCAGTGATACCAGATGACAGAACAAGGAGTAATGATCTCAAGTTGTAGTAGGGGAAGTTTAGGTTGGATATTAGGAAAAACTTTTTCACTGGGAGGGTGGTGAAGCACTGGACTGGATTACCTAGGGAGGTAGTGGAATCTCCTTCCTTAGAGGTTTTTAAGGTCAGGCTTGACGAAGCCCTGGCTGGGATGATTTAGTTGGGGATTGGTCCTGCTTTGAGCAGGGGATTGAACTAGAAGACCTCCTGAGGTCCCTTCCAACCCTGATAGTCTATGATTCTATGATCATCTACTCTGACCTCCTGTGTAACACTCATCATAAAAATTTCACTCAGTTACCCCTGTATTAAGCCAAGTAACGTGTGCTCAGTGTACCAGAAAGTCATCCTCTCTTATATGAAACACTAGAAGCACCTATTCCTTTCAAAGCCAAAAACATTTCTGTGTCCATAAACCCAAAAGGAACATAAAGGACCAGATCAGGATCTCAGTTTCACCAGGATGAATCTGGACCAATTCCATGGACTTTGGTGGAGTTGCATCCGACTTGTATAGGTGTAAATGAGACGATAGGCTTCCCCCCTCTTGCAACACTTTATTTTTAATAAATTCATTTTGAAATTTTGCAGTATTAATGGGTTTTATACAATACTGTATAAATATAACATTTATTTAATTGAAAACAGCCAGCCAGGATAATTATTCTATGTCTATTAAAAAAAATCTTCTATAACAGAGAACTGAAAACTAGGACAATGCAGAGTAACAGCATACATTAAATATCTTAGAATGTATTTTACATGCACTTTCATATTCTTGACAGCATAGTTATACTATTTTCTCCTTTATTGTTAATGAGCTGAATACATCCTTGCCTGATACTACTGCACAATTAAAACAATACAAAATAAACAAAACTGACCTAATGCTAAATTGAAGCCTGCAAGTCTGCAAGGAATATTTACAACTCAGATTACACACAGGTCTAAATCACCAACTTTTCAATATTTAACAGTATATTGCTGCAGCCACTGCATAAATAATTGAATGAACAGGACATGATATGATGGAGGCCATAGACCACAACTTCATTAAAACTTCATACACATATATAAAACAAAAGGATGAAAGTCAGAAATTTATAATTGAGCTCCAAAAACACTTTGCATGTTTGACTTATTTTACATGTATGTTGCAGTCTGCTATTAATTTTCTGATTTATATTATTATGAATATTATTTCTAAATTACATGTTTAGTACTTTTTAAAACAAAATATAAAGACTGTACCAGATGTGAGGAGCTTGCAGTCTAAAAGGCAGACACTAATAAGACAAGATGCACTGGAGATCCAGTGGAAGGTTTTAACTTAAAAACAGTTTTTCAGAGGCACAGAATGCAGTTGAACACCCAACTCCTATTGAAAGATCATTGGAAGTTGGACTCCTAACTGCCATTTGTCTTTGATAAGCTCCCCTTTAGTATTTCTTCTTTCATTTTCTATTATATAATACTGCTTTGAGAAAAAGCACTTGACTGCTGTGAGTTAGTGAGCCTCCTGAAAGAAGTGAATCTTGCACCTAACCTGTGCACCACCAAGACAGAGGCACTGGGCCTTCATGCAGACAAGTCGCTGCATTCCGTCTTAGCTTCAGATGGTAGACACCAAAAAGAGCTCTCAGAAATCTCTAGCCCTAATCTGTGTGTGGGAGGGAGTCCTGTGTGCTGCAGTCCAAAGCCAACAATAACTACAGAAAAACAGTTCCTGGTAGAAGGATGTGAGAAAACATAACTGAATATTTGTGGGGCCAGTGGCACCATCAGCCATATACAGTAACTCCGCATTTAACGACCCCCTGCTTAATGTTGTTTCAAAGTTATGTCGCTGCTCAATTAGGGAACAGGCTTGTTTAAAGTTGTGCAATGCTCCCTTCTAATGTCGTTTGGCTGCCTCCTCTGTCCACTGCTTGTAAAATTCTGTGGAAGAGCAGCGACTTTACAAGGGAACATTGCACAAGTTCCTCTTCTCCACCTCTTCTCTCTCCCTCCCAGCGCTGCATCTCCATTCCTCCCCCTCCTTCCCAGAAAGTCCTAAGCGCCGCAAATGGGTGAATTTCTCCCTTGGAGAATAACCCCTAAATTATTTCCTATTGGCACAAAGAAAATTGCTGTTTTGTAGCATTAGCATTTTCACTAAGCTTTGCCATTTCTTCCTGTAATTAAAACAGCACTGAGAGACAGACATATTCAGTTTAAGCAAGTTTACAAATTACAATAAAACAATCCTAATAAGGCTCTGGCACTTATTAATATATACTGCATTCTTTCTAGAAAAAGTATTCACTAGAGTAGCCCCTGAATAGGATCATTGCTATTTTCTCCTTTAAATGTGTTCTCTGCACAGAATAGTGTAATTAATTTGCATAATGACTATAAATCCAGTCCCAAAATACAACTTTTTCTCTGAATAACTGTATTTTTAATACGGTGGGGATTGTGCTACACTGCTTTTTTTTTTTTTTTTTCCGAAGGATAAGAATGATGATATGCCCTCTTTGTAGTATTCAGTGACTTTGGAATCTAGTGGGCAATTGAATCACAGGGTCTCTTTAACTGACCTTCATTGCTTGTGAAAACCAGATAGACTATTTACCTGGGAGGGAGGGGGAGGAGTGGGAAGCGCTGCATCTCCACTTCTCCCCCTACTTTCAAGAAAGGAGTTTTTTGGGGAAGGAGGGAAGAAGCAGGGATGCAGTGTGCTCCGGCGAGGCGGTGGAGCAGGGATGGGAAAAGGCGGGTGTGGAGCATCTCCCGGCAAAGTCGGTGCCTGTTCTTCTCTGGGGAAGCTGCCGTTGCTGCTGTGAAGGTGCTTCCTAGCGTCCTTGCCTGCAGCGGGCTGTGCCTGTGTGGGGTAAGCCAGGGGCACTTCCCAACCACAGTACAGTACTGTACAGTATATAATGCCTTTTGTCTGCCCCCCAAAAATTTACTTGGAACCTAACCCCCGCATTTACATTAAATCTTATGGGAAAATTGGATTAATTTAACATCGTTTCACTTAAAGTCACATTTTTCAGGAACATAACTACAATGTTAAGTGAGGAGTTACTGTACTGTAACACCAAAGATGATGGACAACAATCAAAGCCTAATGGGTGGGTGCTTCAGTTAGGAATCAAGTATCAGGGGGTAGCCGTGTTAGTCTGTATCTACAAAAACAACAAGGAGTCTGGTGGCACCTTAAAGACTAACGGATTTATTTGGGCATAAGCTTTCGTGAGTAAAAACCTCACTTCTTCGGATGCATCCGAAGAAGTGAGGTTTTTACTCACGAAAGCTTATGCCCAAATAAATCTGTTAGTCTTTAAGGTGCCACCAGACTCCTTGTTGTTTCAATTAGGAATATGTATGTACCTTCATATTCACAACCCTCACTGGTGTCCATTGCTAAATGGAATTGTTTCAAACAGCCAACTACATTTAATACAACAAAATCCTTCCTTGGTTTTGAATATGTAATGGAATAAATATAATAAATAAACAATTTCACATTGTTCCATTGGATTTTATACTAGTAACTTGCAATAATGCTATTAGGAGTTATGGGTTCAGTTGATCCTTGTGCAGCCAGCCAGCACACGGACTATCCAGCATTTAAGGTCCATTTAAACCTTATTTTGAGGGATTAAGTGGGATTTGTGTTGTGCATGGGACTTGTCTGGCACTTTGCAAATGGGTGAATTTCTCCCTTGGAGAATAACCCCTAAATTATTTCCTATTGGCACAAAGAAAATTGCTGTTTTGTAGTATTAGCATTTTCACTAAGCTTTGCCATTTCTTCCTGTAATTAAAACAGCACTGAGAGACAGACGTATTCAGTTTAAGCAAGTTTACAAATTACAATAAAACAATCCTAATAAGGCTCTGGCACTTATTAATATATACTGCATTCTTTCTAGAAAAAGTATTCACTAGAGTAGCCCTGCATAGGATCATTGCTATTTTCTCCTTTAAATGTGGTTCTCTGCACAGAATAGTGTAATTAAATTTGCATAATGACTATAAATCCAGTCCCAAAATACAACTTTTTCTCTGAATAACTGTATTTTTAATAGGTTGGGGATTGTGCTACACTGCTTTTTTTTCCCCAAAGGATAAGAATGATGATATGCCCTCTTTGTAGTATTCAGTGACTTTGGAATCTAGTGGGCAATTGAATCACAGGGTCTCTTTAACTGACCTTCATTGCTTGTGAAAACCAGATATACTATTTATCAAATTCATTTAGTCACTGGTTAACATATACATACTACATATTCTTATCTATTGACTGGAAAATACATAAAGCTTACAAACTCAGGAGTCTTTTCTAACAATGTTCTGAAGCTAAAGAGTTGCTGGAAAGTCACTGCACTTATGTGACTCATACATGTGTTCTAGACGAGCAGCTGTTTGGAGACTGAGGGGGAAGAATGAAGCCTTGAGTACTAGAGACTTGCAGGAAGGAGCATGTCACTGAACTACCACTTTCCGTCCCCTTCTTGTGGCTCTAGAGGAATTGCTTTCATCTTTTTTGAACTTTACAGAAAAGGGGAGCAGTTCTTTGACAGAGATTCTGGCTCTGAGTCTAACCAGTTACCCAAATAAGGTACTATTCAACAATGTACTTTAGCATGAACCTAATTTTAAACACATGAGGAGTCCCACATATGAGAATTCCAACTGAAGTTAGGCATATGCATAAGTGCCTTGCTGGGGGAACTGGATCCCCAGTGCATGGAATTCTTTACTCTCTGAGAGGCAGTTTCCCAAATATTATAGTGTAAAAGATAAAAGGTGAAACTCATTGTATGATCAGTCGATTGTGTTCTGTACAACATGTTAAGGCACTTGAGAATCCTTCTGGAAGGAAAGTGCTATATAAATGCATGATATTCTTATTAATGTAGCACAGAGGTACTCAGGGGTGGCTCAAGCCTCCTTCCTGGTGCTTTCTATTTGGGCCAGGTCTATACTATACACTTATAACGGTATAACTACATTGCTCAGGGGTATGAAAAATTCCACACCCCTGAACGACATAATTATACTGACCTAACCCCTGGTGTAGATAATGCTATGTAGATGAGAGAAGCCTCTTGCTGGGGTGGATTAATCATGCCGATGGGAATATCTTCACTTAAGTGCTACAGTGGCACATTTTAAGTGTAGACCTGCCCTTGGAATGGCTTCTCCCCTCTACTCACATGGGGTGGGTACTGTTTTTTTCCCTGATGCCTCCACACAAGGTGACTCCTTACTGTACCTGACATTTCTATCACATTTTTGTCTCCAAAGAAGAGAACTACATACTGATGTGCTACTGCTGCCTGTAATGCTCCCTTGGGCTGCATCATAATGCATCCACATGCTGGAGTTCAAATTAGCTTGAATTGCTGAGGCACTGCTAATGCTGGACAATGCATCCCAACAAGGAAACATTTCCCCTTTTTTTCCTTTGAGAAAATAGGAACAAAAATATAGTCTGTAAAAAACTAAGAGGATCCACCTGTATCTTTATACCAACAATATACAAATGGCAGGTAATTAATTTGTTGCTGATGGCTTTGCGTCCCTTGTTATTGCTACAAAGAGTTAACAAACTTCGAGGGCAAAATTTAAAAAATAAAAAAAAATCATCTGGTCTCCTTCCAGTTGCCACTGGACATGTGATCAGATCACAAGAAAACTACCACACACAAACCTAACACTAGAGCTGGTAAAAAAGATAGTAATTGGGATTATTCTGGGGGGGGGGGGGAGTTTTAAAAATTTTTCCACAAGCATTTTTTGTTTTTTCAATAAAGAACTGAAACAAACAAAAAATCCATTTAGCTTTCAAAAACCAAGAAGATTTTAAATTTCTGTTTTTGCCCCTTTCTTTCCCTCTTTTCCCTCCAGAAAGGATAAAATGGAAAAGGGGGACCAAAGGAAAAAAAGGGATAGGATAACCCTTCCCCCCCTTTTTTTTTTTTTGCAACACAAGAACATTTTGAACAAAATAGAACTTCCCTGCAAAAACATCTATGGGGGTGAGAGGATTGGCAACTTTTCTGCAGAAAAATGTTTCAAACGAAAAATTTCCACCAGCCGTACCTAATACCTATTGGCACCCTTAATTGCAGTTGCAGAAGGGGTGGCAAGGATGAACTGGATGTAAGAGATTGAACCACCAACACCCCTTTACAGGAGAGCCTTCAAGGGGTAGTTCATGGCACATTGGTAGGACAGCTAGCCCTTGAAGTATTGCTATATGGACAAACAGAGCGAACTTCACTCTCCAGAGTGCCAGTTTAGAAACTTTCATGAGAACTAAACTCACATCAAAATTATGAAAAATATTATAATATTAATAAAATAATACAAACATAGAGTACCCTCTAAATTTTCATGCACAATTTTGTAGACACCAATGGGATTTTCACATGGAAATTAGTTTAGAAAGATATCTAGCAACTCCATTTCCATTATCAATGCCCCCCCCGCCCACACACTCTCTCACACACACACAGACTCAGACTTTTAATGAAAATATAGCCTGGAATATTATTCAGGTTTGCTTTCTTATTGATGAAAGAGATGGCTAATGTTTTCAAAGGGAAACAGGAGAGCTGGAGGGAAATTCATAACATTAGCAGTTAGCTGGGTTTTGCTAAAATTCAATATGAAACAGCAACCTGAGCCAAACAACTTACTGAGACATTTTGCCGCTACATCAAATAGCAAAAATAGGTTGGGGAAACTGTGGGAAGGAAGACTATATAGACCATCTATCCTCACTGAACCAGAAGCGTTCAATAGACTAACAATTTCAGAAGATTTTGGAAAATGAAGAAGACAATAAATTGATTGATGAAGAAAATATAAACATATAAGGAGAGTTAAAAAAGGGAACATCTGTTGCATGGATGTGAGCGGAGATAGAAAGAGATAACAATGTCAAGTATAACATGCAACCCAAGCTTTTTTCCCCCCTCTAGTGCTGCTTTGCTTCTCAGATTCTTGTAAAACATTACCTCATCTGTTTTTTTGTTTTGTTTTGTTTTTTATCCCTAGTGTATAAGCTTACATATCTCAGTTTAGCCCTTTCCAGTGCACACAGCAAAATTCTTATCAATCTAAAGGGACATCATAGAAAGAGAATGTCATGCACAGCTGACTGTGTCTTCAAGTACATTTGTTTATATTTCTAAATACATTTTGAATGTGCTCACCCATTTCTTCACACCAGAAGCTTGGGGAGTTGAGACATCAGGAAATGTCTATTTTGAAATCAGTCATATGCACTTCAATTTTATAGGGGGATTTATGAAATCTAGGGAAAAATAGGCATTCTACATATTTTATAATCAAAACATAATGTACTAGTGTCAAATATCTTTTAAATATATTTTCTAATATCTTTGAACCCCTGACCCATTTTCCTTTGATAAACTAATAGATAAAAGATCAGCCATACTCTACATTTACAGAAAGGAGAAATTGCAGACTTTCCAAACAACAGTGGGATATTTATGGATAATCAGTTTGACTGTTACGATGACCTTCACAATGCATATTGGGTGAAATGACTAGTTTCCTTTTTTTTTTTTTTTTTTGCTGTAACTTTAATTTTCCTCTGAATCATGTACTGTTCACAGACTAAAAGGATGCTCTACCTCCAAACTGTAATTATTTAACTCTAATATTCTGAAGTTTAAAGTATGCTTTCATGAAGCAAAGATTCTTCCCTGTTCTTTTAAAATCCCTAACATTAACACCACTCAATGTGGATTTATTCAGACCTCTGCTTCTTTCCTTTCTGGGAAACATTTGTTATTCAAGCCTGGAAAACAATGCACAGCCAGGATGTATACGTAGGTTTTTGGCAGGTTCTGGTGTGTGTGTGTGTGTGTGTGTGTGTGTGTGTGTGTGTGTGTGTATGTGTGTGTATGTAATGCTCTCACAAGCCATGCTACAGCTGCTGTGGAAGCCCTGAGGCTGCAGTAGAGCCACAAAGCCTTAAAACTCTACATATCCTCCAGAATGAATCCCACTGAATATCACTGGTTTCTATTACACTCCTTTCCACAGGTGACTGGCTGCACAGAGGTGGAAGATCACTCTGCAGCTCCCTTCCCCCCGATCACGGATTCAGTGATGAGGCTACACCCAACGCTGACACAGTGCAAGGACAGGGCCCGCTACAGAAACATCCCAGGTCCCCACCCCTCTGTGCCAGGTGCACCTGTTGTGAGCAGACAGGCTCAGCAAGACAGGATCCAAGTGTGGAGGGGTTTAGTGTGGGGGGAGAGGTTTCTGGGTGCAGGCGGCTCAGTGGGGGTTCCGGGTGGGGGGGATCTGGATGCAGAGGGGCTTATTGGGGGTTATGGATGCAACGGTAAACGGACTCTGCAGGGGGATCCAGGTGAAGGTGGTTGGGGCTCAGCGGGGAAGGGGTCTGGGGGATAGATAAAGCTCGGCAGGAGGGTATTGGTGTCAAGAGCTCAGTGGGAGGGGCTCTGGAACCTAACCCCCACTATTTACATTAATTCTTATGGGGAAATTGGATTTGCTTAACATCATTTCGCTTAAAGTCGCATTTTTCAGGAACATAACTACAATGTTAAGCGAGCAGTTACTGTATATTAAATGTCACATGTAATAATTAGGCAATACCATTCCCTACTTGACAATTCCATTGGAAAAAAGTGCAGAGTACCCAGCAACAGAGGGTCCTGTGGATCCTTTAAGACTAACAGAAGTATTGGAGCATAAGCTTTCGTGGGTGAATGCCCACTTCATCAGACGCAGAGTACAGACTTTATCCTTTTTTCTAATGTATACTCATGGGATCTATTCTGACAGAACACACCAGAAGTTCACTGAATTCAATGAAGTTATCCCTATGTTAAGCCAATGAATTCAGAGACAGGGCAGATGTTTGTGAACTGTTTTCTAGAAAGAGTCAAAATCACAGCTAAAGAGTATATACACTACTCTCATATATGCATCTATTTTTAAATAATTCACTAGATTTTCAGTAACAAAGTGTGCAAATCTGGGGCACATTAACTTGCATTCATCTCATCTATATAGGGTTACGGACTATTAACTACATTGTAGTCAATAGGTCTATTTAATTCTTAACAAACAGCTCCATATGATTTTGTACTCATGCTGCCACTAAGATATAAACTTCGTTAATTTCAATGAGGTCAAGGTTTCACACAAAGTAGTTTTTACAGAACTATATCCCTTACCATGTACAATGAGCTCAGATACTTTTTAGCAAGGTTTAAAGAGAAAAAATATTCCGTGTAAGAAAATATTTTCCAGTCATATTACAGTGTTTTCACAAAAACAATAAAATGAGTTTAAAACTCTTCCACTAAATTATATCATACAACAGTCCAAAATTAAGATATTTGTAAAACAAAAATATACAAATGTTACAATATACCAAAAAAAAAAATACAGTAGTTTAAATAACATTTACTGGGAATAGGTAAAAAAATTCTCTTATAAAAAAGTCCCATAGAATTTAATAGTTATGAAATTAACAGGATTCTATAGAAGCTAGTCTATCAAATTCAATTTATAAACCTTTCTACAGGTTTATTTTTTTAAACCACCCTACAAAATTCTCTAGTTGGGACATGATTTCGCTATTAAATTGTAGAGGATTATTCAAAAACCTATTGAAAGGTTATCATTTTCTGGTTTATTCTGCATAGACCTTTTCATGATGCTTGGGGTCATAGTATTCAGGCAATGTACTTTTCAAACAGTACTGTATGTTTCTTGTTCATGAGAAGGTATTTATAGGTTTCACAGAAAAATGTAAATTATTCTGCCCATTAGAAGATGTTAGTAGTCACAGCAATTGGTGCAATACATATTACGTATAGTGTTTGGTCCATGTATACATAGAAATAGTCCCTGAAATGTCAAATAATACAGAAATAAAACAATTACTTGTTTACTTATAAGATTAGCAGTTGCCAGACTGTGTTATATGTTAATTAAAAAGCAAGGCTGGATAACCATCACATTCAATTCTTAATTAATTCTGCTACAGAGTCAACACATACACCTAGTTTGTGTTGAAATCATGTAGTACTACATCTAGTTGTTGTGTGTCAAGGGACTGTGTTTCGTTCCTTCCTCACCAACATTTAGGGGAAGCAACAAGGAAAATTCAGTATGGTGAATGTAGCAGGTGCTGAGAGCTCACTTGATATATGTACATATGCGTGTCAGACTAGATAATAGACTTGGGCATGGTAAGCAGAAAAGAGCATAAATCACTGTCAAGAGCTGTTCCTGTCCTCTGAAAGAGAATCATACTACTTTACTGGCTTGGTGAATCCAAGTGCTGTTTTATTTTAAATGAGATTTTGATTAAGAATTATTATGTCTGAAAGTCTTTTAACCCTAAGCCTTTATCTTTTTGATTGCCACTTCAAAACATGTGTTCTAAGTAATAAAGTAACCTTGCAGAGATTACGATTGCACAGTAGCTAAATCCAACTTGAAATGAACACAAGAATCAAAACGATATTTGGTATCAAGCTGCCTTTTTTATGAAGTTACATTGCATTGTCTATGTAAATATAATTTTTATCCTGCTGACCACTTATGTATTTACTATAGAATCTCAAGCATACTTTTCTTTTCAACAGGTTAAAGGTTAAAGCTCATACTGAAGTCTAAACAGCATCACTGGGAAAAATTCTAAAGGCTACTGCAGCACCAGCAGAGAGAGACCAGGTGATATTATTTTTAAGAGGGAGAAAAACAAATTTCTCTAAAATGACTGGTACTTGTAGCTTAGCATTTAACATCAGTGATGAAGATGAAATGACAGATACTGTTTTGTAAACTGTGGTCTCTTTTTCTCTCAGCAACCACATTTTGCTGATTTCTGCCACCGTCACATGTCAGAATACATAGATTTCAAATTGTTCAGAATTTCACATCAAAATGAACTGCAATGTTCTAACATTAGGAAATTCAATGCTTCCTGATGACTTTCCAATGGCTGTAAAGATATACTGAAACGAGATGTGCATATCACTAAATGACCCTAAAATCCAACCATCAGGAGGTTTATATAGTAGCAATGCTATATGACAGTTCAAGAGTGACAACTACATTTTGAAGTGTGCTTTATTTTCCAAGACTAAATGAAGCATACCTTCTTTTCATATCGCTCAAATTGACCATTTCCTTCACACCTTTATGTTCTATTATTCATGTCATTGCAACTAGAAGTGCAAGATTTATTTAGAGGAAACATTTCATCAATCCTGAGGCACAAAGCATAGCCCAATCTATAACATCACATGGGTGCATTTTAAATAATTCTTTACACACTGTGGGATTTTGAGAAATGCAATTCTTGCCTGTAAAACCATCAAAATTATCATGCTATAATCAGAGCTTTAATGACGACAATTAAACAGGAGGAACTGGTCTTCCCATGTCTTTTTATTTTCTCCCTATACTTATATAATATATATATATATATATATATATATATATATATGAGAAGGCAGCCCAAGCTGTCTCTTTGGATTTAAGCTTCAGATATAATACAGTGCCTGCAGAAAAACATGGGTGTGAGCACACACACACACACATGAGATGATTGGAGCAGATTAGACCCAATAAAAATTTTCCCCATCTTTTACCTACTTCTTCCCTCAGCTAAAATACAAAAGCAGAATATTCTTCTGCTTTGAATCAATTTGGAAGAAACTTTTTCCTCATCTAACTTCACACTTGCCAACCACACCAAAATCGAATCCAGGCCAAAAAGGTAACCAATAAGATCAATATTTTTGGTCCACAGAGAATACTAATAACTAGATATATGAATAAGAACTGACTCTAATTTACATACACCTGAGATTTTTTAACTGATCCCAGTTTTAAAAAAAGACAGGACTAGATCTTCTCCTTCCTGTGTAGAAAACGGAACTCTGGAAAGGATCTTTCTCTTGAAAGGTGGCAGTGGTGTGATTGCCCCACTACAAAATTAATAAGGAATTCAGTCCTCCAAACCTACTGTTCACCTGAGATGTGCATGGGCATTGGGGAAGCTGCCTGAAGGCAAGGGCATGCATAGAGATGTGCCTCCACTCAGGATGGTGTGTGTCCCCTCAGCTTTCTGACCCTAGTCAGCATCCATGGCAGCAGCGTGATAATGGAAGTTTGCTATTCCCAGGGGTTCTCCCTCTGGCCAATGTCCCCAGAGCCCCACCGTAGAGGGGAAAAGCATCAGAATCAATACTGATTGAGTCAGAATTACCAAAAGCTAGGTTACTCCATAGGGCGGAGAGGAGTGAAATGCCATGGAGATCACCTGTCCTCAATTCATATCCCCTCCTTCTTCTAGCCTAATGGTCTCCACCTGTAGATTCTGACCCTTCATGTGCCACCTACTGGGGAACTTCCCAAGGGTTTCAGGAAGGGGTGAGGAATGTCATGGATGCAGCAATCCAATTGCCTGTACCTGCTGACATGGATTCATAGGTTTTCATCTCCTCCAAAGGCAAGGAACAATTTGGGTTTTAGTATCTTATAGAGAAAGTGTGACTCTCACTGGTGCTTGGCTCTTTTATGTTATTTCGTTTGCTGATATGAATATTAATACAAATATTTTCTATCCCAGCGGAGGTTTGGGAGATTGGGATTTGAACCATAGGGTCAGAATATTCAAATAAACACTTTGCTTTTTGGATGCTTATCTGAAATAACCCTCCCCCAAATGTCTGAGTTTCTCTCATCCCTAGTATATTAGAATCTATTTGTACAGACTCTTTGTCATCCACAATAATATGACTTTTGGGACACTAATTAGTTTCCAGGGATATGACACATGGAAAATGGCTGCTTTAAAAGGTTGGGGAGGCAGGTTGAATAGAGGTTGCTAGTTTGGGATTGGGAATGATGTAGGGCAGGACTCTTGTCTGGATGCAGTTCCCACTGCTGGAAAACTCCCAGTCCTATACCCTATGGTGACATGGCCCCTTTCTGCTGATATCTCACCAAACCAAAAGAGGATCTGAGAACAGAGTGTGAACTAGCTGGAAGTCCAGGCACATGGTAGAAGGGAGCTGATTCAATGGTTTGGGTCACATGTTAAGGAATAAGGTAGAGGCCAGCAACAAGAAGTAGATTTGGGGACTTTCAAGGAGGCAATGGAGAGCAGCTGTGAAGAATGTGGGAGAGGTGGGAGTGGAAAGGACCAGAACTGGGGGCAGGAGGAAGATGGACAGGTAATATAAGGATGCAGGCATCAGTTCTCAATGCAATGTACCCATCTCACAGTGCACTAAGAGTTAACATTCTTTTAAAGATTTCTATTTTTACCTGGATTAGCAACAACGCCAGAAAAAAATTAAAGAACATTTTATCTTTGACATTGTGCTTGGATCTCATGAGTTCAACTAGTAAGGGATTAAATAATTGTCAATCCTTTATATCACAGGACAGGTATTTCTAAAAAGTATCTCTGAAGCCTGACACAGCTGGTTAGAAGAAAAGAGCTGACAAAGAAAGGCTACTGAGTCAGAAGAAATACCAGGGTCTGAAAACAGAAATCTATAGTTAAGTCAAAGAAGAGAAAGCAAAAAAAGCTCAACAAATCTCCTGTGAAGTGACTACGATATATAAAAGGATACACCATAGCAGGATTACAGTATTTACCCATATTGTTAACAAGACTGAACAAAAATCCTACTTACATGTACACTGGTGAAAATTTTGAGTTACTCCCCTGATTTCAATAGTCACTCCAGATTTACATTAGTAAAATTAAGAGCAGAACCTGTCCCCCTTAATTCAGAGAATGCAAGTTTTCTATAAGACTGTAAGTAGCTACTTTACAGTAATTGTTGACTGACATGAACCTCTGACTCCTAAAAAAAGAAGTAAAAGTTAGTTTGGCCATCAAAGCTCAAGTTTGACTCACAACCCACTATAAGGAGGGATTTTTCTTCACAACTCACATACTTTCTGAGCATTTTCAATCTCTGATAAACACAATAATGATAAGGTATATGCTGAATTGACCTAACTGTGCCAGGAGAGAAGCTGCTTCTCCTCCTCCCCCTTCCTGCTGCTTTCCACTTTGGATCCTCAGATCAAAAATACGACAATCCAAAAATAGTTCACAGTCAGCAAAAAATGGCTAGTAAAATTACTGTAGATAAAATTATTGCAAAGACTCCATGCAAGCTGTCCTCACGTTCACTTCTATTTGAAAATCTGTGAATTGTTGTTCATGTGGCATGGATGATCAGAGAGGTGCTTGTCTGACTGGAGATGGCTCAGATTAAGGACTCCTCAAATCTTTGTTCTCGCTACTCTTCAAGTGTATGCTTTTTAGTTATCAAAAACAAGGAGACATTTTCCTTTATTGTATAAAATTGGTAATATGTAAGATAAAAGAAGGTCCAATATCACATCCTGGGCAAAGGAAGAAAAAGGGAACTAACATCTACAGTCTGAACAAATGTGGAAACCCTTTCTAGATTAGTATGGAAATGACTGATACATTATTGTACCTAATCTACAGCTATTTTCACCTACTCCATGTGCATAAATATATTTTTAAATGTCAATAGACTTACGAGCTATATGGAGCACTGGTTTGTTATATTTTTCAGAATAAAATATATGAACAATAAAAGGAGCAATACCATAGTCTATACAGAAAATGATCTAAATGCTTTGCACAAAGTTATTCAATTCTGATAAATGCTGTAAGTGTAATTCCATAAAAATAATACCAGAGCCTATGCTGTGGGACTGTTCAAAAGTTCAGTCCTTTCAGTAAGAGGTGTTAGATAGAATAAATCTAGTCCTCAACTCCAATTTACAGCTTGCTGTAAAATTTTTTCTGCTGGGGAATACATCTCTGCTATCAATAGTAGATCATAATGAACGAGCCTAGTTCACTGGAACACCTATGACAGAAAAAAGATTAATTCTAATAAGATGGAAGTCACCATAGCTCTCCAATCCTCAAAAACAGAGTCATGATCTATTAGACTGGGCACATGATTTAGAAAGGTCTTTATACAGATAAGAAAAAGGGAGCTAACATCTACAGTCTGAACAAATGTGGAAACCCTTTTTAGATTAGTATGGAGATGACTGATACATTATTTACCAGTGACTAGCTTAGACACTATTACTATGCTGAAGCTTAGGTTTATAGCCAATGACAAGCTTTAAAACATAGTACAATCACGCTATTCAGATTCAGCATTTATTAATAATGGATGACTTTCTCATAGGTTTTAAAAGATATTGAATATGCAAATCCCATTATATCAGATTGCTTTGGGTCCACAGGAGAATAATAAAAATGACCGGGGATGTCTTCCATTTCAACAATTATTCTAGATGAAATTACTTGCCATTTCCAAAGTTAAGGTTTCCTTATTATGATATCAGTAAAATGTTATAGCGACACTGTTCCTATGGCTAAGAAGCCTTAATTTTAATCTTTTCTAGTATTTACAAATGCTGTTGTCAACCCACATGGTTTTTTTTATGGTGGATCTCATGTTATTTGGTGTCCTTCTTAAAGCCTCCACTTCTGGAGTCACGTGATTATGCCAGAATCACAGTGAGTTTCTAACAGTCCTGGTTGCAGAGTAAAGCTTAAAAATATGAATGCTAAAGGGTCCAACACCAGAAGGCAAATAAAGAGACCACAGCATTTATTATTTTAAATATCCCATGATTTTGGGTGGCCTGACTCCTGAAGTTTGAATGCTTGGAGTTGGCAACATTGAAAAATCTTATGCTAAGTTACCTTTAGGACATTTCCCTCTCCCTTTCTTTTTGTGACAGGCAGTAGCATGGTTAAAGAGCTGTAGAGCTTTGCTACAGAAGCAGAACTAGTCCTAATTGTTGTCTGGATTGCTGCTCTCAGAGAAAGGGCCTCTATTAAACAGCTATGCCCCAACAGTGTCTTTGATGTAAGCCACAGGAAGTGCCTTAATTGCTGCTTCTATAGCATTCATCAGTCAGGTGTAATATTACATCACATCTACTCCACTGCCTTTTCATTAGAGAACAGGGGGGAAGAATTGTTTTCAGATCTCAAACAGAGCTTTATTCTCAGGACTCATCCTGCTCTGGTTTTCATCTTCAGACATCCCCTGGCATAACCTGATGAGCTCTCTTACCTTACAGATGGCATCTGAAGGAGCCCAGAGGGATCAACAACCTTTGTACAGCCCTAGCCCTCACCCCTTAACTCCCCATGTCAAGAATCTTAGTTTCCAAATTTCAAGGGCTCTGGAGCTGTGCAGCACAGAACACATATCATTTGAAAATGCAGGTGCCATGACTCCCCCAAAAGATATCTGCTAGGCCATTTCTGATGCATCTTAAAAGCAGCTATCTAGTGGAAAATAAGGATTAGTATAGTTGCCATTCACTACATAAGTAAAGACATAAATTTAAATTGTGAATGAGCCTTAGATTTACACAAACCATAATTATCCTCCAAAATTATACTAAGGATAAAAAGCACCTTCTGAAGCAGACTGTGACCTTTCAGCAAGATGATATGAAGTAAATTAAATAGATGGTATAAAGCTCAGACACTCAAGTTTTGCTGATGACACATGACCTTAACAGCAAGTGGCCAGCTGACATCAAGAAAGAAAACAAGAGGAGATGTTTCAAACTCAGCCTGGAGAAATCAAAGGTATCAAAGAACATCACAGTGAATGCTAGTGAAGAATGGACCAAATTCAAGGACAATTCACTTTGTGTATGGAGAATGGTAATTGGAATAAGTGGAAGAATAATTTGAAGGGGGGAAAAGAATACGTTGCATTAGTTAAAAAAAAGACTCTGGATCAGATTCTGATTTCATATCAGTGCAAAAACAGAGCCACGCAAGTGAAATCAATAGAAGTACTCAATAATAACTTTGGAGTAGCTGAGTTCAGAATATGACCCTGAGTGTTTTAATGAAGAAATAAGACTGGACTTTTTTTTATAGCTCTTCTATGGGTTTCCCTCTTCATCACATCATAACACACTTGTTTGATTGAGAAGCTACTCAGAAATTAAAAACTGTGCCAGCAAAATGAAGCATCCTTAGTGAGCTCAACATGCAAAAGCAGTAACTAGACAGTTTCACACGGTCATATATGACAGCTGCTGTACTAGCTGTGCAAAATCACTAATTCTCTCACACACAATGTTTGACACAAATTTCCCTGGTGCGGTGTGTATAAAGGGGTGGGATTAAGTTACTTACTCCTGGGAGAATTTTGTGCCATTGTGTGTGCGTGGCATTCACCCCCCCCCATTGAGCTCCCTGCACTCAAACCCCCATCCTGACGAGCCCCACCCCCTGCACCACATGAGCCCCCACATCCAGATTTATTTGCTTTCCCACAGAAAAATGACTTTCTGACAGGGAAGCAAAGGGAAACTGCAAGAGCAGTCACACACCACTCCCTAGCAGCTGTTTCAGGAACCCGGAGCAGCTGGCAGAGAGTTAAATCACTGCAGGGCTGGGGTATCCCAGCCAGTGGTTCCTACCCTGACCCGGGATCAGCTGCTAGTCCCGGCAGTGCTGAAGGCAGGAGAGGACGGGACTGCCTCTTCCCCTGCAAGGAGTGGCTCGGGCTGTGTCAGACCCACCCCCCAGAAACCTCCCCCAGCTGCAGGAAGCTCAGCATCCTCCCCTGCTTCCTACCCCCATCACTCCTCAGCTCCTGGGGTGGAGGGGTCATTGTATGGGGAGCTGCTCCCCCATCCTCCCAACCCCTAAATCTGGAACCTCCCTGTACCCAGACCCCCTGCCTCCAGACCCCCACCCCTGCACCCCAGACCACTCCCCACTGAGCTCCCTGCACTCAAACCCCGACCCTGAAGAACTCCACCCCATCCACCACCCTGAGACCCCACATCCAGACACCCATGCCACTGACCCCCAACTATCTGCACCCAGACCCCCACCCCAACAAGTCCCACTCCCCCAGCACCCAGACTCCCCAGCTGAGACCCCCACACCCACACCTCTCTGCCCGTCCCCAACCACCTTCACTTAGAAGCCCCTGCAAAATCTCATTGCCCCTGCACCTGGAATTCCCCCCACAACAAGCCTCTGTGCATCCAGATCCCCCCACACCTAGATGCCCAGCCAGTGAGCTGCCTTCACCCCGACTGTCCCACACAGAACCCTCTCTCCACACACCTGGATTCCCCCACACTGAGCCCCTTCAAACTTGGATCCTGCCTGGTTGAGCCTGCCTGCCCCATACCTAGTGCACCAGGCACAGAGAGGCAGGGCCCCAGGGTGTTTCTGGGGCAGGCCCAGGCCTTGTGCTGTGTCGTGGTTGGGTGCAGCCTCACCGCTGAGTCCGTGTCCCAGAGGTGGAGGTGCAGGGTGATCTTCCAACTTCATGTAGCCAGTGGCCTGTGCTTCCCACTGCCATGATGGAGCTTCTGAATTTATTTATTGACAAATAAAACTTGCAGAATTTTAAAATACTGTGCACAGAATTTTTAATTTTTTGGTGCAGAATGCCTTCAGGAGTGAGGCTTAAGGAATACACATATGATTGAACAATTAACCTGTTTTTGGTGCATTCTTATATTTTCAGTAAAATCCATTGAAAATATGGCCATACCAGTTAGATATAATGTGTACTCAGTGAATTGGGTCTTAAATTTTGATGTGCCAGATGTTCACAAATTAACCACTGTTAAAGTTTTAATAAATGTAGCAACAAATTGACTAAAAGTGCTTAAAGTAAAACTTTCTGCACTAGCAAGACTTTTAATAAATAGGTTGTTTTGTGGGGTTTTTTTTTTGGTAAAATGAAAAGATCAGAACAAACACTGTTTTTGTTTTTGTTTTTAAAAAGCTCTTTTAGACTCCCATGTGATATGGATCAGGCCCTAAACTAAGAATTGTAAACAATTAATAATGTCTGCAGGGGGGAAATAAAACCACAGATGGATTTATTGTTCACAGCCTGATACAATGGAAGCAGGCGCAATGACATAGCTTCATAATTACTGACTCTTTCCATCTCATAGAGATGAGGATTGGGACTATGATGGGAATTGAGACGATGGTGAAGAATATTGAACTGAGATCATCTCATATATTTTAGTGGCTCCATCTGTATACAAACTCAGCTCTTCAGGAAGGTGAGCAAGAAAATATATTTATCTTTTTGTAATTGCTTTCTGGCCTTTGCAATAATTTAACTGAAGAACCCCAGTAAAAACAGGTGCAAAAAGAGCTTTGGGGAAATACATCTCCACCCTCACCAGACCACGCAGACACAGCACAAAAATGTGAAAAAGACCAGAAAGACAGAAATATTATTTCATTTCAAGGCATGGAATGGCTGCATATGTATTAATCATACAACACAAAGGGATGAGGAAGGAATCTCCTTCATATTTAGCTGTGTCATGTATCACAAAATGGATTCAGGGCATAATGTTTTGGAGCTGAGTTTAAATGACAGCAACGGTTCAGCACTGTGGCAAAATGACTTTGTGATCTTAAAACATCAAGATTTACTGTTAATTACCTCCAAGGAGGGAGAGAAGAATAGCTGAAGGATTTACATAGCATCTGCTGTCAACCAATCTACTAAGCAGCATTGACGGTGCATGTCCTTCCTGGTGCAGGAGGGGATGACACACTACTTCCAACGAAGAAAAGAAGGAAGGATACAATAAATGGCTGAAATTAGGAAGCGTCAATGCAACCAGAGGAGAATGATGGTCTCCATATTGGAAGAGAAGGTTAAAGGACTAGAGACCCAAGTATCAACCCTGAATTGCATCAGAGAAAATGAAGACTTTCTGGACAGAAGTCAGCATTTGGTTCTGAAGGCACAACATGCTGAAGGATCAGAAAGGGCAGTGCAGAATGGGGAAGAAAATTGGCAGCATGTGATCTCCAGAAGAAGAATGAGGAGAACCTATGTACCCTGTATGCAGATAGAGGTAAGAAACCGTTTTCAGGCTCTCTGCACAGGTACTATTGCGGAGAATGATTTGGAAGAGCCATCTGAGGGAAGGGATCAGAAGGAGACCTCATTGACCAGAAGGCATGAGATGCATTGTCCTAGGGATGCGTGTTCCATGAGCACCACTCCCAAGAGGAGGAGACGGGTGGTGGTGGTCAGGGACTCCCTCCTAAGGGGGATAGAGTCATCCATCTTCTGACCAGACCAAGAGACTCGAGAAGTGTGCTGCTTGCCTGGAGCTAGAATTCAGGGAGCTAGAATTCAGTGTCTGCCAAGACTGATGAAGCCCTTGGACCACTATCCCTTCCTACTTCTCCATGTGGGCACCAAAGATACTGCCAAGAATGATCTTGAGCGGGTCACTGCAGACTACACGACTCTGGGAAGAAGGATAAAGGAATTTGAGGCACAACTTGTGTTTTCGTCCATCCTCCCTGTTGAAGGAAAAGGCTCAGGTAGGGACCATCGAACTGTAGAGGTAAATGAGTGGTTACGCAGGTGGTGTCGTAGAGATGGCTTCCTCAACTATGAGATGTTGTTCCGGAAAGAAGGATTGCTAGAAGAGATGGGATCCACCTAATGAAGAGAGGAAAGAGTAGCTTTGTAGGCAGGCTTGCTAACTTAGTGAGGAGGACTTTAAACTAGGTTCACCGGGGGACGGTGACCTAAGCCCAAGGGTGAGTGGAGAAGTGGGATACCGGGGGGGAAACACAAGGAGGAAGGTGCAAGGGGGGCAGGGCCTCCTGAGTCATACTGAGAAAGCAGGGCAATTGGCTACTTATCTTAGGTGCCTATACACAAATGCAAGAAACCTGGGAAACAAGCAGGAAGAATTGGAAGTCCTGGCCCAGTCAAAGAACTATGATGTGATTGAAATAACAGAGACTTGGTGGGGTAGCTCACATGACTGGAGCACTGTCATGGATGGGTATAAACTGTTCAGGAAGGACAGACAGTGGACGAAAGGTGGAGGAGTTGCACTGTATGTAAGAGAGCAGTACGATTGTTCAGAGCTCCAGTATGAACCTGGAGAAAAGCCTGTTGAGAGTCTTTGGGTTAAGTTTAGAAGCAAGAGCAACAAGGGTGTTGTCATGGTGGGCATGTGCTATAGACCACCAGACCAGAAGGATGAGGTAGACAAGGCTTTCTTTGGACAATTAACTGTAGTTTCCAGAACACAGGACCTGGTTCTAATGGGGGACTTCAATCACCCTGACATCTGCTGGGAGAGCAATACAGCAGTGCACAGACAATCCAGGAAGTTTTTGGAGAATGCTAGGGACAACTTCCTGGTGCAAATACTGGATGAACCAATCAGAGGCTGTTCTCCTCTTGACCTGCTGCTTACATACAGGGAAGAATTGGTAGGGGAAGTAGAAGTGGGTGCAACCTGGGCAGCAGTGACCATAATATGGTTGATTTCAGGATCCTCACAAAAGGAAGAAAGGAGAGTAGCAAAATATGGATCCTGGACTTCAGAAAAGCAGACTTTGACTCCCTTAGGGAACTGATGGGCAGGATCCCCTGGGAGGCTATTATGAGGGGGAAAGGAGTCCAGGAAAGCTGGCTGTATATTAAAGAAGCCTTATTGAGGATGCAGGAACAAATCATCCTGATGTGCAGAAAGAAGAGCAAATATGGCAGGCGACCAGCTTGGCTTAACAGTGAAATCTTTGGTGAGCTTAAACACAAAATGGAAGGTTACAAGTAGCGGAAACTTGGTCAGATGACTAGGGAGGAGTATAAAAATATTGCTCGAGTATGCAGGGGTGTAATCAGGAAAGCCAAAACACAACTGGAGTTGCAGCTAGCAAGGGATGTGAAGGATAACAAGAAGGGTTTCTACAGATATGTTAGCAACAAGAAAAAGGTCAGGGAAAGTGTGGGACCCTTAGTGAATGTGGGAGGCAACCTAGTAACAGATAATGTGAAAAAAGCTGAAGTACTCAATCCTTTTTTTGACTCGGTCTTCACAGACAAAGTCAGCTCCCACACTGCTGTCCTGGGCAACACAGTATGGGGAGGAGGTGAGCAGCCTTCAGTGGTGAAAGAACAAGTTAAGGACTGTTTAGAAAAGCTGGACATGCACACGTCCATGGGTCCAGATTTAATGCATCCGAGGGTGCTGCGGGAATTGACTGATGTGATTGCAGAGCCATTGGCCATTATCTTTGAAAATTCGTGGTGATCGGGAAAGGCCCCGGATTATTGGAAAAAGGCAAATATAATGCCCATCTTTAAAAAAAGGAAGAAGGAGAACCTGGGGAAGTACAGATCGGTCAGCCTCTCCTCCATCCCTGGAAAAATCATGGAGCAGGTCCTCAAGGAAACCATTTTGAAGCACTTGGAGGAGAGGAAGGTGATCAGGAACAGTCAACATGGATTCACCAAGGGCAAGTCATGCCTGACCAACCTGATTGTCTTCTATGATGAGATAACTGGCTCTGTGGATATGGGGAAAGCGGTGTACATGATATATCTTGACTTTAGCAAAGCTTTTGATACGGTCTCCCACAGTATTCTTGCTAGCAAGTTTAAAAAGTATGGATTGGATGAATGGATTATAAAGTGGATTGAAGCTGCCTAGATTGTCAGGCTCAACAGGTAGTGATCAACAACTCGATGTCTAGTTGGCAGCCGGTATCAAGCGGAGTGCCCCAGCGGTTGGTCTTGGGGACAGTTTTGTTCAAATTCTTTATTAATGATATGGATGATGGAATGAACTGCACCCTCAGCAAGTTCGCAGATGACACTAAATTGCGGGGAGAGGTAGCTATGCTGGAGGGTAGGGATAGGGTCCAGAGTGACCTAGACAAATTGGAGGATTGGGCCAAAAGAAATCTGATGAGGTTCAGCATGGACAAGTGCAGAGTCCTGCACTTAGGACAGAAGAATCCCATGCACCGCTACAGGCTGGGGACCCATTAGCTAAGCGGCAGTTCTGCAGAAAAGGACCTGGATATTACAGTGTATGAGAAGCTGGATATGAGTCAGCAGTGTGCCCTTGTTGCCAAGAAGGCTAACGGCATCTTGGGCTGCATTAGTAGGAGCATTGCCAGCAGATCGAGGGAAGAGATTATTCCCTTCTATTCAGCACTGGTGAGGCCACATCTGGAGTATTGCATACAGTTTTGCCCCCCCCCCACCACCACAGAAAGGATGTGGACAAATTGGAGAGAGTCCAGTGGAGGGCAACAAAACCTATGAGGTGCTGGGGCACATGACTTATTGTTTAGTCTGCAGAAGAGAAGAGTGAGGGATTTGCTGGCATTCTTTAACTACCTGAAGGTGGGTTCCAAAGAGGATGGAGCTTGGCAGTTCTCAGTGGTGGCAGATGACAGAACAAGGAGCAATGGTCTCAAGTTGCATTGGGGGAGGTCTAGGTTGGATATTAGGAAACACTATCTCACTATTTCACTAGGAAACACAATTTCACTATTTCACTGGAATGGGTTACCTAGGGATGTGGTAGAATCTCCATCTTTAGATGTTTTTAAGGCCTGGCTTGACAAAGCCCTGGCTGGGATGATTTAGTTGGGGTTGGTTGAACTTTGGGCAGAGGGTTGGACTAGATGACCTCCTGATGTCTCTTCCAACATCTTATATGATGTTATATAATCTTCTATGATTCTATGATGCAATTAGAGGTGACGACTA